>NW_028227266.1:113141776-113813026 GCF_978045245.1 Mus caroli | reverse complement strand
TTTCTCACTGAGCCTTTGAGATGTCTCTTCCCTCTGCCTTTAAAAAAAAAAAAAAGACAGAGTAACAATATAGCTCAGGCTGGCCTTGATCATAACTGTGTAACTGGAACTCCTAACCCTTCTGCCTCCAGCTTCCATTTGCTGGTCTTACGAGAATACATCATGATACCTTCTTTCTCCAGCCATCTTGAAATATATAGTGCAGGGTTAGAGAGATGGCTCAGTGGTTAGGAGCCTGGCTAGTCTTCTAGAGGACCTGGGTTCAATCCCCAGCACCCACATGACAGCCCACAACCTTCTATAATTCTAGATTCGGGGGATCTGATCCTCTTCTGGCCTCCACGGGCAGCAAGCAGGCATCTGGTGTGCAGAGGTGTGTGCAGGCAAAGCACCCATGCACATAAAGGAAATAAATTGTAAAAAGGAATATACAGTGTACATTGTTTTCTACCTAGGCTCCACCATGCGACAGCACACGTTCTTGCTTGAACCTCACTGATAGGCTTCTTCTTGTCCCTTGAGCTTCACTGACTGCCCAACCTCCAGTCACCACCATTCCACTGGCTACCTGATTGCTGGTCTACCCAGCAGAGGCTGGTAGACTGAGAGTGGGTGGCTCTTCCTAGGTGACAGACAGCTTGAGTTAAATGTGAGGGAAGACCTTAGGACAGCCTGAGGGCAGCTGACCAGAGGGAACAGAAGCAATGCTTCTTGGTCCAGTGCCCAGAAGGGCACACAGGGGTGAGAGGCAGGTAAGGCTGCGTCTCATGTGAGCACTCCTCATGGGAATAGCTATGTGGAGACGGAAGACAATGGCTCCTGTGTACCAGGAAATGGTCTCCCACAAAGTGTTCCTGCAAACTTGATGGGGCTTAGTATACCGATATTGACTGGTGAATTTTATGTTCCCTAAGATAATACTTTGAGGACTTTCTCACATATAGAAAAGTATTAAAAAGAAACCAAAAATGGGATGCAACATTATGTACAAGACCACCAGAGGAGAAAATAAATGTAGCAGAGACTGTCTAAGCTGTGCATACTAATGCACACTGTAAGGGCTGGGACGCACTCAGGAAGCTGAGGCAGGAGGATTGGGAGTTCAAAGACAGCCAGGGCTACATAGGAAGAGCTTGTTGGGGGAGGGGAAAAAACCAAAACAAAGAAAAACAGAATTTAGGAAGCTATTTTTCAGGTAGGTGAGATGACTTGTGGGTAAAGGCACTTGCCACCAATCCTGACATCCTAGCTTCCGTTCCTAGGGCTGACATGGTAGAAGGTATGTGTCAGCTGAATGAATAAGAGTTTAAAACAAGCTTGGATTTCTTATGAAAAAAATATTTCACTGTTTTTTCCTATTTTTAGATTTTATGTGCATGAGTATTTTGTCAGCATATACATGTATGTATGTATAAAAATCATGTTCATGCCTAGTGATCATGGAGGTCAGAAGAGGGCGTCATATCTTCTCAGACTGGAGTTCCAGGCAGTCAGGGATCAATCTCAGGTGGTCAGGCTTGGCAGCAGGCATCGTTACCTTCTGAGCTATCTTACCAGGCTGGTTATTTGAAATCCCATTTCTTGCAGCTTATGCTGACAAGGACAATGATGGCTATAATAGTCACCTGATCCAGATAATGGAGGTCTGCAAACCTCCATTTTATTCAGGTGGTCTCAAGTGGTTTTAAGGCTAATGCTGCCATTTGAAATCAGAAAGGAGTGTTGGATGAAGGTGTTCTGAGAAGCATATATGGTTGATAGCAGCCGTTGAGCATCATCAAGCTGGCTGCCGAATGCCTTCCCAGGGCAGTCTCCACAAAGAAAGGGACCTGAGTTATTGCTAAACCTGCTGGGCTTGTTTCTGACTACAAATCCCTACCACTTCCACCTCTACTGGCTGGCTGTATTGTCCATTGGATCTATAAAGGAAAACAAGGTCTTCTTTCCTCAGGGAGCAAGTGGGGAGTTCATCTAGCAGGCAGCAGGCAAGCATCGGAAGAGCAGGCAGGCCTCAGGAGCACGCCGCCATGACAGTCTGTTGTAACACTAGGTGCCTTCCTATGTCAGAGAGCAGTGTTCTTGCCCCCTGGAGTCTCCTCCCTCTGCTCGCTTCTCAGTACTACCCTGAAGCTATTTCACTTCTTTCTCTGCTTTGTATGTTCATGTGTGTGCGGGTACATATGAGTGTGCCTGTGCATGTGGAAGCCAGAGGTCAACCCTGAATAGCGTTCCACTTCTTTTTAGAGACAGGGTTTCTCACTGGCCTGGAACACCTCAAGCTGACTAGGCACACTGGCAAGCAAGCTCCAGGGATCCACTGGACTGTGGATCCCCAGTACTCAGACTCCAGGACACCTGGGTGTTTCTGGGGATGGAACCCGGGTCTTCGTGCTTACAAAGAAAACACTGTAAAAACTGTGCTGACTCCTCACTCCCAACCTGTTTGTTAAACTTTCACCTCAGGAGCAGCTTTCTGGTCCTTGCTGGCTTCCAGCTCATGTGACACAGAGCCGGGATGAGAGCTGCCCCTGTCCTCCCAAACCTGCCCAGACTGCAGAGCCAGGAGCACCCTAAGGAACTGTTGTGCTGTGAGCCAGCATGCTCTGAGAGGCTCTGTGTGGAGCAATGCCCATGCAAATGACACCCGTGGACAATGGGGAGCACTGCGTACTCTCTCTAGTCTGTGCTCCCTGGTCTTTGAAGCTGAGAAAGGGGTGTCCCTCCCATCTCTCACTGTCACTTGCTATCAGCTCACACTGGCAGCCACTGTATTAGTCAGGGTTCTCTCGAGGAACAGAACTGCTGGAATCAATCTCTATATAAACAGAAAGAGGACTTACTAGAATGGCTTACAGGCTGGGGTCCAGGTAGTCCAAACACTCCTGTCTACCAATGGGCCCTCATGGCCATTAGTAAGGAGGAAGGCAGCTGGCTGATATCCTAAGGTCCTGGCACATTGTACTAACTTCTAGACTCTTCATTTCCAAATGCATACGTCTACCCTGACCCTGTTTTCAAAAACCATGCAGTGACAGTCACCATATCTATTTTGTCTGATCAACACTTTGAAAAGCCAAGTATATCCGGGCATATTGGTAACCTTTAATATCAGTACTAGGGAGGTAGAAACGGGCAGATGTCCATGAGTTTCAGGCCAGCCTGATCTACATAATGAGTTACAGTTAGTGAGGGCTACATAGTCATATCTTGTCTCAGACAGACAGACAGACAGATAGATAGATGATAGACTACTCAGCATCTATTTGCCCTCTGTCTTAATCACTATCCTGTTCCTACAAAGAGACACCATGACCACAGCAACTCTTAGAAAAGAAAGCATCTAACTGGGGGCTTGCTTAGGGTTCAGAGGCTTAGTCTGTTAGCAGCATGGCAGTAAGCATGTGCTGGAGAAGTAGCAAAGAACTATATCCAGTCCACAAGCAGAAAGAGAAGAACGGATCCCAGCCTGGGCTTTTGAGACTTCAAAACCTTCTTCCTCCAACAAGGCCATACCCACTCCAACAATGCTATACCTTACAATCCTTCTAATCCTTTCAAACAGCTCCATCCCCTGTGACTAAGCACTCAAACATAAGCCTATAGGGGCCGTTCTGATCAAACACCACCTCCTCTACAGGGCCACTCTGAGTTGCCATGGAGAGCTTCTCCCTTTGTTTTGACCATGAGAATTGGGTAGAACAGATCTCATCCTACTTGGCTTATGCAACCGCCTTGGCCTCTTGACTGATGTGGTCAGAGGAGCATAAGCCCATCAGAATGAATGAGTGGAAGATGTCTCCTGGGATTCTACAGTTGCCACAGCTGGGCAGAGACCAACACTGCTGGTGTGAGGACATGGGTACAGCTTGAGGAACACCAGCCATCATCCATGGTGACATCACACTCACTCTGTTCTTACACAAGCCAGAGCAACCCATTTGTTTTTCCTCCCCCTCCCCCTCTCCCTTCTCCTCTTCCTCCTCTTCTTGTTTTTGAGATAGGGTGTCTTGTAGCCAAGTTTCTCAAACTCATTATGAAACTGAGGATGGCTTTTAATTCCTGATCCTTCTATTTCTTCTTGCCAAGTGCTGGGATTATAGGCAGATACCACTATGCCTGGCTTAGTGATGTCGGGGCTTAAACTCATGCATGCTACATATGCACTTTACCAACTGACCTACACAGCACACAAAAGATGTTTGTTTTATTCTGCTTTAGGGTTGGAGAATATATGGAGATGGATGTTAGAGATCATATCCCAAGGGCAAGTCCAGAATATCAAGATGCATTAGCAACAATGTGGTTCCAGGCTTATAAATATTTTCAGTAAATTAAAGAAGCTCACTGGACAGTTGCTGTCACCCATTAGCCTCATACCCTTGGGTAGGTAGGAAGAAGCTAAAGGCATGGTGGTTGGTCTAGGGATGAGTCTGACTTGGGAGTTTCTGTTTCATTCCGTCTACGAAGAAAGCCAGCTCTCTGATGAGAGGCCTGTCCCTCACGTCCCTTTTTCTATAGAATGTGTACTGCCCACAGTTTGGTTGGATCTTCTCCCTCACCCACCCCCCCAAGTTAATCTAATCTAGAAACTTGCTCACAGAGGCTTGTCTTCTTGGTGATTCCAGATCCTGTCAAGTCGATCACCAACATTAATCACCACAGTGCATATGGTGGCACACTGCTGACTCCTGGACAGGAAGATCAGACGTTTCAGGCCAGCCTCAGCCTACACAGCAAGGCTGAGGCCAACCTGGGCTACAGGAGACCCTCTACTAAACAAACAACAAAGCCCAATCAAGCACTGCAAACCCAGTGCCCAGGACTAGCCTTGACCACTAAATGAAGTTCAGAAGAGGTTTCTTGAACACATTGTTTTTAAAAATCAGAAAGATGCTGTGTATTTCTGCAGTGTGTGATACATGCTCCCACATGAAGACCAGAGGAGGCATGGGGGGGGGGGGTGTCCTGCTCTGTCACTCTGCAGCATTCTCTGGTGACCAGGTCTCTCACTGAACCTGGAGCTAGGTGAGTGGCCTGCAAGCCCAAACAGTGCTCCTGTCCCCCGCAGCACACACCCCCCCCCAGGGTGTTACAGGAAGCACATGGCCACACTGATTCTTATTTGAGCACTGGAATCTGAACCTCAGGTCCTCACATTTACATAGCAGGCATTCTTACTTAGGGAGCCATCTTTCTCATCGCTCTTAAAGATCTTTGACTTTGCAAAGGTTTGGATACGTGTCTCGAGGAACCGTGGTACATAAAGATATACTGTGATTGTTTCCCAAGCCCCAAAGTCCATTCTTAATAACTAGAAAAAACCATTTTGGAAATAGACACATTATCATATTTATTTGCTTTGATTTTCCTCTACCTGTAACAAGAGAGAAGGGCACGATGTATGGGCCGAAGATAATCCCCACATAAATTAGAATGTGGTATTTTCGGGGACTGATGTAAACATGGCCCTGAAGGCAGGCTTTTATGTGTCTGCTAGAATACTGGCATATGTGTTATGATTGCTAAGGATGCTACTGGCTGCCATTGGAAGCCATGTGCTGAAAGAAATGAATTTAAGTCATACTTTAAAGAAAATTTTATTTCCAATCTTATTACCACTAAGGACATACGTGATTTATATATCAATACTGTCAGTACCGCTTGCTACTGTAAATTCTTCTGTTTTCAACTAGGATGGCGCTACACACAAACCAGCACGGGGCTCACCAAAGGCTCTGGCTTAACATCCACACCAGCTTTCAATGTGGTGTCAGGTGGCTACACAAAGGTCATGGGCCGGCTGTGGCACTAGACCCACAGTAAAGTGCTTATCATTCAAGCATAAGGGCCCAAAGTTGATCCCCAGAACCTAGGCAAAAAGGCTGTGTGTGGTGGTAGGTGTTCACCATTCCAGGGGTAGGGAGGCAGAGATAGGTGGACCTCTGGGGCTGTACCACCAGCCAGCCTTGCCTACTTGGTGAGTTCCAGGCCGGTGAGGGAGCCTGTCTTAAGAAACAAGGCGATGAAGCCGGGCCGTGGTGGCGCACTCCTTTAATCCCAGCACTTGGGAGGCAGAGGCAGGCTGATTTCTGAGTTTGAGGCCAGCCTGGTCTACAAAGTGAGTTCCAGGACAGACAGGGCTATACAGAGAAACCCTGTCTTGAAAAGAAAGAAAGAAAGAAAGAAAGAAAGAAAGAAAGAAAGAAAGAAAGAAAGAAAGAAAGAAAGAAAGAAAGAAAGGAAGGAAGGAAGAAAGGAAGGAAGAAAGCAGGCAATGATTCCTGAAGACACACATGGGGTCATCATTTGTCTTAGATCATCTCTACCCCATGTTCACACAGGGGCACACTCACATATGTGTACACCCCCACACACTCAGTGTTCATAGGTCCTTCTATTATGCAGACACTTTATAGAATACTTTCACTTGTATATAAGGAATTCTTAGTCACAGTCATAGTGATAGCAGGATCACTGCAAACGACATGCTGTTCTAAAAAGAAGTGATACCGCCAGGCAGCGGTGGCACACACCTTTAATCTCGGCATTTGGGAGGCAGAGGCAGGTGGATCTCTGTGAGTTCAAGGCCAGCCTGGTCTACAGAGCTAGTTCCAGGACAGCCAAAACTACTTGGAGAAACTCTGTCTTGAAAAATCAAACAAAACAAAGCAAAGCAAAAACAAAACACACAAACAAAAAAAAAGAACTGCTGGCTTCAGTTTCCTGGTTTGGGTCACATGATGCAGTACATCAATGTAGCTGTGGGGTTCAGGGGCCCCAGACTTCGTGGACCTTTTTATAACTTAACTTGAGACCATCATCATTCTAAAATTAAAAGTGTAAGAGAAGCTGGTGAGATGCCCCAGGAGGGGAAGGCTCTTGCTGCAAGGCTGACAATCTGGATTGTACCCCTGGGACTCACGTGGCAGAAGGAGAGAACTTCTGCAAGTTGTCCTTTGACCGTGGGATATGTGTGCATTCACAGAAACATAATGAATAAATGAACAAACCTAATAAAAATTTAAAACAGAAAACCTAGGGGAAAACTTGCAGGGATTATCTCTTGTTTACTGTGTGGAGGCAACAGCTGTCAATCAAAAGCTGACGGCTGCCAGCTGAGGCAGGGTTAAAGGGCGGGGCATCCATCCCTGAGGCATCCAGGGGGGAGAGGGGAACTCTGGGAAAGAGTCAAGTGTGTGAAGATTCTCCCCAAACTTGGAGGAAGTCTGAGGTATGAAACTTAGTAGAGGGGGCTGGAGAGATGGCTCAGTGGTTAAGAGCACTGACTGCTCTTCCAGAGGTCCTGAGTTCAAATCCCAGCAACCATATGGTGGCTCACAGTCATCTGTAATGAGATCTGATGCCCTCTTCTGGTGTGTCTGAAGGCAGCAACAGTATACTTATATATAATAAATAAAAATTAAAAAAATAAAAAAAAAAGAAAGAAACGGAGGAGAGGAAACTAGCCACATGGGAGACACAGAACAGAACAAATGGGTTAATGTAAGTAATGAGGTAGTCAGGGAACAAGCCTAGCTTAATGGGTATCTTAGTTAGGGTTTTACTGCTGTGAACAGACACCATGACCAAGACAAGTCTTATAAAGGACAACATTTAATTGGGGCTGGCTTACAGGTTCAGAGGTTCAGTCCATTATCATCAAGGCAGGAACATGGCAGCATCCAGGCAAATATGGTATAGGAGGAGCTGAGAATTCTACATCTTCATCTGAAAGCTGATAGCAGAATACTGGCTTCCAGGCAGTTAGGATGAGGGTCTTAAAGCCCACACCCATAGTGACACACCTACTCCCACAGAACCACAACTTCTAATAGAGCCACTCCCTGGGCTGAGCATAGACAAACCATCACAATGGCCTAGACATTTATTCATAAATAATCAGTCCCCAAGTCATTACTCAGGAACTGGGGCATGGGTGGAAAAGACCAAGGTTACAAGTATTATATTTTAAAGATTTATTTATTTATTTTATGTATATGAGTACACTGTAGCTGTACAGATGGCTGTGAGCCATTATGTGGTTCCTGGGAATTGAACTCATGATCTCTATTCGCTCCAGCCCCACTCGTTCCGGCCCCAAGATTTATTTATTGTTATATGTAAGTACACTGCAGCTGTCTTCAGACACACCAGAAGAGGGCGTCAGATCTCATTACAGATGGTTGTGAGCCACCACTGCTGGGATTTGAACTCAGGACCTTCAGAAGAGCAGACAGTGCTCTTAACCTCTGAGCCATCTCTCCAGCCCTACAAATATTATTAAGAAGAAAGGAAAGAAAGAAAAGAAAGAAGGAAGGGAAGAAGGGAGAAAGGAAAGGAGGGAGGGAGGGATGGAAGGCTGACCATGTACAATGCTCTTCTCCTTTAATCTTAGCACTCAGAAGCGGAAACAGGTAATCCATATGGGTTCACATATAGCCTGGTCTCTTTAGTGATTTCTGGCTATATAATGAGATTTTGTCTTAGAAACACAACAAAAGCAAAATCAACCAACAAACAAAAGCTTTGGATCTATGGATTGTGACAGAATGTGATTTATATACCACAAATGAGAAAATGAAAGTACCTTTGTGTTTTATGTACACAAGCGAAATACATTTATCTAGGTTATTAAGTCATGCTTTTGTAAAATCCTGTTTAATTTTTTTTTAATATGACACTTATTTTCCTTTTTGAGACTGTGTAGCTCAGGCTGGCCTCAGTATTTCCTCCGAAAATGATCTTGAACTCATGATCCCCCAACCTCCACCTCCATGGCCCTGGAATTACAGGCACGCAGCGCCATACACAGTTAGTGCTGCAGACCAAACCCAAGGCTGTGTGTGCCTGGCAAGCACTCCACTGAGCTACACATCCCCTGGCCGTGAATAGTTCTTGAGAAAACAAAAGAGAAGAAGTAAGTTTCACTGTTTGTATAGTTTTTGTTTGTTTTGGTTTGAGACAGGGTCTCATGCAGCCAAGGCAACCCTGAATTTCAGGCTCTTTTTGTGTCTTTCACTTATGAGATGTCATTTAAGAGTTATACTGCTTCCATGAGTTTGAGGGCAAAAGTGGTCATAGCGACATTTCCTTAAATGGTTAGAAGATGCCTATTACACAAGGAAATACTCCTGAATGTTCTTTTCTGTCACTGAAGGACCTTATTCTGTTGCTTAGCAGATCTAAGACTTCTTATTTGGAATAATTCCAGCGTGGGTATACGTTTATAAATCCAAACCGTGCCACACAGAAGTGAATGGCACCATATTAGAGTGAACCGTGCCACTGCCATCTTTTTTCCCCAAAGGTCTGAGGATTTTTCATAAAAATTAGTTACTCTGGTTCCACAAAGCACCATGGTTATGTTTTAAAGATCAAGTTCACCATTCACACGGCATACGTAATTTCCCATTTCCAGCACACGGTATCACGGTAAGACTGGGGGGCTCTGGGTCTGCAGCACCAGCTCTCTTCAGGAAAGTGAGGCCAGGTCCTTGCAGGCTCTGAGACACTCCTGGACTTTGAGTCAGGACCACTTCCTTGCTGATTCCTTGCTTACAGTAAACCCATCACTCAACTGTGCCAAGTGAGCAAGAAAGGGCTTCAGTGAAAGGCACGTGTGTATGTGTCTTCTACCATACATCCAACCCTCTCACTGCTTAGCCAATAGCTTCAAAAAGTCCTGTGGCCAGCTAGCATGATATTAAGACCAGCCCTACTTAGTGTGGCGCAGGCCTGCACTCCTGGGTGAAGGAGAATCCCTGAAAGTCTGGTGTCAACCTGGGTTACACAGTGAGCTCCAGGTCATGCAGGGCTCTATACAGAGACCCTGGGCTTATCCAATACATCTCAGTAGGAAGTAATGTCATTCAGTGGTTGGCTGGGTGTGGACATGAGGACATGGAGATGATGATGGAGATGATGATGATGATGGAGGAGGAGGAGGAGGAAGAGAAAGAAAGGAAAGGAAAAGTTCACACACGACTCCATTCCACAGGGAAACAGCCCACTCAGGAGGAAGACATGCAGCACCTGTATGATTTACACAATAATTGGGCGCCCACATAATTTACCCCCAAGGCAGGGGCACTTTGGGAATCAGAAAGGTCTTTGTTTATTATTGACACCTCCATTAAACACAGACTCAGAGCAGCACACCTGCCTCCAGCATACGCTCATAGGACGCGTCACCGGAACAAACAGGAGAAACTGGCAAGGAGCTGGAATAAGAAGTAATTAGTTCAGATCCCTTGTGTTAAACACTGCACTTAAATGTCACACTCCAGGGTTCATCAAGATGTCTCAGCAGCTAAAGGAGCTGCCGCCAAGCCTGGGACCTGAACCTGATCTCCAGAACCCACTCGGTAAAGGAAGGAACTGAGACTAACAAGTTGTCCTCTGACCTCTGCAGGTGTTAGACACACACAAGCATGTACACACACACACAGAGACACGCACGCATACACATACACACACACACATACCAACTATGTTTTAAACAGGTAAAGAACGGTTGTTAAAATGACCACTACATGAAAACTCCTTTTTTGGGGTGTCGGGGAGAGGGAGACAGAACCTCCTATGTACTCATGTTGACCTCAAATGGAATGCCCCTGCCTCTGTCTCCTGAGTGCTGGATTCCAGGCATGCCCTGCCAGGTCTGGCTTACTGAAGAACAAGGTTGTCCTGCACAACTTCTGAAGGTTGTATTAGCACTAGGGTACACGAAGAAGCTTCGAGATAATTTGTTCTTGGAACAAGTGTATTATAGATGTATTCACTTAATACCAAGAGTTAATAAGACAGCTTTAATGGGTAATTATTGAAAACCTTCAGTCCAAATCTCTTTCTTAACCCACTGCCAGTTCCAAGACTATAAAAAACTTAATCTCCACATAGCAGATAACTACACGTGCTTGTCTGGCTTAGGAAATAAATCATCTTTACAGATAGTTTCCCCCCTAAAGATCCATGTGACCACTGAACCTATTTCCCCCTCTCCGTGAAGATAAATAGCATAAGGTATATGAGGAAGCAGGCCTTGCTGTAACGTACAACGTCAGGCTGCCTTCAACTCTGCTCTTAGATATTTCCAGGGCAAAAAGCAAGGATTTTTCTATAGAACCTGTGAAATAGTTTATATAAACATCTTCCCTCCCCTCCCCATCTTTTTAAGATAGGGTCTCTCTACATACCCCTGGCTGTCCTGGAACTCACTCTGTAGACCAGGCTGGCCTCAGACTCGGAGATCTGCCTTCCTTTCTGCCTCTGGAGCGCTGGGAGTAAAGGTGTGGACCACCACACCCAACTCAAGCAATGTGGGTTTAACTCCCAAGCTCTATCTCTCCAGATCTTAAAAAGAAAATAAAGTGTTCTAAAATTAAGTGTGTCTGTGTGTATGTCTCTCTGTGTGTGTATGATGTGTGTGTGTGTGTGTGTATGTCTGTGTGTGCATATCTGGTTTTTTTCTGTGTGTGTCTCTGTGTGTCTGTGTATGTGTGTGTGTATGTCTGTGTATGCATGTCTGTGTGTTTCTGTGTGCGTCTATGTATGTCTGTGTGTGTCTGTGTGTGTCTGTGTATGTCTGTGTGTGTCTGTGTGTGTCTGTGTGTGTCTGTGTATGTCTGTGTGTATGTCTGTGTGTATGTCTGTGTATGTCTGTGTATGTCTGTGTGTATGTCTGTGTGTGTCTGTGTGTGTCTGAGTGTATGTCTGTGTGTGTCTATGTGTGTCTGTGTATGTCTGTGTGTATGTCTGTGTGTATGTCTGTGTATGTCTGTGTATGTCTGTGTGTATGTCTGTGTGTGTCTATGTGTGTCTGAGTGTATGTCTGTGTGTGTCTATGTGTGTCTGTGTATGTCTGTGTGTGTCTGTATGTGTCTGTGTATGTCTGTGTGTGTCTGTGTGTGTCTCTGTGTGTCTCTGTGTGTCTGAGTGTGTGTCTGTGTGTGTGTCTGTGTGTGTCTGTGTGTATGTATGTGTATGTCTGTATGTATGTCTGTGTGTGTCTGTGTGTCTGTGTGTGTCTGTGTATGTCTGTGTGTGTCTGTGTGTGTCTGTGTATGTCTGTGTGTATGTCTGTGTGTGTCTGTGTGTGTCTGTGTATGTCTGTGTGTATGTCTGTGTGTGTCTGAGTGTATGTCTGTGTGTGTCTGAGTGTGTCTATGTGTGTGTGTGTGTGCGCGTGCGTGTCTATGTGTGTGTGTATGTCTGTGTGTGAGCATACAAGCCACACTACTCAGATGGAGGAGAAAGGACAACTTGCAGAAATGGATTCTTGGGTCCCAGAGATCAAACTCAGGTCACCTGTCTTGGCAGCAAGTAACTTTACCCATGATTGATTTCCAGGGGCCCTCTCAAAATCCCTCAAAACATCATATCATAGAATAACTTAGGGCAAGGTTAAAACAGTATAGCATGTATTCACCAACAGGATGATAAAATCATAGTTATTGTGATGGTTTGTATATGATTGGCCCAGGAAGTGGCACTATTAGAAGGTGTGGCCCTGTTGGAGTAGGTGTGTCACTGTGAGTGTGGGCTTAAGACTCTCATCCTAGCTGCCTGGAGTCAGTATTCTGCTAGCAGCCTTCAGATGAAGATGGAGAACTCTCAGCTCTTCCTGCACCATGCCTGCCTGGTTGCTGCCATGTTCCCACCTTGATGATAATGGGCTGAACCTCTGAATCTGTAAGCCAGCCCAAATAAAATTCTGTCCTTATAAGAGCTGCCTTGGTCGGGTCAGGCTAGTGAGATGTCTCATCGGTTTAAGAATACTAATTGCTCTTCTGGTGTGTCTAAAGACAGCTACCATGTACTTATACATATAATAATAAATAAATCTTTGGGCTGGAGCAAGCGGGGCCAGAGCAAGCAGAAGTCCTGAGTTCAATTCCCAGCAACCACATGATGGCTCACAACCACAGTGTACTCATATACATAAAATAAATAAGTAAATCTTTAAAAAAAAAAAAAAAAAAAGCCTGGCGATGGTGGCGCACACCTTTAATCCCAGCACTCGGGAGGCAGGTGGATTTCTGAGTTCGAGGCCTACAGTTTGGCCTACAAAGTGAGTTCCTGGACAGCCAGGGCTACACAGAGAAACCCTTTCTCAAAAAACCAAAAAATAAAATAAAAATAAAAAGAAAAAAAGAAAAATCCTGGGGGCTGGAGTGATGGCTCAGTGGTTAAGAGCACCAACTGCTCTTCTGAAGGTCCTGAGTTCAAATCCCAGCAACCACATGGTGGCTCACAACCATCCGTAATGAGATCTGACGCCCTCTTCTGGTGCATCTGAAGACAGCTACAGTGTACTTAGACATAATAATAAATCTTTAAAAAAAAATAAGTTTTAAAAAAAAAGTTGGCCTTGGTCATGCTGTCTGTTTACAGCAGTAAAACCCTAACTAAGACATTTATACTGTCTTACATGTATAAAATATAACCTGATCCCAGTTTTGCTTAAAACATATACATGTATGTATATGCAACGTGTTAATAAGAAAGTCTGGAGAATAGCCATCTGGTGGGGGGACAAACACTGGGTCAGTGTTCTCGGGGATTTCTCAGGGATGTGGACACTGTACCATGTGGCTGCCCTGCCTTTGCTCTGTACAGCCTGAGTTTCAGCTGGGAAGACCTGTCTGGGTGGGCCCAGCTACTCCAAAGCCACGCTCACTCATATCTGAATTTATACTGAGATTCTGTCATCTTATGTGGCTTCCTAAGAAGAAACAACCAGGGTGTCTTCACGTGGCCTCCGCTTCCTCTACATTGTGACTGTCCCCAAAAACTTGTGAATGGTTTGGTCCTTGGCTTTGTGTTCATGGATGGTGATGGAAATGCTTAAGAGGTGGGCCTAAAGCCGGGTATGGTAGTGTATACTTATGTTATATGACACTGTTCTGGGGAGACATGAACAAATGTCCACTCACCACAGACAGGGCCAACTAAAATAAGAGTACCGCCAAAATCCAACTCAGTCTAGGCAACCTGCAGTGACTGAAAACAAGTTCTATTGTGTCAGACTGAGGTGGTCCGTGGTGGAACATCGTCTTTGAATCATTTCTGCTCCTGTAACTCCTCACCCACACTTCTTTTTTTTTTATATATATATATATATATTTTTTTTTAAAAGATTTATTTATTCATTATATGTAAGTACACTGTAGCTGTCTTCAGACACTCCAGAAGAGGGCGCCAGATCTCGTTACGGATGGTTGTGAGCCACCCACCATGTGGTTGCTGGGATTTGAACTCTGGACCTTCAGAAGAGCAGTCGGGTGCTCTTACCCACTGAGCCATCTCACCAGCCCCCTCACCCACACTTCTTAAGGAACCCCAGTAAAGGTCTCTCATCCACAGAGTTGGACTTTGGAGGTACTCTTATTTTGTAATTTTGGCTAGCCTGGAAATCACTATGTAGACCAGGCTAGCTTCAAATTCACAGAGTTCTGCCTGCCTCTGCCCCTCTGTCTCTATGGAGGAAGAAGGCCTTTGCTGTCCTTGATTTTTTCAACAAACTCTGGCTCCGGTAGTTCTGCAGTGGTTTTTAATTACTGTGCCTGTTGCATGCTGAATACTCTGCTGGATGCTGAGGCAAACACACACAAAATTCCTTCCACACCAAAGGAGCGATAAGAACCTGTTCATACCCAGGAACAGGTGTCAAGACATAAGGGAATGAGGAGGGTGCCCTGGGCATCGAGGATGGCAGCAGAGGGGGGCAGGGGGGAGAACTTGAACATGTCGTCTCTGCACAGATCTGGGAGGGACTCTATAGCTCTCTGAATGGAGGTCTCGGAGACAAACTCCAGGCAAGCAGCTCTGCAAAGGCCAGGGCCCCAAAGAGAGTGTCTCAGGGTTAGAAAGGAAGCCATGTCGCCTAGGAAGGGGTTGAGGGAAGGGGATGAGAAGGCACTGAGCTCTTCCATCTGGTGAGCACACCGACCTTCCCCTCAGATCAAAGCTTACACATGCATAGTTCTGCACATGATTTCTGTGGATTCCCAAGTCCCCAGAACCCAAGCTGGGTCAGACTCCTCCTTTACACTGCCTCGTTGGTAGATGGCTTGCCTAGCATGCACAAGACCTGGGTTGGATCCTCTGCACAACATAAACCAGATGTCATGGCACACACTTGTGATCCTAGCACTCTGGAGGAAGGGACAGGAGGAACATGAGTTCAAGGATATTCCCTACACATAGTGACTTTGAGGTTAGCCTGGGCTACATGAGACCCTGCCTGGATAAAATCCATTCAAACACAAGCTAGGAAGAGTTGGTCAATTGGATGGATACTGACACGAACATCTATTTGGTAACTCGTTGGTACTGTGAAAGGAAATTCTTGTCAAGAAGCCGTGTGTGCTGAGGCTGACGGACTGATTATCGTTCAATGAATGCTGAGTTTGGAATGTTACAGGGTCTGGGAACCTAATCATGATTTCTCTTAGGCTATCACTGGCCTCCTCCCCCAGCCAAAGGGCTTTTCCTTGCCTGTGTGTCAGACCTAACATCTTGCTAAATAAATTAAGACCTTTGGAATGTAGTACCCAAATCCTCCACTGATAGTAGGACCAAGAATGCTATCAGACAGCATCCAAGTCCATCTGTCTGACATACCCTGCTTCCCGGATATATGCTCCATGGTATTTTCTTTTTTTTTTTTTTTTGGTTTTTCGAGACAGGGTTTCTCTGTGTAGCCCTGGCTGTCCTGGCACTCACTTTGTAGACCAGGCTGGCCTCAAACTCAGAAATCCGCCTGCCTCTGCCTCCCAAGTGCTGGGATTAAAGGCGTGTGCCACCACGCCCGGCTCCATGGTATTTTCAAATTGCATTAATTTATGACTTTCTTTGTTCTGCTACTAAAATTCTGTGAGACTCCCCTGACGTAACCTAGTTCTATATTCCTGAACCTGGGCCACTCATATTTGGCTCCAGGATAAGCTCTCTTTAATTCCCTTTGAGGTGAGAACAGTGGTTTTTGTTTTTGTTTTATTTTATGGTTACTGGTTAGAGCATTCACATATCTACTGACTCACCTGTGCCCATGTACTGGATGCCAGCTCTGTGTAAAGCCCTGTACTAGTCCCTAAGGGAAAGGAGGTCTCTGCCCTTACACACTCCATACCTAAAAAGATCACCACCAGGGCATAGTGGCTTGGCCTTAATCCCAGCACTCAGGAGACAGAGGCAGGCCGATCTCTAAGTTCGAGGCTGGCCTGGTCTACAAAGTGAGTTCCAGGACAGCCAGGGCTACATGGAGATACCTGATCTCAAATGGAGACACCTGATCTCAAAAAACCGAGAGAGAGAGAGAGAGAGAGAGAGAGAGACAGAGACAGAGACAGAGACAGAGACAGAGACAGACATACAGTGAGAAACAGAAAGAAAAGTAAGGATGACCAAAGCCCAATCCTAGTAAGAAAAATTAAAAACTAAAGCATTGTACCCATTGTAATGATAGTTTAAGGGATTTCATGACTGTGAGTGGTGGTGTTGGTGGTGTGTATGGTGGTGGTAGTGTGTATGTGTGTGTTGTTTATGTGCACATGTATATGCATGTATGGAGGCCAGAGGTGTCAGGCATCCTTTTCCACCAGGCTCACTGAGACAGGTCTCTCACTGAGCCCAGACCCTGGCATTTCCCCCAGGTCCTCCTGTCTCCAGTGTGCACAGCACTAAGGTTGCAGATGCCCAGGCTATCACTGGGTTCTCGTGGGTGACAGAGATCTGACCTCAGGTCCTACAGACCCAGCCCAAGACTAACTTTTAGTAGGTAAGCCTCACAGAGAACTGAGGCTTCAATGGGGCCTGACAGCATGAGTAAGTTTTGCAAAGACAGGGGAGGAAGGGTGATCCAGGAGGCGACAGACCCACAAGCGTCAAGACATCAACACAGGAAAATGTATATATTCAGCCTGAAACTTTTCCTTTGGCAAAAGCATATGTCACTAAACACGGAGATGGGTCTCCATTCCTATCACCCAGGGGGCAAAGGGAGGTGAGACTGCTTACTGCCTTGACCCCATCTGGGCCCAGATGTGAAGCAAGAGATGGGCTCAAACTCATCCTCTCTTCGAGGCCTTCCGGGGTGGAGGTGCACCCTCAGTGTGTGCCAAACCATCTGTCCACACATGCACTCTTCCCTCAACCTAGACCATAGCTCAGCAGGGGCGGAGAAGCTATGGGTGAGAGCTGCTGTTCAGGGGAGGAGAGGGCAAGTCCTGGCTCAGGTCTTTCTCCTCTCAATGCTCCTCTCAAACACGACTCCCCAGGCCCATCTGCCACAGGCCAGAGTTAGGAGATGGGATTCTTTCCCTAGTAAAGGAAAGGGAGGGAGTTGGGGAAAGCCAGGTCCCCAGTGAAGACAGACACAGGGGGCAGAGCGGTGAGCCTCCTCCTAGAAAGCTGATTTTGAAACACCTCCTCAGCAAGGGCCGTCTGTCCCAAAAGGATGACTGTCCTACAGTGGCCTTCAACTGTTTCCTCTGATGCTATCCAGGCAGAGAATGGTAGCCCAGTCTCTGCATGGCTACACAGCTGGAGGGTGCCTCGCAGCTTAGTCACTCACAAGGTGGGGCAAAGCATAACTAAGCAGCCCAGAAGCCGAGAATTAAAGTAAATTGAAAATCTCTGTGGGCTGAGACATCAAGTCAACAACAAATGGGCACCAAGGCCAGAATCACAAACCCTGGTCATTTTCTCTTCCATCTGCTTGGAAAAGGGGTTGGGAAGAGAGAAAGTGCATCCCCATCTCCAGGAGCAGGGCTCCGGCTGAAGGGGTACAGAAAGAAGCATAGTCATTCCTGTAAAGATTCTAGAAGATTCTTCAGGTTGTGATTTTGCCAGGAGCTATTTGCCTTCCTTAAACTTAAATCAAACTGTACAATTGTGTAATTGCTTTCTCGGAATTCACTAGCTACACAGAATTGGGATTTTCAGTACTGACTCTCCTGGTTGAGGAGAAAGGGTTGGGAGGTGGGAAATAGAGGGGGCTGGGAATGACAGAGAGTCCTTCATGCCAAGGCGTTCAAAGGCTTCTACCACATTCTTCTAACACACCCTCAATGGCCCAGTCTTCCAACCACACTCCACGCCAGTTAAGCTCGACTCTGACAGTGGGAGCTACCTGCATAGTGGAGAAAAGTCTCTTGGGGGCTGGAGGGATGGCACAGAGGGGGAAAGGGGGTTGCTATACAAGCCTAGTGGCCCAAGTTTGACCCCTGGAACCCATAAAAGGTGGAAATAGAGAAGCTATTCCACAAAGTTGTGCTGGGATTAAAGGCGTGTGTCACCTCTGTCCAGATCAATAATTAAAAAAAGAAAAGAAAAGAAAAAAACCTTCCTGGATAGCTCAGTTGGTAAAGTGTTTGCCTTGCAAGCATGAGGGAGGAGCTGAGCCTGACTCCCAGACATGGTGTCCAGAGCCTGTAGTCCCTGTGCCAGGGGGTTCCGTTGTTCTCTGGCTTCCACATGTACACACATGTACATGCACAGCCAAACACACAAGTGCACTGGAACACACACACACACACACACTCACACATACACATACACACGTACACGCACACACACACACAGACACACATACACGCACATATACACATGCACACACACGTGTGCGCACACGTGCAGGCAAAACATACACATATAAGAAATAATGAAAAAAGACTTTGATCTCACTAGAGATATCTGGAACTCTCTCTCTCTCTCTCTCTTTCTCTCTCTCTCTCTCTCTCTCTCTGTGTGTGTCCTGACTGCAATAGAAATCACTATATAGACCAGGCTAGCCTTGACCTCACAGAGATCTGCCTGCCTTTTCCTCCTAAGTGCTGGGATTAAAGACACAAGTCATCACACCAAGATAAACTAAATGAAACTTTAAAAGAACGAATGTGTGGGCAATGGCTTGGACTCGGGGAGCCCCGAAGCTCACCTGCAGCTAGGGTTGAGGACAGCAGTCCTAAGACATCTGTCCTCACTATTCTCTCCTCCCTCCCCACCCCCCACTTCACAGAGCACCAGCCATTGCAGGTAGGAGAGGGACAGGCAGGGGACCAATGTGGAACCACTGGGCACTCTCTCGGGGAAAATGAGGCCTAAGATGCAAGTTCTAGCTCAGGCTACCTGTCTTTGTCAACCCAGGAAAACAGGTAGTAAAATACTGTTGACTACCAAGTCTCCCAGAGACCAGAGAGAAAGTGGGACTCCTCTGAGAAGAGAGGACTGGGGTGCTCCAATCTTCCCCCCTGAGATTATGCGTGGCCAGCTGAAGAGAACTTGGTGTTTATCTCTAGATGTGGGCCTACTTACAGGCTGGGGCCCTCATTTGACTGTCACCTGCAAGCTGGAATGTCTACATACCTTTAAAAAGCCAACCCAGGGAGTCGCGCACTTAGGGGCCCTGGGTTTGCTCCCCGCCCCCACACAGAGCAGGTATTATGGTACACACTGTGATCCCAGCACTTGTGAGGTAGAGAGAGGAGGGTTAGGAGTTCAAGGTCATCACCAGCTACTTAAGGAGTTCTGAGTCAAGCTGACAGGGTTGGGGGGGGGAGGACCTCTAAAAGCCAGCACACACAAAGAATTCTGTGTCCCCAGGAACACACAGCCTCCCCCGTTATCTTGTAAAATTCATGTAAAGAAAAGGCTCTGGGGGCTGGTGAGATGGCTCAGTGGGTAAGAGCACCCGACTGTTCTTCCGAAGGTCCAGAGTTCAAATCCCAGCAACCACATGGTGGCTCACAACCATCTACAACGAGATCTGGCGCCCTCTTCTGGAGTGTCTGAAGACAGCTACAGTGTACTTATATATAATAAATAAATAAATCTTTAAAAAAAAAAACACCAAAAAAAAACCACCAAAAAAAAAAAAAAGAAAAGAAAAGGCTCTGGTTTTGTTGTTGTTTTCCAAGTATGAAGAAGGTTGCAGGCTGGGTCCTTTTGCAGAGGCATCGGCAGCCTTGAGCTTCTGTAACCTCTTGGTGGAGCAGTGTGCTGCCTTTGGGAGCACAGGAGCATAATGACTTCTTTTCTTGTCTAGGAGACTGAATGAGGAGTACCAAGCTGGCCGGATTGCTGGGGAGAGCAAGTAATCAAAGGGCTGTGAATCATGACACAGATGTTGTAGCAATTAATGCCTCTCGGGAATGAATCACCCTCTACAGGAGGCATCGCTGCAGAACTGTGAAAAAGAGACCTCAGGAAAAGCGCCACAGATCCAGCCCATCCACCTAGGCAGTGACGCAACCTCAGGAGAATGACCGAACCACTCTGAGCCTCAGATGCCTCACTGCAGATACGGGTTGACCACACCCACTTGACAGAATTTCTCTGAGGGTTAGATGAAACGATGTGTAGAGGTGTTGCCTTTCCCACCTACCCTGTCTCAGCACTCAGGAAACAGAGGCAGGGGGTATCAGAAATTTGAGGCCATCCTCTACAGCATAGTGAACTGGAAGCTGTCTGGGCTACGCAACACCCTGACTTAAAAAACACAAAACAATAACAACAACAACAACAAATCTATTCTTGAAGAAAGAGGGACCAGAAGAAAATGAGGTCTTTGCTGCGTTCAGGAAATAAGGTAACCCAAAAGATACAATGTACCCATGATCCTTGTGTGATGGAGTGAACCATTTCTACAGATGGAGGTAAATACAAACTGTCATGTGTGAAGAAGCTCTGCCTCAATAACTATCCAGCAAAGCATTCAGAGATGCCACAGCCCCGTGGCTTGGCATAAGGCACTGCTGTTCTGCATCCTGGCCTCTCCCCACGTCTTGCTGACCGATTACCACCTGCCAAGCACAGTGGCACAGCCTGCATCATCTCTTCTCTGCCAGTCCCACCTTTTCCCCAGAGAGGAGACATTAGTATAACCATGTGCCTAGCTACCATCAATGGGGTACCCTGCTCTGTGTCTGCCCCCTGCCTGTGCTGGGGAACCTAACTGGTTCCTCTGGTTACACATACTCCAGGTCAAAGAAAGGGACGATGAACTCAAGCTGCTTGTCACCCGGTAATTAGCCCATTGCTATCATTTCAGCTCAGGGCAGGGCCTTACCAGTCACATCCGGACCTCTCCCTACCTCCCAAAGCAGCCATATGGAGACCAGGGACCGAAGGAACAGTTGGTTGACTTTAAGCAAAAGGAGGGTTTTAAAAGGCTGGGGAGATGGCTTGGTCAGTAAAGTACATGCCAGGCAGGTATGAAGCCCCGTGTTCTGATGGTCAGGCCCAGGTTAAAAAAAAAAAAAAGCCAGATGTGGTAGCAAGTAGCTGACCTCCCAAGATGGGACAGCTGGATCCTTGGAAGTTCACTGGCTAGCTGACCAGCTTAGCTTAACCATCTCAGCTAAGCTGAGACCCTATCTCAAACAGAAGGCAGAAAGCATCCAAGGAGTAACACCCAACCCTGTCCCTGCACACACTCTCTCTCTCTCTCTCTCTCTCTCACACACACACACACACACACACACACACACACACACAAAAAGGGGAAGAGGAGGGAGGGAGGACTCTTGGCTTTTACAGGCAACAGGAACTGTAGAACAATCTTATAATGCAGTTTACCTGCTTCATGCCAGAACCTTACTCAGGAATGAATAAATGTGCTTTCATACACTCTTGGTGTTTTGTTTGTTTCTTGCTGAATAAGGACCCTAGCCACCTCTAAATTCCGGGAGTTCATCACCTCTTTGCAAACAGTTCATTGTCTATAAACAAACATCTAAATATTTGTTGGTGCCCAGGGTGCAGAGCTCTCGACTAAATTCTTCCCAAAGCAGAAGTCCTTGGTAAGCAAAAAGCCACTCTGGAAATTGCTTGTTTTGAAAGTTCCTTTGGCTAGAGCCTTCATGTGAGGCGCTTGGCAGATATAATTGCTGCCTCTGATTCTCCGGTCCAACGTTTGGTGTGTTTCCGGCTGCACGGTAGACACATCTCGACCCTTCCTTGGGTGTGGCCAGCATTCCGAGGGCAGGTCCTTCTGCTCACCCAGCTCCTCAGACAGGAATTCAAACGTGGGCGCCTAATGAACACTAATGAGCGAAAGGTGTTGGCATCAGGACCTCCAGCTGCGCTCTGTTCCAAGTCCTTCCTCCTGGCAGAACTTAGACTTGGCAGTGCCACCAACAGGGCTTTCAGGACTGGTCCACTGGCACTCAGCAAGGTAGGCCCTGGCAACAAGCGCACGGTGTTTTAAGTAGCTGTGGCTTCCAGCTTTATGCAACAGACCTTATGGTTTCGTTCTGTGGAACCTCGGCTCTACTCTACGGAACTTCCGGCTACATTCTGGGGAACTTCTGGCTGCATCCTCTCCAACGCCCCGCCCTGCTCTATGGAGCTTTGGCCTGTATCTAGAAACCAGGGTCTTTATCACTTGGACCTCACTGGCAGACACAGTTCGCCCATGAGCCACCATCTGCTTGTATCTGACCTGACTCTTTGATCAAATTTGACCTTCCCTCAATATGCCTCCATTATTCCCTGCTAAGCTGGCACGAGGGCATTCAAAGCCTGGGGGGGAGACACTAGCCAATACCTTCCCTCCACTTATTGGACATGTATATTTCATGTATGTGTATCTCTTGTTTAAATTTTCCGCTAGCTTGTGTAAATAGCTGCTGAACAAAAGTAGCAAGTGTGCAGAAGAGAGACTTAAGGGCTGGAGAGATGGCACAGCCGACTGCTCTCCCAGAGGTCCTGAGTTCAATTCCCAGCAACCACATGGTGGCTCACGACCATCTGTGATGGGGTCTGATGCCCCCTTCTGGTGTGTCTGAAGACAGCTACAGTGTAAAATAAATCTTTTGAGAGAGAGAGAGACTTAAAGCATTTTACCCCCTGAAAAGATTATAACCTGTGGCTATGATATGTGGGGCATGCAGAGTCTTTGTGCATAGCCTAAAATGTCCTTTCTGTCCTCCTGCCTCTGCTCCCTCCTAAATGACGGCATTACAGGTATATGACATCATGCCTGGGCCTAAGAATTGAACCTAGGCCTTCCACACGATAGGCCAGCGCTCTGTCACTGAGTGTCTTAGTCAGGGTTTCTATTCCTGCACAAACATCATGACCAAGAAGCAGTTGGGGAGGAAAGGGTTTATTCGGCTTACATTTTCCACATTGCTGTTATTCACCAAAGGAAGTCAGGACTGGAACTCATGCAGGTCAGGAAGCAGGAGCTGAAGCAGAGGCCACAGAGGGATGTTTCTCACTGGCTTGCTTCCCCTGGCTTGCTCAGCCTGCTCTCTTATAGAACCAAGACAACCAGCCCAGAGATGGCACCACCCACAAGGGGACCTCCCCCCTTGATCACTAATTGAGAAAGTGCCTTGCAGCTGGATCTCATGCAGGCACTTCCTCACCTGAAGCTCCTTTCTCTGTGATAACTCCAGCTGTGTCAAGTTGACACAAAACTAGCCAGTACACTGAGTCTCATCCCAAATCCCCTTCCCCATCTCTACCAGTAGAATGTTCACCCACAGGATGTGTATTGAAGAGGAGGAGCAGGGAGGAAGAGCTCTCTGACTTCCACATGGGAGGCATTTCCCTCTAGCTGTATCAGCAGAAACACCAGTCTAGAGCTTCCTGTCTGCCCGGCTCTGTCTCTAATATAATTTCCTCATTTAGCCCATCTCTCTTTGCTCAGTTGAATCTGAACAACCCTTGAAAGCAATGTAAATATTTGCTCCCGGAAGAAACTGTGCCCAAGCTCAGGCTGATCTTGCTACCCTCCTCCCGGACAAAGCTGTTCCCTGGCCCATTTGTAGCCTCGTGGGTACCACCCATGCTTGCTCAGTCTCTGGCCCATTCACAGACTAATGAGGTGCCACTCATCCCTGCTGCATCCCATCTTGATGTCCTGCTCCTTCAGGGAAGAAACTGTGTCTTCTTTTCCAAACTGTGTATTCTAGTAGTAAATGCCACACCATAGGTAAGAACGTTTTAAGGCTCTTAATGCAGATAAGGACTTTAGGAGAAAGCAGGCATGGTAGCCACTGCTTAATCTTAGAGAGCAGAGGCAGGCGGATCTTTATGAGGTCAAGACCAGACTGGTCTACGTAAGGAGCTCTAGGCTAGCCAGGACTACACGGTGGCATTCTGTTTTGTTTTGGTTTTTCTTAAACAAAATAAAACAAAAACCAAAAAATGAACAAACTTTGAGGAGTCCATCTTCTTCTTGTGACCAAGACCTTAATGAGATTTTAATAGTTTATTTATCTGTTTGGTTTTTCTTTGGGTTTTTTTGTTGTTGTTGGTGGTGGTGGTGGGTTGTTTGGGGTTTTTTGTTTGTTTGTTTGTTTGTTTTGTTTTGTAGTGCTGGGGATTGAACCCAGGGCCTTAAGCTATATCTAGAACCTCAGGAAAAAATGTAAAACTATATTTTTATTTTTAACCAACACATAGTAACTATAAATGGTTATGTGTTACAGTGTGATAATTCAGTACATAAATATGATGTGCAGTGACCAGATCAAGGTGACCATCATATAGCCCCTTGACTGTTGTTACTTCTTTGATGGGAAAAATCCAAATAAAAAAATCCTCTCTCCTAGCTCCTTGAATATTCAATTGACTGTTGTCTATGACAGTTCCATGCTTCAGAGCGACAGGCATTGGTCCTCCCAGCCAGCTGTACCTCACAGCCATCGTCTCTCCACCCCCGCCCCCACCCCCATCCACTTTGGTAGCAACTGTTACTTTCTCAGCTTGCATGAGACCCACTGTTTAGCTCTCACATTGAGAGGATGCAGCATTTGTCTTTCTGTATCTGACTTATTTCACGCACCTCCACTGCCACCGATGCTCCTGCAAATGATAGAGTGTCACTTCCTTTTCTGTGGGATGATACCCCATTGTGTGCGCACAGCAAATTTCCCATTTATCTGGTAATGGCACTTAGGTTGTTTTCAGCTCTTAGCTGTTGTGAGTGGCGCAGCAATAAGCACCGGAGCGCAGATGTTTCTCTAACATACTGACTTCATTTCTTCTGCAGATATCGTGTGTGTGTGTGTGTGTGTGTGTGTGTGTGTGGTGAATGTGTGTGTGTGTGTGTGTGTGTGTGTGTGTGGTGAATATGTGTGTGTGTGTGTGTGTGTGTGTGTGGTGAATGTGTGTGTGTGTGTGTGTGTGTGTGTGTGTGTGGTGAATATGTGTGTGTGTGTGTGTGTGTGTGTGTGTGTGGTGAATATGTGTGTGTGTGTGTGTGTGTGTGTGTGTGTGTGGTGAATATGTGTGTGTGTGTGTGTGTGTGTGTGTGTGTGTGTGGTGAATATGTGTGTGTGTGAGTGTGTGTGGTGAATATGTGTGTGTGTGTGTGTGTGAGTGTGTGTGTGAGTGTGTGTGTGAGTGTGTGTGTGTGAGTGTGTGTGAGTGTGTGTGTGTGTGAGTGTGTGTGTGAGTGTGTGTGTGAGTGTGTGTGTGTGTGTGTGTGTGGTGAATATGTGTGTGTGTGTGAGTGTGTGTGTGAGTGTGTGTGTGTGTGTGTGAGTGTGTGTGTGTGTGTGAGTGTGTGTGTGAGTGTGTGTGTGTGTGTGAGTGTGTGTGTGAGTGTGTGTGTGAGTGTGTGTGTGTGTGTGTGTGTGTGTGAGTGTGTGTGTGTGTGTGTGTGTGTGTGGTGAATATGCATGCGGAGGTCACAAATCAACTTTGGATATTGTTCCTTATGTGTCATCCCCCACTCCCTTTATTAAAGACTTATTTTGTGGGTTGGAGAGATGGCTGAGCAGTTAACAGCACTGGCTAAGCACTGGTTGCTCTTCCAGAGGACCCAGGTTCAATTCCCAGAACCCACATGACAACTCAAAACTGTAACTCCAGGTCCAGAGGATCCATCACATTCATTCAGACATACAGAACACCAATGCACATAAAATACAAATAAACTCAAATAATTAAAATAATTAAATAATAATAGTTAAATAATTAAGCAAATAATTAAATAATTAAAAAGACATTTCTTTTGTTTTACTCATGTATATGAATGTTTGCCTGAGTGAGTTTATGTGCATCACCTAAGTTCAAGAATTGGTGGAGCCCGGCGTGGTGGTGCATGCCTTTAATCCCAGCACTAGGGAGGCAGAGGCAGGCGGATTTCTGAGTTCGAGGCCAGCCTGGTCTACAAAGTGAGTTCCAGGACAGCCAGGGCTATACAGAGAAATCCTGTCTCAAAAAAGAAAAAAAAAATCGGTGGAGACAGAAGAGGGACCCCCCTGGGACTCGATGTACAGGTGGTTGTGAGCCTTCGTGTGGGTGCTGAGATTCAAATCTGGGTCCTCTGCAAGGGCAGAAGAGCGTATGTTCTGTTACCCACCCACGGAGCCATCTTTCTTGTCCCGATCCACCCCAGCTTGAATCACTGTGTGTAAAGTGGTGAGACAGGCTCTCTCCCCATCCTGGAACTCACCACGTAGGCTAGACTGGCTGGCCAGCACGCTTGAGTGTCTACGTCCACCTCTCCACCTCAGGGACTCCAAGTGTGTGACACCACTCTCAGCTTTTGTCTGCTCGTTCCCCGTGGTGATTGAACCCAGGGCACATCTGGATGCGAGCACCACAGGAGGGAGTCAGATTCTGCCTGGTGCGTTATGTCGAGAGGCACACAATGTCTCCTGAGTTTCCTGGGCTTCTCTCCTGCAAAGTTGTGAAATTCGAGGAGGAGAAAGAACATTTTCTGGGAGTCTTTGAGATGATGCAAATGGTCTTTATTATTATTATTATTAATTATTATATTTGTATCCACGAGTCCTAACATCCATTGATATTTCTTCCCTGAACTAGCCATACTTAATTTATAAGTGATGGAATAGTAAAAAGCAATAAATGATAGGTAGCCCTATGAAGACAACCTTATAAATGAGACTGTGCCATGCTCTTTTCTTAGATAGCAGGCAGCAACTACAAATTATCCACTAAATTATTTAAATTACTCTTGACTTCTAGGCACTCTGAGCCCACAAGAGGGCTGGGTCTCATTTGTTTATTGGAATATATGGCCCTGCAGCTGGAATGTCACTGTGCATCCCCTGTGAGCAAATCTCCTGGGATCCCTTGGCACTTAGCAGCGCTTCACCAGTTTTCTTGGCGCTTGTGCCGAGGAGGATGGCTGGAGACTGGTATGGTAGCTTGTCTTTTGCTTTAATGTTTTAAAATTTTAAATTTTGAATAGGTTTGTTTTAATTTTTAATTATGTATGTATGTATGGGGACTGTGATCGCTCATCTTTTGTTTTAATTTTAGATACATTTGCTTTAATTTTTAATTATGTATGTTACTGGGGGTGGTGTTTATGTGAGTGTTGGTACCTTGGTGGCCAGAAGCATCATCTCTCCCGCCCTTCCCCCTCCTCCCCTCTCCCAGATCTGGAGTTACTGGCCATTTGTGAGCCATCTGATATGGATGTTGGAAGCCAAACTTGAGAATTCTTTGCAAAATCGGCAAGCACTTTTTAAACACTAAGCTATCTCTCCAAACCCCCAGATGAAGTTAGAAGTTTTGTTTTCTTTGTTTTGTTTGAGACAGGGACTCACTGTAGTTTGGGCCTGCCTGAAACTTACTGTGTAGCTATGCAGACCAGGCTACTCTGGAACGCTTATCCGACTGCCTGTCTCTGCTTCCTGAGTGGGGTTGAGCATATGTACCCCCACACTTGGCTGTTTTAACTTTGTTTTCATATTTGGAGTGGGGCTATCCCAAAGCATGTGTTTCGAGGTCAGAGGACAAACCAGGGGTATCAGTTCTTCCTTCTGCTCCGTAGGTCCCAGCCTTGGTGGTAAATGCTTAACCCAGCAAGCCTCCCATCTTCCTATTTCTTCTTTGGTTTTGTATTCCTACAGATCTTAGCTCTAAGTTCCGTTCAACACAGAATCCTCAGGGAAGAGTTTCTTAAGTTCACAGAAAAATGTAGTTGGTGAGAAATCTAACTCAACCTGACTGGAGCTATTTATTACCTTGGTTTGTCTCCTTGGTAGGTTAGGAGATGAGCATAATTCTGTGAGGCTCCTTCCATGCAAAGATGATGTCTGTTTTTCCTGTTCAGATCTGGCTGGCCTTTACCAGTGGAGTCTGTTGTCTGTGTGTTTTGTTTTGAAGATGCTATGTACCTTGAGGGTCTGGGCCTGAGGTCCCTGCTTGTGACAGTTCATCTTCAGGTTAACTTTATTGGATTTAGAATCACCTAGGAGGCACACCTCTGGGTGTGTCTGAGGAAGAGCCTCCGGGAAAGTTTAACGAAACTGAGAAGACTTGCCCTGTGAACATAGGTGGGACAGTACCATGGACACTTGGACATGAGATGGAAAAAGCCAACTGAGTATCACACACACACACACACACACACACACACACACACACACACTCCTCTCTCAGCTTCCTGATTGTGGATACAGTGTGGCCAGCTGCAACATGTTCCTGACAACAGACCTCTCCAGTTATGGCTACTGTAACCTTCTCAAACTGTGAACCCCAGTGAGTCCTTCCTTCTTTAAATTGCCATTGTCAGGGACTTGAAGCAACAAGAAATATAACTAATGTATCTCTTTTGCCCCTCTTAGTAGCCAGCAGCTGCAGAGCCCACCATGCTGCAAGAGAGTCCAGCTTCATGGAAAAGCAAGCCCAGTGAGTGTAGCGTCTATGGGAGGAGGGAGACCTTCTCAATTACCTAGTCCGGCCAGTTCCCAGATGAGAGCATGCCTCCAACTCCTGCCTGCCAAGCCTAGCTGCAATTCATAGTCAACAGTTTCCTGGGCAAATAAAATGGTGATTTGAAGCTGCTGGTGTTCAGAATCATTGTTATACTGTGATAGATAATCCAACACATACAGAAACACTACAGAAAATTAGTACAATTGACTGGGACCTTGCACAGAATCATACGCTGTATGTGCATCTGTTGGAGCTGGGGAGGTGGGCAGTGGAGGAGAGAACTTGCTGCATAAGCCTCAGGTCATGAGTTCAAACCCCCAGCATTCATATAAAAAGCCAGGTCTGGTCACAAACTTTTCTTTAACTCCAGAGCCATCAGAGGTGGATACAGGAGGACCAGTGGGGTTTGCTGGATGCCAGCCTAGCTCCAAGATCAGTGGCAGACCCTGACACAGTGACAGAATACAACACTGAATGTCTTCCTCTGGCCTTTACACATGCACTCACTCCCACACACTCACCCCCTACACACATTCACCTACACACACACACACACATATACGCACACACACTCATGTCCCACATGTGTGCACACACACAAAGAAAATGGCATATATACTTATTTTACTTTTTAAAGATTTATCTTTATGTACACATCTGTGTCTTTGTTGAGTGAATGTGAGGTGCAGGTGCCTGAGGAATCCAGAAGAGGGCATTGGAGCCGCTGGAGCTAGAGGGGATGGTGGTCATGAACTGCTTGACATGGGTGCTGGGAACCCAACTCGGCTCTTCTGTAAAAGCAGTGTCGCTCTTAGTGCCTGGGTCATCTTTCCAGTCACTTAGTGTACCTTCCCAGAGTAAAGAAAAGCCAGACTCCTGGAAACCATCCTGCCCCGGGGGTCTCAGAGAGGGAGTGTCCTTTGTATTATGAGTAGAATCGCTGAGACTTCAAATCTTCAGTATTGGGTATGTGTTGCCTTAGGCTCCTCCCCCGTCTCTCACTTCCAAGCCACTTGAGCAATTTCTTTGAGCACTTGGTGTTTGGAGGCTCATTCCCATACAGCTTCCTAGCTCTGTCCTCAGTGGTTTGGTCTACAGTGGGGTCTAAAACTTGAATTCCTGAAGCTGGAAAGGTGGCTCAGAGGTTAAGAACACTGACTACTCTTTCAGAGGATGTGAGTTTAATTTCCAGCACCCACACTGCAGCCCACAAGGTCTGTAACCGCAGTTCCAGGGAATCAGACACTACCATGCACATGAAACAGAACGAGAGAGAGAGAGAGAGAGAGAGAGAGAGAGAGAGAGAGAGAGAGAGAGAGAGAGAGAGAGAGAGATAGTGGTCTATGCCTTTAATCCCAGACCTACTTGCTATCAGGGGTGGCAGGTAGGTGGTGCCTCAAGGGAAAAAAATTTTTTTTTATTGGTGGTGGGAGGAGAGACTGGGTCTCACTATGTAGCCCAGCCTGGCCTCAAACCCTCTATGGAGCCCAATATGACCTTGAACTATGTATTTCTAGATAGGGTTTCTGTATCTAGGCTGAGCTCACTAGGTAGCACAGACTATTATTTGAGACAGGGTCTCACCCTATAACTTTAGGCTAGCTTTGAACTCTATGCTCCTGCCTCAGCTCCCCCAGTGGTGAAATTATCAGTATGAGCCACCACACTGAAACTGTTGGCATATCCTTGAAACACTTTACCCTAGAGTTTTCCTAGGGAGGACCCAGGTTTAAACTCTCCCCGCCCCCACCCCACCCCACCCCCAAGACAGGGTTTCTCTGTGTATCTCTGGCTGTCCTAGAACTCACTCTGTAGACTAGGCTGGCCTCAAACCTCTACCTCTCCAGGCTAGGATTAAAGGCTTGCAACACCACCACCCAGGTTAAAAAGATGTGTTTGTTTGTTTGTTTGTTTGTTTGTTCAAATCAGGGTTTCTCTGTGTATCTCTGGCTGTCTTCGAACTCACTCTGTAGACCAGGCTGGCCTGGAACTCAGAGATCTGCCTGCCTCTGCCTCCTGAGTGCTGGGGTTAAATGTGTGAGCCACCATCTCCCATAAACTAACTCCTTCTATTAGCTTGCTCTTCTCGCTTTCTTTTCGGATCCACTAACAGGATACACTTTCTGACAACTTTTAAAATCCGATATGCCTTCACTTCGAATCAAAACCCACTTGGTGGGTTCAGATTAATTGTCTCTTGTCACTCTTCACAAAACAAGAGGGGGACAGGCACGTGGAAGCAGATCATTTTAGCCAAATGTCCATCGTCCATCAAAGTCTGTCTTGAAACACGGGTGGTACCACTGAAGTCCAGTAAAGCAGAACCAATAGCTTCATGCTAATTACACAAGTACCCAGGGTTCTGCGCAGCACTCACCTGACTGGCACATAGCTGCCCACACAAGGAGATGGCCACCCCTCCTCCCTAACCCCAGGAAGCACAGCTAGCTTGTCATAAACATCACTTTGCACAGACGGTTCCTTTCAAGTTTGAAACAAGCCCCCCACCCCAAGCTAATGAGATCTGTCATATTGATACATCTTGACCAGGAATCCCGAACATCTCCCCACCTTCCATCTTCCTCTCCACGATCCAGCTAGTCTCCGCCAGAGTTGTGGAGAGCGCCTGGAAGCCTCTCGCTCTCACTCCCGATTAAGTTGGTTCCTCAAATTGTTCCGGACAGGAGGGGCAGGAAACAGCGACTTTGGTGCCGGCTGCAGCGGAGTGGGTGAGGGCTGTCCAAGCGGCCTCACATCGATCCCTGGTCTAAGGTCTGGTTAGGTCACAATTCTAGCCTCCCTCCCCCAACCGCCTGGAGTCCGGGAGCCGCCACGTCCCTAGAGGCCTGGGTTTCCTTAAGAGGCCCTGCTGCTAGTCCGGCCAGGTGGGAGGAAGCTGGTCCAAGTCTGGTGGCCCTAGGTGGGCGGAGCCTAATTGTGGCTCGAGCTAGGAGGAGTGTGACCAGGAGGTGCAGCTCACCCTTAGCGATCCGGTACGCGTCCCTGCACCCCGGAGAGCTCTCAGTCCCTGGGAGACAGGTGCTGTGGCCGCGCGGCGGCGCCCCCGAGGGGAGGTCCTGGAGTGCCCGCCCTCACCCGCCCAGTCTACGCCCCTCCTCTTCTCTCCCCTCCCCCGCCGTCCACTGCCACCGGTCGCCAGCGATCCGGTTCCCGGGTCCCTGAGCAGACCCAGAGTGCGCGCGACGAGGTGTTGGGACACTTGCGGATCTGACCCTGGAGATCACCCGGGTTTGCCCGCCTCCCATCATCCGCGATTCCCTGGCCCGCGATCCTGAGCCCAGGGAACTCATTGGGTGGGGGTAGGGTCCTCTGGGACCCGGGCCAGCTCCCGGGGCGACGATGGAAGAGCAGCAGCGCGCGCGCTCGCACACGGTCACCACCACTACCAGCTCCTTTGCGGAGAACTTCTCCACCACCAGTAGCAGCTTCGCTTACGACCGAGAGTTCCTCCGTACCCCGCCGGGGCTCCTGATCGTAGCCGAGATCGTAAGTGTCGGACCGGGCCGGGCTGGGCCGGGCGGAGGGAGGCAGGTGGACTCGGCTAGCTCGCGCGCCTTCAGCTCCGCCCACCGTGCTGGCTCTGGTCTTCCCGCGGGCTCCGGGAACACTCTTGAGCTTCCACTTCTTTGTAAAGTGCAAAACTCACATCCAGGTTCTTTCACCTGAGGCTCCCTTGGGAACCAGGGTCGTGACCCTCAGGATGTCTGCTGTGGGAGGTATCTCACAGCTTGCTGTTTTCATTCGAAGGATGGTGGTCTTTCCCGGGAGCCGGATACTTTGGTGGGCTTCTATAGATCATGGGTGTCCGGAATACCTAGGGCCTACCTCACCCGATCTCCACGTGCACGGGTCCCTAAAAAACAAAGTTTTGTTTTGTTTTGTTTTGTTTTGTTTTGTTTTGTTTTAATCAAACCGACCCTTCCAAAGTGCTGGTCTGGAACTCAGAGCTTCACGTGCCAGTCGGATGCTCTACCGCTGAGCCGCACCCCCAGTTCTAAAAGTTTTCCTATTAAAAGTTATAAAGGAGAGAACTTCTGAGTAATTAGCTTCCTGTGGTCAAATACAGATGAATCAAGAACATTTCCCTGAATAAATCTGAGAATCTCAACCTCTTTGAGCCCTTGAGGGCCGCTGTACGGACCGAGCACATCCTGGTGGGGGCTGGGCAAGTGCCGGGGAGGGAGGCAGGACTTGCACGAGCTGTTCCTGGGAAGCCAGGCCTTCCGCCTGGAGTTCTGTTGACTACTGGTGGCGGCCACTATCTATTGTCCTCGCCCTCTGTCAGGGTGTCAGTCCTGGAGGAGCTTCTAAGTTTGTGTAGGCCCTGATGCGCTCTCCCTCGAAGGTGGTTGCAAGTATTTTACACGCGAGGAAACTTGAGGTTCAGAGACCGGACGGAAGTTTACTCTTGTTGGCAGAGCTGAGATTCAAACCTATGTCTGCCCTTTTCTTGCTCTCTGCTCCTACCTGCTAAGGAGTGTCAACTCCCACAGTCTAAATAGGAGTCTCCCTTCTATTGCAGCTCAGACCCAAGGAAGCATTTGTGAAACTGAAATCCAACCCATAGGAAAGCTAGAGAATGGGGGCGGAGATCGTGTTGTACAGTGGTTGAGTGTGCATGGACCCTCTGAGAAACCTTCAGCAGCTGTGTGGATCCCGGGAGCTTGCTGACTCAAGGCGCAGATCCACCCCAGACCCACCCAATCAGCTTCCACGGAAAGTTGGGAAAGTGTTAGCTTAGCTCATCTCCAAAATGGTTGGCCCAGGCAGCCCTATTAAATAGCCCTAAGTATTACAGTCACAGTGCAAGGCCTGGCCTGGCGTTAAAGAGCTCAACAAATATTTGCTGTGTGAGTGAGGGAGTTGGCTGGCTCTCCCGCTTCAGAAAAGCAAATAGACGCTCACGTTGGGGCTTCTGTGGGGTGGCTCGGACCCCAACACCTTGTGTTGATGTGTTTGCCGCCCACGTGCTCTCTGTTGCATACCTTCAGAAAATATGAAAGTGAAAGAACTGTCAAGGACCCTTCGTCCCATCACTAAGGTGAACTACTGTTGATGTGTTGACATGGCTCTATAGGCTACGGGGAGCTCCTCCATACAATTTTTGGGGTTGGTGTATGTGTGTGCATGGGCATGTGTGGCTATGTTCATCCAGGTGTGGTGGATGTGGGAGAGCGACAAGTGGGTGTCTTCATATTCCCCTTCTTTACTTGGGAGGGGGACGTGGCCTGTGGAGATCAGAGGACAACTTATGGCAGTCTATTCTGTCCTTCCGCCAAGCTGCCCCTGGGATTTGAAGGACGCTGTCAGGATTGGTGGCAAACACCTTTTTTATCCATGGAGCCATCTGACCAGCCCTCCACCTTATTTTTTGAGACACAATCTCTTGCTGAACCTGAGTATTTAGTTGAGCCTCTGAGATCTACTTGTCTCATACCCCGAACACTGGTGTTACAGGCGTGTACACCTGTATTTTTACATGGGTGCTGCGGGGCCAACATCAGGACTTCTGGGTAGCAGGCACTTTATGCACTGAGCCATCTCCCCAATCTCTACCCTCTTTTGTCAGGCAGAGATAACAGTGCCTGTTTTAGAGTCAAATCATCCTTGAGCCAGGCAGTGGTAGCACTTGAGAGGCAGAGGCAGGGGCATCTCTGTAAGTTCATGGCCTGTCTAGTCTACAGAGTGAGTTCCAGGATAGGCAGAGCTATACAGAAAAGCCCTGCCTCAAAAAAAAAAAAAAAAAAAAAAAAAAAAAAAAAAAAAAAAAAAAAACACCTAAATAAATAAATAGCCAAATAATGTTACAGGCAGGAAAATGCAAATTTCTCCCTCTGTCTCCATACCTAGTGGTATGGATCAGGGTTAGGGTTAGGGTATGGAGTGGTATTCAGATCTCTTAGAGCTTTAAATCATATTTTTATTTTATTCTGTTTATCTGGCAGGCATGAGACTGGAGGTTATGTCAATATGAGGGAATCATTTCTTAGCACTACATTGGTTCCTGGGACTGAAGGCCCTTGCCAGCCAGCATCTTTACTGCTGAGCTACCGTGCTGTCTCTGAATAGCATGTTTATGGTACTGTCTCTTGGAGTTTGTTGCTGATCTTAGACACTATGCATTGCCTTTCTCAGACTGTAATGGTTTGAATAAGATGTCCCCCAACCCCCGCCAGTGGTCTCTGATATTTGAAAACTTGGTCCCAAACTAATGGTATTGTTGGGGGGGGGGGTTAGGAGGTGTGGCCTTGTTGCAGGAAGCACTGGAGGCGAGCTTTAGCCTGGGGCCATTCCCAATGCACTCGTTCTCTTTCTGCTTGTAGTTTAAGATGTGGGCCCTCGGGGCTGAAGAGGTGGGTCAGCGGTTAAGAGCATTGGCTGCTCTTCCAGAGGTCCTGAGTTCAATTCTCAGCAACCACATGGTGTCTCACAACCATCTCTAATGGGATCCAATGCCTTCTTCTGATCTGAAGATAGCTACAGTGTATTCATATAAATAAAATAAAAATAAATCTTAAAAAAAAAAGTGAGCCCTCAAACTTCCTGCCTCTGCCATCACCTTAACTCTGTCTTTATGGGGTCTACCGTTCTGGAGCCATAGCCCTAATAAACTCTTCTACAAGTTGCTTTGGTCATGTGCTTTACCACAGCAATAGAAAAGCAATACATGGACCATGGAAGTTCAGCCCTGCCTGTCTTCCATGATAGCCATTATATGGCTTGGGTTAGACCAGTACCAGTTAACCTATGACTTGGCAAACACCTCACAACTGAGCCATAGGGTAACTTATATGGAAGTAGAGGCAGGGGGGTCAGGAACAAGGTCATCCTTGGTTATATAACACGTTCCAGGCCAGCCTGTGCTGTGCCAGTCCCTATCTCAAAATACCAGTTCATCTCCCCCATCCCAGTGGGATGTTCTTTCTCTGTATAACTGTCATAGTGACATGGCTTAAAGTGACGGTCTCTCTTCCTGCACACTGAGTACCTCGTGTGTTCTCTCAAATAAGGAAAATATCATTTAAAAAATTTTAAAAATTGGTTCATTGTTCTAGTCTTCCCACTTTAAAGCATTTTTTTAAAAAAGATTTATTTGTTTGTTTTATGTCTGTGAGTACATTGTCACTGTCTTCAGACACACCAGAAGAAGACATCGGGTCCCAGTACAGATGGTTGTGAGCCACCATGTGGTGGCTGGGAATTGAACTCAGGACCTCTCAAAGGGCAACCAGTGTTCTTAACCACTGAACCATCTCTCTAGCTTGTCTTTCCACTTAAAAAAAAAAAATCCTCGAATACTTTTTTCTTCATTGTGGCCTGCTGTTTACACATTTTTTTTTAAGTTTCCTTATCCATGTGGGTGGGTGTGAATGTCTGTGTGAACAAAGATGTCCTGTCACTCTCCTCTCTTGTTTGAAGCAGGGTCTCTCCCTGAATCTAGGGGTTTACTAGGCTAGAAGCCAGTGATTTTCTTAGCTAGGCTAGAAGCCAGTGGTCCTCCTGCCTCCATGGCTTCCCAACCTGGGTTACAGGTGTGTGTGTTCTCACCTGATCACACATTGCCAGCTTGTTACCTTGTAGGTGCTGGGACCCAAACTCCCAGTCCTCATTACAACTAAACAAGGGCGCTGAACTGTGCCCCCTACCCCTCATCCCCCGAGCACAGCCCTTATTTGCATGGATGCTGTGGTGGTTTGAATATGCTTGGCCCAGGGAGTGGCACTATCAAGAGGTAGTGTGTCACTGTGGGGGTGGGCTTTGAGACCCTTCTTGGAAGACCCTCTGCTCCTTGGCTTCCTTTGGATGAAGATGTAGAACTCTCAACAACCCCTGAATCATGCCTGCCTGGATATTGCCATGCTTCCACCTTGATGATAATGGACTGAACCTCTGAACCTGTAAGCCAGCCCCAATTACATGTTGTTCTTATGAGAGTTGCCGTGGTCATGGTGTCTGTTCACAGCAGTAAAACTGTAACTAAGACAGATGCCGTGAGAGTTTTGCAGGATTTCCAGTGTTTTCCTCCTCACCCCTGCACTGGAAGGTGAACTACTGCTTCACGTTGTCATGGGTAGTGTGTGCCATTCATGTGCAAGCTAGAAAGATAGTGCGAATTCAAGATGCTAAGGATCCCCTGAAGTGACACACCATGTGACGACCTGAATTCAGATTCCCAGAACCAATGAAAAGCCAGACTCCGATGGGTGTGTCTGTGACTGGAGGAGGAGACTCCCCAGGTACTCTTCAGGCCAGCTCGCCTGTAGTATATACAGCTTCAAACAACAAAGAAACCTGCCTCAGATGAACTGGATGCCAGGAGGTGTTCCTGTACACATCCACACTCAGGAACATGCAGACACATGTACCTCACACACACACCGTTACACCTCCCCTTCTTCCCCCTCTGCCCATGCATGCTTTTCAGTGTGTGTGTGTGTGTGTGTGTGTGTGTGTGTGTGTGTGCACAGAGGCTGGAGGAGGCATTGGATCCTGTGGGTTGGAATAACACATACCTGTGAACTACCTGATATGGGTACTGGGAACCAAATTCCAGTCCTGTGAAAGAATAGTGAGTGTTCTTAACCTCTGAGCCCTCTCTCCATCCCAAGTGCTTTATTCTAAGATACTTATTTGTTCAGGAGTTAGCATCTGGATGGAGATGCAGCTTGTAATGAGCCGTTTCTTGAATATCATAAAGTATGGTGATTATCTGCAGATGGAGGACCATGGGTGTGTTTCTGACTTCTGCCATCCCATTCCTTAAGACATATCCGCCTCCTCTCCATACATACATTGCAAGAAATGACTTCTGATTGAACCTTAAAGAAATGAACTAATTGCCTGCCGGGGTCAGGGGGAGTGCCTGTAGCTCAGCCTAACACTCAGGGCTGTGCCATGGTAACTATGTTGAAACCAAATTATAGGGCATTCTTTCCTTTTACAGTTTCATTACAAGCTAGTAAGAGCCCAGTACTTGACCTGTGAATTGGCCGATGCTGCAATCTTGTAACATTACAAGCACTTGAAACAGAATCAAAGTGATTGCAACAATACCGGCTAATTGAATCCTTCCTGTTATTGGTGGCTTTCAAATGAAGTATGGCATCCATGTCATGATGTTAAGTCCCCTTTTATTTACTTAACTGTCACAAGCAAACTTAGCTGAGACAACATGGATTGGGTGGACTGAGGGCTGGCTGGCATCTAAATCACCTTCTTGTCAGCCCCTTTTCAAAAGAGTGAGGATTCGTTTCCATTTCACAGAATAGAAGGGCAGGGGGAAGGAAGCCAGCCAATGAGGAAAAAAAACTTTAAAAAGATGAACTAAGCACACCCCCACCCCACCCCACCCCACCCCACCCCCACACAGGCATGGTGCCCTTATGCATCTAAAGTTGGGAGCATCGTGAAGTGGTAATTGTCAGAATGCAGGGGGTTCTACTGCTTGGCTAATGCCCCATGCAGGCTGGGGATGCCAGTGATTTGAAATGCATGGGACACTTCCAGCACAAAAAGCTGCTGTGGGCCTGTTGTTCGTTGGTAGGAACTCTCGGTGAACTGTTATTTACCTTTTGGGGTAGACTCTTCTGGAATTTCTTGAGTTATATGATACTTAAACATAAATTTTAAAACCGTAAACAATTCTACCTGTTCCTTGCTGTGGCTATGGTGGATGACGGATTGTCCACTTGACACACTCTAATCACCTAGGAAACAAGGCTCCGGGTGTGTCTTCTTCTGGGTTAGTTGTGATGGGAAAGCTCACCCCAAGAGTAGGCAGAAGCTCCCATTCCGTGGGCTGGGATCCTCAACTGAGTTAAAAGGAGAAAGCAGGGGGAATTTGTGCATCATCCTTGCACAGAGGCCACGCTAATCTTCTCTGTATCTACCCAGTTTTACCCTATGAGCTCCCAAAGCGAGCACGTGTCCCGTTTCTTGCTGACACTGGATAGCGTTTTCCATAAGTGATTAGCCCCATTTTTTTAAAGATTATTTTATTTTTAGTTCTGTGTCACACCTGTGTCTGTGAATGGGTTTGTGCACGTGGGCCCAGGTGCCCTCACAAGCCGGAGGCATTGACTCTGCTGGATCTGGCCTTACAGCAGTTGTGAGCCACCCACAGTAGATGCTGGGAACTGAACTCTGTTCCTTGGCAACAGCAGCGAGTGAGTGCTCTTAACTCCTGAGCCAGCTCCCCAACTGCTGTGTGCATTTTAAAAATGTATCCTTTCACAGTTTTATATGATGTACCTTGATTATATCTGAGCCCTTCCCAGCCCCTTTCTCTTTTTCTTTCTTTATCTTTTCTTCATTCACTTATTTCTTCCACCTTTGTCTGCTTTTGTGAGGCAGGGTCTTATCATGTAGCCCTGGCCACACCAAAACTCACTATGTAGACCAGGCTAGCCTAGAAAAAAAGAGACCCACCTGTGTGTGTCTCAGGAGTTTGGGGACTAAAGGAGTGCACCACCTTGTGTGACACCCTTACTTAGGTATTAAAGCATTTTTTACTATATGAACTTTTAAAATTCCATCTTTTAAAGCATCCTTTATTATATGAATTTGCATAATGCGTGAGTATTATATATTATATGCCTCCCTGACCAACTTGTTTTTGCCTTTTAAAAAATATTTATTTTATTACGTGTACAGGTGTTTTGCTAGCATGCCTGTTTGGGTACCACCTGTGTGTGTGCCTGATGCCCAAGGAAGCCAAAAGAGAGTGTTAGATACAGAGCCATAGCCAGCCGTGAGCTGCCATGTGGGTGCAAGAGCCACCAGTGCTCTTAACCACTGAGCCAACACTCGAGGCCCCTTCATTCCATTCCTAAAGACCACATGGTCCCCCAGAAGCAGCCAGACTCCTACGGTCTCCTGTATGTTTGTTTCCTTCTTTGAACGACATTTTAAACAAACATCCTTTAAGCTAAATGAATCTCTCTGGCCTGGTGGTTATGGCACATGCCTTTAATCCCAGCACTTGTCAGGCAGAGGCTAATAGATCTCCAAGTTTGAGGCCAGCCTGGTCTACAGAGCAAGTTCCAGGACAACCAGGCCTACACAGAGAAACTCTGTCTTGAAAACAAACAAACAAACAAACAACAACAAACCCCAAGTAATCAAAAAAGAATCTCTCTCTGGATTATTTTACTCTTGAGTAGTTAGAATTAATTTTAAAGGAGGAGGGCATGGTGGTGTGTGCCCTTTGTAAGGGGTGCCTATGAGAGCACGGGTAAGGGGTTATTTGCTTGAGCAAGGGCAACTTAGCAGGGGCTACACCATTAAGGAAAGGGACTCCCCTCCCCAGCATCTATTAGCTACCTATGGCTCCCTAGGGAGGGGTGGGGCAGTTTGAGCTATGACCAAATGATAGTGGGCTGGGTCTTGGGCATGCGTAAAGCACGTAGGCACAGCTGCTATGGGGTTGTGGCTAACACAGCCATGTCACATCCAGGACACAGCATTTCGAAGCTCTCTCCACTATCCTGTGGTTCTTACATCTTTCTGCCCCCTCTTCTGCTGTTCCCTGAGCCTTGGAAAGAATGGTGCAGATGGCCCACTTAGGGCTAAAGTACATTAGCATGTCCACTTAGCAAAGTAACAATAGTAGGCTCACCCCCAGGGACTATGTCCACCCTAGCCATTATTATCAGGTTTATAGTACCAGGCACGAAATCCTAGCTTTATTGAGATATGACTCATTTGTAAAGTTGACCTTTTATAAGGTACAATTCGGAGAATCATAGATGATTATAGGTTTGGACAAACTATCCCCATTAGCTAATTAGAACTTCACCTTATTAAAGCGATTGCACCTGCTAGTTGGCATTCCCCACTCTTCCCATTCGTCTGCCTAAGGGGAGAAATCACTAACCTACTTTCTGTCTTTGTGGATTTGCCTGCTTTGTATGTTACGCGTTAATGGTCCTTACTCTTGGATGGCTGTCTATTAGCATCCTGCTTCCAGAATCATTCATGCAGTCCATCAGATGCTTGTTGCACAAGCATGAGAGTCTGCGTTCAGCTCGCCAGCACCCACATAAAAAGCTGGGTGAGGTGGTGTGCACCTGCAACCGCAGCACTAGATGGCAGAGACAGGGAGCTCACCAAGCTTACCGGCCCATTGATGAACTCCAGGTCTAAGGAGAGACCCTGCCTCAAAAAAACAAAACAAGACAAAAGGTAGGGAGTAATGGAATAGAGGAAGACATCTGAAGTCAACCTCTGGCTTCTACATGTGTACATGGCACATACATGCGTACCACATACATACACACACAACATACACACACACACACACGACACCAATCAAAATAAAAAGGCATGCTATATAGTGTGTGAATATTTTACTTTTTTCATGGTCAATTGCTATTCCATCTCACCATATACCAGATTTTTGTTTGTCTAGTCACCAGCTGGCAGACGTTTGTGTTGCTTCCGTATTTTGACCATTATGGATATCAAATGCTACTGTGAGCCTTAATCGACAACCTTCTGCAAATGATGTATTCCTTTTGATTTGTTTGGGCATTTTAGCTAAAGAAATGGAATCATGTACAGTGACCCAAATGAATGTCTTGAGACTTCAATAGACTAGTCCCAAGGCAGTCGGACTACTTAGTATCCCAAGAAGGGCGTGAGGGCTTCATTTCTCTATTTGACTCTTTGCAGTGACCCTGTTGGGTGTGAAGTGATTTACCATTTTGGGTTTGGTTCATTTGCCATGATAACCAAAAATGCTGAGCAATTTTCCTGTGTCTTTTTGTCATTTGTATATATTTTTTGAGAAATGTCCATTTAAATCCTTTGCTATTTTGAAAAATGATTTGCTTGTGTGCATGTGAGTATATTGGTGTGGGGGGTGGACATGTCATGAGTGTCTGGAATTGGAATTACAGACAGTTGTGAGCTGCCGTGTGGGTGCTGGGAATTGAACCCAGGTCCTTTGGAAGATCAGCCAGTGTTTTTAACCACTGAGCCATCCTCTCCAGTCCCACACATCTTCTTTGTTTTTGAGATGAAGTCTCCCTGTGTAGCCCAGGCTTCAGTTGTCCATCTTCCTGCCTCAACCTCCCAAGTGCTAATGTTCAACGCCTCCACACCAAGCAGGGTTACAGCCTTAAAGAATCTTAAAGCCGGGCAGTGGTGGCGCACGCCTTTAATACCAGCACTTGGGAGGCAGAGGCAGGCGGATTTCTGAGTTTGAGGCCAGCCTGGCCTACAAAGTGAGTTCCAGGACAACCAGGACAACAGAGAAACCCTGTCTCGAAAAACCAAAAACAAAAAACAAAAGACAAAAGAAAACAAACAAAAAAAAAAAACTTAAAGAAGCTTAAAGGTTAAAAGCTACAGCCCAGCAGTCTCGATGCACTCAGGAGGCAGAGGCAAGTGAGCCTCTGAGCCTGGTCTATAGAGTGAGTTCCAGAACTACACAGAGAAACCCTGTCTCAAACAAACAAATCCAAAACAGCAACAACAAAATCAAAATAAATAAATAAATAAACAAACAAGCAAGCCTACAGAAAGAAACCAAGAGACCTGTGTATTTTACCATGCTCAGTTTATTTAGACTCTGTAAAAGATTAATAGGATGATTTAGCTACAGTTGTGAAGCCTTTGAAGCCACAGTGGAAAGATTACATCAACTTCCATTACTATAAGTCAAAGAAAGCCTGAAAAGCCACGGGCTGGTTGATTTTCCAGAGGTCTGAGCTTATGACCTGTGGCGAGAAACAGGCCAAAATCCAACCTCATTCTTCTTCTCACCTGTGCTTTCCTTCCCAGATCCCAAACCTAATTATAAAAGGTTCCACCTTATGGGGGAAAATAATTCAGAGGAGAAAGAGCGGTATTTATTTAAAATCTGCCTTGTTTCCAGAAACAGCTGGAGGCAGCACAGAATTCTTTACACTGAAGCTGTAAACACTACACCACTAAATTCCTATCAATGCCTGAGATCTCTGTAGAGAATGAATCTCACTTGGAAATACTAGCTTCGAGCAGGCTTGAAGGGACTCCTAGAGGCAGATGCTTCAGAGGCAGCTCCTGGGTGGCCATCAGTGAAACCATAGTCAAGAGAGGGAAGTGTTAGTCTTATCAGCTCTTGACTCCAGGTTTGCCTCCAGTCCGTGAGCTGTGTCTTCTGTCTCACAAGGCAAAGTGTTCCCTTAGAATTGGAGATGTTTGTGGATGTCTAGAATAGCTATACTGAATGGTCTACTGGAGTGTGTGGGGATGGTTTAGTGGCTCAGAGAGCTTGCTGTGCAAACAGGAAGATCAGAGTTCAAATCCTCAGCGTCTACGTAAAGGAGCTGGCTCCTGTAACCAACCCAAGCTGTAGGGTTCATGGGAAAGGGAGAGACAGGAGGCTTGCTAGCCACACCCTAGCTCCACGATCAGTGAAAGATCCTGTCTCAGGGAATAAGGGAATAAGGGAATAAGGCTTCTGTGCCCATCCCTGAATGCACATGCGCACAGACAGCACACATGTGCCCTCCCAGGGACTTAGATCTAAAAGGCTTTTAAGTCTGATCGGGTTTTGCAGTGGTTTCCTCTTCTTCTTCTTCTTCTTCTTCTTCTTCTTCTTCTTCTTCTTCTTCTTCTTCTTCTTCTTTTTCTATTAAGCTAATGCTGAATTTTGTTTTTGTTTTTTAAACTCTATTATGTGGTTACATTGAACAAACAAAGGTGGGCGAGGAGGGTTAGGGTAGATGGCATTGTAAGGCTGACTGACAAAAATGGTGTCCAGGAAACAGCTCAGGTGGGAGGTACCACATGTGTTCTCTGTTCCCCATTTCCAAAAGCGCTGGGGATTGGCTGCCATGGGTAATTTTTTGGACTTGTGCAAGTGAGAAGTAGGGTGGTGTCTTTCCCCAGGTTCTCAGAGCAAGGTTCCTCCTTGCCTTCAGCCCTCTCGATCTCAGGTAGCATAGACTAGCTTTAAACACCTGTGTTCCCTCCTCCGCCTCCCAAGTTCTGGTTTATACAAAATCTGGCTCCTCCTTTTACCTGTTTAACAACTGACATGTCATAAAGCATTAAAATACATATATATATTATTGTATATGATGTATGTATATGTATATGTATATGTATATGTATATGTATATGTATATGTATATGTATATGTATATGTATATGTGGGCCTGTGGGACAGCTCAGCGGGAAAGGTACTTGCTGCCTGTCTTAGGGTTTCTGTTGCTATGATAAACACCATGACCAAAGCAACTTGGGGAGAAAGGGGTTAACTTGATTTATGCTTCCACATCACAGTTCATCACTGAAAGAAGTCAGGACAGGAACTCAAGCAGGGCAGGAACCTTGAGGGGCTGATACGGAGGCCATGGAGGAGTCCTGCTTACTGGCTGGATTCACTTGGCTTGCTTGTCTGCCTGTCAGCTTAGCGATGGCACCGCCCACAATGGGTGGGACCCTCCCCCATCAATCACTAATTAAGAAAATGTCCTACAGCCTATCTTAAGGAGGCATTTTCTTAATTGCAGCTCCCTCTTCTGAAATGACTATAGCTTGTGTCCAGTTGATATAAAACTGACAAGCACACTGCCCAAGTCTGTAGACCTGCTCATCTGGCTCCTAAACAAAATGAAGAGCCCAGAACTGCAACTGGGGTGACATCCCAAGTTATAGGGGTCCACTAACTCGTGGGGTGCTTCAAATCCTGTCCTGTGAAAACCTTCCCTAAGGTGCTAGACTTCTAGAGTGTAACAGCTCATGAACACTGAAGTTATGTTTCCAAAGTATGGCTTCTCTCTCTCTCTCTCTTCCTTTTTTTCTTTCTAATAAAAACAATCAAATAAGATTCTTGCTGTGTACCCCTACAACTCAAAATGTGGACCAGGTTGGCCTTACAGCTCCTCCTGCCTCTGCCTCCCAAGTGTGCCATCATGGCCAGCTAAATATGGCTTTATAGATGACATTTCACTGATCTGCTAAGGGGTCTCGGACCAGAGCCCCTTCCACTCTCAACCTGGAAAGAGCCTTTATTACCTAACTATTTCTGTTTAATCCCCTTCTTCCCTCTGGGGCCGCATTGTCCTCGCTCTGTGCCCCCAGCTGTTGAGCGAACTCCAGCCCACAGAGCTGCTTTCACTCCATGCTTTTTATGGCTCAGACCCCTCAACTGTGTCAGTTTCCTGAAAATCTTTTTTCTTCCTCATTCTTGGGAGATAATTACTCAGGTCACACAACTCTAGAATGACAGTTTATGGTTTGTGCGTGGAGGGTGTCTTTCTTCTGTCTCCCTGGTTTAGTGGCTGATAGCCAAGTTGGTGGTTAGTTGTAAACCAGAATTTCTTTCCGGTTTAATGCCTTCACTTTTCTTTTTTTCTTTTTCTTTTCCTTTGTAAACAACAGCAGCCTCGAGATATGTCAAACAGGGGGATTGTTTGCTTCATGTACTTAAGATATAATAATAAATAAATCTTGAAAGGAAGAGAAAAGAAAAGAAAAGAAAAGAAAAGAAAAGAAAAGAAAAGAAAAGAAAAGAAAAGAAGTCACCCGCTGTTTCTATTTAGTGTTTCATTTTGGTCTTGAGCTTGTTTGTTTGTTTAAAAGGGGGTCTTGGGAAACCCAAGCTGACCTTGAGCTAAGTGTGTTGTCAATGGTGACTTGGAACTCATGACTCTCAAATGCTGGGATTGCAGGTGTGTGCTGCGGATGCGGAGCCCAGTTCCAGCTAGGCTCTCTGGGCACGCTGGGCACACCCGGCACACTGTCGGTTCCTGTTTGCCTCATCGCCTCCTAAAGCCAGCCACCCACCAAGTCCATGCCATCACCTGCTCCCCACCCCGCCCCTTCCTCCTTCTTCTTAAATTTTGAAGCCCTTTGTGAGGATCAGGTGATGTTACCTAAGTGGTGTGGATCTCGCTGTCTCAAAATCTCAGCGCCCTCAAAGCCTACCGCACACCTCTGTTAGTTCCAACGATCCCGTGCTTTCTTCGCCTTCCCCTCCCCTCTCATGGGTATTGCCCGGTTCTAATGTCTACAAGAAGCCAATACATTTCAAGCTTTATATCTTATTTATGTGTGTGTGTCACATATGTTTGGGTGCCCCAGAAAACTGTCAGATCTTTGAAGCTGAAGTTGCAGGCAGTTGCAACTCCGGGGGGGCGGGGGGCGCTCTAAACGACTGAGCCATCTCTCCACCCCCTCAGGATGGTTTCTGGCACTGCTCCATCTCACCATGCCCACACAGTGAGCACTGGAGGTCGAGTCTCCAGTGTCCTCTCTTTGTCCCTCCCATTTGGAGGAGCTATTGGTCTGGGTGAACTCATTTAATGCGCATCCCAAACTGCGGGCAACCTTTTCACCTGCTGGCATTAGTTATTTATTTATTTACTTACTGAATAGGTAGCTAGCGTTTCCATGGTGCCGTTTTCCAGTCCTGTGGTTAGAGAGAATTGTTTAATCTTGAAAAGAAGGCAGGGGTGCGCTGGAGATGTAGTGCAGTTGCCTGAGGGCTTTTCTGGCATGCACTTAGCGCTGGGTACCCTAGGCCTAGCAGGATGGTGCAGCTCGGAGATGCAAGCGGAGGAAGAGGGCCTCAGAGTTCAAGGTTATCCTTTGCTACATGAAAACACTCCTTCGGAATAATAATAATATTAACAATAATATTAATAAAATAACAATATTATTTATTTATTTATTTAGGAACTGGGGGAGGATGTAGAACGGAACAGAATTCACTCTGATGATTCTGTGTTTTAGGAAAAGGACCGACAACTCTGGTAGTAGCTGCCTTTGAGGGTGACCAGGGTGGACAGACACTGTGTCTCTGTCCCAAGCACGCGGCTCTGCTTCATTGGAACCCATTGCCACTATGTAAGAACCATCTATCAGAAGGTTTAGATTTCTTTGGAAAACTGAACAGACGCACAATGCCGAGCCTGTAGTGATTATTTTGGATGCAGGAAGGACATGCCCTCTGCACTTTTAACAGATAGTTGGGCAAGCGTCGGGTGTCGAAACAGAGGCCATAAGTGGCCTAGACCAGGCTGAAGCCTGTTTTTCTCTTTTGACAGTCAAATCGCTGTGGCCTGAGGCAGGTGGGTGACTACTAGGTCAGAGGTGCTGGGGACAGAGACCTGGGGCTTTGTGGGTGCCACCAGGGACTGCCAGGCTTTTCCTCTCTTCCCTCCTCCGTAGGTACCCTACCTGGCACAGCTCTTTGTACCTACCAGACTAGGGATCAGTACCATTTGCTGAGTACTTGAAATTGTTGCCAGCGTTCTTTTTAACTCTCCACAGTGAGGTAGTTGAAGATGGTGGAAATTTGACCACACTGGTTTAAATAAGATCAAAAAGGAGGCTAACACATCTCGAACGTTACACGAGGCTGAGTTCATCATGGTGGAGGGGTTAGCATGGTGGGGTGTAGTTTATCATGGAGGGTGGGATCTCGCCTTTGTGGTACAGATGCTACGCGCCATCTCAATATCTGTATAGTTAGAACTTGAGGGTTTGTTTGTTTTTGCTAGGGTGGGGCTGTTTTTGTTTTTTTGGGACAAAAATCTCATTGTATATTCTTTTTTTTTTTTTAAATCATGGACTCTTTTTTTTTTTTTAATTTATTTATTATATGTAAGTACACTGTAGCTGTCTTCAGACACTCCAGAAGAGGGCGCCAGATCTCGTTACGGATGGTTGTGAGCCACCATGCGGTTGCTGGGATTAGAACTCTGGACCTTCGGAAGAGCAGTCGGGTGCTCTTACCCACTGAGCCATCTCACCAGCCCCTCTTGTATATTCTTGACTGGCCTGGAATTCACTCTGTAGTCCAAACTGACCTCAAACTCTCAGAGATCCCCCTGCCTCTGCCTCCCCAGTGCACCACCATACCTGGCAGATGGGTTTCTTTCTTATTGGTGTTAACCAAGTACAGGAGGTCCCTGAAGGGCCTGGTTTGCGCACGTGGCTGTTTCTTCTGCTGGAGGTAGAAGACTCTCAAACCTCAGCCATCTGTTGTTCTTGGATGTGGAATAAACTCTCCTCCCCTCCCTATGTTCACTGGTGCGGAGGTGAAACACGCAAAGACCGGTGGCAACTCCTGCCGGAGACACCCTCCTCCCGTCTCACGGAGACCACTGGGAAGCCTAAAGGAAAGGCCTTGTGATGAACACAGTGACAACCAGAAGAAGTGGGAGGGGTCTAAACCAGGCCTATAACTATGACCCCAGGTGGAGTCAAGTCTTGATTCAGTGGCCTCAGCTGTTTCTGTGGGGGAGGGGGCTCATCTTCCTGCCACCCTGACTTTGCAAGGGGAAAACCCTTGCTCCTGAATTTACCAGTCAGACTCTAGTGATTTCCTGCAACTTTATCATGGCAGGATGCTGGTTCCAGTTTGACTTTAAGCTCTATTTTCTCTGGAACTCTTCTGGTGGCCTTGAAAATAGTTCGCTTAGGGGCTGGAGAGACAGTTCAGCTGCAGAGAGCAAGAGAGCAAGTGTTTAGACTACAGAGCAAGTGGGTTCTTGGCCATGAGGCACCACGTGGGTTCTAGGGTTATATCCTAGAGCCCATGTGGTGCTTCATAGCCATCTGTAACTCCAGCTCCTGAGGATCTAGCGCCCATTCTGGCCTTCAAGGGCACTAGGCACACAAGTGGTGCACAAATAAATTGTGCGGTCAAAAACACCCATACCGGGGCTGGTGAGATGGCTCAGTGGGTAAGAGCACCTGACTGCTCTTCCAAAGGTCCGGAGTTCAAATCCCAGCAACCACATGGTGGCTCACAACCATCCGTAATGAGATCTGACTCCCTCTTCTGGAGTGTCTGAAGACAGCTAATAATCAATAAATAAATCTTAAAAAAAAAAAAAAACCATACCCCTTAACTCTGTATGCATGAGTGTATGTGCATGTGTGTGTGTGTGTGTTCCCTTTAAACTGTCTAGGTTATGGTATTGGAGTTCTGTAATCCCAGCATTTGATAAGTCAAGGAAAGAGGGCCAAGACTTTGACATTTATCCCTTGGATACACAGAGATTTCAAGACCAACACAAGCTACCTACATGAGACCCTTGTTTTGTTTTCAGACAGACAGACAGCGAAACAGAGAGGTTGAATAGAGTTGTCATAACAGAAGGAAGAGAGGGAAGAGAGAAGCTGACAGAAAGCTAGGATGGTCAGAAGAAAGCAAAAGATGAAATGTTTTTCTTTCTGTCTCTGTCCTTCATCTCCTCCTTCCCCTCCCCCCTCCACCAGATTGAGAATCAAGGCATCAGGGAGACTGAACTGTAGGGACCTATGTACCCCACCAGATTTTAACTCTTTCCTTTGGCCACCTCTAGTCATTGGTTTGTTTGACATAGGCTCTCCCTGTGTAGCCCAGGCTGCCCCTCCATCTTGCAGGTTTCTTGCCTCACTAGGAAGTTGGGACCACAAGCACACAACACCCGTGACTCTTACTTGTTCCTAGCCAGAAAGTATAGTTAGCTTGAGGTGGCTTCCATGTCTCTCCTGTGAAACCTCATTTGTAAAGCACAGCCCCAGCGTGTATAATTTTGTGTTTCTCTGTCTTCATTCCACAGGACCTGGAAGTAAAAATATTTGGTTGAATGAATTCTGCATGCCAAAAAGGAAAAGGCCTGTCAATTGTTTGAGGGGAAAGTTTTGTTTTTTCCTGTCACTATTTTGGGAACTCTCTGGTGTCTGAGCCGTTAGAGCAGAAAGATTTGACGGTGTCTCGTGCCTTGTTCTCAAGAATGTTAGTGATGGATGTAGGCTTAGCCTGTTCTCTGTTTTCTTTTCTTTACTTTCTGCTTTTCTCTTTCTTTTTTTGAGACAGGATCATACTATGTATCCCTGGCTGTCACTATGTATCCCTGGCTGTCACTATGTGACCCTGGATGTTCTAGAACTGGCTGGCTTCATACTTACAGAGATCCACCTGCCTCTGCCTTCCAAGTGCTGGGATCAAAGGCCCATGCCACCATGCCTAGACCAGATGCAAATTTATGTGGCTTTTTCTTGTGAGGGAACAGTTGAAGCTGACCCAGGGAGCCATGCCCTCAGAGGCGCAGCTAATGTAGTCTGACCCTTTGCCCTCTGACCTAATGGAAGAACACACACAGATCCCGTAGGGAGGAGAGAGAATGGTCCTTGAATCTTGCTCCCGGAGAAGCGTTGGTTGTATACTGGAGGTGGCTTGATTTCAGGTCAGGTGAAATGCAAGGGTCTTGCTTTATACATGAAGATCTGGTGCACACAAAGAAATAGTAAATAAACAAGTGAGTGTGTTCACTCAGGCTGTAATCTCAGCACTTGGTGAGCAGAGGCAGGGGGATTGAGAGATTGAAGCCAGCCTGAGCTACACAGTGAAACCCTGTCTCAAACAACAGCAAATTAGTAGTAGTAGTAGTAGTAGTAGCAGCAGCAGCAGCAGTAAATGCATAATAATAAATACATAGTACTAAGTATATACATGAGTGGTGAGATCTACTTGCGCTCTGGGGATGACTTAAAACTGTTCCCATATCTGTCCTCTGGTTTGGACCTAAAGTACAAGTTATATAAGATACTGCTGTTAGCTGATACGTGGATATTAGCCCAGAAACTTAGAATACCCAAGATACAATTTGCAAAACACAAGAAAATCAAGAACGAAGACCAAAGTGTGGATACTTCATTCCTCCTTAGAATAGGGAACAGAATACCCATGGAAGGAGTTACAGAGACAAACTATGGAGCTAAGACAAAAGGATGGACCATCCAGAGACTACCCCCCCCTCCCGGGACCCATCCCATAATCAGCCACCAAACCCAGACACTATTGCATATGCCAGCAAGATTTTGCTGAAAGGACCTTGATATAGCTGTCTCGAGTCAGGCTATGCCAGTGCCTGGCAAATACAGAAGTGGATGCTCACAGTCATCTATAAGATGGAACACAGGGCTCCCAGTGGAGGAGCTAGAGAAAGTACCCAAGGAGCTGAAGGGATCTGCAACCCTATAGGTGGAACAACAATATAAACTAACTAGTTCCCCCAGAGCTCGTGTCTCTAGCTGCATATGTAGCAGAAGATGGCCCAGTCGGTCATCATTGAGAAGAGAGGCCCCTTGGTCTTGCAAACTTTATATGCCCCAGTACAGGGGAATGCCAGGGCCAAGAAGTGGTAGTGGGTGGGTAGGGGAGCAGGGCGGGGGGAGGGTATAGGGAACTTTAGGGATAGCATTTGAAATATAAATAAAGAAAATATCTAATAAAATTCCTGTAGGTGTCTCCAGACTGGAAAAAAAAAAAAAAAAAGATACTGCTGTTAGGAGCTCAGTAGTGGGTGTAGATTTCTCTATACTATTTTCACAACTTTTTATAAATCTATAATTAATTTGGGGGACTGGAGAGATTGCTCAGTGGTTAAGGGCATGGATCACTCTTGCAGAGAATCTGAGTTAAGTTTCCAACACCCATGAGAGGTGGTTTCGAAAGTGCTTCTGACTCCAGGAGATCTGACCTATGACCTCCTCAGACACCTGCACTCACGCACACCTAAACTCCGGCCCTCGTACACACACAGCTAACACTGAAGTAAAAGGGGAGCCTTTTGTAAGGCTGAACATAGGAAGGGCTGCAGGCTGGAGCCAGTCCCATGTCGTCGTTGATGAATAGTGACTTTTTTTTTAATCTCTTAATATTTACTGTGACTACAACTGTGTGAAGAAACACATCATGTCCTGACAGAGATGTGTTTTGGGAAATGCATTATCACACCATTTATTTATTTATTTATTTATTTATTTATTTATGGTTTTTGGTTTTTTGAGACAGGGTTTCTCTGTGTAGCCCTGGCTGTCCTGGAACTCACTTTGTAGACCAGGCTGGCCTCAAACTCAGAAATCCGTCTGCCTCTGCCTCCCAAGTGCTGGGATTAAAGGCGTGTGCCACCACCGCCCGGCTTTCCCACCATTTTTATCACATCAAGAGCATCACAGATGATGCAACCGAAACCTAGATAACATATGTATATATGAAACAGCCTAATGCACCTAGGCTTGTGAGGAAAACATCAGGAGGTTGTCAAGTTCAACGAAAACCATCGGGTCAGGAGATGTGACAGAAACTAAGATATTTGATGCTGCTGCCAGCATAACATACAGCACTGTTTTTCCTTTTTTTTGGGGGGGGGTTGTATTATTATTTGTGTGCACAGAGACCAGAAGATTATAGGTGTGTGGTCTGTACTGTTGGCTCGCTTCTGCGCTGTGGCCTGAAAAACGGCTATTACAGTGTGAATCACTTAATTATGAAAAGTTCTAAAGTTAACATGTAAGCATTTTAAATCTCTAAAATTAAAAATGAGCCAGGTGTGGTGGCACACTTACATATGAGAGGCGGAGCTCAGAGGCGGACTGTCCCGTTTGAAGCCAGCCAGTGCTACCCAGTGAGACCCTATGTCATAAAACAAGCCAATGAATGCAGTTTCATGTATCAACAACTAAGACAGATGGTGGCTTGATGGAGGGCAGTGATTGGTGCAGTGGTTCATTGCACCGGGCAGTACTATTTGGCACAAGCTTGTTCTCTACGCTGCTGGTCACAGGTGCCCGTACAAGCACTCTGGAAGCCAGGCACCATGGTCCCTCTTTGTCCTCCGCTTTCTTTTGTGTTCTTTCAGTCACACGCAGTCATCCAGGGTGAGCATGGTGCAGGACATTCCGAGAGGTATTTGAATACTTTGTATTAGAGTCTGACACTCTAGGTGTTTGGTTTTATTTCTGGTTGGTGTATGATTTGAATGTCAAATGTTCCTTCAGAGGATCAAGTGTTTAAGCACGCGGTCCCACGTGGTCCCCAGCAGTGGGCAGTGTTTTGGGAGGTTGTGGACCTTTGCAGAGGTGAGTCTTGGCTGGCTAAAGTAGGTCAGTGGTGTGAGGTGGGCTTGAGGTATAGCCTGGCCTACTTCTATTTAGGTTTATGCTTCTCATCCACCCAGTGATATGGCAAGACGCTGTCTTTCACACCCAGGCAAGAACCCCAGCCACAGACCCCCCCCAACTCCGTCATAAAGCTGTGAGCTACACCATGAGTTGGTCTTGTCAGGGGTTTGATCCCAGAGATGAACAAGTAACTAACATAGTTACCGTTAATCTTTAACTGACGTAATCTGTGGATTATGTCCCCTGCTGATACATGGTTACAGTAGATCACTGTGGGGCTGGAGCATAGCATAAGGAGGATCGTTGACCCCTGGTAGACATGTCAGTTCTACCACACATGGGTGGGCACACTGGCTTTCTCACTGGGCTGGGAAGAAGCCACCCCTGAGCGCTAAGCAAACCTTGTGAGATTTTAAGGCCAATTTTTTGTTTGTTTGTTTGTTTCGAGACAGTGTTTCGTGTTTCTCTGTATAGCCCTGGCTGTCCTGGAACTCACTCTGTGGACCAGGCTGGCCTTGAACTCAGAAATCCGCCTGCCTCTGCCTCCCAAGTGCTGGGATTAAAGGTGTGTGCCACATGCGTGGCTTAAGGCCAATTTTTACATTATAATTATCAGTGTGCGCAAGCGTGTGTGTGTGTGTGTGTGTGTGTGTGTGTGTGTGCGCGCGCGCGCGCGCGCGCGTGTGCAAGTCAAGGGGCAACGTAGGATCTCAGGGATCAAACCCAGGCATCTTTACCTACCAAGTGTGCCCCGGCCCCCACCCCACTCGCACCCCGTGCCTGGATTGACTGTACAAGGCCTTGTGGCTCAGTCTGGTGGAGAGTGTCGCTGTTGGACTTCTCTGCAACGTGATAAACTTGATTGGATGGAGAAGTTCCTAGAGGGCAGAGGGTGTTTGTGAGGGTGTTCTCAGAGAGGATTAGTTCAGTGGGAGGACCTACCTTGAGAGGACACAGCAGCACCCATAGACTCAGGCCCAGCTGGAGTAAAGGGCAGGAGGGAGCTTGTATACTCTCTAGGTTGCCAGGCCCCTGGGATACAAGCCCCATTCCTCACAACCACTCCATCATGGTGGATGGAAACTTTTGGAAGGCTGAGCCCAGCGGACCTTCCTCCTTTTACATTGTTTTTGTTTCACAGCATGAATGCCTGACTAACACAAGGCGTAACAAAATAGTCTCAGCCCCGGACTCCTCGCTGCGAACATTCCCCAGGTAAACCTGTCTAATGCAGAGGCCAGGTAGGTCCAAGATCTAGGGTTGTGAGCCTGGCAGGACTCTTGGGCCCTGAAAATGCCCATCTTCCAACTAGAATGGGAGTACTATGCAGTGGGGACACATTACTAATGCCTTCTGCTTTGCTGTTGGCTAGCAGGTACATGCTACACTCCCTAAGTCATTAGTACCAACCACCACACCTTACAAGGTTGCTTTGAGGACCAAGATAAAACTAGATATAAAAGTATGTGACCCTAGCCAACAAGTGTGTGTGCGTGCATATCTGCAGGTTCATGTGTGTACATGAACACTAATTCAGCATATGGTTAAATTAAAACATTGGGGTCCTGGAAATAAGAGGCTGGTAGAATACACAAATATATCTCAGTGTTGACAAGATGAGAAGAATTGAAATAAATTAAAATGCACACTGCTTCCTGCACTCCCCAGCCTGTGGACAGGAGCAATCAAAGCCATGGTGACAATGAGGCTGGACAGATGGCTTGGGTATGAGCAGGTGCTGCTGTTGCAGAAGACCCAGGTTTGGTTCCGAGCCATGTCGGGTAGCTCACAGTTACCGTTACTACAGTTCCACGGGCAGCCAGCGCCACAGGCATCTGCCTGAACACACACATAGAACTAAAAGTAACAAAAGTATAATCTTTAAAAAAACAAGTGGCAGGAGAGATGTTGGTCCTGGCTCTGGTTGTGAGGAAGGTGTGGGAACTGTGGAATGCTGGGGAGATGGTTTGGTCAGTCAAGTGCTTTCCGTGAAAGCACAGAGACCTGAGCTCAGTCCCTCAGAAGTTACCTAAAGAAGTGTAGCACAGCATCGCAGCATGTCTGTGGTCCCGCCAATGAGAAGGAGAGGAAAGGGACACAGGACTCCCCAGACAGCCAGTGTGACTAAATCAGGATGCTTCAGATTCAGTGAGAGACCTTGTCTCAAAACCACACGATGGAAACGGACTTAAACTGACACCTGCCACTGACCCCTGACCTCCCTGAGCACATGCGCGCAGCGGCAGCTGCACGCACGAACACACACACAACTTGCCTGGAGATTTTTGGTAAGGTCATAGATGTGACCACCGGAAACCTGAGGAACATGGTTTCCCAGCTGACCCCTATCCAAAGTGGGATTTTTGTGCTTAGCATTTGACATGGAATAAATGACTTACCTTTGGCTTTAAAAGAAATCATAAAAGCTTAGTTCGTGTGAGATATACTATTTTCTTGGCCTATTTTATTGTGGGCCATAAAACAAAGGTTCCAGAAGATTGAGTCACTTGACAGATGGCACATAGCTAGACTGGATCTAACCCCAGGTCACCTGAGTGTGCGTTCCACGGTCTCTGTATCCAGGACTCTGCAAACAAAAATGACAAGTCCTTGCTTCGGAGCTTACAGCAGAATGGAGGAAATGACATTCATTCATGAGGGGAACTAAATGCAAACACGGGCAGCATTTCTTAAGACGCCTTAGATACCAGTGGTTTATCAAATTTGAATCAAATACTGAAATACAAATTAGCCCCGGTTTGGGATGTCTGTTCACTTTCAGGATGAAGACAGCAAGACACTGAGGCTCAATGGTGCTCGGGAGGTTAAGCCAGGAATGAGAAAGGCCGAAGTCCTGGCTTGTCTCTTAAAGTCTCTTTTATAGCAGCAATCACGAGATCACCCAGGGAGCATAAATGACTGCGGAGCAATGGCGAGTGAGCCCGAGGCTGCAGCCTCCATGTTTATTCCAACCAGGGCATCACATAGAGACACATAGAGACTGCCCGGCATGACCGTGGTGAAAACGTGGCCCCCGGGGAAGTAGTTCCGATTTTTTTTTTCTTTCAGAGAAATGCTAAATCTAAAGGTTTGGTTTTTTTGTTGTTGTTTTTGGGTTTTTTTGTTTTTTTGGTTTTTTTTTTTTTTGGTTTTTGAGATAGGGTTTCTCTGTGTAGCCCTGGCTGTCCTGGAACTCACTCTGTAGACCAGGCTGGCCTCGAACTTAGAAATCCTCCTGCGTCTGCCTCCCGAGTGCTGGGATTAAAGGCGTGTGCCACCACAGCCCGGCTAAAGTTTATTTTTAAAAAGAAAAATCCGCAAATGTGATAAAATGACTGAACCTCTTTCTTGAAAGACTCTGTGTGCTCAACGCTGCGTATACCATTGGCTGAGCTCCTTCTTCTACTGAGAGCCACAAAGGAAAACTAACTGCATTTTCCCCAGATGAGCAGCAAGTGGGAGGTTTTAGAGAGCCTCAGGATCGAGACCATGCTCCTGAAAAGCGATTTAAGCTAAACGGTACAGGGACTAAAGAGGGTCTCAGCACTGTCAGGAGGGTGCCCGGCAGGTCCCACCCACAAGTCCATTCAGCTTGATCTGATGCCCTCTTGGATTCCACAGGGTCTTTTGTTTGGTTGGTTTGGTTTTTCGAGACAGGGTTTCTCTCTTTAGCCCTAACTGTCCAGGAACTCACTCTGTAGACCAGGCTGGCCTCAAACTCAGAAATCTGCCTGCCTCTGCCTCCCAAATGCAGGGGTTAAAGGCATGCACTACCACTGTCTGGCCCATGGGGTCTCTAGTTACTTTTCTGTTGCTGTGAAGAGACACTAACATATGGAAGAAAACATTTCTTGGAGCTCACAGTTCTAGGGAGTTAGAGTCTGTGGCCATTATGGCCATGATGGTGGGGAGCATGGTGGCAGGCAGGCACTGGAGCAGTAGCTGAGAGCTTACATCTGACCACATCAGGAGGCAGAGAGAGGAGACAATGGGGATGGCTTTGGCTCTTGAAACCCCAAAGCCCGCCCACCCCCAGTGACATACCTCCTCCAATCAGGCTACACCTCCCTATCCTTCCGAAGCAGTTGTACCAACTACAGACCAAGTGCTAATATATGAGCTTATGGGGGCCATTCTGATTCAAGCTATCACGCATGGGTGCACACACACGCACTTTAAAAAATAAAGCATAAGCCAATTCCATTTCTGTACAAGAGTAGTGAGCAATTTCAAAATATAAGTTTAGAAACCTACAATATCTATGATGTTTATGGAACAAAGCTGTGAAATGTCGTTGAAATACAACATTTTAAATGAGGAGAATGATAAATGCAGGGCCCAGATGGAGATTGCTGATACTGTAAAGAAGTCAGTTCCAGTCCCACAAAGTGGCTTGGGATGTCACTGTGCTTGCTACCAAGTCTAACGATCTGAGTTCTATCCTCAAATCTACAAGGTGGAAGGGAAGGACAGGACAGAATCTTAGCAAGTTGCCCTCTGGACCTCCATAGAAGCGATGTCTACCCATCCTGCTAACTAACTAACCAGCCAACTAACTAAAACAGTGTAAGAACAGATGTCTATTCTCTGACAAATAAAGCCATTTAAAATAATTACAGTCCAGCTGGATAGTGGTGGCACACACCTTTAATCCCAACACTCAGGGGCCAGAGGAATGTAGATCTCTGTGAGTTCGAGACCAGCCTGGTCTACAGAGTGAGTTCCAGGACAGCCAGAGTTACACAAAGAAATCCTATCCCCCAAAACACAAAACAAATAGACAAACAGATAAAGAAATACAGTCCACATCCTACCAGTTCTGTGTGGGGATACATGGTGTGTGTGTGTGTGTGTGTGTGTGTGTGTGTGTTTAGGTGGGATAGGTTGTTTGGTAGGTTAAATGTGAAGGCCAGCTATGGATGACTTCGGTGCTGGAAGGCAAGCCTTCAGAGCCAACACACCTTGCTGGTGTTTCCCAATCTATGGTCTGTGTTTGCATTTTCAAGGATTATTAACAACAAATTTCTTATATTAGTTTAATGCTGTAAGCAAATTCAGGACGTCTGAATTGTCCTGCAGCCTGCCATTATTTCAGATCAGACACCTGTGTTTGTGTTTACAGTCACCTTGGTAGTAAACTGTAGTGCTTTGCCATGGGCTCGTGACATTGGAACAAAGACTGATTATCTAAGTACCCAGGTAGGCCATGGGTAGGTCAGTCATGCCACAGACCAGAAAGGGCTGGCGGTGGGCAGCTGTGCTAGCAGTGGGAGAATGGCATAAGCAATGAGAGTCATTGTTTCGGGGGTTGCTAGATGACATGGGCATTGTTTGGATAAACCTAAAGGACTCTGCCTGGCTGTTATCAGTAGCGTCTTCGCCTTGTACATAACGGTTTAGCGTCATAAAAGTAAGTAAAGTTGTTGGTTTGAAATTCATTGGCTTACGGTTTTGTGTCTAATTTGACATTTTGATTCTATATTTATGTGTGTGTGAATGAGTGTATGTGTGTGTGTTTGTGTGAGCATGTGTTTGAGCGTTTGTGAGTGCAAATGAGTGAGTGTATGCATGTGTTTGTATGTGTTTGAATGTCTGTGTGCATGTGTTTGTTGTGTGATTGTGTGTTTGTATGTGTGTGTGAGTGTGTGAGAGAGTGTGTGTGTGTTTGTGTGAGCATGTGTTTGAATGTTTATGTGTGCAAATGAGTGAGTGTATGCATGTGTTTGTGTGTGTTTGAATGTCTGTGTGTGTGTGTTTGTTGTGTGATTGTGTGTTTGTATGTGTGTGTGTGAGTGTGTGTATTTACTTGTGAGGGTCAGAGATTGACACAGGGACATACATCTTCTTCATTGCTTTTCTGCCTTGTATTTCCCCAGATCTTTTTTTTTTTTTTTTTTTTTTTTTTTTTTTTTTTGGTCTGACAGTTTCATACATTAAGTGAGTAGAGTTTAGTCATTTTTGCCCCCATGTCTTTTGGAACCCCCTCCTTCTCCCACTGTCACTCCTCTTCTCTGTTTTTTTTTTTTTTTTAACCTACTTTTTGTGTGTGGCAGCTGACCTACCTTATGTCCTGAGATAGGATCTCTTGGCTGAACTTGGAGGTCCCCGTTTTGACTCAGCTGGTTAGGGAGTTCCATCCTAAGGATCCACCTGTCCCTGTGCCCTGACGCTAGGGTGCAGGCACCTGATGCTGCACCAACCTTTTTAATGTGGGTGCTAGGGATCCAACCCAGGTCCCTGTGCTTAGAGAACAAGCACGCTGCCCACTGAGCAACCTTCCTGGTCCTCTACTTTTAGACCCTTTTTCTTCTGGATGTTACAAAACTCAGCCATACTGTGGGCTGCTTTAAGAATCGTTTTGAACCAAATGTGGCCACACATGCCTTGAATTCCAGTACTCCAGAGGCAGAGGCAGAAGGGTATCTGTGAATCTGAGGCCAGCCTTGTCTACATATCAAGTCCAGGTCGACCAGAGCTACACAGAGAGAGCCTAATTCAAAACAATACAAATGAGTTGCCTTGACTTTAGGCCCATGAAGTAATCATTCATGATTGAGCAGTACTGAAAGAGACTGTCAAGGTTTGTCCCCGATCCTAGCTCTTCCTACATATGTCCAGATGAGGAAAGGGAGCCAAGAGAGAAGCACACGGTGAGGTTCTACATAGTTGGATACACAACACAGGCTCCTGAAGTCTACTAGAGACCCTCACTTGTGTTCCACATTACCACTGTGTGTGTGTCTTTCCCAAATTAAACTCAGTTTTCAAATAGGCCTTGACTAGTTAATGTGTCACATGTCAGATGATCAAAGCATGATCAAAACGCGTGGTGACTGCCCCCACTTCTATTAACCCTGCACCACACACATGATATGAGAGGCTTTATTGATCCGTCATATGTGGATCTGGATATCTAATCTATATGTGGGCTGGATAAGCTCCAGATGAGGCTTTCTTGCACATTGTGGGGCACCTAACAGTATTCCTGAACTCCACCTATCAGATGTCAGTAGCACACCCCCGACTTGAGTCACGACAGTAAGAAGCACGTCCAGGCATTACCAAAGGCCCCGGTGGGGGCAAAGTCACCTCCAGTTGAGAAATCCTTTATGCAAATAGAAACACATGTGACCGTCTGATTTTATTTTCAGCCCTTCCTATAATGGAAAAGCAACAGCCTATACACACATCTTTTTTATTTATCATATGCACAGGGTGTATTTATATATATATTTCACAAACTACTTTTAAAGATTTATTTATCTATTTTATGCATATGAGTGCACTGTTGCTGTCTTCACACACACCAGAAGAGGGCATCAGATCCCATTACAGATGGGTTGTGAGCCACCATGTGGTTGTTGGGAATTGAACTCAGGACCTCTGGAAGAGCAGTGAGTGCTCTTAACCACTGAGCCATTTCTCCAGCCTCCCACAAACTACTTAATATATGAAAATAATATATCAAAATATATTTTGTTCTTTTTTTGTTTTTTGTTTTTGTTTTGTTTTTCTCTGTGTAGCCCTGGCTATCCTGGAACTCACTTTGTAGACCAGGCTGGCCTCGAACTCAGAAATCCGCCTGCCTCTGCCTCCCGAGTGCTGGGATCAAAGGCGTGTGCTACCATGCCCGCCCAGCTTATATTTTGTTCTTATGCGAGTGGGTCTCCTGTTCTCTCTGGACCATGTACCCTTCTTCTGTGCTTCAAATAACATACAGGAAGTCCCTCCCATCAGACTTCTCCAGCAGTCTGTCATATATGCCAATTTTACTTCCCAGAGTTGGGCTGATCATTCATCCCTTCTATGAGTAGACCAGTCTCTCTGACCTAGTGGTACATCTGTAAAGCATGAACACTGCCAGACTGCAGATGGGTAGTCAGTGCGTACAACAAGCCATGCATACCTCACGTGGCCATCCAGATCTTGGTTTTCTGTTTGCTTTTTTTGTTTAAGTTTTATTTATCTGATGATTTTCTGTGTATGGGTGTTTACATACAGGTATGTCTGGTGGCCACAGAGGTAGAAGAGAGCACTGTGTCTCCTGGGACTGGAGTTATAGATGGCTGTGAATGGCCATGTGCATGCTGGGTATTCTTAACCACTGAGTCAGCTCTCCAGCCCCTGTCATTTAGATCTGAAGTGCCCCCCATAGAATCATGTGATAACCGTCTAGTCCTCAGATTGGCTCTGTTGGGGCATGGTCGAGCCTTTAGGAAGTGGGTCCTGCAGGAAGTCTTTAAGACATTGGTGGCCTAGTGGATTTGAAGTCTGCTCCCCTCTTCCTCTCTGTTTTGACTTCCAGCTATAAGGTGAATGATTTTCTTCTTGTGTGTACATCTGTCCTGATGTCTCGCCTCCTCACAGTCCCGTGGTCTCGGGTAGTTGTCACAGTACAGACTGCTGGCTAGCAGACATGTCAGATGTGGCTATGTCCACCGGGAAAAAATCATCTGGGACCCATTGTCCTGTGTTGGGTTTGGGCTTCTCTTTTCCAGTCCCATGACAGTCTTTGCTTCTGGAAAACCTTGCCTGCCAGCCTCAAAGGCTGTGTGAGTGCTGACCTCTGGGATTCCCTGGTGCCTGTGTAAATGTTGGTATTCTTACCAGAGCCAGAGGGATCAGGGTTGGGGCCTCCTGCCCTTGCTACTCAGACTTAGTTGGGAAAAAACACCACCAAACAAAGCAAGGTCAGGTGGTTCAGAGGATGACAATACTTAGCCTGGCCAATAGAGAGCACTAGAGTCCTCCTCCCCAATGACCATACTGTAATTATTTTAATAAGTGGTCCTAAACACGACTTTCCCCCACAGCTCCCGCCTCGTGTGTGTTTGTGCTTTTTCTGGCCGATTTATGAGCAAAACACTGCACAAAGAAGACAAACCTTCCTAAGAAAAAGATAGATGAAGATAGATGATGATGATGTGTGTGTGTGTATCCATGGAGGCCAGACAGGATGTCAAGTGCCATACCACTGTCCCCTTAATTCCTTTGAGCCTCCTGTTTCTGTCCCCCTTCCCCAGTCTCTGTGCTGCACTTAGAGGCATGCCCACAGCCACAGCTGGCTTTTTCTGTGGGAGCTCTGAGGATTTGAACCGACTTCCACTCTTCCCACTGAGCCAGCCCCCCAGGGCCCCATCCTTACCCTTTTTGACCAGGCAGTGGTGGCACACACCTTTAATTCCATAAGTCAGGCAGAGGCACGAAGGTCTGTTAGTTTGAGGCCAGCTTAGTCTACAGAGATAGTTCTAGGACAGCCAGGGTTACACAGAGAAACTGTCTCAAAACAAAACAAAATTACTTTTTCTTTTAGTGAACCTGGTATCCCCTTCCAACTGTCCAATGTCTGGGATCCAACTCACGATCTTCTGGGCTCCTCCAAGGGCTTGGGTCACTTCTCCAGCCTTGCCCTTTGTAGCACATACCTTGTCATCTATGTGCTCCAGCTGCCTGTACTCCACTGCTGCTACTGCTCTTGGTGGTCATCTCACGGTACTGACATCTCCAAAATACTGTGTGACCCCTTCAGTCCTGAGCCATCAATTGCAACTGAGGCTGCACCTTCACCAATGGCCTTCCATGGCCACTCACAATGCCGAGCCTCAGCTGCTCTGCATGACCCCTCATGCCTTCAAAACCAGTACCACCTGGGTGACTCTTACACATTACCAAGTCCTGCTGCTGCACGAGGTACAACTTTGGCTGTCTCTGGAACACAGCCTCTTTGTGCTCTCAGAAAACACTTCCCAGAAGATGTCACCTCAACGATGCTGGTCTCTTTTTAATCACCGCTAACTTATTAGCTCCAGCTAACCAGCATCAATAGTCCCAGTAATGCAAAAGTTTCACTTTAGTAGTCCTGGTATTTTGTTAATCACAGCTGATTCTTCAGCCCCAGCTAACCAGAACCACAGAATCTTCACAATCAAAATAGCAATGGCCTTGAAAAGAGTCTTTAATTTTCCCTCTGAAATTTCACAAGCCAGGCCTCCATCTTCTGCACTGTTCTCAACATTATCTTCCAAGCTGCTACACAATATCCCACAGAGCTCTTAACACCGAATGGATCTTCTAGCCTAAAGTTCCAAAGTCTTTCCACAGTCCTCCCCCAAAGCATGGTCAGGTTGTCACAGGAATGCCCCACTATGCTGGTACCAATTTGTCTTTGTCAGGGTTTCTATTCCTGCACAAACATCATGACCAAGAAGCAGTTGAGGAGGAAAGGGTTTATTCAGCTTACACTTCCACACTGCTGTTCATCACCAAAGGATGTCAGGACTGAAACTCAAGCAGGTCAGGAAGCAGGAGCTGATGCAGAGGCCATGGAGGGATGTTCTTTACTGGCTTGCCTCCCCTGGCTTGCTCAGCCTGCTCTCTCATAGAACCCAAGACTACCAGCCCAGAGATGGTCCCACCCACAAGAGGTCTTTCCCCCTTGATCACTAATTGAGAAAATGCCTTACAGTTGTATCTCATGGAGGCATTTCCTCAACTGAAGCTCCTTTCTCTGTGATAACTCCAGCTGTGTCAAGTTGACACAAAACTAGCCAGTACCCCAGTGCGGCCAGGCTTCAGTATCAGTGTAGTGTGGCAACAGAGTTGATGTATATCTGGTGGGCCTGACCCGACACACGTCTCAGTTGTGTTTCTGTGTCTAAATACAACACAGCCAAGGACTTAGCCTCAGATTTGAGACAGGAAACATTATTTATCTGAGGTCATTCTTTGTTCCCGCAAGGTGGTACATTTCGGAAGCTCCTGGTTTGGTTAGATTGCCGCAGCAGTGAATGTATATATAGTTGTTTGTTCTCCCTCACCTTCAGTTTTGGTTGGCTGAGTTTTGGCTTTGCAGTGCGCCTGTGAGGTAAGTCTTCTGCCACTGAGCTACGCTCCCAGGTCGCCAATGTTTTCGAAATTGAAAACCTAAACAACCCTTGAGAAAATGGAAAAAACAATACAAAGTCCTTTATGTAATTGTTTTGTTGGAGACAGAGACTCCCTATGTGCCCCAGGCTGGCCTCCAACCTGCCTGGTTGGTCTGGCCTGGCTACCTTCCTCTGCCTCCTGAACGCGTGCTCCTCAGTTAATGTACTCTCTATCCCTTTCTGTGAAAATGTGGGTTATTTTAAATTTCCATAGATTATTTTTTACACTTATTTGTGCATGTGAGTGTGTGTGTGAGAGTGTGCATGTATAGCCTAGGCATGGCTTTGGAAGTTGGCGGACAAAATGATGAAGTCAGTTCTCGCCTACCATGTAAATCCCAAGGGTCAAACTCAGGTCACCTGACTTAGTAACAAGCACTTTTGCCCACTGAGTCATCTCACTGAGCCTTGCTTCCTTTTTTGTTTAATAACAGAGAGTTGCTGGCACCTAGCCCTTCCTCCCTAAGCAGCTTTGGGTACATCTCCCAAGAACCAGGGTGCTCTGTGAAGCGACTGAAGGAGCTAACATCCCGGACACCCACAGTGAGGCCCGGATCGCCCTTCACACTTTTCTTCTCAGCCTTTTGTCTGAGGCTGAATCAACTCCAGTGTCCTGTGTCTTAAATCATCTGGATCACTGCAGGCAAAAGACTTTACCAGATAGAGAAATAAGTCAAGATGTTTTCAGAGAGACTGTGATGAGGCTTCTGTTATTCGGCTTAGCAAAAATATAGCATGTGCTACACTGTGTGTCTGGTAGGGTCACATTACATGGCATATGATAATAGATTATCCCAAATTAGTATTGCAAACTCGGTCACATAGGGTCTTATGACAAGGACTTGTTAAAGCCCATGGGGTTCTACGTGATCCTATGAATGACGTGCGTGCGTGTGTGAATGTGTGTGCATGTATATGAGTGCATGTGGAGACTGGAGGACAACTTCATCAAGTGTTGTTCCCCTGGAGCCATACACCTCGTCTTTTCGAGCGAACCTCACCACATCCGAATGCTTATGTGGGTGCCGGGGATCAAACTTGGCCCTTTTGATAGGCAACCGCTCCTCTTATCAAGATATTCCACCGCTCCCATGAGTGACTTTTCTTTACAGCTTTCCCCCCAAGGACCCAGCATCTCCTGATGATCTACTAGGCTTCCTGTTGCTCTCTCGGTGGAGGAGGGCTGGGGAAAGAAGAAGCATAAAGGAAACAATGTGTCAGGTCAGATCTCTGTAGACCCTCACTGCGGCTTCTTTCCTCGTTTGCAAGGAACGGCTGAGGAGTACTCGTGGTTGCTAGACGGTTGGACTCGCTATAGGACCAAAGGAAGCCAGCTTGCCTCTCTCTTTCTATACAAATCCTCCAAGGCAAATATTTGTCTGGAGTCAGTAGCCAGAAACAATTGCTGAAGGGCTGCGGGGGTTATTACGACGCCTGGTGTTTGCCCAGAGGCACACATGGGATGAGGATTCCCCTGACTTGGTTACTTACACGTTAGCTTTCTTGCTGCCGTTAACAGTACAGACCAGGGGACTCAGCTTCAGCGGCATGCTAGATAAAGTCTCTACAGAGCAGAGCAAAGTCAGCAGCTCATACCATTGACTCAGGGAGACACATTGAAACTTGGTAAATAACAAGCTTCCAGGAAGCTTATGAGGAAAAGAAAATCGTTGTGCTCGCACATGAAAACTGAAGTGACTCACGTGTTTAATCTTCCCCACAAAGCAAAGAATCAATACGTTGGTTTTGGGCTAGTGGATAAAAAGTACCATCCCCAGGAGGATAAATGTTGACCATCTAAGTCCCCTGTGACTGCTGGAGGAAGAGGAGGAAGAGGAGGAGGGGGAGGAGGGGGAGGAGGGGGAGATCCCTTAACGGCAAATATGTTTATTTCAAGTATAGTAAATATTTCCTTCAAAGATGTCTTTGAAGGGTAGCTTTGTGTAGCACAGTTTTTTATTTTGGCTCTCTATATCTATGTGTGTGTGTGCATATATATATATATATATATATATATATATATATATATGTCTGAAACAGGGTTTCATTATGTAGCTCTGGCCGGCCTGAAACATATACAGATCTGACTGCTAAAGGTGTGCACCTTGATATTTTGTTTTGTTTTAAAGATTTTTATTGTATATGTATGTGTGAGTGCCTGCGTGCATGCTGTGTGCCATGGATGTGGTACCCAGGGGAGAGAGAAGATATTGGATCTCAGCCAGGCATGGTGGCACATGCCTTTAATCCCAGCACTTGGGAGGCAGAGGCAGGTGGATTTCTGAGTTCGAGGCCAGCCTGGTCTACAAAGTGAGTTCCAGGACAGCCAGGGCTATACAGAGAAACCCTGTCTCAAAAAACAAACAAACAAAAGAAGATGTTGGCTCTCTTGAAACTGAAGTTAGAGACATTGTAAACAGTCCAAAGTGGATGCTGGGAACCAAACTCAGATCCTCTACATAAGCAACACCCACTTTTAACTACTGAACCATTCTTTCAAATAAAGAATTTGGAGGGGTTGGAGAGATGGCTCAGAGGTTAAGAGTGCCAGCTGTTCTTCCAGAGGTCCTGAGTTAATTCCCAGCAACCACATGGTGGTTCATAACCATCTGTAGTGAGATTGGTGCCCTCTTCTGGCCTTCAGGTACACATGCAGGCAAAACACTATATAATAAATAAATAAACAAAGTCTTGAAAAGTTATTTTGGGGACTGGGTTATAACTCATTTGGTAGAGTGATTGTGTAGTATACACAGAGCTGTGGGTTAGATCCCCAGCAGGGCAGAGGTGTGTGTGTGTAGGGGGGTGCTGCTGTAATTCAGTCCCAGCACCTTGGAAGTGGAGGCAGGAGGATCTAAATTTAAAGATCATCTTTGGCTACACATTGAGATTCAGACCAGCCAGAGATACATGAGACTCAGAAAAGAAAATGTTGGTCCTCTTTCTGACCCCCAAAAGAAGTCAGACCTGGTAGACATTGTGGGACTGAGGCAAAGTGATCAGCTAGGTCCTGTGGCTTTGCCCCATTGAAACATTTGGCTATGATAAAATATCCTGACAGAAAGTGAATCCTGAAGGAAGGGTCTTTGGGCTTCCGTTTTGGGTTACATCTCATTGTGGATGTGCTGGGGAATTGAGCCAGGGCTCCATGCATGCTAGGCAAGCATCCTACCAACTGTTCTCCTGTTTACTCCCTTTTTAAAAATCTGTACGTTTTGCTTGTGTGTGTGTCTGTATGTGCACCACATGCATGCCTGATGCCCTCAGAAGTCAGAGGAGGGCATCGGAGCCCCTGAAATGGAGTTACAGACGGTTATGGACCTCAGGGTGGATGCTAGGAATCTAATCCGGGTCCTCTAGAAGAGCAGTCAGTGCTCTTAACCACTGAGCCATCACTCCACTCCAGCCACTTTGTTTTACTTTCTAATTTGAGACAGAATCTTTCTCATTAACTCACTCAAGCTGACCTTGAATTTACTTTGTGGCCCAGATAAGCCCCAAACGTGTGATTCCTCCCCACCCCCCACCCCCCACCCCCACCCCCTTTCAACCTTCTGAGTAACTGGGGTTACAGGCCAGCACTTCCACACCCAGCCAGACCTTGTTGACTCTTAACAATCAAGATTATGATAAAGAAATGTAAACAGTGGGGCTTATCTATGAGCAAGCCGATAAGCTAACAGTAGCAGCTCCACCATTCAATGAACAGGCACAGAGCAATGTAAATGACTGAGCCTCAAACCGTACCACCAGTTGTCAGATGCTGTGATGAGTCAGAAGAACCAGACCAGAGAGTACACATGCTAAGTCAGGACTGGTCCATAGGCTACTCGGGCTCACTATGGTGAGCATAGCAGACAAGCCCACATGTATGTTTTTATACAGCCTGCAAGTTAACAGTGGCTTTTATGGGACTGAGGATATATAGCCCCACTGGTAGAATGCTTGCTTCGCGTGTGTGAAGTCCTAGATTCGATTGCCCAGCATTGTACAAGCCAGATGTGGAGGTGCACATCTGTAATCCTAGCACCAGGAAGGGAGGGGGGAGAGAATCAGAGCTCACGGTCGTCATTAGCAAGTGAGGCAAGCGTGGAATACGTCACGCACGACCATGGGGGGCTGGCACGCATGCACACATCACATAGGTCTCGCTTTTTAAATGTGTTTGTGTGAGAATGAGATCTGTTTTAAGCACCTCAGCTTTCCTTGACACAACCTGATATCCTCTGGGAAATTGCAAAAGACAGGTGACAGCTGCATTCTCAGAACTTGGAAGGTGGTCAGCGGCTTGCAGGAACCAGACCCAAACGGGAGCAGAGAAGACTTAACGGGTTGCTTTCTCAGAAGGCCGAGGCAAGAGGGTCGCTGAGAGTCTGCGGCTACGTAGTGAGATTCTGTCTAGAAGAAATAAAAGCAGTCATGTGTGGTATCGGATAATCCAAAATAAATCGTGCGTGCATGCGTGTGCATGTGTATACATGTGCTCCATGACACTTGTGGGTGCTGGGGACAACCTCAAATCAGTCCTTGCCTGTCTGTATCCATAACAAGGTCTCTCTTGTTCACCACTCGGTGTACCAACCCAGCTGGCCTGGGAGCTTCGGAAGACCCTGGTCTTGACCTCCCACCTTTGACACGAGCTTGGGGGATTCGAACTGAGTTCATCAGTCTTGCATGATAAGCACTTTACCAGAGGAACTATCTCCTCCAGACTTTAAGTTGCTTCCTGTCAGGTAACTGCTCACATCAACCAGGAACATAAAATACTTGTCACTTACGAGGGGACATAGCCAGGCATGGTGGCATTTGGCAGGGCTGTTTGCAGTAGCTGGAGATAAGATGGATCACTGACAGAAACCAGGAGAGACGATGGCTGATCAGGAATGCTCCGAAGCAGTCAGAAGGAAATGAGGAAGCTTTCCATGTTCGTAGCAAGGGTCTCCCTACCAGTGGGGTGAGATGGCTCAGCAGGAAAAGCCACCGGCTCCTAAGCCCGACAACCTCCCACCACTCAACCAACCTTCTTCTCATTCCTCCCACTTCCTCAGAGGATATCGCTGTGCTTTCCCCTCTTGAACTCTGAAATGTCCCCACTTCCTCCATCTTGCTCACCCTAAAGCCCGAGTCTGTTAGCTGCGAGTCAGGTGACTTAGTCCTGTGAATTTGTAGCTAACGATTTTATCTCTGGCTTCCCAGTTCCATGTTCTATTTAAAAGGCTAATGAGGTTTTAGAGGGGAAAAAAAAAAGCAAGCAATGAATTAGTTTGTTTTTGCCATCTAGTGCTGCCGTAAAGGGGCCTGTCGGAGCTGTCAAAACAGCTCTTGGTTGGTTGTCGGCGGACACCAGGATACTTAGCATAAAAAGCACAGGAGGGTTATGACCAGTAAAAATTAACCTGGAGAGCCAATTCCTAGTAGGGCTTCTAGGGGAGGGCGCACCAGAAAAGCCTCTACCCTGTGAGACAGGAAAAGGGGTAGAGGTAGGGGTCGATTCTGGAAGCTTGTTCTCCAGCAACCAAGCTGAATGGATAGATTCAGAGAGAGACCCTGACTCAAAGGAAGAGGTTGGAGAGTGGTGGAGGAAGACCCCCAACTGGCCTCTGCATTTGGTGTGCACACACACAGATGAGCCAGTATTAATGCGAGTCACACATTGCATGGTTCTGTTAATACGAAATATTGTTATTATATTGTATTGGTTCGTTGTCATGTGTTGTTTGAAATTACTGAAAAGCTGGCCCAGGGAAGTGCTGTTGCCCCACCACCCAGTTTTAGACTCAAGCATGTTTGTCTTTAAAGTGTCCGCCGAGGTCTGGAGTTGCCCTTCTCTGTAACAGGGAAAGAAGAACAGCAAAGCAGCCTGGGAGTAAAATCATTGCACACTTGGGAACGGGAGAAAGGGAAGCCATTTGCAACCGAAGTTACTATGTTTATCCCATGACATAAAAGTGCCTGATTCTAGGATAGGAAAGAGAAGCTGTGCAGATCAGCCAGGGAAGGTCAGCTACAGAGAGGAGGCTCAGTCCAGAACTCCAGCCCAAGCCTCAACTCTCCCAGCGGGTTTCTGCTGGATATTGTGAGCCTCTGAATTGATGGCGTCATCTCTCTGCTGCTCTTTGTTCTATTACCTGAACCCTCCCCGGAGAGACCCTCTGCTCTGCCCAGGCTTCTAACAGGTACCCCAGTTGACTTTTTAAAAAGTATTTTTATCATAATGTGTTTGTATCTAGTATATGTCTGTGCACCATGCATGTGCATGGGTCCTCGAGGTCAGAAAGAAGTATCAGAATTATTGATGGTTGTGAGCCAACATGGGAATGCTGAACCATCTCTCCAGCCCCCAGCTGCCTGTCTTAAAGGTGTTTGGTCAGTCCATTTCTGATGGATATTCGTAAGCCCCTGGTTTGGTGATATTACCTTCCGGTCCGTCCATCCATCTATCAATATTCATTCTTTTATTTTTTACTTGCTATATACACAATCAGTTCAGTCATTCAAACACAAAACCCATCTACCACACAGTCCATTCTTCAGATCACATAGCACAGAGAGATCATAAAGACTACTAAAGGGTTGGAGAGATGGCTCAGCGGTTAACAACACTGTCTGCTCTTCCAGAGGTCCTGAGTTCAGTTCCCAGCAAGCACATGATGGCTCACAACCATCTGTGATGGGATCTGACGCCCTCTTCTGGTGTGTCTGAAGACAGCTGTAGTGTACTCATATACATAAAATAAATAGTTTTTTTTATTTTTGTTTGTTTTTTCGAGATAGGGTTTCTCTGTGTAGTCCTGGCTGTCCTGGAACTCACTCTGTGGACCAGGCTGGCCTCAAACTCAGAAATCCACCTGCCTCTGCCTCCCACCACACTTGATAGAAAAAAAAAAAAAAAAACTATTAAAAGGATTTTATTTTTTACCTGCATAAGTGTTTTGACTGTGTATATGTCTGTGTACCACATATGTGCAGTGCCCCCTGGAAGCCAGAAGAGAGCATCAGATCCCTTAGCCAGAATTACAGCTGGTTGTTAGCCGCCTGATAGGTGCTGAGAGTCAAGCCTAGGCCCTCTGTAGGAGGAGGAAGCATTCACAGCCGAGCCGTCTCTGCAGCCCCGAGAGTGCTTTGGAGTAGGGTTGGTTTGTAGAGGATGCCGCTGAGTCACTAGACACTGTTGTCTTCAATGGTATCTGCTTTTGGGCTGGTGAGATGGCTCAGTGGGTAAGAGCACCCGACTGCTCTTCCGAAGGTCAGGAGTTCAAATCCCAGCAACCACATGGCGGCTCACAACCATCCGCAAGGAGATCTGACTCCCTCTTCTGGAGTGTCTGAAGACAGCTACAGTGTACTTACATATAATAAATAAATAAATCTTTTTAAAAAAATGGTATCTGCTTTTATCTGTATTCCGGGTGACCTCACATGATGTTGTCTCTCCAGTCCGTCCCCACCCCTGATGCTGTCTCTCCACTCCCCGCACCACCACGGACTGGTAGTGACCATCCCTGACCCTGCGATCTGCTTCCGGTCCCTCATTTGGGATGACAGCTGTTCTGCGGCAGATACTATCCGCCCCACTCCACCCCTTGTTTGACATGTGAAGCGTTGGTGTACTTCTTGGTCCAGTGCCAAGGATTTTTCCTTCCTGGACTTTTCCCATGTGGGTGATTGCTTCGCTCTTTGCAAACGGTGCTGGTATTAGCTCATGACGGGTCCTTCTATTGACATGACTCAACAAGCGGAGGTTAAAAATAACACTCGGGTCGGGGTTATTTCATGCTGCTGAAACAGCTGGATCAGCACAGTTCCCAGGGAAACCAGAGGCACTGTTCAAACAACCTCAGGACCTGGAAGAGGGTCACATGGCAGCTCGTGTGAATAGAGAAGCGTTCCCACACGGCGGGAAGACTGCGTGGGGAGGAAATGCGGACGCACAACCAGCAGAGAGTGCCTGTGTGTGCGCATGCGTACACTGCGTATGTAAATGATGACTGCAGGTACACATGGGGGTTGAGTCCATTGGTGGAAATGACTCCTTACAGCCTCGTGTGCGGGAAGGAGGTGAGCCCAAAGGGATGTTCTACTAAGAAGCAATGTTCCCTCCCTGGTGGAGAGTCCCCATCATGTCACCAAGTCCCACTTGACATGAAGGGAAGCTTGACCCGCTGCCTGCTACACTGCTTCGCGCATGAGCTAATGTCAACCCTCAGAGGCAAGGGAGAGCTCATGACACGGTCTGTCCTGTGTCCTGTGGGTCCTGTCTGAGGAAGAATGTACTGGCTTCAGTGCTGCTATAGGTGGCTTGTGTGTCCCTTTACCTGTATGCTGGAGGCTTGGTCCCACGGTGGCTTGGGCGGAAAGCAATGTAAGGAGGTGGGGCTTGCTGGGACCTTGGGCCATCGCAGGTGTGCTTTTTTATTTTAATTACACTTATTTTTTGTTTATTTATGGTGTGGAGGCACACAAGCAAAGATCCGAGGACAACTGGGTTGAGTTCCTCCTTCCACCCCGAGAACCTGAGTCCCATTCCCATGGGATAGAAGAAAACCGACTCCCATAAGCTGTCTTCTGATCTCCACAGATGTGTGCATACACACACCTGCAGACATATGTACACACACATACACACTAAATAAGCAAATCTTTTTTAATAGTTAAAGGATGGAAATATTTAATGAGTAGAAGAAATCTCTCTCTCTCTTTTTTAAAGATTATTTATTGTATGTATGTGAGTACACTGACCTTGTCTCCAGACACACCAAATGAGGGCATCAGATCCCATTACAGATGGTTGTGAACCATCATGTGTTGCTGGGAATTGAGCTCAGGACCTCTGGAAGAGCAGCCAGTGCTCTTAATCACCAAGCCATCTCTCCAGCCCGAGAAGAAATCTTTTAACAAGTTTCACTTGTGCAGACTCTAGGCCTCAACGCTCCTCCTCTGGCCGTAAAAATGTTACTGTCCTTGCAACTCAGGGAGGGAATCTCCCATAAAGAGCTTCTCCATCCTGTTTTCGGGAAGAAAAGACAGTGTTGAGGCGTTCTTTCTTGCGTCTGCTACTCTTCAGGGGTGTTCTTTAAACTTAGAATAATCCGTACACCAAAGTGGCACGTCGGGGGATTGTACAACTGTCTATGTGCTTAGCTCATTTGGCAGCAGGGTCTTCCTCCCAACATTCACAGGGACACCGATCTGTGACCACCCTGGTGGGTCATTATAGGCAGGTTTAAATTGAGAAGCAGACCAAAGAGTGCCTTGGAAATTTCAGAGCTGAATAATAGATGCATTGTTATTGGCTGGCTTTGAAATCCACCCCAATCCTCTGTTCTTCAGACAAAAACCGCCTCCCCTGTTTCTAGAATAGAGGAGGGGACTTTAAAAAAAAAAAAAAAAGGAAAAAAAGTTAACAAGGCAAACACAGTAGGTATCTAAATGAACAAGGTGGTTTCTGCACTGGGTTACAGAGCTTTTCATCCAAACGCATCACAGACCTCCTGGTGAGCGCATTGTCTCATAACAGGCGTGAGCCGGAAGTCAGAGGCTGCCTGGGTTAAAGGGGGTTTGAAGCTTACTTTTTTTATATCCCTGTGAACTATCTTCTCCTCTATAGTATTTCTGAACTTGATTTCTTTTTTTTTTTTTTTTTTTCGCCTTTTCTTTTTTCTCTTTTGGAGACCAGACCTCACGATGTATGCATGCATGTATGTATGTTTGGGTTTGATTTTCCCTATGTAGGTACTGAATTATTTCCCCACATTAGTACTTAACTTCTTCCCTAATGTACCACCCCAGACATACTCCTTCTTGTTGCCGAGGGAGTGCAGAGGAGTCAGCGTCTGGCTGAAATGCCAGGGTGACCATTTAAGGCACTTTAAGTTAAGAGTAACTTTAAGTTACTCTTCCAGTGATGAGGAGGGAGTGTTGTGCTTTATAAAAAGAGAAGGAGAGAGGGGATATGTTTGGATGTGTAGTCAGGTGTGGGGGAAGGGTACCTCCTGGGGCCCATGCTGAGGCATCCCTTCCCTCTGAGGGACCTGCCACACAAAGGTATAGTATAGAATAGAGTTTATTGAGGGCATGGGGAGGGGAGTTGAGAGGGTAGCAGAGATAGAGAAAGATGGGGGGGGAGGGCGACTGGCAGAGAGGCCAGTCATGAGCAGATGGAGAGAGGGAGGACAGAGGGAGAGCAAGAAGGCAAAAGAGCAGGAGAGCAGAGGGGGCAAGCAGCCCCTTTTATAGTGAGTCAGGCATACCTGGCTGTTACCAGGTAACTGTGGGGTGGAGCTTAAACGGGGGTGGGGGGGTGTCTTTCCACTGAAGGAAGCCAAGACAGGAACTCAAGCCTAGCAGAGAAGAGGCAGGAGCTGATGCAGAGCTTATGGAGGGGTGCTGCTTTTTGGCTTGCTCCTTACAGCTTGCTTAGCCTGCTTTCTTGTAGCCTCTAGGACCACCAGCCCCACCCACCACCAGCTAGGAACTTTCACACAATCACTAATTAAGAAAATGGCTTACAGGCTTGCCTACATCCTGATTGTATGAAGTCAGTTTTGCAATTGAGGTTCCCTCCTGAGATGGCGCCAGCTTCCGTCAAGTTGACATAAAGGGAGGCAGCACATCCACCAAGCAGACAGATGTGAGCCCCCTCCTTGTAGTGGGGGCAGTCAGTGAGTCCAGTCTGCATGGGTTCCCTGGCAAGACTGTGACATGGCCAGCTCAGAATGACTGGCTTGGAACCATCTCTCGGAAACACAGACAAGCCAGCCAGGACTGGTGTGGGAGCTGGCTGGTAGGGCCTAATCCCTGGTCTCTGGGGCCATGTCATATGGAAGGCGTCCTTCCAAGGATCCCGCCCATTTGATTTCGTGGGTGAATATTCCTCCCTGCCCAGACATTGCATTGCCAAGAAGTGGGTTTTGATATGTTTGTTTGTTCTTGGTTTGGGGGTGGAGTTGTTTTGTTGTGGTTATTTTATTTTCATGTGGAGTTTTTGTTTGGTTTTGGGTTGTTGGTGTTTTGATAGTTTGTATTTGAGGCAAGGTCTGACTATGTAGCTCTGGCTGGCCTGGAATTCACTGTGTAGACCAGGCTAGCCTTAAACTCCCAGAGTTCTGCCTGCCTGTTTCCCAAGTGCTGGGATAAGAAGGTGGGTATCACTATTGCCTGACCTGCCAGGAGATTTTTAAGATGTGCCGACTATGACAGCCACAGCCAGGATGCATTTCCGAAAATACATCTAGCCCCATCTCTGCCAGTTCCGTGAGTAACCCTGGAATCCCTTCACAGAGCAACCGCTCGCTCTCTTCCGCTTCACTCTCTCTCTCTCTTCTGCTTCGTCTCCCGCTGCCAGCATCCTCAACGCTGATACCTGGAATTCAGACACTCCCTGCATGAACATCAGCGTGTCTTGCCATGAACCTGCTTTCTTGACCCCCAGGGCTGTGCGGCCGCTTTACTTTTCCGCTCGCCTCATCTCCCAGACGACACCGCACCCTGTCAAGAAAAGGGGGCTGTATTGTCTTGCGTGTATGCTTTGGCTTGGCTCGGGGTTGCTGGTTGTCTTGGTGTCTGCTAACCTTCCTGACCCGCACTCTCGGCAGCTAGAAGAGTGAATAGACACAGCTTTTCACAGCTGTGCTGACTATAGATGAAATCTAGGGAAGGATGTTAAAGCTCGCTCGGAGACAAGATCATAGAGCCATTAGACACCCAGGGGGGATTCTCTGTGTTCTCTGGTGAATCTTTCTCTTCCCTGTGGTCTTGCAAGTCTGTTTTAATTAAAAGCAGTCGGGTGGCATCTCTTAGGGAGGAAGAAAAGGTTTTCTTCAAATGTGCGCTCCACCTAGATTTAGAAGCTACATAGTTCGTGTGTTTTAAAACATTATTTTGGAAGGAAATCGTCTGTCTATTCAGTGCAGCCCAGTCCCTCGCATGGTTTCAATGCCACATTTTGTAGAAATAGACAATTTAAAAAAAAAAAAAAAAAACCTCGAAATTCATGTGGAATCTAGGGAAAAAAAAAAAAAAACCAACCCGTACATGGAAGATGTGGACCTGTGGATCCTGCCGAAAGGCTCTGTCTGGGGCAGAAAGACCTTCAGACCTCTGCATGCTTGGAGGCCTGCCCACTCTCAGGAGCTCCTTCTTACTTTCCTTCCTTAAGGAATCCATGTTCCGCTCCCGCCCTGCCCGGATTGCCTTGATGCTCTTGGGCACGAGACAATGAACTTGGACGCTGCCACTGGCTGCAGGTGGCTTTGGAAACCACTGGTGATTCTGCAGTCCAGTCACACTCCTCCCCTCTCCTCCCCAGTTAGCCTCATCCAGAACCCAGAAAGACTGTGGGAAAAGACCCCCATCCTGTCTCAAAGAGCCCAGATCAGTGTGAGAGCGACATCTCACACAGGGGCTAATGGAGCAGGGGCTGAGCACAGCAGTGGGAGCCAGTGGCTCTCCACAGGACAGGAGATGCTATTCCAAAATACTTTACTTGAGCTTCTTATGAATATATATATATATATATATATATATATATATATTCATAAGAATATATATATCCTTAAGCATGTGTGTTTGTGGGGGGTATATGTGTATGAGTATGTGTTTTGTGTGTCTGTGTGTGGGAATATGTATATGTGTATGTGTGTGGGTGTATGTATATGTGTATGTGTGTTGGCATATGTGTGCTCACATAAATATGAGTACAGATGCCTTTGAGGACCAGAGGTATCAAATTCCCCTGAAGCTACCGGCTTCTCAGGGTGGGCACTGGGAATTGAACTCAGGTCTTCTGCAAGCTCAATGCCTGCTCTTAACCACTGAGCCTTTTCTTCAGCCCCAAGCTGAGAGCTTCTTATCCTCCTGCCTCCACTTCCGATGTAACTAGAGTTACAGATGGGCCCACCACATTTGTTTTCTGTGGAGTGAGGGATCAAACCTTGGACTTCGCACCTTGGCTAGAGATGCGCTCTACCAGCCGAGGTAAGTCCTCAGCCCTCATTCCTTCCTTGAGCCTTATCTCTCTTTCTTCCTTTAGCCCTTTCCTTTTCCCTCACCTTCTCCGTTGTTGTTGTTGAAACACTTTATTCAGAGGTTTCGGGGAAGGTCGGAGAAGAAAACACCACCCACAGAGGGGAAATGCTGAGTCAGCAAGAGCCGAGCTTCAGGTTGGCATCAAAATGCTTCACCCAGGTCTAACACTCAGAGCCAGCCTTAGAGCATCAGGAAATCAGGGCAGAGTCATCACCACAGGATCCTTTGTTCTTTCAGACCTTCTGGTTTGTCTGAGGCCTTGCCCTTTGGTGACCCGCATGGGAACAGAGCATCCCTCACTGACTGACAGCACTTGCTGTGATGGATGCATGTTCTTTGGGAGATCTGAGAGCTGGGTCATTAGTGTCGGCGCTGCACAGTCTTATGTCAGCTTGACACAAGCTAAAGTCATCTGAGAGGAGAAAACCGTGGAGAACTGGCCTCCATAAGACCAGGATGTATGAAGGCCTGGAAGGCAGTTTCTTAATGAGTGGTTGATGGGGGAGGGCTCAGCCTGTTGTGGGTGGCTCCATCCCTGGGATGGTGGTCTCGGGTTCTCTAAGAGAGCAGACTGAACAAGCCATGGGAGCAAGCCAAGTAAGCAGCATCCCTCCACAGCCTGTGCATCAGCTCCTGCTTCCAGGTTCTTGCCCTGTTCTAATTCCTGTCCTGAGTTCCTTTTGCGATGGGCTACAGTGTGGAAGGGTGTCCAATAAACCCTTTCCTCTTCAGCTTGCTTTCTGGCCATGGTGTTTCATTGTAGCAGTAGAAACCTTAACTGAGTCAGAGTCTAAGCTCACACACTCAAGCCCCTGAGGTGTGCAATGTTCAATGGGAAAGGAGAAAGGAAAAAAAGCGAGGGAGGGAAGAAGAAAGGGGAAGGGTGGGGGAGTGAGTGAGGGGCTAGTTCCTTGAGCTGCCTGAGCACAGGGAATGTGACCCCCCTTGCCCTGCCTCTTCCCAGCATTGCTGAATGACAGGTCTAGATGGAATCTGCATGTCTGTGTTCTTAGCTGATGTCGGACCTCCCTGCCTGGGACCACACACTTGGAGAGCCTGGCTAATTGCAGCCTGCCAGCCAAATCTAGCCTGCCCTTGTTTGTAAATAAAGTTCCCACAAAACGTGGCCATACTACAGTAGCAAAATGAATGATTGGGACAGAGATCGTATAGGACTCAAAGCGCACAACATTCACCATGCAGCCATGACCAAAAAGTGTGTGCCAACTTTTCTGGAGCACCATGGTGCTAATTAAAGGCCCAGGCCCTGACCCCCCCCCCTCCCCCCCCCCCGCCCCCTGCTTTTACTACCAAGGACTCCATGAGTCCTTCCTGAGCATTTGGTTATGATTCATGGACGGAATAAACACGAGACCGCTAACCTCTGCAGAGTTCCATGGAACTTGGTATACTGGTAACGTTATTCTCTGTGGTGTCACCACTCACCAGAGATTGGGCTCAGACAAAAGGCCACATGCAGATCTGCTTTAGTGAGGCAGTGAGTCCATCGGGGTTCCTTACAGGAGCCCGGAGAATTCAAAAGCAGCTGTGTCCATGGTGACGGGTCACAGATGCTGCCTGATGCTGCCTAACGTCAGTCTTTAGACATATTTTAACACCCACCTTGTATGCAGAGTCCTGTCGCACTGCCTGCTGGGAATAACAGAGTCCCATGGTCCGGCCTCCATATAGGTCTTTGTTTGATCATGAAATGTCAGGGATAACTAAGTCCCAAGTTCTTAGCACCACTGTGGCTGAGAAGGTACTGAGGAAGGGCTGGAGTCCATGAGGGGGCAGACGTCCTCATGACACCCCCCAGAGTAGGAACAAGAGCCATATGGTTTGAAATCTGCCTTCATCGGGCAAATTTGATACTCCCCATCTAGGAGCCAGACCCCTAAATCCCACACCTCTATTCCCTCACTTCCAAGACCGGAAACAGAGAGCCCATGTGCCTTGTTAGAGATGCCACCAAGTCCCCAGGCCCCTGGGTGCATTCTCTAGTGGCTCTGCTGTAGCTCTTGAAGCACACCTCAGTAAAATCTCTGCAAGAACATCACACAGAGTCCAAGGACATGAGGATTAAGTCTTTGCATCAGTCCATCCTTTTCTCAGGCAATATGTGGCAATGCCGATGCTAACAGTGGAAGTCAAGTCCTTCCACCACCTCTGTTTCACACTGGGCAGACAGCCTACCCTGGTCTGCCCTGGTTCCACTGACCTGGTCATCCATCAGCAGTGTGCAGGTGCCCCCTAGTGGATAAATGGAGGTGGTGGCGGTGCATGCTGACAGACCGTGAGAGATGAAGGGCTGGCTGGAAGATAGTCCCTGAGTCTGAAGGGAACAACTGAGCAGATGTGGGGAGGCAGCAGGTTGGAGTCAATGTGGATCCCAGGAGGAAATGCACTTTTCTTTCTCTTACGGTCTCCAGCATCATGTGTTAATAAGCTGCTTTGTTTGAAAAGACAAAACCCTAAGTGTGCACGTGCATATGTGTGCGTACGTATTTTCTGAAGCTGAGAGTGTGGGGTGTGAAGGGGAGCTGGCAGACATTTTCTGTGAATGTGACTATTTTAGGCTTCATGCCAGAGGCTGTCTTTTAAGCATGACATCACAGGCAAGGGGCAAGGCAAGGAGCAGGGCTGTGTCTGTCTGCTGCGTGAAATAGGTCGTGTGAGCTGGGGTCGTGGCTCCATTAGTAAAGTACCTGTCTCGCAAACATGGGGACCTGAGTTCCATCCCCAGTGTTCACATTAAAAAAAAAAAAACAGGCATAGTGGTGCAGGTGTGGGGAGGCAGAGACAGGAGGTCAGAAGTGACAAACCCCGGGTCCCCGTGAGAGACCCTGAATGGTTCCTGAGGAACAACACCTAGAATTGACCTCTGGTCTTCACACATACCACCACCACCATTACTATCATCATCATCATCATCTGATTCAGGCCATGAGCTGTATCTAGTCATAGTCATCCTTGGTCAGACCTGAATAGTGTGTCTAACACATGACAGGTTTAATGACGCTGTGCCTCTCTCCTATCTGTGACCTAAGTGCCCAGCATCACGCACATTTGAGAGTAGGTGCTCAGGGAGCACGTTGCTAACCCAGATGACTCTGATTGACCTCTGTAACATAACAGCTTCACCGCAGAATTTCCCAGAATGCACTGAGTGACAAAAGGCGTGCTCTCCAAATTGGCCATTTAAAGCATCACAGCAGATCGGAGCTGGCTGCCGTCCCTGCTTTCTTTTCTAATCTATCTCTGTCTAAAACGACCCCAGCTGTGATGTGAAAGGCCAGGAGGCCAAACTACTTTGTTTAGCACAAAGAAAGCTATCACAGAAGAGGGGAGGCTGGCCTGGGTGACACCACACCACAGCCAAAGCCCCACGTTTTCCGGGGGCTGCCTCCTGGGATATGATGCACAGGCTAACTGCTGCACAGCTTAGAGATGTGGTGAAAGGGAAGGATTTTTACTGGGGGGGGAGGGGGGTCGTGGCTGTAAAGATGGCTCAAGGGTTAAGAGCACTGACTGCTCTTCCAGAGGTCCTGAGTTCAATTCCCAGCAACCACATGGTGGCTCACAACCATCTGTAATGGGATCTGGTGCCCTGTTCTGGTGTGCTACAGTGTACTCATAGAAATAAATAAATCTTTTTAAAAATGTTTTTATTATGTATATTGGGGATATGTCTACATGTGTGGGCACGTATGTATAATATGTACAGGTTGGGTGAGGCATTGTGACTAATGACTTCCTCTGTGTCTCACTCTCTCTCTCTCTCTCTCTCTCTCTCTCTCTCTCTCTCTCTTTCCTCCCCCCTCTCTGCACCACCTCTGCTACTCTGCAGGTCTTGGGACTGCTGGTGTGGACGCTCATCGCTGGCACTGAGTATTTCAGAGTCCCTGCTTTTGGCTGGGTAATGTTTGTAGCTGTCTTCTACTGGGTCCTCACCGTCTTCTTCCTCATTGTCTACATCACCCTGACATACACCAGGATTCCCCAGGTGCCCTGGACCACAGTGGTAAGGATACCTCAGGGGTGGCACCTGCCCAGGGCCGTGAAGTGGGACAGCAGGTGTCTCTTCTTGTGGATTTGGGGTCGCCTCTGCTCACATGGGGCAGGCCAGTGCTGGAGAAGCCAGCAGCAGTAGGTGATCCCTGCTTACCTAATGGCCTGAGAGTGAAGCCAGCACACCTAGGAATGAACAGGTTCCCAGACAAACTGAGTCAAGGAAAGCTGGGTTCTGTCACGATACTCAGTGTCACCTGCAAAGGAAAGCTGGGTTCAGTCACGATACTCAGTGTCACCTGCAAACAGGTGAGTCAGGGCAGCAGTGTCTCCTGATTTCCTTCCTTCTTTCTATGTGCACGACTAAAGAAAAAGGATCCTGACAGGGGCTGTTAAAACAAACACGTGGCAGGCATCTGGGTGAAACCGGAGTGTGGGAAGCTTTGGTCTCTATGTCCTGTTGCAAAGAAAACACACAGTGTGGTAGATGGGTCTGGAGTAGAGCAGGGCAAGGCACCTGCCTGCCATGTTCGTGGTCTTGTGTTTAAACCCCAGCACCACAGAAACACAGATAAAGTAAAGTGAGTGTCTTCCCACTTGGAAACAAGAATAGTTAAGGGGTTTGGATTTTTGTCCTGGCTCCAGAGAGCACGTCATCCACAGGTTAGACAACGGCGATCACACAGACTTCTGGCAAGAGCGTGCAGTCTTGCTAGGGAGCTGGAAGTGCCCTATCGGTCGAGAGGTCACTTAACTGGCATACACAAAACACCACATACATAGGCATGGTGGCTCACATCTATAATGTCAGCACTGGGAAGTAGAGGCAGGAGGATCAGAAAGTCAAGATCATTTTCAGCTGCATATAGAGTTGGAGATCAGTCTACAATACACTAGGCCTTGTTTCAGACAGACAGACACATAGACAAACAGACACATAGATATGGTGGCACGTGCCTATAATTCTAGCAATTTCTCGGAACATGGGAAACTGAAGCAAGAAGATCTCAAGTTTGAAACCAAGCTGGCCGAACAGTGGGTTCAAGGTCATCGTTTAAAATGCTAATAATTTTTTTTTTTAACTGGTACTACATGGATAAAACAGAACTCAAAAGGCATACCGGTTTACTATGTTTGTTTCCAATACACACACACACACACACACACACACACACACACACACACACACACACATACGTCTGGCTCCACGCCTTAAAGGCCATCCTCTTTGAGAGCTTTGGTCCGAGGGCTTTCATACACTGCTATCATTGTTCAAAGTGTCCCTGCCCCCTCTTCCTTCTGAGCTGCCTCTAGAGTTCAGGTAAACCCAACCAGAGGCAAGTCTCCTTTCACTTTCAAAACAGATTAACTTGTGGTTGTTTTCCCACTCCCCCAATCGAAGAATCTCCATTGGCATTTTCAGACATCTGGATCTGGGTCTGAAAGTGGTCCCAAGCAAGTGCTTGTGACCAGGAGCACACAGGGGGCCCCGGGAGTCAGTGTCCTGATTCCCCTCGGACACTAGGAAGGGCAGCCTCATTTGGATGTTGGATTCAAAATTAGCTGATTCTTTCGTAAAAAGCTGTGACAACCTAGTGAAAGAGGACAAAGAAGTGATCGAGGTGGGTCTGGGCATGTAGCTCAGTGGGTAGGGTCTTTGCCTAGTGTGCATGAAGCCCTGGGTCCAATCCCCCATAAAAAGCGTGTGTGCACGCCTGCAATCCCAGCCCTCAGGAGGTAAAGGCTAAAGGGTTCTCAGATAAATAATGAGTTGGAAACCAACCTGGGCTACGTGAGACTTAATGTCAAAGTGAAAATTGATGAATATATAAAGGAAAGGAAAGAAATTGTCCCTTCCAGTAGCTGAATCTCCGTTAGTCCTTGCTGGCCAGAGCTGGTGACTTTGTAGGAGAGGAAGTGAATGTCTGCAGGTCAGCCAGCTCTGTCTGCCGCATCCTTCCCCCCACCCTCTCAGCAGCCACCAGGGCTGGGGCCCTGCTCCCTCTCCCTCAATGACATGCCTTTTCTAGCCTCCTGCCCCTCGGTGAGCCTTATACCTGAAGGTTGCTCCTGCTATAGAAGACATGGCATGCCCAGCCCCTGGCTCGTGCCTTTGACACTGGGAGAATTCTTTTTTTTTTTTTTTTTTTTTTTTTTTCGAGACAGTGTTTCTGTGTGTAGCCCTGGCTGTCCTGGAACTCACTTTGTAGACCAGGCTGGCCTCAAACTCAGAAACCCACCTGCCTGCCTCTGCCTCCCGAGTGCTGGGATTAAAGGCGTGCGTCACCACGCCCGGTGGGAGAATTCTTGATCCCTTAACTGAGGTGCACCTGTGCCCAGGGATACCTCCTAGCCCCACAGAGAACAGAAAGACCCTAGAGATGACCAGCGTTCCTGGGCTGGAAGGAGGCAGCCGAATAGGCTCTAACTGCTTCAGCTCATTCCATGAAAGAGGAATAAATCCCCAAGTTACTTGTTTTGGGTCATGTGTCTCAAGGAGAACTGTTGGTCATCTCAGGAGTTTACTGTCTGCAGAGCTGCTGTTCCTGCTGATGTCTGAGGTAGCCTCTAAGGGGCCTTTTTGTCCTCAGAAATGGACAGGAAGTGGAGAATTAGGTCATACCTATGATCCCCACAACAAGGAGGCTGAGGCAGGATGGCCTCCGGTTCTAGGCTAGCCTGAGCTACAGAGGGAAACTTGAATACCAAAACCCAAGGCCAACTAGATGGCTCAGCAGGAGAGGTGCTCACCTCCAAGATTGATGCCCAGAGTTTGATCCCTGGGCCCCATATGGTGGAATGGAGCGGGTGAGGGGGGCGGTGCCAAGTCCCAAAAGTTCTGCTCTAATCTTTACTCGATCCCACACCCTGGTACAAGCATATGCACAAGATAAATAAATGTAATTTAAATTTTTTTGATCGAGGAAGTACTGTGCATAAGCAAATATCACCAGGCTAGTTTAAAGCTTAAATCTGGGGGCTCGGTGGTTAAAAGCATTTGCTGCTCTTTATAGCAGACCGACGCTCAATTCCTAGCACCCACATGACAGCTCAAAACCCTCTAACTCCATGTCTAGGTAATCTGTTGTCCTCTCCTGGCATCCAAGGGCCCTGCACATACATGGTACACAGACATATTATATTCAGGCAAACACACACGTTAAAGAAAAGTTAAAAGTGAAAGAAAGAAAAGAGGAGGAGGAAGAAGGAGAAGAAGAAGAAGAAGAAGAAGAAGAAGAAGAAGAAGAAGAAGAAGAAGAGGAGGAGGAGGAGGAGGAGGAGGAAGAGGAGGAGGAGGAGGAGAAGCTGGGTTAAGTTGAGGCTCAGATGGTTCAGTTGACAAAACACTTCCCACACAAGCCCGAGGACCTGCCTCAGATCTCTAGGACCCATGGAAGAAGCTGCAGTGGGTGGCAAGATGGGTCAGCAGCAGGTGAAGGTAACACACACACACACATACACACACACACACATGCACGCACACAGAATATGTGTCTGACTGTATCTCTTGATCTTTGGTTAGTATCCTCCATGTTGATTTAGTGCCCTCAGCTAAAAAGAACTTTTTTGTTGTTGTTTAATGTATACTTATTTTATTCGTGTGCATGCAGGAGCTCAGGGACACCCGCAGAGGCATCAGATCCTCTGAGACTAGAGTTACAAGTGGTTGTGAGCTGCCATGTGGAGCTGGGAACCCAACCTCAGCTCTCTGGAAGAGCTCTTAACTGCTGAGCCATCTCTCCAACCCCTGACATGGGACTTCCTAAAACATGGTAGAGCCTGGGCCACTTCAGAGGGTGATGACCTGCCCGGTGGGAGTAAACTTCTCCCCGGCACGGGAAGCTGCTCTCAGTCACTTCTTACAAACTCTCCTTGGAAATTGGTGTCTAGTTCTGGCCCATAGCAACCTGCCGGGACACTGATCGGACGTTCTCCTGTCAGAAATAAGTCATCCTTAAACTGAGGGCCCCAGTTACACAGGCTGGAGGCTAAACAAAGCAGCAAGCCAGCCAAGCTTTTCTCTGTATGCACCTTTATCCCAGAGAATACAGAGTGCTTTCAGAGCAAAGCACGGATGGAATTTCAGGAGGGAACTGTGGCCTCCCTCCTCTTCTCTCCACAAAGAGCAGCTGGCCACCTTTGTTAAGATTCTGTATTCTCTGAAGCTCAGATCTGTGGCACAGAGATGTTTGAGATCCAACAGGAGCTGGAGGGTCTAGCCAGTCTGAGCTGCACCTGGGTCCCAGGCATCTATTCACAGCAGCAGGACAGCATGATGCTATGCCGCCCCCCACCCCCTCCCCCACCCCAGCTTCACCTCCCTAACCATCCATTCTTTTGGTTTAACCTCTGAGAAGCTGGGTTCTTTGTTCTGTTGTTTGGAGTTTGTTTCTGACCAGGTCTAGTAGCCCAGGCTGGTCTCTAACTACGACCTTGAATTTCTCCCTACCCCCACCTCCAGAGTGCTGGGATTACAGACATGCACCATAACACCTGGGTTATCCAGTACTAGGGATAGAAGCCATGGTTACACACATGCCCGGCAAGCATACCGCCAACTGAGCTACATTCTAGCTAGGACAGCCTCTTTTTCCTTAACATTGTTCTGACCAAATTGGAACCTGTTTAGTCACTATTTGAATAGATTTGGTTTTCTTTTAATGTTTTTAGGTGTTTTCTTTGTTTGTTTGTTTGTTTTTGTTTTGTTTTGTTTTGTTTGAGACACGGTCTCCCTGTGTAGCCTGGCTGTCCTGGAACCCACTGTGTACATGAAGCTCACCTCAAACTCACAGAGATCCACCTGCCTCTGCCTCTGCCTCTGCCTCTGCCTCTGCCTCTGCCTCTGCCTCTGCCTCTGCCTCTGCCTCTGCCTCTGCCTCTGCCTCTGCCTCTGCCTCTGCCTCTGCCTCTGCCTCTGCCTCTGCCTCTGCCTCTGCCTCTGCCTCCCAGGTGCTTGCCCCCCAACCATTTTTTAAAAGGTGGGAAGTATGTCGTTTGACAAATGATGAAGGTATATGAGCCTCTCTAAATCCCTAGACATGAAACTAAGTCAGAGGAACCATCTGGGGAAATAGGACCTGCCCCCTCTACTCTTTCTTTCTAGGCTTAAATGACTAAAGGCAATGTATTAAGCAGCACATACTACATACAGTGTCCATTTTTGTTTGTAACTTATAAAATCGAGCTGTTTCTATTGAATGTAAATTTTCAGTAGCTCCCTTGAAAATCTTGCCATCTCTGGTGGCATCCCGCGGTGGGCTGCAGTGACACGCTTCCGTCCTGGCCCTCCCTAGCTGTCCACTTGGTTCCCTTGCACACCAGGGTACAGCTCCTGCCTGTCATGAGGTCCCCTTCCCTCAACAGTCTGCCCCTCTTTACAGGGCCTGTGCTTTAATGGCAGTGCCTTCGTCTTGTACTTCTCAGCTGCCATAGTGGACGCATCTTCTGTCTCCCCAGAGAAGGAAGGACACAACTTCAACAGCTGGGCAGCCTCCTCGGTGAGTGAGTCCTTCCAAACACCACCCGTATCCTCCTAAAACTTCCTCCCAGGGCCGGCCTGTTCGGGGATCAGGGAGGGGTCATGTTATCTGCAAGATACAAAGACCACTTACTTGTAATAGCAGCAAAACAACAGTCAACTGGTTGATAGCCAACAAGGCATTAAAACTTATAGGTTGGGCTTGGGTTAACATACAGCAAGAATGAGCCAGTATATGGCAGCTGAGGAGAGTAATGGCTGAAGGTATGGCGTGCAGTTGGGACCCTTGTAGGACAGAGTAACAGTGACATCCTCCCTTCCTGCAGCTGAACCCCGCCTAGCTCCTCCTAACAGAGATGTGCACATTGAGATTCCAGATTCATAGACACAAACACTGGCTGTGTGTATACGGCAGAGGCTGGCTCGCCTCGTGTCTAAGAGCTGGTGGCAGACACTGGAGGCTGAGCCCTGTCAAGGTTACCTGAACTAGATTAGGCGCCCACAGCTCCATCATGACCCCTCAGTGAACTCCCTGAGGAGTCCTCAGATCTGTCCCAGAAACTCAATCAGTGGGGCACACCAGAAAAGGAAACAGAGGGAGGGATGACCCAGTCGGTACTGGTGTGAGCCACCGTACCTGATGACCTGAGTTTGGTCCTAGGGACCTGCATGGTAAAAAGAAAGAGTGGGTCCTCACAGATTGTTCTCTGACCAACACATACATGATGATGATGATGATGATGATGATGAATTTTAAAGAAAAAGGCTATTGAAACAATAAAGTGGGTTTAGAGAAGGAACCCTGGATCAAGTCCAAGGCAGTCTGAGCACCAGACACAGTGGAGGGAAACACTTTTTCGAGTCAGACTGCCTGCTGAAGCCCTGTCTCTACCACACTTCCTTCTCCACAGTTCTTTGCCTTCCTGGTCACCATCTGCTATGCTGGAAACACGTACTTCAGTTTCATAGCCTGGAGGTCGAGGATGGCACAGTGACTCTCCCTCCTCAGATAGCGGAGAAGAGGACACACCAGGACGAATCCCACTGTTATAAAAAAAAAAAAAGTTGTAGCTATAATGTATATTGCCCCAGAATTGTATTTAACTAATGTTTTTGTATCTTAGTTAAATTAGCTCCTAGTGTCTTGTTACAATTGAGCTGGATATTTACTTGGGGAGTGCTGTGGCTTCGAATGAACCCTGAAGTCTCCTGATGTCCTTCTAGCCTTTATTTTTCTTACACAATGTATAAATAAATTGCTAAATGTTAAGAACGTGTGGAGTTTGTAAAGCTAACATTTGAGATTACATTTGTTTCGTGTGTGTGGATGTGTGTTTGTGCATGGGTGCGGGGGCGCCAATGTGTCACAGTGCACATTGAGCCCAGAGGAGAACTTGCAGGAGTGAGTTCTCCCCTTCCACGCTACAGGTCCCAGGGATAAAATTCAGGGCTCCAAGCTTGGCTTCAGGATCCTTTCTCTGCCCACTGACCCCATCTCACTGGCCCAAAGCTAACTTTTTATTGTAAAGATTTATTTTTATGTTTAATCGTGTGTGTGTGTGTGTGTGTGTGTGTATGTGTGTGTGTGTGTAATTGTGTGTGTGTGTCTGTTTGTCTGTCTGTCTATGCAGGGCATCAAATTGCTGTGTCTGGTTTTAGGTAGTTTTGAGCTTGGGTCCCCTGCAAGAGCAGCCTGTGGCTCTTCCCTGCTGAAATCTCTCCCAAGCTAAGGCTGATTGTGACTGATAAGGGACACACCCAGAACTTGAGTACTAGGCAAGCTTTCTGACTCACAGGGATGCTTAGAAGACACTTGTCCTTAGTCACCAGGACAGGGTAGCAGGAGAGACCCATCTCTTCTGATCTGGGAACCACAGTACCAGTGACTCTCACATGCTAGCTCATACCGTAGAGCCGTCAAATGAGACACGTTCTCAGGCTCAGCAGTGAGCTCTTGCAAAAAGTACTGCCAGGGCAGGGACGAGTTTGTTTTTAAACACGTTAAATAAGTAAGTAGCCTTTAAAAGGATCAATAGGTACAGACTCCTTTAAATCCTTTAGCTGAGTGCTGAGAAGATACCTCAGTTGTCTTGCCAGCGGAGGGCCTGGTTTTGATTTTCAGAACCCACATCAAAACTAAAAACCCTTAAAATGAGTACTTCAGATGCCCCAAGTTCAATACCTAGGATAATGGTGCACAGGTGTGACCCCAGCTAGAAGCTGGGGGATCAGGAGTTCAAGGTCAGCTGGGGGCTACATCAACCCACCTCCACCACTCTACCCCACCCCCAAAAAAGTCAGGCTTGGTAGTTCTTTTATATTTTGGTTGTGAGCTGAGCCCTCTCTCCAGCCCTGGTAGTTATACTGCCAGCACTAGTGAGGCAAAGTCTGGTGGACTCCTGGGGGTTCCAGTCAGCCAGTACAACCTACTTGTGGAGTTCCAGGCCAGTCAGACCCTGTCTTGCAAGAATGAGGAACTATATCTTAGACTATTCTCTGGAATGCCTGTGAGTATACACACACACACACACACACACACACACACACACACACACACACATAGAGTGTTCCTGCTGACCCCAAAGATGTGTGTGCCAAAATGTCTACATGTCTCAAATCGTTATCAAAGACTGCAAAGATGATGTCTTCTGCAGCTCTTATCAGATGGAGGGAGAAGTCAGATGAACCAGGCAGATGCACCAAGAGGAAGTGTTTTTAAGCAGGACAGTTCCTGCTGTCACAGCAAGTATCTTGGGGTAACCTTTCAACTCGGGTTTTTAAAAACAAGATAAACCACAGAAACGTTAGTGGGCTTGGTGTCGTGTGCAGGGCTGAAGGCACGCTCTTTCAGGATGATGTCCCACTGGCTTCTAGGGCTCCTCCTGGTCCCTGCAAGGCACTGATTCTTTCACTGGTATGCTTGGGTTTGTCCTCCTGCTTATCTGGTTCTCCATGGCACCCCCGGGTCAGCCTGCCACTTGGAACAATAGAATAAACTTCCCATGTTACTGTCCAGACTGCTGCTCCTTGCAGTATACCTAGTAAATGTTGCTTGCTATGATGATCTCAATGGTGAATGTATTCACCGTGCACATGGCCTAAAGCAGCCATTCTCAACCTATAGGTTGAAACCCCTTTGGAGGTCAAATGATCCCTTCATATGGGTTGCCTAATACCATCAGAAAACCATACAATTACTTAATGGTAGCAAAATTACAGTTATAAAAAAAATCAACGAAATAGTTCTATGAAAAGGGAGTTACCACAAAATGAGGAACTGTATTAAAGGGTTGCAGCAACGTTAGGAAGGTTGAGAAATGCTGGTCTCAAAGGTGAATATATTCACCATCCACAATCCCTTCCTCACCACTATGACAGCGAGTCCACTTCACGACCCTGTCCTCCTAAAGAGAAGCCAGGTCTGGTGGTCTGAGTAAGAATGGTTCCTAGAGGCTTGTATCTTTGAATTCTTAGTCTTTCCGGAGTGGCACTACTTGGGAGGGATTGGGAGGTGTGTCCCTGTTAAGGATGTATGTCACTGGTGGGTGGGCTCTGAGGTTTCAAAAGCCCAAGCCAGGCCTAGTGTCTCTCTCTTCCTGCTGCCTGGGGTTCCAGATACAGAACTCTCAGCTCCTTCTCCAATGCCATGTCTGCCTGGGTGCCACCGTGGATGATACTAGACTGCCTCTCTGAAACTCTAAGCCAGCCCCAATTAAATGCTTTCTCTTAGGAGAGCTGCCATGGTCACAGTGTCTCCTTACAGCGACAGAAAGGTGACCTGGACACCAGCCATGGTGGTACAAGCTTTTAAGCCCAGAGGCAGAGGCAGAGGCAGAGGCAGAGGCAGAGGCAGAGGCAGAGGCAGAGGCAGAGGCAGAGGCAGAGGCAGAGGCAGAGGCAGAGGCAGAGGCAGAGGCAGAGGCAGGTAGGTGGTTCTCTGAGTTGAAGGCCAGCCTGGTCTACCTAAGAGTTCCTAGTCTATCAGGGTTACAAAGCCAGAAAAAAAAAAAAAAAAAAAAAAGAAAAGAAAAAAAAAAAGAGAGAAGAAAAGAAAGTTTAGGCAATTCACTGTATTTAGTCCCTGGGTCATCAAAAAAAAAGAAAATAAATTAATTAAAGAGTCTTGTGCGTTATTTCTCTGTCCTCTCATTCACTAAAGCAAGGACACCTCCCACATACCCACTGGACTTTGTTAAGTATTTTATACTGCAGTCAAGGCTCCATAAAAGGCCAAGGAAATAGAGGTGTAAAGAGGTGTTTCTGAGAACCTTCCGAGAGAAGCCCTTTTCACTGTGAGGGAGATATGATCTACGTGTGTTCAGGAGATGCTCGTGGGGTGAGCAGTACCACACAGCCTCCAGTCGACCCTGGCTGGAAATCCCAGACACCACTGCAAAGAGCTCCTTACCTTTTCCTTTATCTGTGGCTTCTCAGCAGCAGCCCATAATCTCCCCTGACAGCTGAGCAAAACAATAAACATATTTTTAACCAAAAGAAAATTTTCTTAAAAACAATAAAATAAAATAAAATAAAGAGACCTTTCTGGTGAATCATCTCAAAATTTGCACTTTTGGATGACAAAATGAGTCCAGACAGCCGGTGTCAACAAGAATTCCTGCGAAGAAGCTTGTGCCAGCAACACCTGATTGACAGATCAGGACTGCAGTGGGGAGGGGGCGTTGGAATGTTGCAGGTCCCGTGATAATTGCCTTATCTCAGACTATCCACCCCGGCCCCCTCCCATGCAATTCCTCCGTGTCTGGTTAGCCACTTAATAACCTTTGAGTAATAAACTGGAAATCTCTGGAATCTGCTAACTTAGCAGATCACAGGCTTCCCTGACCCAAAAGCTAAGAATGTCATCCGGCAGCGCCACGGGAGGCCTGTAGAAACTCTTCGCTATCCTGCCGAGAGCTGCCTCTCTCTGAGGCACCCACTGACGCATTCTAAGCGTCCCTTGACGTTTGGCCCTTTTTCTGTAAAACTATAGAACTGCTGCCATAGGACACATGGAGTTTGGGTTAACCCAAACTGTGTTCCAGGGCCATTTATGGTCACTCAAATTGGCTCCGGAATGAAAAAGCTCTAGCCAGCTCGAGCATGGCAAACGTGGGTCTGGCAAGCCTTGCCCTTCCCCCATTCCCCTGCCCGGGTTTTAGATTACATTCCTAAAGCTAGTCTACTATTCCCCTATTTGACTACTTCCTCCTCTTGAGGCTGACTACTGAGGTCCAGCTCTACCCAGAGGCCTTTTCTCACCCCACCCCAATCTGGGACAAATACCTTTCCCTTCTCCCTCGTTCCCTTCCCCTTCTTCCTCTTCATCCCGTCTGAAGTCTTTGTCTTTCTGGAGCAAATGAATCTCCTTTGTGCTGAGAATTTGATGTTGGGCCTCCTGAGCTGATGCAGACCCTTTCACAGAATAAACCGTTTCTAATTCTTTTTAAGATGGGAGCTGGGGCTGGTGAGATGGCTCAGTGGATAAGAGCACCCGACTGCTCTTCCGAAGGTCCAGAGTTCAAATCCCAGCAACCACATGGTGGCTCACAACCATCCGTAACGAGATCTGGCGCCCTCTTCTGGAGTGTCTGAAGACAGCTACAGTGTACTTACATATAATAAATAAATAAATCTTAAAAAAAAAAAAAAAAAAAAAAAAAAGATGGGAGCTGTGCTTAGGGGCGGGGTTCTTTTTGTTTTGTTTTTGAACTAGATTTGATTTTTTTTCTTGTTTAAAAAAAAAAAAAACAAGCATAGCGCTGCATAGTTTTAATGCTAGGATATAGGACTGCCAACCAGCCAGAGCTACCTAGTAAGCCCTGTTTGAAAAAAAGATAAAGGAAAAGAAGGGAGGAAGCAAGCAAAACAAAGTGCACTGGCAGTTATTTGTGACAATTCCATGGTAGGCTGGCAAGATGGCTCTACCAATCAAAATGCTTGCCACCAAACCTGATGACCAGAGTTTGGTCCCCAGACTCATAGTGAAAGGAGAGACCTGTCTCCCATAAATTGTCCTCTGAGCTCACACACACACACACACACACACACACACACACACACAATAAGAGTAATACAAAAGTCTTTAAGATACCAGGATGAAACCTGTTACTTTGCATGTTTACCTAAAAATCGTCTCTCCCACAGTTTGCGCTGAATGCCAGAGCCTGCCTCAGACGTTCCTGGCCTCTGAGATGGAACTGGGCAGATTTCTAATTTAATGTGTTTACCTACTCTGGGCAAATCAATAAAATGCTTGGGGCATTTCAACTCTCGCCATTGCTATTTCCAATCCATCTCCTAATGATAAATATTTGGCTAGTATTTGAAAAGTGTAAGAAAGTCGAGAGATGAAATGTTCAATTGCAATAATTCATTTTCAGATTTTTAAATTGCTCCCTTCACAAGGAAAAAAATCCCTTCAGGGTATTAGCACAGAAAAGGATTCTAAATGCAAAATGAATCTCTGTTTGAAGCACTAGAAATCCATTCAGGTGAAAAACGGGTTCAAAGCCAGTCTCTCTATCCCCAAGGCAATTAGTCTAATTTTAATGGGAAAGATGGCATTTTGTGGGAAAATGGGCTTTTTTTTTAAATGTAGTGGGAAAAAGTCAAAGAAAATAACATGTAATGCCAGGGTGTAAGCACCTGTGGGTGTGCACGATGCACACACGTGTCCACTGCACACGTGTGCACGCAGGAAGGGCTAACCTAGAAAGGACTCATGCTGAGGTGACGGCTCATCGAGTTAAAGTGCTTCCTGCACAAACCTGAGGACCTGAGTTCTGATCCTTGCACCCACGCAGAAAGCTGGGTGAGGCAGCAGGGCCTGCAACCCCTGCACTGCAGGGGCAGAGACAGGAGAATCCCTGAGACTTGCTGCCCAGTCTAGCCTTCTTGACGAGCCCTGTTAGGAATGAAATCTAACTGTTCATTTTCAAAGATGCCTGGAGCCAGCTTAGGTCCTGCTACAAAATAATAATAATAATTTATAAATAAATAATTTTAAAAAATCAGGCTCCTGCTAATGCCTGCTGGTCTAGCTGTCACCTCCAATCAAACTCCGCTCAGTTACCTGCCCACCCTCTCCTGCCCAAACTAGAAGTTTAGAGTAGAAAATTGCTCACAGCCAAGCTTGCCTGCACAGCCGTGCGTCTGACAACTTTAAAATAAACAACATACAGATGGCGCACACCTTTAATCCCAGCACTCGGAGGCAGAGGCATGTGGATCTCCGTGAGCTCAAGGCCAGGTTGGTCTTCCTCCCGAGTTCCAGGACAGCCAGGGATACTTAGTGAGACCGTGTCTCAAAGGTACACAAAAAGTGCCCTGTAAGCAGGACGCTGTCATGGGCAGGGAAGGTTTGATTCATATGATATGGTTGATGCCTTAAGCTGGGACCTATGCAAAGGTAAGTACTTAGAATACATGAGAGAAGAGGAGACTGTGGGGGTTTTGGCGTTATAGGGGGTAACCATTTTGGCTGAGCATATTGGCAAAATGTATAGTCTGATCTCTGGCCATTTTAACTTTTAATGAGGCTTCAATCTTGTTGACTATCAAAACAAAAAAAGTCTTCCTTGGACTGGAGAGATGGCTCATTGATTAAGAGCACCAGCTGCTCTTCCAGAGGACCCAAGTTCAATTCCCAGCCTGCACATGGCAACTTAAAACTGTCTGTAACTCCAGTTTTGTAATTTCTTCTGGCTTCTGCAGGCACCCGGCACACACATGGCGCACAGAGATAGATGTGGGCAGAACACCCATACACATAAAATAAATTCATTAAGTAGAAAAAAAAATCAAAGAATCTATTTAAAAAAAAAAAAAAAACAGTCTTAGGCAGTGGTGGCGCATGCTTTTAACCCCAGCACTGGGGAGGCAGAGGCAGACAGATCTCTGAGTTTGAGGCCAGCCTGGATTCCAGAGTGAGTTCCAGGACAGCCAGGAATATACAGAGAAACCCTGTATGTGGGCAGGGAGCATGAATTAGGACTAACCTGGTGTTGTTTGACTTCTAACACTGAGACAAACAAACTTCTATTCACCCCAGGTCCAATAACAGACCAGAAAAAGAAAAGAAAACATTCCATCATGAGACAAAAGAATCTCTCCTCTTTTCTTAGGCTGCTTTTATCAGACATTTTCTCAGTCCTGAGAAAGATGAGTCTCTCTCTCTTCACGGAAGAGTAAGGCAGACAGAGTGACGGAGCAGGACACTAGACATCCTCCACTGGCCTCTGTACACACACACATACACACTCACACACGCATACACACACACTTACACAAGCATACACACACACATACACACACTCATACACTCACACATACACACACACGTAAGAAGATGTACTACGATGCTCAGAGTGGTGTCCTGATTAGCTTTAACTGTCGACTTGACAGTGCCTAGAGTCACCTCGGTTGGGTACGGTATCATTCCAGCACCCGGGAAGCAGAGGCAGGAGAATACCTGCGAGTTTGAGGCTAGCTGGGTTTATACAGGAGTTCCAGGTTAGCCAGCGGTACACAGTGAGAGTCTGGATTGTTTGTTTGTTTTTGAGGCAGGATCTCTCTGTGTAGTCCTGGCTGTCCTGGAGCTCACTATGTAGACTAGGTTAACCTCGAGCTCACAGAGATTCTCCTGCCTCTGCCTCCCTAGTGCTGGAATTAAAAATAAGTGCTACCCAACTCTGGCAAAAGAGAGTATGTTTTTAGAAAGAAAGAAAAAAGGCAAGAAAAAAAACCCCAACAACAACAAACAAATAAGAAAGAAAGCAGAATGGTGGGAGGGGAGGTCCTGAGGTGATGGACCTGTTTTTATTGCTATAGGTGATGGTGGCACAGGTGTGTGCCCCGTGCACACACACAGAAGCAAAAATGAACAGCGCAGCACGGTATGCTCAGGGCATTTCCCCCTACTCGTGTCAGTACCTAGTAGCAGCCGCACCCACACAAAAAATCCCTGGAGGCTCATCACCAGCTGTGACCTGGGCGGTGCGCTCCTGGGAGAGGCCAGGGCCCCAGGCGTCCGGTTTCCTGCCCACGCCAGTCCAACTTCCGCGTGTCTGGAGGGCAGGGGCTTGCGGGGCTTCTGCTCCCGAGTCCTCTCCGGGTCCGGCCGCAGCTGGGAAGAGGGAGCCGTGCGCTCCGCCCCTGAGGCTCCGCCCCGTCCCGTCCCAGCTTCACCGGCCAGAGGTCCCGGGGCCTCGGAGGCGGCCAGCCCGGGCTGGGTCGCGCGATGTCGCATGGATCGGGGCTCGTCCGGACCACGTGCAGCAGCGGCGGCGCGCTGGGGCCAGGCCAGCCCTCGGAGGGACTGCTGGACAGGGTGTACCCGCTCACCCATGGCGCCCTGTTCAAAGTGGCGCAGATGGTAAGAAGAGTGGAGTGGAGCCTGGGGACCCGTACACGGGGCTGCACCTGGCCCGGACCTTGGGAGCACCGCGCGCCCCTTTGATGCCCCCAATGTCCCCCTAGAAAGTTCCGGGAACAGCCGACAGGATCCCTGGCCCCCTCGCTTCTCCAGCTGCCTCCCTACGGGGCCCAGCTCGCTTCCCCACCGAAACCCGGGGTGCGAGTTCCTCCTCGTCTTCCTTCCTCTTCTCCAGGCCGCACGTCTCGCACCCGGGCTGGGGGAGGGAGAGTCTCCTGCTATCCCCAGCCATCCCCAGGCCGCGCACGGGCTCCCGCCGGAGAGGGGAGGGCTCGGCGTCAAGAGGGCTCGGTTTGACTTTCGAATCTCTGCTGGGGATCGGGAGAAGCGCCGCCTTCCAGACCATCGCCAGGTCCCCTGCGCCCTGTCAGCCTTCCGAGGCGCCTCAGAAGGCAGAACTAGTTAACTAGGTTAACTAGGCAGGCCTGTGGCTAGGGGGCTTCTGGTGCTCGCTTGGAGCCAGGCAGGGCAGGGCGAGCAGCCGGCTGTTAGTGTGACCAGAGCTGCACAAAAGCTTCTGGCCCGACCAGAAGTTGCCAGGCCTGATCCTGTTCGCTCTCTACCCACCCTTCTTTTTCCCTCCTGTTTTTGTTTTTCAACCTCTTTGCAAATGTCTTGTCTACAATACCTTTTCTGTTTGTGTGGCGTGTTTTGAAACTGGGCTGGGCCGTTTGAGTTCCCTACTTATCATGGGTGGAGAGGGGAGTGGTGGTTTGTAGAAAGCTGCGGAGAGATGTAGGGACCCCAGTGCAAGGTCACAGACCCGGAAGCTGGGACCTGCCAGCGAAGCTGGAGCAGCCCCCCACCCCCCAGGGGCTGGTACAGGGCCAGAGCTTTGTGCCTTCCATAACCGTTATTTTGGATGCCTAGAGTGTAGAAAGGTGGCTGGCATTCCCTGCCGAAAGGAAGACGTTCCCGCCTCTCCTGAGAAGGGTGCCTAAATGGACCAAGATTGGGACACAGGCAGTTTTAATACGGAACAAAAAAGGTCTGGTGCTAAGCAGTCTTGGATTTGAGTGGATGGTGTGTGGGACCCAGGTTACGGGCTTTGATCAGCCAAATAAAAGCCCGAGAGGCCACCTCTTTGATCATTAAAGGATGGTTGGAGTCAGAGAGACTTTATAGTCTTACGCCCATGCGGAGATGAGGTCCGCGGCAGAGATTTGGATCAGGCCTCTGCCTTGATCCATAAGGGAAGCCGATGGGAAGGGAATGAATGCCCTTGCTGGGCTGTGACTTGGGTACACAAAATTAATGGCGATGAGAAGCATTAATGCTGGTCCGTGAGTCTGAGGAACAGGGATATTGTGTGCTTTGGATGACAGTGATATAGAGCTTGTCCAAAATCAGTGAGCATGGATTTTAATCATGACTTCATGGGCCCGCCGCCTCTCTGCATGCTCCAGTTAAAACCCCGTAGAAAGATGACCAAGTCCTGGGAGTGAGGCTGCCTGCTTGGCCCTGGCTGGCTCCTGCTCTGCCCCGCAACTCTGACTGGGATCTGACTGTCAGAATCCTCTGCTTATCTGTTGAGGGTGATCAGAAGCAGATGCGCTGTGAGCGCCCTTCAGGGGTCACAATCCCAATTTGCCCATAGCTCAGTGACATACAGACCTCTGGTTCTGTGAAGTGTTTTTAGCTTGTTCTGACCAAGAGAATTTTCAACATATTACCTTAAGAACCGGAAAGGTTGGGGTTGGAAAGATGGCTCAGTGGTTAAGACTTTGTACTGCTATTCCTGAGGTCCCAAGTTCAATTCCCAGCACCCACTTCTGGTGACTCTATAACTCCAGGGAGATCTGATGCCTTTGACTCCCTCTGGCACCTGCACTCACATGCACCTACTCACACACAGATATACATACATAATTTAAAACTAAGAACGGCCAAGGCCAAAGCAATGGCTTTGCTTCATTGCTAATGGCTGTAGCTCCATTGCTAGAGTGCTGGATCAGAAGAGCCCCATGCTCAGTTGTGCAACCTATATATTGGGTATGGTAGTGGATCCTGCCTTTAATCTCAGAACGCAGGTGGTAGAGGTAGGAGACTCCGGTTCACAGTTATTCTCATCTACTTAATTCCAGGCCAGCCTGGGCTACATGGGAACCTTGGCGCGCCTCTTCTCCAGGCCGGATTCCTGCAGCTGTGTCCTCACACTCCATCTTCCTCAGTAGTCAAAAGTCAGGTTGCTGTTCTTGACTTTGAGGTGTCTTTTTGTTCATTTGTTTGGTTTTTTTTTTTTTATCCAAACAGGGTTTCTCTGTCTGACTGTTCTGAAACACCTCTGTAGACCAGGCTTGGCCTTGAACTAAGAGGTCTGCCTGCCTCTGCCTCCTGCATGCTGGGATTGAAGGCCTGTGCTGCCTCTCCTTTTTTTTTTTTTTTTTTTTTTTTTAAAGCCATGTATTGCTCTTAACAATGCACAGGGAACTGCATACTCCACACCTTGACTGCATCATCTCACTAAATGTTTTTAAGGGATGGAGAGAGCTGTGTCTTTGACTAGTAAGGAAACTGCCTTAAGGCAGTATGAGCACCTAAAGCCACACTGCCAGTGGCAGCAGCCCAAGTCTGGTTTTCACAGGTATCTGCTCCTTGCATCCCCAGAACACACAATTCTGGCAGAGTCTGAACTTGCTAATGATCCAGAGAAATCTAAACTGTGGTGAGGCAAGGTCACACACATGACAGTGATGATAATCAAAGGGACAGATGACAAGTGGCTTGGGGGCAAAAGGAGTAAAGAGGCTGGAACTCTGGGATGCTCTCTGAAGATGGAAGCGGGGAAATGATGCAGCCATTGTAGGGACAGCCTGCACTAGCTTAGGAGTTATATCACATAAGCATGGAGACCTGAGTCTGCGCCCCTACACACACAAACACACACACACACATATACACACACTATACATACGCACATACAACACACACACAACACACATATACACACACCATACATACACACACACACCCCACACATATACATACACACATACACACACACCACACACACACACTCAGGCACATAAAATAGGAGCTACAGGACCAGCACTTCTGCTAGCCCGGGAGAAGGGAAAATATACGTACACAGATATATTCATTTTCATTGTTCACAATACCCAGAAACTAGAAACCACAGACAACCCACCAAACGCTGCATGAATTAATAACAGAAACAAAAAGTGCCACATTTGATGAGTTATTATACAGAAAAAAATGGGGAAGGATACTGAGTTATGGTACTGTATGTGAGCTTTGGAAACACAGTGCTAAGAGGGAGGGGAAAGCCACTCATCAAAAGATCATGTTCTATGATTCTGGCCTGATGAAGTATTATTGAAAATAGGCAAATTCATAGACACGGACGAAAATCAGCGACTGCTCAGGGCTGCGCCGGGGCACTGGCGGAAGGAAGTTGGAAGTGGCTGTTGGTGGGTGTGAGGTTTGGGGTGGTGACTGAAACGGTTAAAAGTTGCGGTTGATGGTTAGACAACCGTTGAGAGGCTACTAAGAGCCGCTGGACTTCACACTTGAGATGGGAGTTAAGACTCAGCCATTTAAAAAAGAGAAAAACCTTACAGAGGCAGTTTTGGGGGAGCAAAGAACACTTTGGACAGCCTCCAGGTATGGGAAGCAGGGCTGCATTTCAGGGACACCCACAGCCTGCCGAGCCTCACAGAGTGCAGGCTGATGGGCCAGTCTTCTGGCATCAACTGGGTGTCCTCCATGGGGCCAGCCAGAGCCGAAAGGGAACAAATGGTTAGCTTTGTGGTTCTGTGAACTAGGAGTGAGTGGTGTGCAGACCTGGAATCCTCGCTGCTCAGGAGGTGGAGGCAGGAGGATCAGAGGTTCAAGGTCATGCATGACTGCACAGAGTCCAAGACCAGACTGGACTAAAGCAGACCCTGCCTAAAGGAGGAAGGCCTGGGGCTTACATACCTTGAACTTCAGTGCTTCCAACTTGTGGATCTCAGAGTTCAAGGCCAGCCTGGTCTACATAGCAAGCTCCAGGCCAGCCAAGGCTACATAGACTGTCTGGAAAAAAAGAAAAATAAATAAATATAGGGTAACATCCCTCGAATCTTTTGTTGTAATAGTTAAAGGTCTACTCAGACCTTCTCCAAGTGTGAGACCTCGTTTTCCACCTCCAGAGATACAGAGACCAAAAGGCAGCAAAGAAACGCGTTGCCGAGGTTCTGCCCCCTCCTAACCCACTCCTGACCTGAGGACAGGAAGCTTTCTGCTGAAGGCTAAAGCAAATTTTAAAAATTGATAACAAGAGAGAGGCTTGGTAGTTAAGGCTTGGAGAGATGGCTTGGTAGTTAAGAGCACTGGCTGCTCCTCCCGAGGTCTCCAGTTCAATTCCCAGCACCCACATCTGGCATCTCACATCTGTCTGTTGCGTGTGTTTTATTCTTCCTAGTAAAAGTGATTTGTTCATTGTGCAGGCCATCCAAAGCACAAAGAAGAAAGTACTCCCCTATTCTCTCTCCTCTAACATTAGCAGTAAGAGAAACTTCTTGGGATTTTGTAGAAGATACATATAGTTTTGGTGTTTTACAACAAAACTAGAAGGTGCTGGCTTCTTTCTGGCTTACTGAATGTAACTTGCTGTGTGGCTTTTAAATCTGTGGACTGTTTGGCTGCGTATGTTTGTTCCCGGGTGTTTATGTGTGCAGGAGTGTGTGTGTGTGTGTGTGTGTGTGTGTGTGTGTGTGTAGACCAGAAGTCAGCCTCCAGTGTCATTAGGAACCTGTCCTTAGCTGTCCAACCTTGTTTTCTGAGCCAGGGTCCCACACTGGGACCGATAGCTTGCCGATTAAACTAGAGGGCTGGCCCACCTCCCCAGTGCTGGGGTTACGCGTGCTTGTCACTGTGCCTGGCTTTTTACATGATCGATGGAGGTTTAAATCAAGTCCGTGATGGAGTGAGGGGCAAGTCCTCTACCAACTCCGCCCCTTGGCCCCAAGGCAGCCTCTCAAGCACCTAGACCTAGACTAACCTCAAACTCACGATATAGCTGAGGATGGCCTTGAACTCACGATCCTCTTGCTTCTACCATCAGAGTGCTGAGATCACAGGATGCCCCAGCAGGCCCAGCTGCAGTGTGGTTTGCAGCCAGGCATGGAGGCACCGTGATTCATGTTACAGCCTCCACTGCCTCCCCTTCAAGTTCACTTTTAAAATATTATTTATTTTGTGTGTGTGTGTGTGTGTGTGTGTATCCCCATGAACTCACATGTGCATGTGCACACACACATCCAAACCTGATCTGTACTTCTGGCCTGGAGATTTTTCAGTGCCTACACATTAATGGCTTGTCCACAGATTTCAAGGTGCCAAGTAGAATAGTAACCATAATTTTAATCATGAATTTGGTGCCTGGCATTCTGGAAAAAGGAACAGCGACTGGCTAGTCGGTCATGCTTTGAAATGTTTCTGTATTTAATTAATGTTGACGATGACTGTGGAAAGTTCTAGAAGGCAGAGCCCCACAAGTAGGAGATGTCATGTCCCCTGGAAGAGCTAGCTGATGCTGTGCTGGGAACCACAACCAGAGGTGAAATAACACCTCCTAGAAAAGGAGGGTGCACCAGGCCACAGGGCTGAATAGGGGGAAAGGTGTGGGGTCCCTATGGTGCCAGCGGTTGGACCTCTTAGGTGCCAACACGCCCACAGATTTTGTTTTGTTTTTAAACAATGTAGTGGGTCCCAGAGACGTCCCGCTCCCTCCTGCCGTGCTGGGAGCGGCACCCAAGAACAGAGTAACCCTTCAGATTCTCTCTCTCTGTCTCTCCCTGCCCTGGTTTCCTGCCTGTTTCCTCCCTGCCATCTGCCTACCGCCTGTGCCTCTGGCCAACCTCCACCCTGGCTGCCCCGTCTGACCTGCCAGCAGCCACTTTGCCCTGTCACCAGCCTGGCTGCTCACTGGCTGGCTACAGTCCCTGCATCTCTCACAGGCCAGCAAAGGCATTCTGGGCTCTACAGAGCCTGGACCCAGCTGGGAGCCTGAGGGACTCCCAGAAGTGACAGATCCTGCCTGTTCACCCTACTCCACTCCTTGTGGGGTATCTGTAGGTGCTGAGGCCCAGCCTCCACCAGACAGCACATCCCCAGCTCAAGCTGGCAGTTAGCAAGGCTGAGGCCTGAGGGTAAGTGTTTTCTGGGGCTCTGGAAGGACAGCCATGAGACTCGGGAGAAGTCCTTTCTTCCCACGGAGATGGATGGGAAGACAGGAAGCAGGGGAGATGAGAACCTGCAGCAGGACCTCAGGGCTTTCATTCCCACCTCCCTGAGCAGCTAGCTGGGACCCCCATCTTGCTTAGGAAGAAGCAACACAAACGAAAGCTTTTCACCACTTCACTGTAGAAATGCAGCCGGTAACTGATGCTGGGCTGGTGAGCTGGGTGCTTCCTCCTGTTTCCTTGCTAAACTCTCACTGCCTCAGGAGGTTATGTCCCATGCCCTTGTTTACGGATGAGTAGCAAGGCCAGGAGCTACATCATCCATCCTTGGCCTGGCAGCCATGACTGAGACACTTGGATTTGGGCCAAGTCAGAATCCCAAACCTAAGCTTTTTTTTTTTTTTTTTTTTTTTTTTGAGACAGGGTTTCTTGTATCAAGCCTCAAGCTTGCTATGTACCTAAATATAAGCTTGACCTTTTGACCCTCCTTCCTCCACCTCCAGAATTCGAGATTACAAGCATAAGACTCTGTGGGCACTCTTTGCCTTACCAACTGAACGGGAGCAGTCTTCCCCAGCCCCTGACTGTGTGAGTCTTTTTAGATTTTTTTTTGTTTTGTTTTGTTTTTTATGTTTGTGTACGCGTGAGTGCCTGCATGAGTTAAGTGCACCACCACGAGACCTCAGATCCCCTGAAACTGGAGTTACAGGCTACGGGCAGCTGTGAGCTTGTGGATGCTTGGCTCTGAACCTAAGTCCTCTGGAAGAGCAGTGGGTGTTCTTAACCACTGAGCTATCTCTCTATCTCCCCGGCTGTTTAGGTTTCCTCTTTCCCTTTCTCTTTGGATAAACAAGCATTGAGATAATTATGACTTTCCCCATGTTAAAAACCAAAACAAAACCTATTGAATTCTGCCCCTGCACTCAAACCTGACCAGGGCCCACCAAGGCACTTTTTCTCACCAAGCCTGCAGCTTTTGTGTATGGTGATCAGGCTCCCCCAGGCCTGCACAACGTGACAGACACAGCCTTGGGGTACCTCAAGGAGACACAGTCTTATGTAAGTGCATCCTGAGTGAAGGTGGACTTCCTGGCACTGGTGGATGGCCTAGGATAGGGGAATGGGGCATCATTTGTAAGTACCTCCTGCCATCCCGGAGGTGAGAGGTGCTGAGTGCAGCCAGCACAGAGGGTATGGAGGGATGAGCTCATAGCAGCATCCCTAGCTGCGAGAGAGATGCCCTGGTGGATAGAAGGAACCCAAGGCATTTGAGCAGGGAGGTGCATTCCCTGCTGTGTTCTGTGGAAGCCACTAGAGCTGCCTCCTGTCTGTCTCTTTCCCACAGAGGCTCTGCCAGTGTGTCCAGTCTTCACACTGTGGCAGACACTACCACACAGTAAGTTCACACCAGAAAAACGCACAACTGAGTCTCTCTCTCTCTCTCTCTCTCTCTCTCACACTCTCTCTCTCTCACACACACACACACATACACACACATACACACACACACACATCAGTCTAAACGATGTTTTAAGTAGATAGTCTGTGTCAAGCCATGTTCATAGCTATCCTGGGGCACAGGTGGCCCCTGGCTACAAGTTGGACACATCTGGCTGAATCTGATGCTCTGTGGCTACACACACCTGCTGCATGTCCCTGTCTGCGATCTTGGCTTGTCTGCTGTCTTCCCTAGTGTTCCTCTGGACCCAAAGCTGCAGCTGCAGATGCCCTCAGGACTTCCCATGTTACATTCTGTTGTCCTCTGAAAGAGCTGTGTTGGTTTTTTGGTGTGTGTGTGTGTTTCCCAACTCCAATTTAAAATAAGAGCAGGAGGGATGGGGATCAATATTTACTGAGTGAAAAATAAAATCGATGGGGAAGAAAATTATTTCAACAGCCTTTTCCTGTTTCAACAATGCTAGAGTAATAGCAATAACTGAATCTGTGTGTGTGTGTGTGTACCAACAAGGTGTATATGTATGCATATGCATATAAGAACCTCAGGTGTCCTTAGTCAGTGTCCACATTTTACTTATTTATTTATTATTTATTTAGGAGACAGGGTTTCTCTGTGTAGCCCTGACTGTCCTAGAACTCTCTCTGTAGACCAGGCTGGCCTCGAACTCAGATATCCTTCTGCCTCTGCCTCCCGAGTGCATGTGCCACCCCTGCCCGGCCACCGTTCACCTTTTAAGACAGGTTCTCTATCTGAACCTGGAGTTCACTTGCCAAGTGTGTCCCAGGAACCTGTCCGCATCTCCCCAACCCTGGGAAGTATGGACGGCCACTCCCGGCTTCTTTATACGGGTGCTAAGGATCAAACTCTGCCCCTCAGGCTTATGCAGCGAGCACTGTGCCAACTGAGTCACCTCTCCAGCCCCTTCACGACATCATCTTTAACTCCTTGTGACATCCTTAGGACAGAACAAATGTGTCCTGGAGTACAGGATATGACTGCCAGAGTGGGGACTGACCCCCCGTTCCTCCCGCTGTTGCAGTTGGCACATGGCATGTCTGTAGCGCAGTGCTGGTTTTGCTTTTGAGGAAAAGTGTGTTTTTCCTCACTGTGTTGCCGCAGCTGGCCTGGGGCTGACAATCCAATCCTGCTCCCTCTGTACCTTGTCCCACCATCCCTAGGGATGACACTGTTTTTCCAAGGCTTCTTGGTCAGGGTGTCCTGTTCACTGCATGACACTTTGGGCAGAGAAAAGAAATCTGGGGCAAGACACATGTGGTGGTCTGAATGAGAATGGCCCGTGTAGATTCATGTATTTGAAGGCTTGGTGCCCAGTTGATGGAACTGTTGGGGAAGGATTAGGGGGTGTGGCCTTGTTGGAGGAGGTGTGTCACTAAGGGTGGGCTTTGAGGTTTCAGAAGCCCACACCATTCCAGTTGGCTCGCTCTGTGCCTTGTGGTTGCTGTCTCACTATGTAGGGTCTCAGCTACTGTTTCAGTATCATGCCTGCCTGTCTGCTGTCATGCTTCCAGCCATGACGGTCATAGACTCACCCTCTGAGACTGCAAGCACACCCTCAGCAAAATGCTTTCTTTTATAAGTTGCTTTTGCCTGGGTATAAAAGGAACTGGGCTGAAGGGCTGTCTCGGTGATAAAGAGCACCTGTTGTTCTTGCAAAGGAGCCAAGTTCAATTCCCAGCACCCACACGGAGGCCTGCTACCTCCTCAGGCACCAGGTATGGTGTGGTGCCCAGATGTGCATGCAAGGAAAGCACTCATATGAATAAAATAAATTTTAAAAATTAGGGAGGTAATTAAGACAGCACACGGGTCCTGATGAGGTCCCACAAGGCCACCCTCCGTGGTGACAGCTGTTCTGAGACATGCAGTGGCTTCTCACACGTCAGCAGGCAAGCCTAGCTGTAATTTTCCACTCTAAACTTCTAGTTCAGATGGGGTGGGATAATTTAGCAGAGTTTGGTGGGAAGGAATAGCTGGACTCGTCATCATTAGCAAGACCTAGTGTTTGCCGTTCATTTGTAGCAGGACCGCGGCTGAAAATGAGCCATCAGATTTTATTTCTGAAAGGGGGAAAGGAGAGATTTTCCTCAGTGGTGTAGCCCCTGGTAAGTTGCCTGTGCTTCAGGAAGTAACCCTACTTAAACTCAGTGTAAGGGAAAAAGAAATAGAAGAGGATGTGTGTGTGTGTGTGTGTTCGTGTGTGTGTACGGGTGTGTGTTAGCATAGCTGGGAGCCATGGTGTCACAAGAGCTGAAGGAGGAAAAGAATGTTGGGCTGGAGTCCACAGAGAATAAGGTTCCTCCATCTTCATTTCTGCCCAGGGATACAGATTTCTGATTGCTGGCTTCCAGAACTACAAGGGAATCGACATCTACTAGGGATCATGTGTTAGAGAAGCCACAAGAGACTCACGCAGCCCAGTAAAGGCTTGCAGTGCGGCCAGATTCGGAACAGCGTCAACACTATACGCCGCCGTTGACATCTAATGTGCTCTCCTGGGTGGGCTTCCCTCGTTCCCAGAATAAGCCTGCCAGCAGCTATGGCCAGCCTCTTAGCCCCTCTGAATGGCTGTTCTCTCTCAGCCCTCTTGGAGCACATTATGGTCTTTGCCAAGAAAGCTGCACCTTGAGATGGCTGCTGAGAACCCAAGAAGAAAGAGAACACCAGAGAGCAGTTTCCAGAGGTCCTGAGTTCAATTCCCAGCAACTACATGGTGGCTTACAACCATCAGTAATGGGATCTGATGGCCTCTTCTGGTGTGTCTGAAAACAGCTCCAGTGTACTCACATTCATAACATAAATAAATTAATTACAAAAAAAAAAAAAAAAAAAAAGATGAGCTACAGGCCTGGGGAGATGACTCAGTGAATAAGGGCACTTGCCTGGAGACAGGAGCTCTAATCCCCAGGACCCAGGAGCATGCATCTATACTCCTAGCCTGCCTCTAGAGATGGGCCACAGGGCTAGCCTTCTCTTTGAACCAGTTGAGAGTGAGTGACAGATAGTCCCGTCACTCACAGGAAGTCAAAGCACTGACAATGTTACTTGAGAGCCTTGTCTTACTCAGGCTTCACCACAACCCACTAACGTCCTTCTGCTCTGGGGCCCCAGGGTCACATGCTCACACGTGGTCTCATGACTGAATAAGAGTGGTCAGGTCTCTTCCTCAATCTAGAAGCTTTTTGAATTAGAGGTGTGCACCATCCCACTTGGTTTATGTGGCAATGAAGGCGGAACAAGGACCTGGGGCTTTGTGCCAACTGACCTACATTCTCTGTCCAGTCTTTTTGTCATTAAATTCCCTTTTGTTGTAGTGTTACTTACAGAAGAGGTCAGTATAAACGCCTCCCATCTCTCTCCACCCAGTTAGTTTAAGACAGGGTCTCACTAGGTAGCCTGAAACTATGTAGACCAGGCTGGCCTCAAACTCACAGAGATCTGTCTGTGTCTGCCTCCCAGGGTTGGGGTTAAAGGTGTGCCACCGTCACAGGTGGCCCCACCGTATTATTTTCTGGGGCAGGGGTTTTTTGAGTGTGCCTGGATCTCACTAATTCTGCTAGACTGACTGGCTGGGATGCCACCTCGTCAGCACTGGGATCAGAGGTATGCACGGATGCTGCGGACGGATCTCAGGTCCTGGCAGCTGTGTAGCACGCACTTCTCTGACTGAGCCATCTCCCCAGCCTCTCACCGTATACTTCTGTCCAATCAAACATCAGTTGACTGTGTCCCGGGGAGTCTCTTCTCTTCACATGACCACACACGTGTCTCTGCTTCAGCCCAGTTCACACTCCCTTAGTTACCACTGACTTTGCAGTCAGCCTTCAAACCGGATAGTGTTCATCTGCAGAACCCAGATTATTCCTACATTACCTTCCCATAGAAATTTTAGAGTCAGTTTGTCAATATCTACCTCCGCCCCACACCTCACCTCCCCCCCCCCCCCCCCCCCCCCCGCTAAAATGCTGGATTGCTGGGTCTCAACTCAGATTCTAATGAACTGGATTTATCCGTTCTGGGGAGAATCACTTACAGACAATGCAGTGATATTTTCATCAAATATCTCTCTAGTTGCTGCTGTTAGAAGTGGTCCTAGCCAGGCTCGGTGGCACACGCCTTTAATCCCAGCACTCGGGAGGCAGAGGCAGGTAGATTTCTGAGTTCGAGGACAGCCAAGGCTACACAGAAAAACCCTGTCTCGAAAAAAAAAAAAAGAAAAAAAGAAGTGGTCCTTGTTTTTAATGTGCAAATTCAATTTTTGTTGCTCACATATAGGAAGGAATACAGTGACTCTTGTGAGTAGCTCTGCCACCTGAACTATTGGATTCATCCCAAAACAAAACCTTTTTTTTTTTGAGACAGGGTTTCTCTGTATAGCCCTGGCTGTCCTGGTACTCACTCTGTAGACCAGGCTGGCCTCGAACTCAGAAATTTGCCTGCCTCTGTCTCCAAGTGCTGGGATTAAAGGCATGCGCCACCGCGCCTGGCCAGAACCTTCTTTTTGAGTTCCACTGGATTCTCTGCAGACGTGAGCGTGTTGTTTATAATAGAACGCTGTGCTTGCCTTTTCAGTCTTTCCCACCTCACTCCTGTTTCTTACCTTATTACAGCTTCAGACAGTCGGTTCTGGGCGGTGAGAGAGGACATCTTTTCCTTGTTACGATGATACCCTCCCCTGTCCTGAGGGGCAAGCCTACAGTTTCTCACCACCGAGCGCACAGGTAGCTGTGGGTTGTACCACAGTTACCAAGTTAGATTAGTCCCTCAGATCCTAGCTTACGCGGAGGTTTCTTTGCTTTGTCACTTATCATAGCTGGATATTAAAGTTTTTGCCGTCGGTTTTTTCTGCATCGGTTGACCGGAACTTAGGCTGCCTGCTCCTTGTGTCTGTGTCTCTGGTGTGTCCATTGAAATCATTTGAAACTATTAAACCAGCCATGGTGCATTCCCGAGACGTCCTGTGTTCCCATTTCTTCTGTGTTGCAGGTCTGATGTACAGGGACAGGAGCTCCGTAGCATACCGCCATTCCTTCTGAGAACATATGAACAGTTTGCATATGAACAATCAGTCCTTTTCCCTTTCTGGGCTATGATTTAAAAAAAAAACAAAAAAAACAAAAAAAACTTTTTTTAGTTTTTAACCTGTTTCTCGGTCCTGCCTTGTGGGGGTGGAGGGGATGGGGCGGGGCTTAGAAGGAACCCTTTGCTCCTGGTAGCAAGGTTCATGGCCACCTCGACTGGCCCTTTTACGGACGGACGGAGCTCTCCGCCAGCGGTCACCCTGAAGACTGTTGGCTTGTGTCCGGTTCACCTGAGATGTGCACTTCTAGGTGGATGAGTGCAAGCGTTACTGAGGACTGACCACCCCGCTTCCTCCCAGGGCTCCCAGGCCAGGGGCAAGGCTGCCTGTGGAGACTGAAAAGCCTTCTTTGTCTTTTTCCCCAGAGGCTTTGACAGCGACCAGGCAGCCTCAGAGTGACCCTGCAGGCCGGTGAAGGGAGCATGTGGGCTAGCCAGGGTCAGCCTTCCCAGGTTATTTTTAATAAAGTAGAGACCAAGGGAGTGGGGATCTCACTGAAGGGAGGCCTTTGTTTGCACAGAACTCTCCAGTGAGAAGAACCCAGACAAGGGCCAAGAGGGCCACCTTCCACTGTGCCTGGGCACAGTACTCAGATCCCAGACCCATCTTGCTTTCCTGTAAGGGATCCTTATAGGCTTCCTGCTCCTGAGCAGGCCTGTATAAGCTAAGGGCAGAGAGGACAGAAGCTGCCCCTCCGATGAACCAGGCTGTCTGCCGGATTGAGGTGGGGAGGCCTGAGTCAAAGTCATTGGTGCTTGGTTTGGGGGAGGATCTGGACTCAATTTGAAACTGTTGTAAAAGCTCAGAGGAATCTGAGGGGGTGGGGGCGGGGAGGTGCTGTTGTGGCCTGTCACATGGAATTGAGTTTGTGTACTCAAGGAGCTTTCTCCATCACTGTGCACAGCAGAGTCCCTGAAAACACCTGAAGGCCTTGAGGGGGGCCCTTGCTGCCCTCCCCACACCTGGGTGTCTCTCTCTCTCTCTCTCTCTCTCTCACACACACACACACACACACACACACACACTGTTATAGGAAGGATTCTATGTGGGACCCGGCAATCAGACTCGGGTCCTCAGGCTTGGCAGTCAGAGCCTCCAGCCTTTAAAACCTCTTGCCAGCCTCCAGCCCCTGCCCCCAGTTTCAGGCTCCTCTTCTGGTCTCCACGGTGGGTGACCACACATGTAACAATAGTGGCTTTCCGTCTGTTCTCCGGGCCACTGGCCTGTCACAGTTCCGGTGTACCTGCTTGGTCATTTTTCATCCCGGACAATTTCCTCTCCTCAGGCTAGCACAGGCTTGGCTCCAGGCTGCTTCAGTTTTTAATCAAGGCAGCCTGCAGCCTCATTGTGGGGCTCAGCGGGCACACACTTCTGGCACTTGCCCAAGGCTGGATGCCAGGCGTCTTACAGGGACTGACTAGCCTCTCAGAATCTCTGAGGATTTATTGTCCCACCATACTGCCGCAGCACCAGCCACTCCGCTGCGTGCAATTTGTCCACCACGCTTCCTGAGCAAGCTCCCTGGCAAAATGGAAACCAGTGTGGCCTTTTTGGTGTGTGGTTTTTGAAATGTTATCATTATCGTGTGTGTGTGTGTGTGTGTGTGTGTGCACGTGTCCCACAGTTCACGTTTGGGAGGTCAGTAGACAAGCAAGTGGGGTCTGTTCTCTTTTCCCACTTCTTCCACAGGTTCTGGAGTAGACGTCCATCATAGGCCTGCACGCAAGTGCAGCTCATCAGCTGATGTTTTTGAGATGGAGTCTCCGGCTGGTCTCGAACTCAGTAACCTTGATCTCGCCCCTCCACCTCCCCAGGGCTGGCTGGAACTAGGCTTATACCACCATGCCTGGTTTTAGGAAGTGTTGAGGATTGAACCTAGGGTCTTGTGAGAATTAGCATGCACTCTGCCAACCAAACTACACCCCAGCTCCTACGTGGTTTTCGTTTGTTTGATTGGTTGGTTGGTTGGTTTGGCTTTAGTTTTGGCTCACTCTGTAGCACTGACTGGCCTTGAACATAAAGCAATCCTTTTGCCTCTACCTATGCTGAGATTAAGGGCACAGGCCACCATGCTTAGCTCCAGCGTAATCTTATGTCATGGATGACAAAGATTGGAACTGGGGGTGAGCCAGGCGTGGTGGCGCACGTCTTTAATCCCAGCTCTCGGGAGGCAGAGGCAGGCAGATTTCTGAGTTTGAGGCCAGCCTGGTCTACAGAGTGAGTTTCAGGACAGCCAGGGCTACACAGAGAAACCCTGTCTCCAACCTCCCCCCCCCCAAAAAAAAAGATTGGAACTGGGGATATCATGCGTACTCAATGAGTAACTATTAAATAAATGTGTTCTTGTTCCCACCCTCAAGGCAAGGGTAGACTGGCCTTGAAGTTAAGCTAGTTCTGAAAATCGACATATCAGTCAGCTCTGCTGTGTAACAAATAGTTATAAATCCGAATGACACCCAGTAAGTACTTACTGCTGGCTGGACAGGGCTCTCGGGACAGCCCTGCATGTCATGAGCCTGTGCTCCTATGAATCAGGGCTGGCTGATGTCCCCTGATCTGGGCGGCCTTTAGCGGGGTAATCAGAATGGCTTTGCACTATCCCAGAGCAGGATATAGCTCAGCCTCTAGAGTGTTTAGCTGGCACGCAACAAGTTCTGGGTTCAATCCCTAGCACTGCATAAAACAGGCATGGTGGTGCCAGCCTGCAATCCCAGAGCACTGGAAGTGAAGGCAGGAGGATCAGTTCAAGGTCATCCTTGGCTACTTGGTGAGGTCAGCCTGGGCTACATGAGACCTTCTTCGTCTCAAGGGAAAAACAGAAAAGTGAGGTGAACTGCAGTTAGAGCAAACCCAGGACCACCAGCCTTTCCTTGTGGCTCTTTACTTACTCAGTATGTATGTATGTATGTATGTTGTGTGCACATGTTATACATGCATGTGCATGCATGTGGAGGCCAGACGTTCTCTCTTTCTACCATGTGGGTCCAAGGGACTGAGCTCAGGTTGTCAGGCTTGGCAGCAGTCACCTTTACCCACTGAACCATCTCACTAGCTCAAGGAGAGGTCACATTTAAGGTCATGAAGTGCAAGGTACAGAGTACTTGGTACTAAATCCCACGTCTCCAGTGGAAGCATCCACGGAAGTCTGGAGGATGCTGGAGGCTGACATGTCTTCCTCCTGCTCCTGAATGTCACCAGTGGCTGTCACCAGTGGCTGTCATTGGCCTGCAGCAGAGCTCAGCTCTATAGGCCTGGCCTCCAGGCAGCAGGTGGCTCAGGACTCTCACCCACCCAGGGCTGTGGCTTAGAGGAGGGGATTTACCAAGCTGTTCCAATGGTCCCCTACACAGGGCTGTCATGTCACCCTCAGGACAAGGTTTTCTGTAGCTAAGGTTTTCAGTTCAGCTAAGCCCAGCCCAGTGGTGGCTCTGGCCAAGAGACATTTTAAGGTGGGTGCAGGTGTCTCCTGGCATGTACCCATCATTGTCCTTTGAAAGAGCTCGGCTTTTCTTCTCTTTCTTTTTTTTAAAGATTTATTTATTATTGTAAATAAGTACACTGTAGCTGTCTTCAGATGCACCAGAAGAGGGCGTCAGATCTCATTACGGATGGTTGTGAGCCACCATGTGGTTGCTGGGATTTGAACTCAGGACCTTCGGAAGAGCAGTCAGTGCTCTTAACCACTGAGCCATCTCTCCAGCCCCAGAGCTCGGCTTTTCAAGCAAAGAGTCAAAACATAAAACCCAGAACAACTCATGCGTTACTTTTAAAACATGCCAAGCATGGGTGTGTGTGTGTGTGCGCGCGCGCAATTGTTTTATTAATTAATTAATTTATTTATTTATTTATTTATGAGACAGGATGTCACTATATAGCTCTGGCTGGCTTGGAGTTTGCTGTGTAGACCCAGTCAGCCTTGAACTCGTAGAGATCTGTCTGTCTCCTGAGTTAAAAGATTAAAGGCAAACCCTGTCTAGAAAAACCAAAAACAACAAAAAACAAAACAAAACAAACAAACAAAAAAGATTAAAGGCGTGCACCACCACAGAGACCAGAACCTGTTTTAAACGTACCTGCTCCAGGGCTGGAGAGATGGCTCTGCAGTTAAGAGCACTGATTACTCTCTATCAGACAACTCAAGTCTGGTTCTCAGCCCCATGTCAGGTGGCTGGCCCACAATCATCACCAACTCCAGCTCCAGGGGATCTGATGCTCTTGGCTTCTTCAAGTACCAGCCCACACATAATTAAAAACAAATCCCTTGCCAGGCCAGTGGTAGTGCACGCCTTTAGTCCCAGCACTTGGGAGGCAGAGGCAGGCAGATTTCTGAGTTCAAGGCCAGCCTGGTCTACAAAGTGAGTTCCAAAACAACCAGGGCTACACAGAGAAACCCTGTCTAGAAAAAAAAAAAAAAGAATAAAACCAAATCCCTTAAAAGTGCCTATTCCTGGGCCAGGGAGTTGGTCCACACTGACTCCTGAGAAAGTTCGATTCTCTCAGAGCAGGCTTTTCCTGAAGAAGGGCACACACAGCAGGGCAAGGGCTGAGGAGATGGCTCATTCAGTCCAGTGCTTGCCAGGCAAGCAGGAGGGCCTGAGTTTGGATCCCTGGAAGCCGTGTAAAAAAGCCGGCATGTACATGTAGCCCCTGGGACTTACTGCCTGCCAGTCTCGAATCGGGAGCTTTAAGTTCAGTGGGAAATCCTGGCTTAACGGATATGAAATGTCTACCTCTGACCTCCACACATGAGTATACACACATGCATGTATATACATGTATACATATACACACATATATACACACATGCACACATACACATACACACATGCATGCACACATACATATACATGTATACATACACACACATATACACACATGCACACATGCACATACATACACACACACACATGCACACGTGCATGGACACTGATTTAAATATGTATGTTACTGCCTACAAGATGGACTAATTAACTCTGCATACCTCAGTTTCCCTATATGAAACAAAGGATGACTTTTGTCACCTGGCAGAGTTCTTCAGTGCTTCAGCTGGGTCATGTATGCCACATGCCAGTCAATAATAACTCAGTGTGCACTCACTGGTAAGGACAATGGATGAGTTACTCCCTTTGCAGTCGGAAGCAGCCAACTATTATTTTTAGCTAACATGCAGCCCTGGCGCCCCCTGCAGGTACCTTCAAACCCTCCAGCCAATTAGCGTGGGAATAACTTGGATTGTTGCAGCACATCGCAGGGACAGCTCAGCTGGTTTCCCGTTTGCCCCCTCCTCCTGGGTGCCCAGGCAGACATGTGCCAACATCTCCATATCTGCCACAGGTCACCCTGCTGATTGCCTTCATCTGTGTGCGAAGCTCCGTTCCGATCGACTATGGCGCCCACAGCTTCTTCGAAGTCGTCACCATGTGCGACCTGATAATGATCCTCATCTTTTACCTGGTGCACCTCTTCCGCTTCTACCGTGTGCTCACCTGCATCAGCTGGCCCCTGTCGGTAAGAGGGAGGCTCGGCCCCACTGTCGGAATGCAGGAATTGGGACGTGGCCACTTGTTTGTTCTTGGCTGCCCATTCCACATCTCCAGCCTTCGGTTCAGCTGCTTCGCCCCCGACCGGCTCTCTGGTGCTTCCACAGACATCTCTGCCTGCTTCCCGGGGGTTTCTCAAGCTCCCTTCCCAGGGTCAGAGGCCCGGGGCTCCTCTCAGCATTTATCTGTTGTGTGTGGAGCGTTGGAGGGCAAACCTTGCAGGACGGAGCTGGTGAAGATGGTGATGATTATGCCACTGGGTACACGGTTGGGAGAGTTGAATGGTGACACTCAGTGGCTGAAACACACTGGCAGAGGCTGAGAAGATAAATCAGAAGGGCTCTGTTTCGAAGGCAGTGTCTTACTGTGTAAACCAGGCTGGCCTTGAACTCAGAGAGATCGTGTGTGCTATCACACCTGGCAAATGCACTTAATTTGTACTGTGATCTCTACCTGAGCATAAAGGCTCTCTGTCGATTCTAACAGAGATGTAGTGGATTCCTTAGGATCCACTATGTACCAAATCATACCATCTGCAAATACCAACAGCTCACTTCTTCCTGACTAGTCTACATGCCTTCCATCTGATTGCCTTGCCTTATACAGAATTAGCCAAACAGAGTGGTCGGATGTTGGATAGAAGTGGCAGGAGCAGGTGTCACGGCTTTTTCTGTGAGCACTGAAGGGAAGCATTGTATCTTCCCTCCTGAATATGAGGCTGGGTATGTTTTTATAGAGAGCCCTCATCAGATTGAAAGATTAATCTGTTGAGTGCTTTTATTTTTTTAAAGGTGTTAGACTTGGTGGTTTCAGCTTTTAGCTTTTCAGGGCATTCTGCTGTAGTTTGTTCCGTTCTGTTTTGGTTTATACTGGATTAAACACAGGACCAGAGGGAAAACTCTACAAACTGATCTAAGAACCAGGCAGTTCTTAGGGAATAGCTCTGCTCATCCGAGAAGCCTGTCTCTGTCTCCTTCCATTTGCTTTCCCAGAATCCTGTTCTCTGATGTGGCTCCTCCTGGCCCAGCTTTCTACACTGCTTGCCTGTGAGACACACACAGGTCGTCCCAAGAGTTCCGAGGGAGAGCTGTCTCTGCCTCTCCTCTCCACACCAAGGCGGCGTGCTGCAGAAGAGCAGAGCGAGCTCCACCCACATGGAGCGAGCTCCACCCACACAGTGCAAGCTCCACCCACACCTTCTCTTTTCTCACCCGGCCTCCAGGAACTGCTGCACTATTTAATCGGCACGCTGCTTCTCCTCATCGCCTCCATAGTGATAGCCTCCAAGAGTTACAACCAGAGTGGCCTGGTAGCCGGAGCGGTAAGATGTTTTTAGCGACCAATTCGGGTTTCAGATGGCCCTGGCTTCCTGAGGGAAGCCAGGAAAGGGGTTGATTTGGGAGCCTCTCTTCTTAAAACTCATACCTACCTCAATCCAGCCAGCTACTCTCTCCAAAGAGCCCAACCCTTGGGCTCATGTTAGAGAGTCCAGGAAAGCAGACTTAAGGGTTCTTGACAAACCTAAACAGCTATGGTAGTCCGGACCTGTATCCCTCATAGCCAGTGCTTAAATCCGGGTGGAAGAGTCTCCATCCCCATGCCTACTCTGAGTATCTACTCATGGCTGGCTTTCCACTGCAGAGAAGTACTGGGGATCTCTTTTGCTTCTAGAGATCAACCAGTGATGTCTATCATGAGTCCTTTTCTTTTCTCTGGGGTCTTGCTGGGTAGCCTAGGCTGGCCTAGAATGTACTACATAGCCCAGGCTGGCCTTACACTTATAGAGAACCCCGTGCATCTGCGTCCTCCTGAGTGTTTGGCTTGTAGGAATGCACCGCTCTGCTCAAGTTCCTTAAAAAAAAAAAAAAAAAAAAAAGACAGAACTTTATGTAGCCTAGGCTGACCTCAAATGCTTTATGTAGCTGAAGATAACCTTGAACTTCTGTTCCTCCAGCCTCTACCTCCCCGTCCTGAGACAATAGGTGTGCTCCATCCATGCTCAGTTTAATGCAGTGGAGAGCTGATTCCACAGTGGGCAGGCCCTCCACCAACTGAGCTTCACCCAGGCTCCATTTTTAGTTTTAACAGCATTCAGACCCAGACAGGGCACCTATAACCCTTTCAGAGGTAAAAATGATCCCAGGGTCCCACCAGTAACCATGTACAGCTAGCTAGCATGTGGGTATCCATGCATACATTCCAAGTATGAATACACAGGTACATATATGGTCACATCGTTGAAACATTATTAAAAGGTCCATAGAGTCTTGTGACTTATGATATATGCCCCTGGAACTCCCCTCAGACAGACTCTGTTCTGATGATGATTTTGGTAACTTCATATCTGAGTGGCTGTTAGTCCATTACTGATTTGCTATAGACACGCGGGCCAGAAGTTTTTTTGTGTTTGTTTTAAGGCCTGGTGTCTTGTGGTTCGGGGTTGGCCTCCAACTTAGTAAGTAGCCAAAGATGACCTTCAACTTGCGATTGCCCTGACTGCAGCTCGCCAGTGCTAGGATCTCAGGCGCACAGCACCACATCTGGTTTGTGAGGTGCTGGGGATAGAACCCAGGACATGGTGGTGCACGCCAAGCAAGCATTCTACCCCCTGAGCTAAGACTTTTAAAATTAGTTTCAAGGACTGTGTCAGTTTCACTTACAAATATCACCAGAATTCTCCAGACCGTGGCCTGTCAGGGGTTTGCCCCTGGAATTTCCCTTAGACAGACTGACTGCTCTGAAGGGCCACAGTGTGGGGACCCAGTATCCCTGCAGAGGTGTGGCCAAGCCTGTAAAGAATGCTGGCCCAGTGCACCTTCCACAGTGCCCCTCGTGCTCCATGCGACCTCTGAGGAGACAGGTGACTGACACCTACAGGTTGGCACCTGCCTGTCAACAGTGAGTGAATGCTGCATGATGGGAGGAGGGTCCAGGAATGAGCACTTACACACACACACACACACACACACACACACCCCTCTGCCCCCCCCCCCCACACACACACTGTGTTCAGGGCACACACAAAGAGATTCCCATTGGGTTTCATAATCAGGTCACACATAAACTGTGCCGGCCCAAGATCCTGAGCCCCAGTGGCTAACATTTATCACACCACAGGGAAGCCAGGAAAATAACAGAAAAATGAGGTCCCTGTTCATGACAGGGTCCATGTGACAATTAGCAAACAAACAAGGCACTGTGGTCCAGACTAGCATTCTGTATGGATGTAATAATAAGCTGTTCAATTATGCAGTAGAGACAGTTGGGGACTGGGCTGTAGTATTGTGCTAATGGTGTAGAACAGACAATGGGAGGCAAGGCCTGGTTCTGATCAGCTAATTATGTGGCTCAGACAATCTGTATAAAGAGAACCAAGGAAAGGCTTTGGGGTATGGGTTGCTGGGGACAGCCGAGACCCTATAAACCAGGAGCTGGGCTTGAAAAGACTACCCAACTTTACTGGAAATCTACCCTTTAGTCTGGCTGCTCCTAGATCACACCTGTCCAGTGTCAATACTAGCAATCTAGCAGAGCATGAGTCCTGAAGCCCACTGCGCAGGGGCAGGCCCTGTACATGGCCCTGTTGTGCTGGGGTCTTAAGCAGAGGAGGTGGCTTCCAGTCCCTCTCCTGGTTTAGCTGTGAAACTGGAGGGGCTGGGCAGGGCGGGTCAGGATAGGGCACATCCTTGCCTTGGGGGAGTTCTAAATTCACGGAGTCGGGTTCCTGAAGGCTTAGAAACCTGGCAGGTTATGTAATTACTCAACCAACACTAGACTGTGTTACAAGGAGGGTACTGGGCCACCAGTCTCATGGTTCCCAATACACGGGAGGCAAGATTACTCTCTCTCAACCGTCTCTGAGAAGCCTGTCAGGTCAAGGTCAAGGCTCTTCAAGCCTGTCACTGGATGGACCCTGGGAAGGGAGGACCATAGCCTCAACTTATTTTTACTGTGACCATTTAAATACACACAGACAAAGCTGAACTCCGAGGCCTCAGTTCTTGGCTCTTACATGGCTATAAAGCTGACAGAGGCGAGAAGAACATTATCAATGAGACCCAACGATGCTAACCTTATAATCAGTCTTTTGAATGTTACAATTCTTAGGTTCAAATTAGAATGTACAGTACCAACTTTCACATTTTTATTGGTCCTGGATCATGGAGACCCAGTGGCTTGGCCCCAGCTATGTTGTAAATATAAACCCAAGCCTTGGAGTCACCTAAATTGATAAGGACAATGCCAGAGACCCAGAGACCTGGCTGCTGGGCCTGACCATGCCCACCAGAGGCTGCCTCTCTCTCAACTTCCCCTCTGCAACTAGGGGACTAGGTGGCTAGGTCACATGGCTCCCCGGCCTCCTTCCTGGAACAGAGAAGAAAATCTAAGAGATGGCCCTGTGGCTGTGAGCTTCCTTTTCTTCCCGCTGCAGATCTTTGGGTTCCTGGCCAGCTTCCTCTGCCTAGCGAGCTTGTGGCTGTCCTACAAGATCACCTGTATAACCCAGTCTTCAGGTAAGTTTGGATCATGAGAATGCAGGGCCCGTGAGGTGGAGGGCTTGTGCCTGGCTCAGCAGCATGGGCCTGGAGTGGAGCGAGAGGGCAGGGGACAGAAGGAGGAAGGGCAGGACCTAAGGCCTGCCCTCCTACCCATCTCTAAATGCCCAGGGAAATGCCCTGGGATACTCTGTGTATAACCAAGCGTGACTTTGGACTCTTGCTCCTTCCCCCGCTGCCTCCCACGTGCTGGGAGGTATATATATATATATATATATATAAATGCTTGTGTGTGTGTGTGTATATATATATATATATATATACACACACACACACACAAGCATTTCTTGAAATAAGCTTTCTGTGACAATAATAAAACTCAGAACTCTTACAAAAACGCAGGCAGTTTTCGTGGTTTTGCTTTTTTTTCTTAAGCAAAGTCTCATGATGAGGGCTGGAGTAAGTTGGAAGCTGCAGACTTCCCGCTGCAGGCGCCTGAGGTTTACCCATTTGGCAGCAAGTCCAGCACTCAGAAACTGTGCTGGGGATCTTCTTCCCAGGACTTCCTCTCTGGAAAAGAAAACAAAACATGCAAATAGGCTGACATAAAGAAACCGGGGGTTGGGGGGAGGGGGGGCGGGGTCTGGAGAGATGGCTCAGTGGTTAAGAGCACTGACTGCTCTTCCAGAGATCTCAGTTCAATTCCCAGCAACCACATGATGGCTCATAACCATCTGTAATGGAATCTGGTGCCCTCTTCTGGTGTGTCTGAAGACAACTACACTATACTCATATTATACATTAAATAAACCTTTTTTAAAAAAAATTTAAAAAGAAAAGAAAACCAGGGAAGGGTATGGTGGCACGCACCTCTAATCCCAGCACTTGGGAAGCAAAGCGGAGGCAGGTGGATCTCTGTGAGTTTGAGGCTAGCCTGGTCTACATAGCAGGCTACAAGGTGAAACCATGCCTCAAAACACAGACCCATACCTGCCTTTTTCTCCCTCCAGTGTCTAATGTGTCAGACGTTATCTTTCTCTTATTTTTCAGGGGTGGGATCCTACTCAGTTTTAGAGTTTTGGCTCTGCTGAGTGCTTTGTTACTAAATGTTTCTCTAATGAATACTCACACATTATAATTATCGTGAACCCTGATACACATCCTTGAAGCTTTTTACCCTTAAGTTTTCTTGAGGGGAGGGGTGTGGGTTAGCCAGTGTCTACCTGTGTAGCCCAGACTGCCTTTGAGTTTGTGGCAGTCCTTTTGCCTCCGCTTCTCAAATTCTAGGTTTACAAGTATGCACCACCACAATGATGCATGCATGCTGTGTTCATTAAAATCTGTAAAAACACGAGGTTTGTGGTGCATGCTTGTGATCGCAACTGTGGGAGGCTAAAGTGGGCAGACCTTCAGGTCAAGACAATCAGAGTATATACTTTACAATCCTGTCAAACAAAACCACAGGCACACACACACACACACACACACACACAATTTGGAGCCCATGGCTTCTGAGGGGGTTCAATTCCCAGAAAGGTAACCTAACTCTCCATTTCTCTCCCAAGATGCATCTGCCTGATGAGGCCACAGCCTCTGGTCCCCTCCAAAGGATCTGTAGGATGTACACTTGCCCCAGGAGGACCCTGGGCATGGCTGTGGACTCTTCAGGCGACAAGGCCTGTGCCTTCCCTGCTTTGCCAGGATACTGGGCTCCTGGGCATCTACAGCCTCCTTCCACAGTCTGCTGCAGAGAACATCCCTCCATTCTGGGCTGTTAGCACCACTCAGGTACCAAGGACTGCTCTGAGCACAGTAGAGAGACTTGTGGATCTGCCTGCATAGACACGCCTTTCTTCATACCCTCAGGACCGAGACCACCTAGAGTCCTCACAGAGGCCGCAGACGCTAATTTATCTGGCCTGTCAATCTGGTCTTGAAGCGTCTCTAAGTGAAGAGTCAGAAGAAACACTATGTGGCCATCCTGTCTCCTGCCCCTATCTCTGCCTTTGTCACTGTGGGTGTGGGTGGGGGTGGGGAGGTGCATAGTTTTTAATAAAATGTCAATTGCAGCAGGCTTCCTTATTGCACGAGATGTCTCTAACACTAGGCCTTTCTATGCCAGCTTGAGTGTGGACTCCTTGCTAAATGCCCATCTCCTAGACTGGCTTCAAACTAAATTATGTACCTGAGGTTGACCTAGAACTCTTGATCCTCTTGCCTCTACCTCCCAAGTACTAAGATTAGAGGTGTGTGCTAGGACACCCAGTTTTGTGTGGTGCTGGGGATGGAAACCAGGGCTCCTCCATACATATTAGGCAACCACCCTACTAACTAAGCTACTAAGCTACATCCCCAGTCACACACACACACACACTTCCCATCTTACAGTTTTGGGTTGGCCTTGAACTTGCTTTTTTTTTTTTTTTTTTTGGTTTCTCTGTGTGGCCCTGGCTGTCCTGGAACTCACTCTGTAGACCAGGCTGGCCTCAAACTCAGAAATCTGCCTGCCTCTGCCTCCCGAGTGCTGGGATTAAAGGCATGTGCCACCACGCCCAGCCCTTGAACTTGCTTTGTAGGCAAAAGTGACCTCTGAACTCCTGATCCTTTAACCTCCACGTCCCTCCCTGGGATCCTAGCTGTGCCACCATATCCAGCTCTGCTTTTTATATCCTGGGCCTTAAATTCCCTTCCAGTTAGGACGTGGGATCTGGGGTGATTTTCAGGAGCACACTGGGATTCTGTGAACTCACTCCTCATAAGAACCTGGTGAAGCCAGACATGGTGGTGCGCGCCTTTGATCTCAGCACTCAGAGGCAGAGGCAAGCAGATCTGTGTGTTTGAGGCCAGCCTGGTCTACAGAGTGAGTTCTAGGACAGCCATGGCTACACAAAGAAACCCTAGAAGGGGCAGGGGTTGGGGTGGGGAGAGAGAGAGAGAGAGAGTTAGGTTCTCAAAGCAATGGGAGGCATTCATTGCATGTGGCAGGGAAGCTGAGGTGAAACAGTAGTGGCAGAGTAGACTCAGTACATTGTAGTGGCCATCTGTGTTGTGGCCAGCAGCCCCAGGGTTGAGAAGAGGGGGCCATAACTGGGCCGCCTCTATCCCCCACTGTAGCCAGCACAGTCCCTGGGCCTGCCTGGGTCCTGGTCGATGGCAAGCTCTGCTACAAGTGTGAGTTCTGTGGGGCTCCGAGAGGTTCTGGAAACCGGCTGGCTTCGAGGCCCTAGGGAAGCCACCAAGCTTGGACATACTACTAGTGTGGCCTGCAAGACCCAAAAAGGAAGCCAGAAGGACAAGAGAGTGACTGGGGTGCAGGTTGGCCGTCTCCTGACCCTGGCCAGGACAGCAGAGTTCACCAGGTTCCCTCCTCAGCGTTGACCAAAGGTGGGAAGCCGACTTAGAACCTGCTTGTTCCAGGGGCCCAAAGTGTCTGCTAACACAAGGGACAAACTCCTACACATTCAGGGTCTTCAGGCCCCCGTGCAACACCACCACCTCCCTCTTCTGGATGTGGCTAACTCATGTCCTGTTAACCTAAGGAGGAATTGTGGGACTAATGCAGTGCATGTATGAAGTATGTGTTAACAGGGCCGCACACAGGCAGTCCATGTATAAAGTATGTGTTAACAGGGCCATACACAGGAAGTGGTTGTATGAAGTATGTGTTAGCCAGGAGAGACAGATCATGTCTACTGATCCTGCAGGAGACTTGGCTCCATTCCCAGCACACACATGGTGGCTCACAACCAACTGTAACTCATTTCTTCCAGGGGACTCCAATGCCCTCCTCGGGTCTCAGCAGACACTGCATGAATGTACAGGCTGCAGGAAAACACTCGCACACGTAAAATGATTAAGTCTCAATGAGAGAGAAGTGTGATATTATCACCTTACAGTCACACAGACCAGCCACCAGTGGCAAATAGCAATGGTGAAACCCTCGCTGTGGGCATCTCTCCCTGTCCAGGCTGTGAGGGCTGCTGACTCCGTGTGGCCTCCCTGTACCACAGTGAGACCTGGCTGTGGAAACCTTGCCTGCAGAGGAACAGAAGAGGACACGGCTACAGCCACCTCTCTGCACAAGGGCCTCCTCTCAGGAAGAGCCTAGGCTCTTCCTCTTTTTCTAGTAAGAGATGAAGTCTCTATAGCCCAGGCTGGCCTTGAACTCCATACATACCCAAGGATGCCCTTAAACCCCTGATCTTCCTGCCTCCCTGTTCCAGATGCTGGGATTGTAAGTATAAACCACAGATCCCTCTGTTTTTATCAATCAGCCTTACAATAAGTAAATGTCATTTGTGTTATTAGTTGTGGATATTTGCCGATTCCCTGTTCTATAGAATAGATTTTCATGAATGAACTGAATTGAAAAGATTTTTCCCTTTTTTTTTAGATTTATTTATTTATTTTATGTATATGAGTACGCTGTAGCTGTCTTCAGACACACCAGAAGAGGGCATCAGATCTATATTGCAGATGGTTGTGAGCTACTTTGTGGTTGCTGGGAATTGAACTCAGGACCTCTGGAAGAGCAGTCAGTGCTCTTAACCGCTGAGCCCTCTCTCCAGCCTGAAAAGATTTTTTATTTTTTTGCTATTAAAAAATAAATTTAATTCACTTAACAGAGTGCTCATCCAGCATGCAAAACATGCCCTCAGTGAAGAAGCCTGTGGTGGTCCGTTCATAATAACAAGGCAGAAGTGGAGACAGGAGGATTGGGAATTCAACCAAGGGCAGGCCAGGATAGACCAACCTTTACCAAAAACAAAAAGGTAAGTGTGTGTAACTCCTGCATTCTGGAGGCTGAGGCAGGAAGATGCTAAGTCTGAAGCTAGCATAGCTACACGTAGGGAGACCTTGTCTCAAAAAAGAAAAAAAATAAATAAAAATGTAAAAATCATTTTAAGATATCTTTTGTTGTTTTGGTTTTGGTCTTTTTGAGACAGGGTTTCTCTGTAGCCTTGGCTGTTTTGGAACTAGCTCTGTAGACCAGGCTAGCCTTAAATTCTACGATCCACTTGCCTCTGCCTCCCAAGTGCAGGGATTAAACAAAAAAACAAGTTTAAGCCACCATGATCTCAAAATAGTGAATTCCAGAACAGCCAGAACTGTAACATAGAGAGAAGAGAGACTATATGTGTGTGTGTATAAATATAATTAATAGTAATAATAGTTGAACATTTTTTTAAAAGTTTGTAAGAAAACGGTATGAAAGATGCTTCTAACCTCACAATGAGTACCAAGTGGATGGCCTGGGTGACCAGCTCCAAGAGGCTTTCCCTCAGAAAATACTCATTACCTCCTGGGAAGGTGAGGACAGTCGGTAGGTTCCTAAGATTTTACTGTCTTCTTATGTATCTAGAAAAAGTGCAAAAATAAAAAATACCCTCTATATAAAGTTACACACACACGTGCGCACGCAACCGATTGGCTACCATCTGAGCAGGAGCGCTGTCCGGATTAGTCAGGGTTCTCTAAACTGCGACAGATCCTGCCTTCTGGGCGCTTCACTTCGGAGGTGGCAGCTGGCCCAGGGCTGCCACCTGCCAGCTGCTCACTGCTGCCAGCTGCCCCAGTGACCCAGAAAATTGGAAATCTGGGCCTTCTAGCTAAGCATCTCCCAATCTGGAAACGTTGCCAACGAAACCTATAACGAAGCTGAAACCAAACAAGCCCTGTCTGGGGGCACACCCGGCCGGCTCGCCCACTGGAAAGTGACCCCACGCGTGTCCTGGCGGTAAAGCGGGGAAGTCCTGCTGAGGCCCACAGAGCTGCCAGCTGTTTCCTCTGCAGCCTCATCAGGCGGAAGCCTCCCTCCCCTGCCGCAGCTGTGCATGCCTGCAGCAGCCTCTCCTCCCAGCCGCGCTCTGCTTCCTAGTTGCAGAAACGAAACTCCACCCTTAGGTGGAGGCCACCGACTTGCGCCCATTCGTGCAGCGCGCGCCCCCTGGTGACCAGAGGAACGCACTGCCACTCCTGCCCGGCCAGAGCAGAGGCTGAGGTTCTGACGTAGAGCAGAGATGCACACTTGTGTGGACGCACAGATTAGTCATAGTCTTCAATTCAGGACACACGATAACCACTGGCCCACTCCTGGCCGTCCCCCTCCTACCTTCAGATTAGCTTTCCCCGTAATTTCTCAAGAGACATAGCTCTCTCTCACGCACGCACGCACACAGGATTTATTAGAGTGGCTTGCAGGGGACACAGGCTTGCCCAGATACTTTGGTTTTCGTAGATTGCAGATATGGCCGAGTTGACAACCAAGATTAGCCATCACATGATGCTTATCGTCTCTTGCGCCCATCTTTCTCTTTCCACCATCACTTCCGGAACCACCGATCACCACACAGTTGCTTTTCTTATGTTAGTTCCACTCTAGAGCACATGGGAGTTCATATGTCAGCAGGGGACATCCCTGTGTAGCCTTGTGGCTTTATTTGCCTGTCACCCTACTGGCCTCAAACCACACCTTCTCTCCCACATCCTTAATTTATTTTAAATTAAAGACAGGGTCTCGGTGGAGATAAAGGCACAGTCCTTTAATCCCAACACTCGGGAGTCAGGAGACAGAGGAAGGGGGATCTCTGTGAGTTCAATGCCAGCTTGGTCTACAAAGTGAGTTCCAGGACAGCCAGGAATATAGGGACAAACTCTGTCTCAAAAAAGAAAAAAAAATAGGATCTTACTCTGTACCTATGTACCCCAGGCTGCCCTGGAACTCATAATGATCCTCCTGTCTCAGCCTCTCAGTCTGGGATTATAAGTGTACACCACTGTGCTGGGGCATCTCCTTATTTTTAAAACATTTATTATTTTTATTTTATGTGTTTAAGTGTTTTGCTTGCATGCGTGTGTGCAAACATGCACACATGGTACCTGCAGAGGCCAGGTTAGGGTGTCAACTCCCCTGGAACTGGAGTGACAGACAGTTGTGAGCCACCATGTAGGTTATATAACATGTCTGTGATTCCAACACTGGGAGGTGGAAGCAGAAAGATCAGAAGTTCCCTGCTGAGAGAGGGAGGAGGAAGAAACAACAAAAAATACAAATATAAAAATGTTGAGGACTGTATAAACATTTTATTTTATACATGAGCGCTCTATCTGCATGTACACCTGCATGCCAGAAGAGGGCATCAGAACCTATTATAGATGGTTGTGAGCCACCATGTGGTTGCTGGGAATTGAACTCAGGACCTCTGGAAGAGCAGACAATACTCCTAACCACTGAGCCATCTCTCCAGCCCCCCCACAAAAATTTGTTTAAAAGGCTGGTGAATATGTTCAGCAAAAAAAGGCATTTGCTGAGTTGGATCCGGGGTCTCCCTCATGGTGGACAAAGAGCCCTGCCTCCCACAAGTCTGACCTCTAATAGGCACTGTAACATGCACATACACAGACATATAGGAACATTAAAAATAAGTTGGGGTGCCGGGCAGTGGTGGCGCATGCCTTTAATCCCAGGACTTGGGAGGCAGAGGCAGGCAGATTTCTGAGTTCGAGGCCAGCCTGGTATACAAAGTGAATTCCAGGACAGCCAGGGCTATACAGAGAAACCCTGTCTCAATAAATAAATAGATAGATAGATAGATAGATAGATAGATAGATAGATAGATAGATAGATAGATAGATAAATTGGGGTAATAAGAATCCTTGCTGCCTTTTACAGCTGCCTTTATTTTTTAAAGTTTCTATGATGCATATTACTTATAGAACTATAATTTAGCCTAAAAGAAAAAAAAAAAGACATCTCAGAGCGGCCAAGTGTGTGAACATGCATAAGCACATGGGTGTGTAGACCAGAATAAACCAGAGTTTCCTGAGAGCCAGATCTCATCAGCCTGGAGCTCACCAGGCAGGCCACACTGGCTGGTCAGAAAACCCCAGGGAGCCACCTATCTCTGCCTCCCCATTGCAACATATGCAACCACACCTGGCTCTAGGTAGGTTCTGGGGTTTAAACTCAAGTCTTTGCAAGCATTGTCTGGACCATTTCCCAGACCATAATAAGTGCTTTATAAACTGGGGGCTGGTTGGGCCTTTTGGTGGGGGCAGTTCAAGGCAGTTTCTCTGTATAGCCCTGGCTTTGCTGTCTAGCCAGGCTGGCCTTGAACTCACAGAGATCCACCTGCTTCTGCCTCCCAAATACTGGGATCAATGGTGTCTGTCACCATGGCCTGGCGTAGAGGTTTGGTTTTAATCAGTGCATCCCCAACATTGTCTTTAGTCTCACATGATGATCCCATTCCTCTGTTAGCAAAACCAACTTTGATAGGTAGAGGGCAGCTTTAAATCCAGGTATTTTCACACTGTTGTGTGCGTGTGTGGCGTGGGGACAGGGGTCTAGATTATGTTACTCTAGTCACAGTCAGCAAGCGCAACCTTGAACTCACCTGCAAAACGAGTCAAACCCACTAAGGGCTCATGGGAAACTCTGGAGAATCAACCACCCTTCCTCACCTCTGGACAGTCCCGTGACTGTAAAGTCTCAACTCTGTGGACAGAAGTCTCAGCAGAAAACGGGTGGGCAGAAGCCATCCCCCTGCCCCAGCCTCACAGGCCGCCCGCCAGGTGCCCTTTCCAGACCTACCAGGAATGCTTTACTGTTGGCATTCCCTGCATTAGGTCTTCTGCTCTTTGCAGCTGGCTGCATATTGATACAATGTTTTTTATCAACAAAAAACAAACAAAACAAAAACTGTGAAGAATGTACAAATCCCAGTGAATTCCTGAGGACTAACTATAAAGGTCCTGTTATTCTCTAGGGACTGGAGGCAGGAATTTTACAAACTCCACAAATAGTTCTGCTTCAGCACAACGCCCTAGCTCTATCAGATGTCTCTATCTGTCCACAGCATGGCAGCCACGTCTAGGGTGTTAACCAGAGTCCAAAACTTGATTCTTACAATGATTTAGGTGGAGGAGACACGCAGCTGCGACCCCAGAATTTGGGAAGCAAGTACAGATGGACCTGGAGGTCAATGTCATCCTCATCGACAGAGTGAGTTTGGAGCCAGCCTTGGCTACGGGAGACCCTGTGTCAGAACAGAAGGGAAAGGAGAGAGAGGGGAAAGGAAGAGGAAAGAAAAGGCGGGGAGGGATTTAAAACCACCCGGTGTCTAGTATTCTTCTATAACTCATGCCATGGGATTTCCTAAAAAGGATTTTTGTTTTCATTTATTGATTTGGCTGACCTGGAACTCACTCTGTAGCCCAGGCTGGCCTTAAACTTACACAGATCTGCCTCCACCACAGCTAGCTCTTAAGAGTATTTTCCTGGGCTGGTAAGATGGCTCAGTGGGTAAGAGCACCCGACTGCTCTTCCGAAGGTCCAGAGTTCAAATCCCAGCAACCACATGGTGGCTCATAACCATCCGTAACGAGATCTGGCGCCCTCTTCTGGAGTGTCTGAAGACAGCTACAGTGTACTTACATATAATCAATAAATAAATCTTTAAAAAAAAAAAAAAAGAGTATTTTCCTGCTATATAAACCAGGTTGGCTTTAAGCTGGTGACCTCCCTGCTTCAGCCCTAAGTGATGGCACTGGAGACTCCTGTGCTGCCACAGCCGACAAACGTGATGTTTAAGTCCGAATCCCACCTCTCCAGAAGACAGCCCGTGTATTGGACACATACAGACATGGGGACAGCTAGCCCCTCAAGTGAGGGCCTCATCTAAATAAGTCTGTAGTGAACAACTGTGAAGGCACAAACACTGGAATTAAGAGGATTTATTTTAAAAGATTATAAAAGTTGATATTAAGAGTGATAAAAAAAGACCCACAGGCTTTAAATCAACAAATACAAAAGTGATCAGATATAAGCAATGTAGAAATACACTTCTCAGTCCCCACATTGAGCATAATTTAAGTATAGTAATTATAAAAGTCTTGTGCAATAAGTATATTTCCCTTCTTAGTCTTAAAAACCATTCTAAACAATTTGTATAAATTACAGCAACTCAAGTCTGCCCAGCTACTAAAAAGACATTGTCCTTTCTGTGCTGACAGTCTCTGGTCCCAGCTCTTCTGGAGGGTGTGTGTTGCCACAGTCTTTAACCCCATCTCCCTCCATAGAGTGCAGAAGCCAACCAGTCACAGGTTCCCCCAAAAGAGAAAGTTCTAAGAGTGGTCACAGACACAAGTGACCAAATTATCTTCCTAACAGGAAAGCCTGAAGTAGCCAAGGCAGAGCCCTCAGCTGTGAGACAATTAACACACAGCAAGCAGCTGGATGCTGATGCTGAGCCGCTGCTGTGCGGAGCCAGGCAGAGTGTCTGCCAATCATGAACAAGCCAGACACAGGCAGAGAGGCACCTACTACTGAGATGCAATGTCCCCAAGGGCCTGCGAGTTAGAAACTAGTTCTCCAGAATGGCACTATTGAGGTCAGAAACCTTTAGAGGCGGGGCCTCATGAGGTCTTAGGTCAGAGAGGGTGTGCCCTTAAGAGACCTCAGGACCTCCAGCCACCGCCCTTCTTTCCTTGCTTCCAGATCTACCACAAACTCCCCAAGTGATGCGCTGCTGTCTAAAACAGCAGGTCTGACCAAGGGCCAAAGCCTACAAAACTGCAAGCCAAGATTAACCTTTTCCCCAACCCTTCCTCTTTTTAAGTTGATTGTCTCAGGTATTTTGTTATAGTAACAGTCAGCAGACTAATAGTTGGTAACACTAAAGTCGCCCAGATCTGCTGTTAATTCTCAATAGGTCTAAATGATATTTACACTAACTACAGCACAGCTTGATATAAAACTCTCAAATTGTCTGCAATAAACTGGTTACTTTTGAACTTCTCTATTCGTGGTTTCAAGAGCCTCCTGTCCCCTCTCTGGAATGGCAATGTTCATGATCAGTTTCACGATCTCCAAAGCAGCCATGGTGACATCACCAGTATGTAAACCTTGAGGCCAGCAGATCAGGCAGTGAGGCAGGGACAGAGCAGAAGCTGTGTGCCCAGATTCATCCACTTCCAAGAACTGCCACAGACTCACTCAGGAAACTGAAACCATCTTCTTCCACACACAAGGGCACACAAGACACTGGAAAGGAGGGGGACTTTACAGTGAATCCCCGGAAACACGATCCATCGCACCACTTCAAAGAGAAAGCCCAGCCTGGGAAACCTTCGCCAGTGCACAGAAGGCCTGGACGTGCTGGGTCTCGTTCAAGCTCTAGGAAGAAGGCAAGAAGGGAAGAAGGGTCCCCCGGGTCGGAAGGACGCCCAGTGGCTCTAAGCCAGCCCTCCAGCAGCAAGCGATCCTTCCAGAGTCTCAGGAAGCCTGAGGCCTCCCCACACCACCAGCAGTACTCACTAGCAGGGCTTCCGGGGTTCACATCTTCAAGACCTCTCCCCTGGAGAGAAAGAAAGCCAAGCAGAGGCCTGTGGGAGGGAACTCGGACCTGACACCCCTGCCTCAGACTCCTGGTGAGAAGGGACACACCTCTGGATGGCCTGGAGATGGCTGACAATGGGAAGAGAACAGAGAGGAAGAGCGAGCACTGGCCTGCACAGATGGCACACAGCACAGGGCACGGGACCATTCTGGAGAAAGTCAGGAAGGAGAATCTGGTGGGCGAGAGACCCCAGCCTAGGCTCTGCAGAGAGGCCTGCGGAGCTGTGTTCGCTTGAGCAGAAACCATCTGCCCGGAGGGAGACCCACAAGTCTCTAGTTTGACGTCATCAACCCTGTTTGCACGGGTGAACACAGCACCAAGCCTTCACATCTCTGCCGAGTTGCAAAGGCCTAGCTGTGTGATTACACCCGCGGTGCGGGACAGTCTCTTCTCTCTCTGGTCTTTAGATAGACTATCAGCTCCCTCACTTTTCCAGTGTTACATAACAAACTTCATTTTCTTCTAAACTTAATCTCAGCAATCACAGTGCAATGTAAAAGCCTCCACAAGGCTGCTATACGGTTGCTTTCACACACATACACAGCAGCAGCCCACACGTTTTCTGTTAGGCGATGCATGGCTCAGAAGGAGTGAAGAATAATTGCTTTAAGAGGTCAGCACATTAAGTGTAAGGCTGAGTAAGATACAGTAAAGGATCATGGCATTAAGGGAAGAAGCCCACACCAGCATCTCAAACACACACGAAATCCCCAGCAACACAACACAAGTTAACCGGTTCCTGAGAGGACAGAAAAGGCACAGTCTGGAAGGTAAGCGTGGTGAGGGGCGTCCTATAGCAAAATGACAGACATGCAATTCAAAGGACAGCAGTCCTCATCTCTAAAAACAAACCAAACAAACAAACAAACAAACAATCCTCCTCCACTTGCGACAGGTTCCAAGCGTTATTAAAAACCCTTTGAGCTTCCTGCTGGGGCTGCCGCCCAGCCCAGCGCTGTAAAGCTGCTTTCCTGTCCCTTCCCTTCTCTCCAAAAGGTGCACACACGACACAGGTCACACAGAGGGAGCCTCTCTTTGGGTCCACACCCCGGTTCTGTGTCTTTAAGCATTCAGTGGTTCGGTGAGGGCTTCCACCTTTGCGTTGTTCTCGGGCTTTCTCAGCGGGTTCTCCCGCAGCTTCTCACACAGCATGACAACGAAGTCCAGTAGGAACATGGAGCTTGCCAAGAAGCCAAACACCTAAGGAAGAGAGGGGGAGAGATCTGAGCAAGTGTGTGTTTCAACTTGTGTCCTATTCAGCCTGAGAGTTCACATCCAGGAAAGAGAGCCGATCAATTACACCTTATAACTACTTTTAAAAAAAAGATTTGCTTTAGTTTTACTTAGTCTGTGGAAGCGAATGGCACGGGTGTATGGGTTCTTTTGGAGGTCTAAAGAGACTACAGGATCCCTGGAAGTGGACAGAGCCCCCTGATGTGGGTCCTCTGGAAGAGCAACACGGGTCTCACTTGCTGAGCCTTCCCTCCAACCCCACACTTAACACTCTTTAACAGAACTTAAAAGCTATCCTAAGAGGAAATGACAAAGCAAAGTTCCCAGAATAACAGCTGCCTCTGTGCGTCCCACAGGGCACAGATGCCAGTTCTGCTGCTGGGCAGTGCTAGGGCCAGAAGCAGAGTTGCCGACCAGCACCAGTGTCAGGTGTACGAGAGATCTAGCCTCCCTACTCCTCTAGAACCATAGCTACTAGAAGTCCCTGGCTGCATCTCCTCTGCCTGACTCCAAGCCATGGACTCGCTGCAGGATGGCCATGCATCATCTCCTCTGGAAACTTATGAAAGGAATTCCCTTCATTCCCAACTGACTTCTGGTTGGGGTTTGGAGACTAGTCCCTGCTGGGCTTATTAAAGAACCTGTCTGGGGCTGGAGAGATGGCTCAGTGGTTAAGAGGTCCTGAGTTCAATTCCCAGCAACCACACAGTGGCTCATAACCATCTGCAATGATCCCATTATGATGCTCTCTTTTGGTATGTCTAAAGACAGCTACAGAGTATATACATGCACACACACACACACACACTGGACCTGATCCCTCTGAACAGGCAGCAGCGCTCCCACACACACTCAAGCAGCTGATGCAGTCATGGATTTATCTTATCAAAGTACTGCCCAGATTTGGCCTTCCCGCCTCCATACAAACAGCAATGGCCCTGCCCACACATCTGAAGTCAGACAGGGAGCCTGCAAAGCTCTCCACAGGACCTGACAGTCACATGCTGGAGAGGCCTCCAGCATCATGGAGAGGGGAGAGATGAGCGGCCTTATCCAGAAGCAGTGCACAAAGGAAAATGAACTGGACTGGCTTTCTTCCTACTGATCGTGTTCAGCACCCCGAGCTCCACATGGCTAAGTCCTCTCAAACTCCTTGTGTGGAATGTTCCTTGCATAGGTAGCTTTCCCTTCCCCAGACAGCCCTGGGTGATGACATTATACTCTCTCATGAACCTCACATCTCCTAAGGCACACTGCTAACAACCCTCCACCAAAGCCTTCCTCTGACTCAACATCTATGCCCATGCACTTGGGGAATGAAGTCTACTTAAAAGTCCTCACCACTAAGCCCCTCTGGCCTCCACGCTCAGGGACTTCTTAGCCCTTCTCACCCCAACTACTGTTGAATTATTGGGTCTTAGCTCTTGAATTCAGTCTTCCAGGTTAAAGCAGGTTCACAGGCCACAAAAACAATCCATCCTATATTAAAACCAGAGGCTCTATGCTTGAGGAGTGAGTCTGTTACCCACAGCTAGCCCTCTGACCTCCTAGGGACCTCAAGCTGCTATTAAAGTAACCACCAGAGGAGCCATTTCCTCCCACAGCCCTACCTGCCTCTGTAACCCGGGAAAGAATTCCCCCAAACCCCTTTTCCTGAGCCCTGGTGACAAAGCACCAAGATGGTGCCCTTGCCATTCATTCCAGCTGTGTACTGATTACAAGGGGACTTTGTGTACTTTCCTGGATGCAGCTGTGTTCTCTTTATCCTTGTAACTTCGGCCTGCGCACAGCATGCACCCACCCTTCTTTACTCTCTCTCTGTGTTCGTGCCTGTCAGTACCCACTGAAGAGATGCTCTCGTCTTCCTTCCCCGTGTCCACCTGAAGAGACTCATTCTGGTTCCAACACTGCTATTCAGACAGGAGGCCTCAGACTTAACAGGATATATACATCCAAAACATGTCCTAATTTTGTAAACTTACAATTCGAGTCCCCACTGTAAGGTCCATCGCCACAATACTTGGGTGGTGGCCCATGTCCCCCTCTGCTTACCAGACAAGCCTTTCAGGGGGCATCAGGGTAGGACATCTAGATCCCTCACTCTCAACATCTCGATGGTTGCAAGCAGGACAGTTCTACAGTCTCCCCCAGCCTCCTGGACTAAACACCTTCCTCTTATCCCCAACTAGCTAGAGGGTAGCTGATCATCAGACTGTCGGGAATAGTCAAAGCCATACCTGTGTGTCTTTTAATGGCTGCCTGAAGATGAGAAATCCACCCACCCATTAAGAAGGTTCCTGCCCCTATTGTCCTATGATCCACAGACATCAACAGATCCTCCTCTATCAGAATGTCTCAACCCTAGTCCCTGTCCGTAACAGTAGCAGGACTGCCTACTCTATCAGAATGTCTCAACCCTAGCCTCTGTCCTTAACAGTAGCAGGACTGACACCAGGGCAACATCTCAATCTCCTACACCCCCCTCCCCCCATCATGTCCTGCAACACTATGTCTTTTCAGAAAAGGCTGGGAAGTTGGATCTTGGACCTGCTGCCCTAGTGCAACCCTGACAAACGGGCCTTCAGGTGCTGTCTTACACATCTAAGTTCCTATAAGTCCCACATTCCTCCGTCAGAGCAGCCCACCCTGAACTCAGCAGTGGAAGGCAATCCCCTGTTCCCTGACTCTTCGGTGGATTCAAAGTCAAGTCTCCAAGTCCCTACTGTCTCAGCCCCTGCCTATACCTAATGTGTATGCAGGAGTCTGGGGGGTGTCAATAATGAGTCAGTAGATAGAAAATTAAATCCCACCAGATGGTATTAAATACATGGCTAGTAGCGATGGTTTCACTGACCCGCAGATGAGGGAAACACGATGTGTAACTAACTAGGTTAGCTGAAGACAGCGAAGCTCTTCAGATCAGAACCAACCTCCATTTTTAAACACTACTTGGCTAACTTAAATACACTCTCCAGTCACTTGTCATGCTGTGGTGACACTGGGACTTGATGCCAATACCTACTTCCTCTTCCTTATGTCACTTCCTCATTGTGCTATTCTAACACAGGACCCAGACATTCGGAGAATTCTGTCAAGAAACAAAAGACCATGCTTCAAAGTTGGCTTCCTCACTAGGAAACCCCTTGAGGAAGTGAAGGCCAAAACAGGAAGAAAGCAACTCCAAGTCTCTCGAAACCTCAGCCCAGCCCTCCATGACTTTGTACTCTGTGTGTGTGTGTGTGTGTGTGTGTGTGTGTGTGTGTGTGTAGGGGGTGGGGGGTTGGTGGCCTCCCAGGTAACTGGTCTCAAACTCAATCTTCCAAATGCTAGAACTGAAGGCACGCCACACCTGGCCTGCACCCCCACGACTGTGGCCGCCTCTTGCAATCTCTGGCTTCTTCCTTTCCTCTGCTCCACCCTAAAGAACACAGGACTTCATCCCACCCACAGCACACTGAGCTCACCTGGCCATGCCAGCACAGCCAGCCTAAAGTACACACTCATTAGTAAACCCGGTCGTCCCCGTGGGGTCTGTTCTGGGCTCAACTGCATCTGCTTGTCCCCTACAAATCAGACTGGCACAGCACCGTCTGCAACGCTTCAATGCTATCTTTTTAAAGATTTTGTTTCTTTTTCTTCCTGAGTCTGAGTGTTTTGTCTGCATGCATCTGGGTGCCTGGTGCTATAAGAAGTTGGATGCCCTGGAACTAATATTATGGATAACTCTGAGCTGCCATGTGGACACTGGGCACTGAACCTGGGTCTTCTACAGGAGCAGCAAAGGCTTTAAACGCCGAGCCGTCTTTTCCCCTTTGAGCAAATAAACCATACAGTAAGGCTCTATAATAAAATGTAGTTTTAGGGCTAAGGCAATAGCAGACAAACACACATACACACAAAACCACACACAGACTCGGAATTTTTTAAATATTTAAAACAAACAAAAAAATGCCAAAGGGAAAAAAAAAAAAACCCTCTTCACTCAGCTGTCCCTTTGTTGTCTCAAAGGTTTGGATTTATACTCCACACACACAGCAGCAAGGTCTGGGACACACAGCAGCAAGGTCTGGGACAGGCAAGCCTGGCTTTCTCTTTCTAGTGGGGTGGGGGTGGGAGGTCGACAGGGGAGTGAAGAAGAAATGGGAGAGAACTAGTCAGACTCCTCCACCTGAGATGAACTGTCCTAGAACTAATTTTTAGAACAATTGATGGGCTGGAGAGATTGCTCAGTGGTTAAGAGCACTCACTGCTCTTCCAAAGGTCCTGAGTTCAATTCCCAGCAACCACATGGTGGCTCACAACCATCCGTAATGAGATCTGATGCCCTCTGTTGGATGTTTGAAGACAGCTACAAAGTACTTACATATAATAAATAAATAAATCTTAAAAAAAAAAAATGCTTGACTGTGCTGGGCATGGTAGCACACATCTTTAATCCCAGCACTCAGAGGGTGGAGGGAGGTAGATCTCTGAGTTTGAGGCCAGCCTGGGCTACATAGTGAGTTTCAGGATAGCCAGGGCTACAGAGAGAAACCCTGTCTCAAAAAAAGAAAGAAAGAAAGAAAGAGAGAGAGAGAGAGATAGAGAGAGAGAGAGGGAGGCAGGGAGGAAGGTTGGTTGGTTGGTTGGATGGATGGATTGATTTCATGTATTTCATGTAGAGGTTACAAACCTGAAAATGGGCTCACTTCCTTGAGAGCGATCCCTGCCAGCACAAACCTGTGATCAGGCACTAAGGATAGGAGGAGCTTGTTAAAAGATCACCCAAGACTGCAGTAGCAGTACACATCTGAAGTCACATCTGGAGTCACGGCACCCAGGACACTGAGGCAAGAGACTCCTGAGTTTGAGACCAGCTTACAACAAATATCAAGTTCAGGGTTAGCCTACACTACAGAGCAAAACTCTATCCCAAAATCTAAGAACTAACCCTGGGGCTGTAGCTCAGGTGTACAGTGCTTGCCTAGCATGCATGAGCTATTGCAACAAAGGAACAGAAGAAGGGGGAGGTGGGGAGAAGAGGAAGAAAAAAGAAAAGAAAGATAAGAAAAAGAAATAAGAGGAAAGGTGAAATAAGGAACCAAAGGTAGAGTGCCCTGCAGGCAGGCTTCCGTGACTCACTCAAACTCTGTCAGGAGTTGCCTGTGGAGTTTCTCAGAGGCATTTGGACAATGACAAAGGTGACAAAGGCCAGCTTGCTACTTGCATTAGCAAACACCTGCTTATATGCAGCATAAAGAAAACTTTGGTAATAAAACTCGGCCAAACTCCAGGCAGGTTCCTAGGCTCTAAAGACTAGTGTTTGTTTACTTTTAGGTCTACCTTTGTATTGAAAGGAGAAGAAAAACTACCCTTGGGCTGGGGAGAGGATGGGCTCAGTGGGCTGGGGAGAGGATGGGCTCAGTGGGCTGGGGAGATGAGATGGGCTCAGTGGGCTGGGGAGATGATGGGCTCAGTGGGCTGGGGAGATGATGGGCTCAGTGGGCTGGGGAGATGATGAGCTCAGTGGGCTGGGGAGATGATGGGCTCAGTGGGCTGGGGAGATGAGATGGGCTCAGTGGGCTGGGGAGATGAGATGGGCTCAGTGGGCTGGGGAGATGAGATGGGCTCAGTGGGCTGGGGAGATGAGATGGGCTCAGTGGGCTGGGGAGATGAGATGGGCTCAGTGGGCTGGGGAGATGAGATGGGCTCAGTGGGCTGGGGAGATGAGATGGGCTCAGTGGGCTGGGGAGATGAGATGGGCTCAGTGGGCTGGGGAGATGATGGGCTCAGTGGGCTGGGGAGATGAGATGGGCTCAGTGGGCTGGGGAGACGAGATGGGCTCAGTGGGCTGGGGAAATGAGATGGGCTCAGTGGGCTGGGGAGATGATGGGCTCAGTGGGGAAATGTGATTGGCTCACAAGCTGAAGGCTGAGCTCACACCCGGAACCCACGGATAATTCAGGCAGAGCGTCAAAAGCATCTGTAACCCCAGAACACCTACAGGAAATGGGAAGTAGAAACAGGCGGTTCCAAGAAGCCAGTGCGGCCAGGTAAGGTGACTCATCCTTCTAACTCCAGCACTGTCCTGGTGAGTGCCAGGGCCAACCAGGGCTGCACAGGGAGAGCCTATCTCAACAAGGAGGGTAGGAGCTGGTGAGCAGCTGGCCGGGTTACACGGCAGTGAGACTACCTCAAATAAGGTCCTTCCCAGGCAGGACCAACACCAAAGAGCATCTCTTATCCACACAGATCACAGCACACAAGTGCACACCGCTCACAACACATATATCATCAATATAAACAAATTTAAGTAATAATTATTACTCTGATATATAACCTATGAAGAACTTTCTAAATTCTCTGCTTCTAAGGAAACAAAAATAAGGCTAAAAAAGCAAAGTACTTACAATTGCAGCAATTTCAGCTGAGGTCCCAGAATGGGTGGAGACAAAAATGATAGATGCCAGCAGGAACACACACCCAGTTCCCAGGGTGATGTAAAAATCCTACACACAGGGAACAAGAGCACACAAGCTCAGAGCAGCAGACAAAACGTAACATTTTTAATTTCAAAAACCCTGAATGACTTACATTTTCTTGGTGCAATCCAAGCTTAAAACATGCTATGGTACCTGGTCAATAAGCCTGCATTCAAACAACACTGTCTAGTTTAGGCTGCATGTAATAGTATGTCACAGATTTTTCTTTTTGAGACAGGGTCTCACCATGTACCTAGCCTGGGCTGGCCTGGAACTCAGGGAGACCCAACGGCCCGCCTCTGCCTCCCGAATTCCCGCTGGGATTACAGACAAGCGACACCACATCCAGCCGGGATTTGCTTCTGAGTAGGTTCTGTTTGCTTGTTTGTTTGCTTGTTTGTTTCCATCTTTGTGCTTCCTGCTCCTGGGACGTGAACCCATGGCCTCAGGAATGCTTGGCGAACACAATCCCTGAGCTGACCGTTGTTTGGCGGGTTTGTATTTCTTTCTCACAGGTTCTCACCAGCCCAGGCTGGCCAGGAACTTCTGATAGTCCTGCTTCTACCTTCCAAGTACTGGGACTACCTTCTCTGAACCAGGGCTAGAGAGAGATTCTCAACAGTTAGAGCACTCGCTGCTCTTCCACAGGACCAGGGTTCAATTCCCAGCAACCACAGGGTGGTTCACAATCATCTGTAACTCCAGTTTCAGGGGATTTGACACCCTCTTCTAGCCACCAAGGGTACCAGAATGCACAGAATATATACAAAAACATGCAAACAAACATATACACAAAATATTTTTAAAAGATGCAATGTTTGATCAACATAGCTTGTAAAGTCAGACTACCACAGTTCAAATCCCAGCTATGTAACTTCCTAGTTATGTGGCTTGTTTGTTTCTCATTGTTGGTATGAGGACGTAAGCACCACTGCATGTGTGTGAAGGCCAGAGGGCAGCTCTGCGGGGTAAATTCTCTGTAGCCCCTGACTTCTGAGATTTCAGGTATGTAAAAGCACACCAACTCCTAAGGCCCAGGGCTTCAGTACAAGCCAAGCAAGAGTTTTCCCAGCTGAACTGTACCCCAGTTGGGTATGGGTGGGTTTGTTTGTTTGTTTACATGTATATTGCAGAGGGATTTTAATCCAGCAACATTGTTATTCTAGCTAGTTAGCTCACACCTTGAATCCCAAACTATGAAGGGAAAATCAGTTTGTAGAAGGAAGCACCCATGTTGGAAAGTGATGTCTGAGTGGCAGACAAAGTGATGAATCAGAGAATGTCTTGACAGAATAGGCTATGCCCAACTCTTACAAGAAGAGAGAAGAAAGGGAAGCTGCTTAAGATGGAGCAGCTGAGAGTGAGAGAGAGAGAGAGAGAGAGAGAGAGAGAGAGAGTTTTACTACAAGTTGCAGAGAAAGAACAAGGTGGACACAGGTGAAGACAGAATGAGCCAGAGAATGAGAAGGAGCCAGAAGATTAGAACAGATTGCCACAAAGGCCAAGCAGAGCAATTCAGAAACCAGAAGAAGCCAGACTTGAATCAGCTTGCTGAGGTGTCAGAGCCAGAAGAGCTGAGTTAAACCTGCCAACAGAGTTCAGAAAGAACTAGAAAGGCTGATCTTATTCAGCAGCAAATCTCTAAGCCTAGGTTAGCAGACAGAGGCAGATGACAACTACATCAGGTGTGTGTTTGTAGGTCTGTATGTGCGTGCATGTCTGAGGCAGAGAGATGTCAGCATCTTTCCAGATGCTCTCTCACGGAACACAGGGCTCCCTGACTTGGTTAGTCCTGTCTCTGTCTCCAGAACACTGGGATAACAGGCAAGTCGCCATATGTGGGTGCAGCGGACCCACATTCCTGTCCTTCACTCAGGGCTTTCCCTGTTGGGCCACAACCCCAGCCTGGGGAACACTAACAGTGATCCAACAAAGGCATTCTGTATTCACCTAAACACAACTTTTATCTTTTTATATAATTAAATCAAAGTGCCAGGCTCGGTGGTACACATCTTTAATCCCATCACACGGGAGGCAGAGGCAGGAGGATTTCTGTGAGTTTGAGGCCAGTCTGGTCTACCGAATGAGTTCCAGGACAGCCAAGGATACACAGAGAAACCCTGTCCAAAAAAAAAAAAAAAAAGGAAAAGAAAACACAGACAGAACCACATGTTGCTTTGTTTAAAGACCCTGTAGTGTCGTGGTATCCCTAGGGCTCCCACACACAGTGCAATGTCTGGTGGAGAGCAGTCACTCAATTCCTAACTGTAAAGCCAATGAGTGACACTCTAAAATGTAAAAAATGAAAAGTGACAAAATCACACTTCTAAAACAAAATATTTAGGGGGCACAGTGGCCCATGCCTATATTGCCAGCCCTCAGGACAGGAGATGGCAAGTTCAAGGCCATCCTAGGCTGGTTGTAAGGCAAACACTACACAATGTCTACAGTGAATTAGGTGAGGCCACCACTAACTATCAGATCACTGGTGGCTTCCTTGTCCCCTGAGTACATTTCTTCTCTCCATCTTTGACATGGAGCCCAGTTACTAGGGGGCAGAGAGCTAGGACACAGACAGTGTTTTCAAGCGCTGCGCTCTGAAAGCATTACCACTCTCACAATAAAACCAGGCGAGCCCGACACAGGGACCGTGTTTTCCCCACTTACCGATGACTTGACTTTCCCAGTGTCCACTCTGTCGTGCACTAGGGTGCAGTACACGATCAGCAGGAGGAGGCTCAGGAGGAAGGCGCTACAGCTCACAAATTCAAAGAAGTAGAGGCCTCCACACAACCCACACTCGGACACAACCTCTTCACAGATGAAGGCCAGGAGAGACAGCAGCTACAGATGGAAACCATTTGACCTCAGTGAGTGAGATGACCCATGACATCCAAAACCTACATGCAGGCTGGGCCTATAAACCCAGACACTTGGGAGGCTGAAGCAGGAGGATCAAGAGTTCCCACACAGCCTCTGCCAAGGCTGTGAGACAACCCCCTTCTAAAACAAAATTAAATCCACTATCTGTTTGCTAAAATATTCGTAAAGTAGAGACTGGGGCAAACCAGATTAGTGAGAGAGCTTGGTACATAGAACTTAAGAGTCAGCTTGCCTTGAAGGGATACACCCAGTTAACTACTGTGTGTCAACGCTGAGACTCAGAAATGAGAGTGTTCCAACAGCCCACAGGAAGGACTTCCAGGAGAGAAAGCTGAGTGCCATTACGCACGGCAAGTTTTTTTAGCTGCTGTAATGGAGTCAGTGGGAAAGTCAGCCAGGGTGTAGCTGGAGGCACATGGTCAGACTAATCTAGAGTCAGGAAGTGTGACTGCACACACAGACTCTGGGTGGCAGCCAAGCAAGAGGTCAAGAGCATCCTGAGAGAGGGCAGCTTGCAAGGGGAGAAGCCAGCAATGAGAAACAGCAGCCGAAGGGGCATGAGGCAGAGCAAGCGAGCCCATCTGAAGAAGGCGGCAAGTGTGCTACTGCTCACTACTCAGAGGTCAGGAGCACTGGTCAAGGAGCGCCTGCATTAGACTGCACTATGCGACAGTGACCATGATATTGGTGACACTGCAAGAAAACTCCAGTCTGGCAGAGCGTTAGATAACTCTGTACTCGAGTGCCACGCACTCCGGTCGGGTCTGCTTGACAGGCTGAAAAGTCTGTAAACACTCAACGAGGAAAAGAGTTTCACAGAAACTCACCTGGAGCTTTGGCGTTCTCATTTACCCATATACTGATACCCTATTCCCGAGTTAGTCTGGTGTATGGAACTACGAGCTCTCTTTTAGTATTTTATTATAAGTGCCTTTTAAGATTAAATTCTGATATAGTTAAGTCTCCCCAGTGTTCCAAGGTCCCAGAAGGTTGGAATCCTGCAGGAATGCAGTAAAGAAGTAACTAATTAAGCATTACAAAAGATGGAGCCAGCAGCTCAGAGATAGTCTGCAAAGTATTTACTAAGGACAGTAGCAAATCTCACCCTAACAAGGGAATACCATAAAAGAGCCAGGGAATCCCACTGAGATAGAAATCTTCAGTACAGGCTGCATTGCATATTAGAAGCAAGTTGGTGAATTCTCCTGACAAATGGAGATTCTCCAGTTACTTAAAAGTTACACTCATATAAGAATTTAGCAAGGCCTAGGAATTAGGGGGGTTGTGATGTTGCATTATTCATGAGGCCTGCTAAGAGCAGTACCCCCTGGTGCTAGCCTTCACAAGGTTCAAAGGTATAACACTAGAGTGTGAAATCCTTGCCTGTCACTAAGCTGACCCTAGGCAGGACTGCTTTATCTTTACTGTAAACATCTACCTGGTTCCTGTAAGTCCCTTTGTAGTCATTCCTTTGTTTTGTATCAGGTAACTTCAATGACCTTGCCTGCTGTGACTTCAGACCCCTTGTATTTTCTGCACTATATAAGACTGGTGTTCACTTTGTGAGAATACATTCAGATTCTACACAATCTCGCGTGTTGGTCTGTCACTCGCCAATGCGTTGCCCACATGCCCCAGAGACTCGTTCCACGCAGACAAAGGGACCCAGAGGGTCTGCGGCACTCGAGGAAGGGGGCTGTGGTGGGGACAGAAGGCAGTAGACTAGAAAAGCAGTGTCAGGTGTGAGCAGAGTCAAGGGTGCAGTGGATGTGCTCACAGGAAGAAGGGAAGTTCCAGACAAGCGCACTCAGCACATTTCACCATCCTAGCAGAGACCCTCTGCTGGGAGGACCAGAGACAAGCAGGGAGCACCTCTGTACAGGGAGGAGCTGGTGCTTAACTCTTTAGGAGTTTAACTCTTTAGGGAGTGGAAAAAGACTGTTCACGAACTGCTCTCATGAAGGCATGGGGAGTCTCCGGAGTCCCTGGACCGTCAAAAGGACTGATGGTCCACAGTCAAAGGCCAAAGGGAAATTCTACCTCACTCCAGTGAGGACAGAGGAGAAAGCCAGGCACAGAGTAGCTACAAACAAACAAAAAAACAGCATCAACAACAACAAAGCAGACTAGAGTGGGCTGCACACCGAGAAAGCCAGCACCCAGGAAGCAGAGGCAGTAGGATCCGCTAGCGGCCCAGGCCAGCCTGGGCTACAACACAACACTAAGAGCTAGGAATGTAGATTAGTGGTAGGATACATGCCAGGCATTGGCATTCCGGAGCCTCTGATTCAACTCCCAGCCCTGGAAAACAAACAAACAAACAAGAAACAGAGTAGCTTGGGGAAGAAAAGAAAAATGAAAATCAAGAGTTGTATTTCACAGTGCACAGTACATTCGCCCACACTTTGATTACAAATGTCAACAGACCAATACTAGGAAAATTAGGAGCGTCTTCAAAAGCTAAGCACTGTCGGGTACTCCAGAGAAATGAAGACCCACTTGAGCAAAAGGAATTTCAAGATGACTTTACTCATACAGCCCCAAACCAGAAACAATGCAGATGTCCTTCAACAGCCAAAAGAAGCCCAAGTACAAAGTGTCCAGTCGGATCATCTCCAGATAACTGCACAAAGGGGGAAAAATCGGCAGCTGAGGCGTCCATCCACACGCGGCATGAACACAACCACACATAAGAAATCTAAGTTAAATCATAGACTGGTTCATTTAAACAATAAAACCCATGTAAATCCCATCATCAAGTATTTAAAAAAATAAAATAGAAACATAAGGGTGAATCTACAGACACAATAAACCAAAAGTCTAGTTGCATAAAATTTACGATTCCTTACAACACTGTTTCAACGTATTTACTGCTCCGTTCTGGAAAGATAAGAGACAGTGTGCCTCGTCTTTAGATGTGGGACAAGCCTTTGACAAGAGGCAGGTCAGACATGACAGGTACCGCAGCACTGCTCCAAGACTAGTTTTACACTTGTATTGGAATCTCCCGGGGTTTGCAGGTTCACCACGTGCCCCTTGATATTTAGCTTGGTAAGAGCAAGTCCCAAGCAGCCTGGGAGATCTAAGGGTGGAAAGAACCTAGAGGTGACCCAGCCCCACCACCACCACTCTCCCAGGTCTACAGTTTCACAATAGGCTTCTTTTCTCTTTGCAGTCTTAGAAAACCTGCTAAGATTTATGGGCCCAGAATAACGAGTCACATACAAACATTCGAATGCACTCCCCACGGCTTGAAGGCTCCTTGTTAACACACTATGCCTCTGCTTCTGATTCTGGTGTCTCCACACCCTTGTTTTCTTATCAGAACTCTGCAATTCTATTAGGCTTTAAATCAACTAAAGACTCGAGAAGGACAGGAAGTCTTGCCTACAGCCCTCAGCCTGGCCAAACAGACCTCATCTATAGCTTTCTTGGGACTTTTTTTTAGTAACCCTGTAGTATATTTTTATTGTTAATAAGTAAGACTGTATTAAAACCGGAAAAGCAGGAACAAAAAGGCAACTATAAAAATGAAAAAGTGGGCAGTGGTGGTAGTACTAGCCTTTAATCCTAGCACTCGGGAGGCAGAGGCAGGCAGAATTCTGAGTTTGAAGCCAGCCTAACCTACAGAGTGAGTTCCAAGACAGCCAGCCTGGGGGTGGAGGTGGGGTGTACAGAGAGAAAAGTATTTAAAGGAAGCTTGCTTTAGCATTGCAAGTTCCCCATAACAAATGAATTTCACACAGAGCAGCTAAAGACCTTTTCAAGGCAAACTGATCTCTATGGCTCAACTGCAAAACACCAGCGAAACTTCTCTTCTGGTTGTGTCCTAGTCTGAAGATACAGAGCTAAGGCCTGCTGAACTATAATAATGAGAATTTTTACTCTGGCTTTAGCATTTCTTATTAGAAAAAAGAAATAAAAGCAACTAAAAATATGAGATTTTGTTCTGCACACCCATGCAGAAGACAGATAGAGATGACTTCCTTGGAGCAGCAGGAATGCTTCGGTCATACAGAAATTTCTCTGTCCAAAAGGTTCCATTAGACACATGTGTTTACTGCAGAGAAGCGCAAAAGAGACACAATCTGGAGCTGCTGCTATAGCACAGTTGGCAGAGCACTTGCCTCGCACGCACAAGGCCCTGGGTTCAATTCTCCACACCACATAGACCGCATGGTGGAGCACACCTGTAATCCCAGCACTGTGGAGACGGGAGTATCAGGAGTTCAAAGGTCATCCTCTATATTAGTGAGTCTGAAATTAACTGGACTACATGAGACTTGAGACCCTGTGAAAAAAAGAGTGGAAGAGAAGGAATGGAAAGGAGAGGGGGAGGAAGAGAGGAGCAAGGGGAGAGAGGGAGAAGGAAAAGAAGGAGATGGAAGGGTGGGGGCAAAACCACACCCATCTGGGTTAAAGGAACAGGTTCTGCAAATGCGCAAAGACGGGAACCCAGGTGCCTGCGGAACCTAAAGGTGTCCATTGCAGACATCATAGGAGGATGTAGGGGGTTACACAAGACCAGATCTACTTATCACTTGTCTCCAATGATTTCCTCCTCGTGCCCAAGCTGGCACCTAAAAGCAGCGCCAGTTTTCTAACTGCTAGCTTTCTACTTCAGGAAAGTAGGTCAACTGAGTTCCAAGAATATAAGTTCTGATTAGCGGCGTTTTGAGAATTTTAAATCTTCCCAAGGAAAGCAGTGGGCCGCTTTTAGCATAAATGGCTCACAAAACTAAACAAAACCCATAAACATCCTAAACAATTTGGTTTTCCGAAAAGTGTCTTCTTGAAAAACCTTAATACCCACTGGCAGCTGAGACACAGCAGGAGTATCATAATTTAAATACCAAAGATGACTATAGTTTCACGCCTAGGCGGAAAATAAAGAGAAGCAGGCTCAGGTTCTCTCACCCGCACACATGAAGCAGAAAGATGCCCTTTCGACTCTCTCTGCATCAAACTCACTGTGCAAGCTAAACACATACACAAACTGTCCGACATGTTATACTGCCCTAATGGGCCAGCACCCGGAAAATCGCAAAAGCCAGAAAAGATAAACAGAAAGCACTTCGTTGTCTGAAACACAAGCATTCAGGGCGATAATGAAAGAATTTTAGCTGAGAGAAGGGAAAAAGGGTTTAAGAGGCTGAGGCCCGGTCACGGGTAGGCGGTGGACGGCAACGCCTCCTTCCCGGGAAGGAACTGGGGTGTGGAAACGGCTGCTTCCCGAACGAGGAAGCCGAGCGAGCGGCAGCCTCGAGGCATCCACCCCAGCCCTCAGCCCACAGGTCCCGGCCGCCGCCGTAGGCTCACCAGCTGCAAGCCCTTGAGGATGCGCCGATACCAAGGGAGCCTGCCCAGGACGAAGTAGGCGGCCAGGCCGCTGCGCGCACCCCTGCCAGCGCCGGGGGCCGCCTCGGTGGTGGGACTGTACACCGCTCCGTTCTCCATCGCCGGCAAACACTCGCTCACCCAGCTAAAGTGTCCGCCGAGCGGTAGGGGGCGTCACTTCCTGGGACTCCGCCCACGCTTCCGGTCAACTCCGCCCTCGCCACGCCCCCTCGCTTGCTGAGCTCCCGCCCCTAGAATTTCTCTTCCTTTGCCACGCCCCCTTTGCCACGCCTCCATGGTGTGTCGCGCCCCTCTGCCTTTCCTGCTCTCTGGTTAACAGTTTATTTTTGGGGTTTTTATTTTATTTTATTTTATTTTTTTGGTTTTTCGAGACAGGGTTTACTCTGTGTAGCCCTAGCTATCCTGGAACTCACTCTGTAGACCAGGCTGGCCTCGAACTCAGAAATCCGCCTGCCTCTGCCTCCCAAGAGCTGGGATTAAAGGCGTTGCGCCACCACTGCCCGGCTAACTCTTGACAGTTTCATGATTTCTGTGGACTTCAGCTTTTTTGCTTTTTGTTTTTTTTTTTAATTACACTTTGACTATTAATCTATCTATTTTATCTGTATTTTAATCTATCTATCTATCTATCTATCTATCCATCCGTCCATCCATCTATCTATCTAAGGAGGAGCGTTGTGCTGAGGTCAGAAAACTATTCTGAGTCAGTTCTTCCTGAGGATTGAATTCATTTTCAGGCTTAGTAACTGGCGCCTTTACCTACTGAGTCACCTCTCCACCCTGACTTGATCTGTGTCTTTTAGTTTCGTTTCGGTCTGATTTTAAAAATAAAAAAATTAAAACCAAGGTTTCACATGCCCAGACTAGCCTAGAACTATTTACATAGCCAGCACTAGTCTGCAACTAGTGACAATCCTCCTGCCTCTGTCTCTGAAGTGCTGAGATTACAGGCACGTGCTCCTCATCCCTCAGCCTGTTTTGTTTTTTTAAAAAGTGCCAGAGATCACATTGAGGTCCTTCTGTATGCTAACCGCCCTCCTCCCCTGCGCCCGCCCCCGTCCCCGTCCCGGTCCCCCGTTGAGCTGCACCCCCCCATGCTCCTCCCACAGAGATTTGACTTATTTCTCACGTCTCACTCTCTTCCATCTTTCAGATAGTCATCTTTTCATGGGCGGGAGGGGTGCACCCGTGTATGAAGGTGCAGGCTCGCGCGGGTGCAAGTGTGGAGGGCAGAAGTCAACCTTGAGTATGTTCCTCAGGCACCATCTACTCTGTTTTAGGGTAGGTAGTGTGTCTCACTGAACCTAGCTTACCAGATAGGCTAAAAGGCTAAGAAGACTAAGAAGACCCAGAGATCGGAGTCCCGCCTTGCCAGCTCTGCCTTTACAAGCACAGGCCACATGGGTCTTTATATATGGGTTCTAGGAATCGAACTCACATCACCAGTGGCAGCCAGCACTTTACCAGCTAAGCTGTCTTCCCTGTTCTTATTTTTCAGTATCATTGGAGGTTTACAGTACAACTGAGAACCAGATCTGGATATTAAGTTTACTGCCCCGTGCCAACCAGAGACAGAAAATCCTTTCTGGCGGGACAGTAAGCAGATTAATGAAAATTTCAAAGGGCAATTAACAAAAAGATTAATCAGAATGTCAGATATTGATCTATGACATGAACATACTGACCATGCCAACAGATGAGTGGGCAAAAGAAATGCAGAACATTTAGTGGAATTTTACTCAAGTTTGTTGTTCTTGTTTTGTGAAACCATGACATCTGTAGGAAAATGAATACAACAGAGTATTACTGTGAAGGGAAATAAGGCAAATTCAAAAGACAAAGGCCATATGGTCTGTCTCAGATGCAGGTCCTAGATTTTAAAATTATACTTATGGGGCTGGAGAGATGACTCAGTGGTTAAAAGCAATTTCTGCTCTTTAACAGAATCTAAGTCTGGTTCCCAGCAACCACATAGGGTGGCTTACAACCACCTGTAACTCCAGTTCCAGGGGATCCAATGTCCTTCTATAGACTCTCCTGATATATACATATATGCACTGTCTGTGTGTGTCTGTCTCTGATCTCTGTCTGTCTCTGTCTCTGTCTCTCTCTCTCTGTCTCTCTCTCTCTCATACACACACCCCTGCACAAATATACAAAGGAAAAAAAATAAATTTTTTAATGTTAAATTTATGTTTGCCTGCATGTATATTTGTATACCAGGTAAATCTCTGCTGCCCACAGAGGTCAGAAGAGGGCATTGGAGTCTCTGGAACGGGTGTTATAGGTCGTTGTAAGCTGCCTACAATCAAACCTGGGCCCTCTGCAAGAGCATCAACTACCCTTAAGTACTGAGCCATCTCTCCAGTCCCAGGATAAATTAACTTAGTGTGTGTGTGTTTGTGTGTTTACATGGGGTGTTTGTATATCATGAAACTAGAAAGGAATTCATGAGAGGGAGATGAGACTGGAGGCAGTGGAGCACAGGTAAACAGAATTGCAAACAGAATTGCAAAAAAAAAAAAAAAAAAAAAGAGGGAAGATTGGGGACCAGCTGAAGGGGTGGGGCATGAATGAGGCCCAAGTATGATGAGATGAGACATGTGTGAAATGCCAGGATGGAAACCATGCTTTGTATGCTGACCTAAAATACTAAGACAGAGCTGGAGATGTAGGTCAGTTGCTGTGATGGTTTGTGTATGCTCGGCCCAAGGAGTGGCACTATTAGAAGGTGTGGCCCTATTAAACTGGGTGTGGCCTTGTTGGGGGAAGTGTGACCTTGTTGGAGTAGGTGTGTCACTGTGGGTGTGGGCTTTTAAGACCCTCATCCTAGCTGCCTGGAAGCTCGTATTCTGCTAGCATTCTTCAGATTCTTCAGGCTCTGCTTGCACCATGCCTGCCTGGATGCTGCCACGCTCCCACATTGATGATAATGGACTGAACCTCAGAACCTATAAACCAGCCCCAATTAAATATTGTCCTCATAAATGCTGTCTTGGTCGTGGTGTCTGTTCACAGCAGTAAAACCCTTACTAAGACAGTTGCCAAAGTGCTTGCCTGGCTTAGATGTGCATGGAGTCCCAACCAGGCATAAAACCTGCTGTGATGGCAGACACCTTTAATCTCAGGAGCATGGAGGTAGAGGCAGGAAGACCAGAAGTTCAAGATTAGCTTTGACTACATAGAAAGTGAGTTTGAAGACAGTCTGGACTACATAAGACTCTGTCTCCAAAATAAATAAATTAATAATTAATTAATTTAGACCAGCAAGACAGCTCAGCTAGCAAAGGTGTTTGCCTCACAAGTTAGTAGACCTGAGTTGGATTTTTGTTAACTCATGGTGAGAAGTGACTCCTGAAAGTTGTCCTCTGTCCTCCATACACAGTCAGCATGCACACACCCACGCTCATATGCACTGATAAGACTAAATAAATTTTAATTAGAAGTTTGCTATTTTAAATTCACGGTGGGTTTACAGGGCCCTTGAACTGACGGACAGTACAGCGGAGAACACACACCTGCAGATGGAAGGGCCTCTTCATAAATGGGTGGTGGGGAAAGCTGCCTCTATCACGGTATTCGTGTTGAATGTATGAAGATGCCCCCAGGGTTTAAATATCAGAGTGGGAGATAAGCCAAAGAACAGCCAAAAATACAAGAAACAGTGTTGGAAAAGGCAAGGGAGTCTGAGGCCCCAACCCGTCTCCCTCTGCCCACCCCTCTCCCCCACCTCCTCACCTCCCCCCACCCCCACCCCTCTAAATGGAGCAGCCATGAAGGCAGAGAATCTAGCAAAGCTCAAATTACATTCCCAGTCTGTATGTTCCATTTCACCAGGAGAGGGCGACAAAGAGCAAAGGCACAGAGTGATGTCCAGCTATTAGAGAAAGAAAATGCTGAGGGACCTCCTGTGAGCACTTTAGTGCAAAACAATTTGACCACTTAGAGCGGAGAAGGTTTTAGCTACATGGGGATGGAAGAGGGTGGGGTCCAGTTAGTGGAGTTTGGATCTCTGAGTTAGAGGTCTGCCTGGTCTACAGAATGAGTTCCGAGACAGCCATGGCTATACAGAGAAAGAGTGTCTTGAGGAAAAAAAAAAAAATTAAACAATTGATAAAAGTTAAAAAGTGAAAACAAGGGCCAGGGAGACAGACAGGTCTGCAAAGGAAGGAAGGTGCTTGCTATATAAACCTGATCCGCTGAGCTCTGATCCCAACCCTACATAAAAGCTGGAAAGACAGAGTGGTGTGTGTACCTGAATTCCCAGCCTACTGCTATGGGAAGACAGGAGGTAGAGACAGGCAAGCCATAAACTCAGGGGCCAGCTAAGGCAGGGGCCAAGACAATCCTATCTCAAACACTGTGGCAGGTGAAGACCGACACTTGGAGTAATGACAACTCTGACCTCTCTGTGAATGCTATCATACATGCATAGCTACTCTCAGGAATGGTGAATGAGGTTTTACATTCAAATATTTGCAAAGTGTTTCCAATATAAAAGCCAGACAGATATGGCGTTTCATACCTGCAGGCCTAACACTGGAAAGGCTGAGGCCAGCCTGGTCTACAGAGCTAGTTCCAGGGCTGTTACACACAGAAATTATGAGATAATGTATTTTTCTTCCTTTCCAGAATTCTCACAACCTAGTGCCCTTGCCTACAGAGCGGCCATGCAGCTTTGCAAGTCAGCATGCTTCTCTTTTCTCTTTCTTTTAAGATTTAACATTTATGCACGCGAGTGCTCTATTCGCATGTATGCTTGTGTGACAGAAGAGGACATTGGATCCCATTACAGATGGTTGTGAGTGACCATGTGGTTGCTGGAATTGAACTGGGAACCTTTGGAAGAGCAGCCAGTGCTCTTAACCTCTGACCCATCTCTAGCCCAGAGGCAAACACTTTTACCAGGTGAGCTATTTCATTGGCACCATAGCATGAGGACTTTTTTTTTTTTTTAAGATTGATTTATTATTATACATAAATTCACTGTAGCTGACTTCAGACACACCAGAAGAGGGCGACAGATCTCATTATGGGTGGTTCACTGTAGCTGACTTCAACACACCAGAAGAGGGCGTCAGATCTCATTATGGGTGGTTGTGAGTCACCATGTGGTTGCTGGGATTTGAACTCAGGATCTTCGGAAGAGCAGTCAGCGCTCTTAACCGCTGCTGAGCCATCTCTCCAGCCCCAAGCTTGTGAGGCAGAATATCATGGCAGGTAATGCCATGGTGGGGTGGAAAGGCTCAACTCATGATACAGGAGGTAAGAAAGAGCTAGGGGAGAGGACCTATGTCCTTCAACCAGGAACCACCTTCTAAGTTGTAAGGTTCAATACCACCACCACCACCACCAGGGAGAACAAGTATTCAAGGCATGAGTCTATAGGGATATTCCAGATTTAGATCATAACAATAAAGGCAAATCCATCTGAAGTGTCTAACAGGCTCAATTAGTGTGTGTGTGGAGGGGGGGAGTTGTAAGGTGAATTTCAATATCAACACCTCTCAAGCTCAGGGAACATCACCTAAGAGGGGCAGAGACAATGCAGACACCCAGCAGCACTCTGAAAGGGTGTCTTCTGGACGGGACATGGTGGCCACACTTCAATGCACAGTGGCGGTGATTACTTACCTGCACAAGGCCATCCGTCAGTGTCCCACCATACCTGGGCCAAGGGCTCGCAGCCCCACCCCAAGCTGAGGAACGGGCCCATTTTATTGCTTTGGAAGGAAAGTCACTGTTCTTTGAGGGATGTGACCACTTGTAGGTAGCCCCAAACCCACTGCATACACACAGCATTAACTGAACTTGGTGGGCTATAAAACCTTTAAGAGACACGATTCTGGGAAAAGGATGTGTTGGGGGAGGTCTAGAGGAACTAGAAATGGATCTAAATATATTGTATGAATGTATACATATACTCTCAAAGAATAAAAAAAAAAATCATACCAAAAAACCCCATAAAACTACAAAATCCCAGCTACATCCATTAAATAAGAGTCTACAGGGCTGGTAAAACAGCGCATTGGGTAAAGGCACTTGGTGTCACCCTGACAACCGAGTCTCATCCCATGTCCCACAAGGTGGAAGGACAGAACCAACTGTACAAGCTGTCTTCTGACCTCTAAACACACACATGTTCCAATATGTGCATGCCGAGATATAAACACACACACAAAGCAGAAGGGTTTGGGGTTTAAGATTCTATTTCTATTTATAGGGAATGTTGTTATAAGTAACTGTCCTGGAGCCGGGCGTGGTGGCGCACGCCTTTAATCCCAGCACTCGGGAGGCAGAGGCAGGCGGATTTCTGAGTTCGAGGCCAGCCTGGTCTACAAAGTGAATTCCAGGACAGCCAGGGCTATACAGAGAAACCCTGTCTCGGGGAAAAAAAAAAAAAAGAAACTGTCCTGGCTGGGAGTCAGCTCAGTGGATAGGGTGCTTGTTTAACAGGCACAAAGCCCTGAGTTCAGTCTTTAGCACCACAGAAAACCAGGCACACTGGTCCACATCCATAATCCCAGTGCTGGAAATAGAGGCAGAAGGATCAGGAGTTCAAGGCCAGCCTTGGCTACATGAGACTATCTCAAAAACAAACAAACAAAAGCAGAAAACCCCCGAAGGGGTGGGGGGAAACATTACCCAGTGAACTAAAGGTTGGCACGAGAGATATGGCATCCTGTCTCAACAAACCAACAAACCAAACCAACCAACCAATCCTCCATGCCACGGGCAGGAGAAGGGATAATCAAGAACTCCCAAATTAAGGAAACCTGTGAGTGAATTTCACCTGCTCATCTGCCTGTGACAGAATGCTTAGTAGTCCTATTAAGTCAAACATTTTAAATTACTAACAAATTCCACTCCTTTGCTGACAAGTCAAACTGGAATATAAGAAAAGGCAACACGTTATTTGACCCTGAATGCAGAGAATAAATACTTTATTAACTGATTACAGTTGAAAGTCATGAACAAAAAAGGAGTATATTAAGGCAGAGCCATATATATACACACACATATATATATATATATATGTATAGACAACTGCAAAGCCGGTTCCCCCTTCCGTGTTCATAACCTCAGCATCTCTCACCCTGGGGTGGTGTGCTTTCTTTCTTCTTGATTAAAGGAGCATAGCATCTTGGCCAATGGTTCTGGTCCATTTGATGGTGGCACATGCGATCACGGAGTGTGAGACTATGGGAGTTTCTCAGCACACCTCAGGTGCCACTACACATCTATTGGTTGGTGTGTGAAATCTGACAACTGACCAGTCTTCTTCAGAAAAACATGGTATCTTTAAAAATGATTGGAATAGTCTTAGACTTCTGAGTCAATCAACTGCCAAAATTACAATTTTTCTGCCCTTCCCTAAGTGTTCTGTTGGCTTATACAGCCTGGGAAGCAGGGTCACCTAGTCCTACTGCAGTCTTAAACAGTTTGAGATTTTTTTTTCAAAAATCAAAATTTCTTCCTTTTGCAGAATGACAATGCAAACAGTTATTCTACATAATGTAAAACTGTCTTTCTTAGTCGGGCGTGGTGGTGCACACCTTTAATCCCAGCACTCGGGAGGCAGAGGCAGGTGGATTTCTGAGTTCGAGGCCAGCCTGGTCTACAAAGTGAGTTCCAGGACAGCCAGGGCTATACAGAGAAATCCTGTCTCGAAAAACAAAACAAAAACAAAGAAAAACCCCTGTCTTTCTTCTGTGTAGTTCCTCTTTTAAAAATGGGCAGCCACCAAAAAAAAAAAAAAAAAAAAAAAAAAAGACATAAACTTCGTCTGTTTGTAAAAGCTTCCGGCCCCATCATAGTTCCAACTTGGAAGGGAAGGGCAGAGGCAAGCTGTCATTACCCAGAAGAATGAACAAATGGCTTTGTTTGGTATCTTCAGGAGGCTTCCCCTTCCGTAGGAGATGTAGGTGTTGTAGGAGAAACAGAAGCAGGTTTCCGTGTGATTCTGTCTAGCTCTGCGTGAACATCTGAAAGCACAGGTTTCTGGCCTACAGTGCATTTCAAGAAGAAAGAACAAAAGTTAGATAGTCCTCTCCAGAGCCCTGGCCAACGCTCTCACTGACTGTACACTCCTACTGGGCTGCCCATGGTGGATAAGGCAGAGGACTGCTGACCTCAAGGTAGAGTAGGCTACCATGCAGAGTGGCCCACGCCCATAATCCCCGGCCCCCAGGAGGCAGAGAGAGGTGGACTGACATTAAGATCACAGCTAACCGTGGCTTCATCCAGAGTTTAAGGCCCTATCTCAAAAACAAAACAAAAGAAACAATAAAACCCAACAACAACAACAAAAAAAACCTTATGCACCTACTAAATCATATACACATCCTTAAAAATACAGGTCCTTGGACGCTGGAAAGATGCATCTGTTAAGAGCACCGACTGCTCTTCCACAGGTCCTGAGTTCAATCCCCAGCAACCACATGGTGGCTCACAATGATCTGTAATGCAATCTGATGCCTTCTTCTGGTGTGTCCAAAGACAGCTACAGTGTACTCACATACATAAAATAAATAAATCTTTAAAAATAAAAACCAGGTCCTTGTTTTGAACTGAGGGCAGTGCAGGGTACCTATTACTGAACCTCATATGTGGGTTTTGTTTCTATTTTAGGGCATATGGCAGTGAGCAATCAACAGCAAACAGCAGACTTGGGGACCTGGAGGGGGAGGTGAGAAGGACAGGAGACCCAGAGCCCTCCTAACCTGACAAGGAGCAACATGGCCCAACGCCCTGAAACTCTGGCCATTCTCCAATCTTTAAATATAGGGGCTAGTGTGACAGCTCAGCAGGCAAAGGCACTCGCCACCAGGTCTGATGACCTGAATTTGATCCCTGAGACCCACACAGAAGAAGAAAAAAACTGAAATCAAACTATTGTCTTCTGACCTCCCCACACAAATTTAATATAGAATATGACCCAGGAACTCTAACCTTAAATATTACCCTAACTAATTAAAAAAAAAAAAAAAGATATAAGGTAGGCAGTGGTACATGCCCATGAGTTCAAAGCTAGCCTGGAATACAGAGCTAGGTCCACAACAGTCAGGGCAGCACAGAGAGAAATCAAAAAAGAAAAAAAAAGTCTCTCTCTCTCTCTCACACACACACACACACACACACACCCCACAGAAAAGCCGAGTGAAATGTGGCTTATCCACACACTGGTGTGTTACTGAGCCATGTACAGCCTGAAGGCACATGAAGGAGCCTCCGAAACAGAAAACAAGACACACACACGAATGCCCAGCCTGGCAGCCCCAGACAGTGGCAGATTAGTGGGCCGGAGATTGGATGGCGTGCAAAGTCTGACTTCTGAGTCTAAAGCACGTGTGACTCCACCACACTCGGTGAGGCTACATGCAGACAGCACGCCCAGCTCAGGCAGTTCTACCTGACTTTTTGGCGGATGGTGGCAAACTGGGGCTTGCACCCGTAGCCCCTCCTCCAGGACTGCCGCCGACCCCGGGGCCTCCAGGAGAGCCAGTCTTCTTACTCAACAGACTGTTGAAGAAATTCGCCAGGACCCCTTCGCTGGTTGCTCCAGCTACAAAACAAACAAACAAAGCCTTTTGGAACATTTTTCCATAAGTTATTGTAAGCTACTCACACTTTCATCAACTCCTACACAAAGCATTCACAAAGACGGTTTTCTATTCTCTTTATCAGTGTCGTATATGTATATGACGTGTGTGAGTGTGCGGTGGGAGTGCGGTGGCACCACCCTGCACGTGTGGAGGCCAGCAGACACTCCGTGGTCTTGGTTCTCTTCCCACCTGTGTCTGGGACTGCACTCAGGCTGCTGAGCTCCTGCAATAAGCACTTTACTCCAAAAGCCATCTCATCAGTTCCACAGTGGGAGTTTAAAGGGACAAAAGTTTGTTTTTTTTTTTTTGGTTTTTCGAGACAGGGTTTCTCTGTGTAGCCCTGGCTGTCCTGGCACTCACTTTGTAGACCAGGCTGGCCTCGAACTCAGAAATCCGCCTGCCTCTGCCTCCCGAGTGCTGGGATTAAAGGCGTGCGCCACCACGCCCGGCCAAAAGTATTTTTTATCTTATTTACGCTAGTGTGTGTGTGTGTGTGTGTGTGTGTGTGTGTGTGTGTGTACACCACATATGTGTAGGAGCCTGCAGAGATCAAAATGCCTCAGATGCCCTGGAAATGGAGTTAGAGATGGTTGAGCAGCCAGTGTGCCTTTTTGTTTTTGGAAATTTCTTTATGCTTATGTGCACTTTGCTCTGCTTGCATGTCAGTGTGAGGGTGGCAGGTCCTCTCCAACGGAGTTACAGACAGCTGTGAGCTGCCATGTGGGCACTGGGAACTGGACTAGGATTCTGTGGAAAAGTAGCCATTATTCTCACGCCATCTCAGCAGTCATGGACCAAAAGTATTTTACATCAGATGCTAATCTACCTCTCCCCTTTCAAAGAGCTTCATAGTATTCCTTTTACATTTATTCTCTCTCTTACTTTCTCTCTCTCTCTCTCTCTCTCTCTCTCTCTCTCTCTCTCTCTCTCTCTCTGTGTATGTGTGTGTGTGTGTGTAGGTTAAAGGACAACCTACAGGAATGGTTCTCTCCTTCTACCATGGTCTAGGGATTGACCTCAGGTTGTCAGCTTGATGGCAAGTACCTTTCCCAGCTAAACCATTCACTAACCTACACTGACTACCACAATGACTTTCCCCAGTGGTTCCCACAGGAGATGCTGAGAGCTCTCGGCATGAGCTGCAGTGTAGTGAGAAGATGCTGTGCTGTTTACGGCCTGATTGTGAGCTCCCATCTATAAAACAAAGCTTACAGAGTATGAGCAGAAAAGGAAACCATTTAAATGGATTCCAGACGAGTGTGTTCATTATAATACACAGCCCCAATTTCCCCAAAGGAAAGAGCTCTACCTTTCATGTTTGGATCAATTTTTTTGGATCCAGCAGGGATGGGGGACACACTGGCAACATTGGATGACACAGATCTGTTTGGTGTTCGAGGGGAGCCTCCAGGGACTCTTGGTGATGCATCCTAGGTAAAAATGGGAAAAGCAAACATACTACACCTTAAAACCTTCATAGCATTCAAATACTTTGACACCACCCCCCCACCCCAAAATTGGCTTTCCACCACCACTCAACTCACTGACGAGTGCTGATACTCCTGCCCTCACACTAGAGAACACACAGGCCCAGCCCACTCAGACACCAGTTACTGCACTGGTGGGAAAGCAGTGGCACACTGGGTGATGAGGGGAGCTCTGGGCACAAGCTGGGGAGTCAGAGCTGGTCCGGCTGTCCGAATTCAGGAGGTCATGCCCTCCCAAGTCCTCATGACCCAGCGACAGGATGGCACTACTATGCAACAGCAATCTTTCTAAGACCGTCCTGAGGGTTTGTGAAAGTACACACACATACATTCGGCTTATGCAGTAACTGCTATAAACACTGAGGAGGAGAGCTTTACATGATTTCAATGTTCTAAAAAGGAGGACGGATTCTCTCAAACATCTCACAATTCCAGAAGATCAACTGAAGGAAGTTTATACTGAAGCATGCCTCTGTGTGTGTGTGTGTGTGTGTGTATGCGCGCGTGTGCATGTGTGTAATTAAGAGAAGAACTACAACAGCATATATTGAACATTAATAGTTTTGTCAACATCTATATAATACTGACCACAGGCCTTCCAGCTGCAGTTGGAGGTTGCTTTGCTAAAAGAGACTGGGGGAAAAAAAATTATAGTTTAGACATTCATAGTCTGCATTACTGTCTTTTTAAAGAAAATATATACAGCTTAACATTTTTTTTTTCGCCAGGCATGGTGGCGCACGCCTTTAATCCCAGCACTCGGGAGGCAGAGGCAGGTGGATTTCTTGAGTTCGAAGCCAGCCTGGTTTACAAAGTGAGTTCCAGGACAGCCAGAGCTATACAGAGAAACCCTGCCTCTAAAAAACAAAAACAAAACAAAACATTTTTTTTTTTTCCAAGACAGCAGTCAGGAGCACTGCTTGCTCTTCCAGAGGACCTGGGTTCGATTCCCAGCACCCACATGGTAGGTACTCCACAACCATCCAAACTCCAGTTCTAGGAGATCTTACAGTCCTCTTCTGACCCCCTTGGGTACCAGGCATACATGTATTCAGGCGAACATTCTTTTTTTCTTTTTTTACTTTTTTGTTTTTGTTTTTTCGAGACAGGGTTTCTCTGTGTAGCCCTGGCTGTCCTGGAACTCACTTTGTAGAACAGGCTGACCTGGAACTCAGAAATCCACCTGACTCTACCTCCCAACTGCTGGGATTAAAGGCGTGCGCCACCACTGCCTGGCACAGGTGAACATTCATACACATAAAATAAAATGAATCTAAAAAAAATTGAAATGAGTACTTAATTTTAAAATTGAATTAATACTATTCTCTGTATAGCCCTGATTGTCCTGAACCTCACTCTGTAGACCAGGCTGATCTTGAATTGAAGAGACCCGTCCGCCCGCCTCTGCCTCTCAAGTATTCAGATTTAAGGCACACACCACCAGTACCCAACCACAGCTTAACTTTTACATATGTATCAGCTTAAAAAGTCTCCCTGGGGACGAGATGGCTCAGTGGGTAAGAGCACTGACTGTTCTTCTAGAGGTTCTGACTCCCAGCAATCACACTGTGGCTCACAACCATCTGTAATGGTATCTGATTGCCCTGTTCTAGTGTGTCTGATAGCTACAGTGTACTCATATAAATAAAATAAATAAGTAAATCTTTAAAAAAGTGGAAAACACAACAACAGAGGGCACTTGAATACTATATAATTTAAAAAAAGTCACCATGGACCAAGCATGGTTCTGAACACTTTCAACTCCAGGTAGATCCCTGTGAGTTCCAGGCCAGCCGGGGCTACACAGTGAGACTTCGTGTCAACAAAGTAAATAAATTAGGGACTGGAGAGAAGGCTCAGCAGTTAGGAGCACTGCTTGCTCCTCCAGAGGACCTGTGTTCAATCCCCAGCACCCACACAGAGCTCACAGTCATCCAAACTCAGTTCTGGGAGAACCTACAGCTCCCTTCTGACCATTCTGGGCACCAGGCACACACATGGTTAAACATTCATACACATAAACTAAATCTAAAATATAACTGATTCAATTGTTTAACAATTAAAAGCCACCTGTGGCATGATGGTTAAAGGGGTAGAGACCTTTGTCATCTCTCCTGGTGGCCTGAGGACAATACAGGAGCTATGGCTTACATGCACATTTCACTCTCACCTCAAACACACCAAACAGATGCATATGTAATAAAATGTAAGTATAGGATAGTTATGTAAGTATCATAGGGCTTGAAGGCAAATGAAAGCATCTTTGCACACTGAATTCCACTAAGACTACCTGTAATGTAGCGTCCTACCTGTAGCTTCATCAGAAACACTTGGTCATCTTCTGCCATGATCTCCTTCTCATGCACAAACTGAAAGGAGTGAGATGGATGCCATGAGTGCACTGAACACAATTCTAACACCCCCAATCCCTGAAGGTATGGCTTACACTAACGAAGGACAGTTCAAGAACTAGAACTTCACCGCTACAGACGTAAGCGATACCCTAGTGTGGCTGCGTGGTTTTAGTAGCTTTACGTTTTGAAAGCTACTCATGATCACTCTATTGAACACTCAACCCTAGAGCCACAGGACTTTCAGCCACACCTATTTGATTTGGTATCCAGCAATGGAGTGTTCTAAATGAGTTAGGAATATCTCAGTGGGTGAATGCCACGTGTCCCTGGTTCCCCTGAAATAAAAACAAAATGCTCTTCTACCAGCTTCGTAAGAAGAAACGGCAAGCACCACACAGATGAGCGGTTCACTTCCCCTAGAGGGGCTGTGAGCCTCTCAAAGGTTAAGTCACTTTACATCCATCCTCTGTTCCAATTCCACAAACAGTGCCCATCTCACTGCAGCCTAGAGAAAGCCCCCAGGGTCTTAACTCAGCCCCTCACCTCCCTGCCAGCCCCCCTCTCAGCTCTTGTCAGCGTCTGTCTTCTATGGACGCTCCTTCACTGGAGCTACGGGGGGGGGGGGGGGAAGCTGCCCTGCTGCCCTAGGGCCCTGTCTTCTTAGTCCGCCTCCACATCCTGCTTATTTCCACAGCTGAAAATTCACTACCACTTGATGGATGACCTATGTATTAGAGCTTGTGTTATTGTTTTAAGATAGGATCTCACTCTGTAGTCCAGGCTGGCTTGGAACTCATTATGTCTGACCTCAAACATGTGGCGAGCCTCCCAGCTGTGCTTCGGAAGGGCTGGGGTCATAGGTGCGTACCAGCAGGCCCAGCTATGGGTCAGCTTATTACTGTACGCACAGCCTCCTCCTTCCTAGCTGGCACTTTGTACCTGAACAAAGTACTAAGTGCAATGAATGAAAGAAAAGGGCACCATAAAGCTTAATCTGGCTGGGAAGAGTGGGGACCGGAGATGGCTCAGCTGTTAAGAATGTGCATGGATCTTGCAAAGGACCTGAGTATGGTTTCCAACACCAGCATTGTGGAGCTCACAACTCCCTGTAACTCAGCTCCAGAGGATCCAGTGCCCTCTCCTGAGCTCTGTGGGCCACTGTGCTCCTGTGTACATACACAACACCAACACACAAGCCTACACAAGTAAAAGGGGAGGGCAACATTTTTGTATGGTTTCCTCTTTTTGAAGTATGTTTTTCTTTTACTAGCTATCTAAACAAAACTAGCATGCTGACTGAGTTGTCACTGAGCTAGCTTTCCTCGCCACCAACAACCCACACCCAGAAGACAGACGCCTACAGTACAAACACTTCAGTTCAACAAGGCTCACCATATCTACTACATCAGGATTATTCTTTCTGAAAATGCTGGCCTAAGTCTCTGAGAAGGATTACACGTAAATACTCACGTCACTTTCAGAAACAGCTGTATCTGCATTTATCTACTGAACATCATGTATATACAGCTTAATACAAAGTCATGATACACACATAAGAACCTTATTTAACAGTCATAAAACCTTAGTCAAGACTAAAGCGAAATGAGAATGCTTTAGATGGCTACGAGCCAACACAGGTGACCAGCGACTACGGTCAAGATCCACAATAAGGCTCAATGTGAGAGGAGAAAACTCTCGTGGTGATGCTTCCTTGCTCGGGGAAAAGCTGGAGTCTCTCAAGTCCACAGCTTCCATCCTCTCTAACTGCTCAGGATCTCCATGCTCACTCATGCCACACTGTGGTTTCCAAAGTGTGTTAGAAATGGAGTCAGTGCTAGTGTCTGCAAAGATGGATGTGCAAGGCCCAAGGCTGGTGACTGATGTTTGCTGGGACAGGTGTGTGTGTGAGCCACTGAGCAACTCTTCCGACAGCAATGAGAACATCTTGTCCCTGTGCCCTTAACATCACAGACTGCCCTCCTCTTACCTTAAGTCTAGATATTAAGGCCATTTTAAGACTTACCTTTCGGACAGGAGGTTTGGTTATGATGTCTTCAAAATTATCTTCTACTTTCAAAGTCTGAAAATTTTCATGTAATATTCCTATTTTCTTATCATTATCCCACCCTGCTGGACTGGAGAGAAATGCACATAAAACTATCAGACATTTCCAGCATCACTTTTTCATTTAACCCATAGATCGTTGTTTTGGGAGCTGAGGGAGCAGAGCACTAGGTACAGCGCTTACGGCTTCGTGCATGCTGTGGCTCTGTGCATGCTGTGGCTTCGTGCATGCTGTGGCTCTGTGCATGCTGTGGGGTGTCCTACCACTGAGCCACAGCCCCAGAGAGCAGCATGTTAGCTGGGGAAGCTCTCTACCAGCCCCCCTCCCAAAAGAATGTAAAACCAAGCCCACATTCCATATTGGGTCATAATTTACCGTAACGTGACCCAGGTGTCCAGTGCCATCTCAAGGGTGAAGGCAGACACTGAGCAATAGTGCAGGATGAACTGCACTTTGAGCACACTCACATAAACACTGCGTCCTTCTCCACCACCACCGCAGGGATCTTGTACGGGAACCCGTACAGCTTCTGGACGATGTATTTATAAACTAAGTCTATGTTCTTGTTTTCTTTTACTGAAGTGTAAATCAGCGCTGCGCCATCTAACCATCTCATTAAGGAAAACAGTATGAAACTCATAAAGGCACCAGAGCCCACATTTTCAGCGTGACATGTGTGTGTGTGTGTATGCACGGTGCTTAGGAGGAAGCGTCCAGGGTGTGTGATGTGATGACACAGTTAGCCAGAAGTTCTGAATTGCCCAGCACTCAGCAGGGAGAAGCAGGAGGATCACAAGTTCAACATCAACTTCAGCTAGACAAAGTGTGAGGCTAGGCTGTGGTACATGTGATCCTGTCTCCAAAAAAGACTCTCAGCCAGGCAGGGGTGGCGCACGCCTTTAGTCCCAGCACTTGGGAGGCAGAGGCAGGCGGATTTCTGAGTTCAAGGCCAGCCTGGTCTACAGAGTGAGTTTCAGAACAGCCAGGGATACACAGAGAAACCCTGTCTTGAAAAATGAAATAGTAATTTAAAAGGGGCCTCCTGTGTCAATCTCTAAGTGTTTAGCTTACAGGTTGTACCCTGCAAAAGGCCATCTCCAGTGAGTGACACATGCCCTCCAACATGGCCATGCCATCTAACCCTCATGCTGCAGCACGGCCAACTGGGAACCAAGAGTTCAAACACGTGAGCCTGTGGGACAGGTTCATTCACACCATCACAACCTGATAATCCTTTTTCTTTTTTTTTTTTTTTTAAAGATTTATTTATTGATTATATGTAAGTACACTGTAGCTGTCTTCAGACACACCAGAAGAGGGAGTCAGATCTTGTTACGGATGGTTGTGAGCCACCATGTGGTTGCTGGGATTTGAACTAAGGACCTTTGGAAGAGCAGTCAGGTGCTCTTACCTGCTGAGCCATCTCACCAGCCCCGATAATCCTTTTTCTTAAGCATGATTCTTTAAACATGGCAAATTAATATTAATATTTAAATCCTTGCCCTCATACTGTAACAGAGCAGGCAAGAGCCGTTACTTGTACCCCTCCTCCCAATCTGCTCCCCAAGTGTTTAGTGACCCATCCCTTAGTGTGCTACTATAAACAAAAAGAGACTTCTGTAATGCCTCTCTTCTCTTCAGCTCATATGAACTGACTTGAAGCAATGTGTCTGTTTTAAAAAAAAAAAGTAGATGCTAACCCCGATGGTTTTCAAAAGGGAGATGTCCACTCTGAAAAGGTCCTACCCAGAGCTCAGTGTAGAGGTGCAGCCTAGAATCCCAATCCTTGGGGAGGCTGAAACAGGAGGTTCTAGGCTAGACTAAGCTACACAGTCTGTCTCAAAAGAAAACACCCACACACCAAAACTCCAGAGAAAACAAGCCAGCCTCCACTCAGTCTGGGAGTTTCTTGCTCATTCTCTCCCTGGACGCCTATGTGCCATAAGCCCTGTGTACCCCTGAGTCCTTCTCCCAAAGTGAAGATTTGAGAGAGAAAATCTCTTCAGAACTGCACTTGAATAAATCTGTCTTCTCCCTTTACCCCCATCTCCATCTCTCATGTTTCCAAAAGAGCAGAGAGAGAACAGAACAAACCTAGAACGCCACGCGTGAGTGACCTGGCAAACGGGAGAGGTAGAATCAGGATCACAGAATTCCTGTAAATCCATCGTAACTGTTTTGCTTGGTAGGGCGCTCTGTTAAAGGATACACTGTAAACAGAACTTGCGGATGTGAGACTGGATAAAATCGAAGTGCTCATCTCTGTAGTCATGCTCTTTCTCCAATACACTAATGGCATCACACTGTGGAGATAAAGCAGCCATTGGATGGCATTAACAGCAGCTTGAATTTAAACACTGCAGTCCAATAGGACGATGTAAACAAGCAAACACTTCAGCTGTTGACAGCAGTACATAACAAGTCCCGAGTATGACAAGACAAGCAGGACCTGCAACATCAACAGACATCCTTGACAGTGCTGGCCTTCTAACCCATGCCAGCTCTACAGAACATGGTGGGATTCTCCCTTCCCCCACGTGGGTAGGAGCAGCCCTGCCCTGCTGCAGAGACACACTGAGGACAATGCAGTGTTCCAACACGATGACATCCATGTAATCTTCACTGCAGCCCTTCCAAGCTCAAGATGTAGAATATAAAGATGAGCACTTACACTGTTAATTATTCTATGCAACATTAGTCTGGGGTCAAACGTCATATACAGATTTGTTACACACACAGTATAGAACAGTCTTCCTATATAAGCACGAGCATCTGCTCGCTCATTTTATAAAGCACTGAGCAATATCTCAAATGATCAAAGACACCTCATTGTACTGCTGACTGACTGGGACTATTTGGTAAGGTATGGCAGTTTACTAGAGTCTTAACCTCAATAAAGGACGTAGCTGAGGATGTAGCTCAGCGGTAAAGTATGTGTCAGCTCCTGGGTTTAATTCCCAGCGTCCTCTCACTCCAGAGAAAGGGGTAACTGAGCTGGGCTTGGTAGGCACTGTATCTCATAAGATCTTAAAACACCATCAGGTGTGCTTTAGTGTATAAGAAAAAAGTAGAGAATGTGAAGGAAAAGGAAACAAAACAAAAAGTATTAGAGCCCCAAGAGTGTGTGTCCTCAAAGGGATGGCAGTTTGACAACGACATCAGTTTAAAGAATGACAGTGGTGAAGTGGCTCAGTGGCTGGCACCTGCCAAGAAGCCTGACATTTGTATTCTATCCCAGGTCCTAAAGAGTGGAGGGAGAGGCCCGCTGCCCACAAACTGTCCTCAGACTTCCACAGTTACTATAGAAAAGCTCACACACATGCAAAATAAATGTGATCACCGTCACCGTCACCATCACCATCACCACCTTTGAAGACTGAATGGGATTTAGGGAGACTGTTTTGGGCATGTTAGGTCCAGATAGTAATTTCAGTTAACTCTCCCCCCCCCCCGACCCCATGGACGGGGTTTCTCTGAGGGGCCCTGGCTGTTTTAGAACTCACTGTGTAGACCAGGCTGGCCTTGAACCCACATCCTGCCTCTGTCTTCTGCATACTGGGTTTAAAAGCATATACCATCAAATTTTATTAATCTATGATTCGTTTGTTAAAGACTTGGGTCCTCTTAAACTTAACGCTTTTTCTTTAAATACAGAATTGGGTTTGGGTTTGTTTGTTTGTTTGTTTTTGGTTTTTCGAGACGGGGTTTCTCTGTCCTGAAACTCACTCTGTAGACCAGGCTGGCCTCGAATCAGAAATCTGCCTGCCTCTGCCTCCCAAGTGCTGGGATTAAAGGCATGTGCCATCACGCCTGGCTCAGAATTGTTTTTTATAAACCAAGTTGTGGCTTTAAAACCCTGGCAAGCTTGCTGATAAGCAGCTGTGGAAGAGCACACAGACCCTAGGTATGTAACATTCTACAAAAAAGATCTCATGTTACATCCCACCCCTGGAAAAGAAGATAAAGTTTTCACCTGTTTAAAAACTTCCACTCCACTCCTTAGTTACTGATAATTTGTAAAATTTAAAACTTAAGCCATGCCTTTAGATTTTTCATTTTATCATTTTTATCCTAAAGATGAAAAACTTTTGACCCTTCATTTCATTGTATGCACCTTTTCCACAGTATAAAAACCAGGAATAAGCTGGGTGTGGTGGCGCACACCTTTAATCCCAGTACTCGGGAGGCAGAGGCAGGTGAATTTCTGAGTTTGAGGCCAGCCTGGTCTACAAAGTGAGTTCCAGGACAGCCAGGGCTATACAGAGAAACCCTGTCTCGAAAACCAAAAAAAAAAAAAAAAAAAAACCAGGAATAATTTTAGGCCTTTAGGGTTATATTAGTTCTAGGAGTGCAGCTCCAGGCAGAACGTAGCATACCCAAGGCCCTGAGTCTCAGGGGAATGGAATAGAACAGTTACTGTCCTGAAACTTTCTCAGCTATTCCACGGTGGACTAAAAACACATTACTTAGTACCAAGGGGAAAGAAAATGGGCTTTGGCAGGTAAGTCAGGCCTTAAAAGAATTATCTTTTCATTATAAAATATATTCAGTAAAAGAGCTGAGCTAAGAGAAATTTCTGCGTATTTTATAGGTATGAGGTAAGGTCTGGCTATGTAACACAGGCTGGTCTGGAGCTCGTGAGCTTCCTGATTCCTGAGAGCTGGGATTCGGCTGTGCACTACCATGTCCGTAAGCCAGCAGAATTTTGAAAAAAGTGATCCTGTCAGCACCTTTTAATAAATACACAAATAACAAGTTGATATCAATATTACATAACAGGTGATACAAGGAGTTTAAAAGTAAGCCGTGGACTATGAACATAGTGTTACCTAAAATGCTTGCCTAGCATATGCAACGCTCTAGGCTCAGCCCTATCCTGGTCTGTAGGAGTAGGAAATGGCTGCATTCATCCGAAAATGCTCGTTTTTTGTTTTTTGGGGGTTTTTTTTTTTTTGGTTTTTGTTTTTGTGGGGGTTTTTTTTTGTTGTTGTTTTTTTGAGACAGGGTTTCTCTGTGTATCCCTGGCTGACCTGAAACTCACTTTGTAGACCAGGCTGGCCTTGAACTCAGTAATCCACCTGCTTCTGCCTTCCGATTGCTGGGATTAAAGGCCACTACTGCTCAGTTTGAAAATACTCTTCTCTCTTATAACCTGAAGAAACTGGTACAAGGAGAGAGAGCTCAACAGTTACGAGCACTGCCTGCCACTGTTCCAGAGTACTAAATTCAATCTCAACAACCACATGGTGGCTCACAACCGTCTCTACTGGGATCTGATGCCCCCTTCTGGCAGGCAGACATATATGCAGATACAGCTCACAGGTCCATTAAATAAATAAATAAGAAGAAAATTTCTAGCTTTAAAATAAAAAGTATAATAAGCTGGTGGCGGTGATGGTGACCGCCTTTAGTCCCAGCACTGAGGAGGCAGAGGGATTCAGGGAGAAACAAGAGAAACCCTGCCTCAAAAGACAAAAACAAAAACAATTAAAAAAGAAAAAGAAACTAGTATAATAAAAGGTAATGCTGAAAGCATTTCATTTTAAGTTGCACACAGTGGTGACACACACATTTAATTGCAGCACTGGAGACAGAGGAAGCAAGTTCCTGGTTAGCCTTTGTGGGCTGGGTGATGGTGCAGCAGGGAAGAGCACTGGCTGCTCTTCCAGAAGATCCCGGGGAAGGCACATGGCGGCTCACAATCATCTAAAACTCCAGTACCAGGAGACCTGACACCGCTCTGGCCTCTGAGAGCACTGATGCACACGGAGCACAGACATACAGGCAAGCAAAACACCATATACATAAAAAAATTAACAAACTAAAATAATAAATATGCTATCATTTTACCTATAACGATTTTTTTTTCTTTTTTTGGTTTTTCGAGATAGGGTTTCTCTGTGTAGCCCTGGCTGTCCTGGAACTCACTCTGTAGACCAGGCTGGCCTCGAACTCAGAAATCCGCCTGCCTCTGCCTCCTGAGTGCTGAGATTAAAGGCGTGCGCCACCACGCCCGGCCTGTAATGATTTCTAAGGAACTAGTGGTATAGTGAGGTCTAACTGAAATTCTGAAGATGAAGTTCAACCATGAACAATGTATTTGAAATACTGTTTTCTTTCAAAGAAACTGTTTCAGACCCCAAACACTTCATCAGGGTGGTAGTGCATGCTTGTGGTTCTATCATCCAGAGACCAGGGCATGAACAAAGTGAATCTCATGGACACGAGACCCTCTCTCAAAAGAAAACAGACATCTAGGAAAACTAACACCCAAACATAAAAGACAGTTAGTTGCAAGGTCAGAAAGCAAACTAACCTTCGTGCAGACGACGAGCACTGGTAGGCCCAGGTTGTGTGTGAGTGTGTCTGCACCCAGGGGCAGGACAACACTGTCATCTCTGTCCTCCTGCGCACCAGTGGTTCTTCTCTGAGGGGAAGCTGGGAAGTCTTCTCCTGGCTCCACGTACTCTTGGAAGTCTCTAATCACTGGGGGTCAAAGGAAACATAGTTTAGAAATGGAACCATGTGAGCCTTCTTTATTTCTGCCACAATTTAAATTTATTTTTTCTGGGCTTAGAAACCATCTTACATAGGAAAAGAAACAAAAAATGACTTTAGAAATGCTACATATACAAAAGAAAAGTATACAATGACAGGGCACACATCACTGACTGTATAGATGTTTCCACACAGATGGCTCTACACAGTGGGGTTCTGAATAGGGTTAGTTAGTTATATAGGACCTTGGCGGCCAGAGATGGCTCAGTGGTAAAGGTCCCTGCTGTCAAGCCTGATGACCGAGTTTCATACCTGAGACCCACAAAACAGAAGGAGAGAACCAACTCCTGCAAATATTCTCTAACCTCCACATGTAGTTGCACCTGAATCCACACACACAAGTAAAAACTATGATTTATTGTATCAAGTGTGTATCCTGTATACACTCTTCACATGTATGTACTGCATACACACACACACACACACGCAGCTTTGGCCCTCTGTCTTCTTTAAAGGAAGGAATTACATAAAACTAAACATGGAAGAAAAAGAATCCACAACTTAAGGGTTTCCAGAGGACCTGGGTTCAGTTCCCCGCACCCACATGGTGTCTAACAATCATCTGTAACTCTAGTTCCAGGGAACCTGATGCTCTCTCTGGTCTCCCTGGGCATTAAATATGCATAGTACATAGACGACAGACATGCATGCAAAACATCCATAGACATAAGTAAAATAAATAAAACATAGTGCTAACTAAGCATGGGAGACTACACCTGTATTCCTAGCATAACCTGAGACAGGAGTAATTCAGACTGTCCTTAAATCCTCCTGCTTCAGTCTACAGAGAGCTGAGATTATAGGCAAAAGCCACCACACTCTCTGCTGGTGACTTCTTTTTTTTTATTTTTTTTTTCTTAAGATTTTTTATTTATTATATGTAAGTATACTGTAGCTGTCTTCAAGACACTCCAGAAGAGGGCGCCAGATCTCGTTGCGGATGGTTGTGAGCCACCATGTGGTTGCTGGGATTTGAACTCTGGACCTTCGGAAGAGCAGTCAGGTGCTCTTACCCACTGAGCCATCTCACCAGCCCTGCTGGTGACTTCTTTCTCTTGTGAGAGGGTCTCCCTATGTAGTTCAGGCTGGCCTGGAATTCACCTCACTTAGCCTCCTGAGTATTGGGACTAGAGGTGAGCTAGCATGCTCTGCGTGAATGCAGATCCTAATCAGGTCTGTCCACAACTCCTTGCTGGTTAGGAGTTTCTGCCAGGAGCTGGGGAGATAGCTAACTTGGAAAAGCACTTGTTGGCAAGCACAAGAACCTGAGTTCATTATCTCCACCACTCACATAAAAGCTAGGCCCAGTAGTAAGTACTGTAATCCAAGCACTGCTAATGCAGAGAAAACCAGATGTCTGTAGCTCACCGGCCAGCTACAGCTGAACTATGTGAGCTCCAGGTTCAGTGAGAGACCCCGTCTCAAAACACAAGGCGGATAGATAGGCTGGAAAGATGGCTAGGCTCTTGGCAGAATTTTGGTTCTCAGTACCATGGGCAGCTACAATGGTATAATGTAGAAGTTTGGTCTTTCTTCCTTACAGCTACATGCTCCCAGAAATACGACTGAGAGTGAAATGTATTTATGAGTATCTTGGCCATATAGCTAGGTTCTTCTCTGACTAGATCATAATTTAAAATAACCCATTTATTGTAATCTACTTTCTGCCATGTGGCTTGTTATCTGTGCTCAGGTACCACGTGTCTGTCTTGTCACATCTTCCTGAGTGTTCTCTGTTCTGTCCTGAGTTCAGTTACCTGCTGGTTTACTTCCGTCTCATCTCATTCAAGGGCAAATTTCTCTCGCCTCTCACTATTTCCCAGAATTCTTTCTCTTCCTGCTAGTGACCCACCTCGTATTTCCTGACTCAGCTCATTGCCCATAGGTTTTTTTATTGACACATGGTGCTTATAAGAGATTCTTTCTCTCTACAGTGTAATTCTAGCTCCAGGGATCCAAAGTTCTCTTCTGGATTCTGTAAGCTCCTACACTCACATGTGAACACTTCTTACAATATACACACAACATTTAAAATAAAGAGGTCACCAGGTGGTGGGTATATGCCTTTGATCCCAGCACTCAGGAGGCAGAGACAGGTGGATCACTATGAGTTCGAGGCCAGTCTGGTCTACAGAGTGAGTTCCAGGACAACCAAGGCCACACAGAAAAACTGTCTTGAAAAAACAAAATCAATCAATCAATCAATCAATGGGATCTATATGGGCACCTCCATACAAACTCATACATAACAGACACAAGAGTGTGAACTCGAATCACACATGATTCTAATACAAGCATAGACTGGGGGTACTGGGGAGAAAAACCACTCCACAGACAGTGATCATCAGTGACAGGAAACTATAGATTAACAGTCAGCTGTGGTGGCACATCTATAATCTCATGGAGGGAGGGGGAAAGAATTCAGCCCGGCCTAAGGTACAGAGGGAGACATTGTTCCAAAAACAAACAAAGAGACATATACATAAAATAACAATTCATGTGCAAAACACATAAGAGTGTGAAGCAGAGCATACAGCAATGGTTCTAGCACAAGTATGGACTGAGGGGAAGAGAGGAAATGACTGCACAGGCAAAGTCACCCACACTCTAATGAACTCTGTAAATACCAACTTAACATCTTTTTATTATGTTAACATCTTTTCATGCACATTTCATATTAACAAAGTTAATAAGCTAACAGTCACAAAAATGCTAGAAGTGATGACCTGAAGACAGGCTCACATTTTTGCAAGTAAAAATGACCTTTCAAAATGAAGACCCATAGTCATTTGACAAGAGTAAAACATACTTCTACCAAAGAATTTACCATTATGTATATTAAATAATAAAACTCTACAAATCATTCAAATTAAATTTCAAATGGTAATCATATTGTATTTCCTTCACTGAATCTTGTTTGTAGAGAAAACAATTGGAATGTCTTTTATAGTCAGCTAAGATATCTCAATGGAAGCCCACATTAGCATGTCTGGTTTTTATAGCCTGCTAAGATATTTCAATGGGAGCCCACATTAGCATTTTCTGGCCACTCACACTTCTGCTCCATTTCCTTCATCTCTTCAGGGGGGATTTTCAGCTTGTCGACATGTTCTCTCACCACACTTGCCCATTTCTGTAAGGAATCCAAAGCAGTCCAAGGCTTTGACATATCAACAACCAACATGACCAGAGTGTCCCTCAGAGAAAGGGCATCCAGAGAGAACTTGAGTAGCCCTTTGTGGTATAGATCTCCATCTAAGATCCATACATTACATCTTGTTTGATCTACAAAAAAAACAAAACAAAACAAAAGAAGCCACAGTTTCTTTTAACAGCACTATTAAGTCATTTACTTATACACAGGAGATGTCTGTTGGCATTGATGAAGGTTTACTCTTTGGGTCAAATGTGACCGTTCAGAAAGGGTTGACATGATGTAACAGGCAGCTACAGGATGAGAGCCTCCTTCCTTTTTCCTACTCCTTAATCAAGGTCAAAACAGTAAATATTATGTTTATATTTTACCATCAACAGACAGAGCTGTACCAAAAAAAAAGCTGGGCAGTGGTGGCACACGCCTTTAATCCCAGCACTCGGGAGGCAGAGGCAGGTGGATTTCTGAGTTCAAGGCCAGCCTGGTCTACAAAGTGAGTTCCAGGACAGCCAGGGCTAACAGAGAAACCCTGTCTCGAAAAACCACAAAAAAACAAAAAACAAAAAACAAAAACAAACCAAAACAAAACAGACAGAGCTGTACATACTCAGAAAGGACAGTGTCCTATGGATGAAAACAGGGCTGTGCAAGTGAGAGCCACTACAGGGACAATTACAATTACAGAAGGAGATGAGGAAAGGGTGGAGGAAGGGTGGGCAAAACAATCACCACACTGAGGAAAGGGAACTCAAAACTGAGGCTGTTTCTTAAGGCTGGCCGGAAGGCTAACATGCCACATGTACAAACACACTAACAGCTTAAAACTATACTATCTGAAACTCCACTTCACACCAACAGAAGCTTGTCTATACCTAACTAGTCACTGACCCAAGTGACATTCTAGAACTCCTGCTGAGCGATGACAAACTGGACAAAACCCAACTGTGGTGGGGAGCAGCAGAGTCCCTCCGAGTTGACTGAGGAGGCCACACTCACCATCCCTGTCTTCGTCGTGCACATTTAAGTACAGGTACTCCAGTCCTCTTCCCTTCTTGTACTCCTCTATGCCCTGAATTCTTCTTATGAGGCTTGTCTTCCCAGCTCCGTCTTCACCTACATACATACATTGTTTAAAAAAGGGCAGTTTTAATTGTAGTGTGGACCAGGGACACATCATAGCACCATGTGAAGGCAAGGTAATCCACAGAAGACTGCCAGGCAGCTGCACCCTGGGGACACAGACTCCATAGCAGACTTCCTTCTCCCAGTGCTGCTGCTACCTGGTTAAAGCTTGTCCATCCTGCTCTAAATGATGTCTTCCATGGGACAGAGTGACAAAGTCAGATGCCACAGCTTTGGGAAGTGCCACATTTACAGCAGCCTAGATTAGTCTGTAAAGTGTGAAGGGCTCCCTCTAAGCCTTCAGTCTGAAGATTTTCAGTTATATAGAGAAACTTTTGTTTGTTTAAAGACCAGAGTACAGGCAAGCTTACAAAGTATACCGCAATTTCAGTGGGCAAGGATGATAACAGAGCCACCAACCTCCTTTTGAGTTTTTAAAAAATAATTACTTTAAAATTAGGTGAATGAATTGAGGGTGGTGCTCATGAGTTCAGGTGTCTGTGGAGGCCAGAGAATCTGACTTCTCTGGACATGGAGTTACACATTGCTGTGAGCCACCCAACATGGGTACTGGGAACCAAACACAGATTCTCAGCAAGAACAGAGGTTTTCTAAACCACTAATCTGCTTCTCCAGTACTCTCCATCTTGTCTTTTTGAGAAAAGGTCTCACTATGTAGCTCAGGTTGGTCTCTAACTTAAAATCTGTCCCCGGCTGGGACTACGTGAATGCCACCACTCCTGACCTAGGAACAACTCCCAGTGGCCTGGTCTGAGTCACGCCCACACTGCAGAGAGTACATGGCTCACTGGACTGATCAGGACAGGGAACTGGGTCCTCAGCAGAACCATCACCGACCATGAGACACGGGGCTGGGAGAGCAGAGGAGGGACAGTAAGTTGGGCAAGAAAAAAGAAGAGAAGGGGGCTAGAGAGATGGCTCAGCGGTTAAGAGCAATGACTGCTCTTCCAGAGGTCCTGAGTTCAATTCCCAGCAACCACATGGTGGCTCACAACCATCTGTAATGGGATCTGATGCTCTCTTCTTGTATGTCTGAAGACAGCTACAGTATACTCATTAAATATATATATATATATATATATATATATATATAAATCTTTTTTAAAAAAAAAAAGAAGAGAATGACTATGGAATAGACAAAAGTAAGAAATAGCCTTAAAAATATTAATGTTAGTGAAGTGTATGATTTAAACTTGGCAGAGAAGAAAAGTCTAAGAACTGGGATGTAACTTAGTTGGCAGTCTTGCCTGACATGCACAAAGGCCTGAGTTCCTTTCCAGCACAACATAAACTTGGTATGGAGAAGCATGTCTGCAATCCGGTACTTAGTAAGTAGGGGCAGAAGGTTCAGAAGTTCAAAGTCAGCCTCAGCTACAAATTAAGTCTGAAACCAGCATAGACTACAGGAGACCTCGTCTCAATATTTTTCTTCATCATATTTTTATTTTATGTGTTTGTGTGTAAGAACTTTGCCTGCACATATGTCTGTGCACAAAATGCAGGCTTAGTGCCAGTGGAAATGGCCCTGCCTAGAGCCCTGGAGATGAAAGGTGTCTTTTCAGTTAAAGCTCCCTCTTCATTAGATGACTCCAGGTTCACCAAGCTGAGGGGAAAACTAACCATCACGTACCGGAAGTAGTGGTGCACACCTGCAATCCCAGCACTTAGTAGAATGAGGTAATGGATTGAGAGCTTGAGGCTAACCTGGGCTACATAGCTAATTCACGTCAGGCTATATATACTATAAACCTCAAACCTCCAAGTCCCAAAATAGAAGGTACCTCACAGCATTCACTACCATATTTCATAGTGGGAGGCTAGTTATTTTCACAAATCATTTCTTTTTTTAAATCTTTTTTTTTTTTAAGATTTATTTATTTTATATATGTGAGTACTGTCTTCAGACACACCAGAAGAGAGCATTGGCTCCTAATACAAATGGTTGTGAGCCACCATGTGGTTGCTGGGAATTGAAGTGCTGAGCCCTCTCTCCAGCCTACAAATCATTTCCAATACTCCATTATGAGCAGTAATAACCATCAGTATGCGTCAGAAGTTTGACATTCATTCATTCATTCATACATGCATGCATATGTACATATTCAATGGGATCAGTACAATGAAAGGCATTTGCACTCTGTTGTTCACTGCAGCATTATCTATCCACAATGACAAGATATGAAACCCAATCCAAGAATCAGAATCAGATTAATGAATAAAGAAAGTTCAGTAAGACTAAGCATGGAAGTACAGAGCCATTCAGGACTTGGAAGGCAGAAAGATGATGAGTTGGAAACCAGCTTAGGCTACGTGAGACCCTGTCTCAAAAAAAAAATAAAAAGGATAGATACACAGAAGATTACTATAAAGTCATGGAAGAAATTCTGGCATTTGTGAAAACAGGGCTGAACTCAGAGGACACAATGTTAAGTGAGATAAGCCAGGCACAGAAGACAAATACCACAAATGCCCTCCTTCTACACAGAGCTGGAAGCTGAGCTCACAGACAGAGTGTGAGGTGCGCGTTCCCAGGATCTGGGGAGCTGCTGAGGCAAAGGCACAAAGGTCACAGTCTCAGGTAGATGGAAAGGCGGTATGAGAGCTCTCCTGCACTGCAGGAAACACCATGTCATGAGGGGACTATGAGGGGGCTGCCTAGAGCACACAGCAGCATGGGGTGGGGGTAGGGGGGCACTGTCCAGAGCACGCTGAGGCTTCTTTTTTTTTTTTTTTTTTAGATTTATTTATTTATGTATTATATATAAGTACACTGTAGCTGTCTTCAGACACTCCAGAAGAGGGAGTCAGATCTCGTTATGGATGGTTGTGAGCCATCATGTGGTTGCTGGGATTTGAACTCTGGACCTTCGGAAGAGCAGTCGGGTGCTCTTACCCACTGAGCCATCTCACCAGCCCGAGGCTTCTTATTATAAGACCAAAACATATGACATGACAAGCTATTGCCCAAGGTGCATATGCCCCACACAGTATGTTGTGCACAGCAAGCATGTATAATTTCACCTAATTAAGAAAATGAATGTGGCAATTAAATAAGTATTCTGCACTACTTTTATGTATACTATTAAACTAGCCATCAAAACAACAGATTAGGTTGAAAACAATAATATCTATGATAATAACAGTAATTCCCAGGATAACCCATCATGCTTAAGCTGGAAATAAAGCTAAGCGTTGCAAAGTCGGATATGTCAAAACTGTTGTAGCTTAATATAGCATTAACTTATATCTTTGTAATTGCTTAAGAACTATAAGGAGGAGAATTTCTACCATCACCCCAGGAGGCTGGAGCAGATTCTCACATTAAAAATCATTTTAGTCACTGGGCGGTGGAGGCACACGCATTTAATCCCAGCATTTGGGAGGCAGAGGCAGGTGGATTTCTGAGTTTGAGGCCAGCCTGGTCTACAGAGTGAGTTCTAGGACAGCCAGGTCTACACAGAGAAACCCTGTCTCAAAAAAAAAAAAAAAATCATTTTAGTCACCCTGTTAGAACTATAGAAGTGCTTAAGAGAGCTGCACCTGCATACAAACCATACACTAGAAATACAAAACCCACCTGCCACAATCACTGTCCAACTCAGGAGAGAGGATTCTAGTATTCCACAAGTCAGACAGCTTTCCACCAAAGGCAACACTTCAGCCAAACCTTGCAGGATTAATTAACCACCAGGAGTTAATCATTTCAGGAAGAGAAAGTAAGTGCAAAACCCAGGCACAAGAAGCTTCCTTCTAACAAGGACAAACAAACACTTGTCATGGCGGCACAGCCTACAGTCCCAACACCACTCTGGGAAGTGAGGTAAGATCCCAAGTTTGAGACTAGCTTGGGCTATATGGAGAGTAGACTGACCAAGGGGACAAGCCTGAGGCCAGCATGCCAGGTTAAGAAAGTTAAACTGTCCTTATGACAATGGAGAACCACCAGCAGTTTAGATATTTTAGAAAGACTGTGTGGCAGAAGCCAGAAGCCAGACTCTTAAATTCAAGTCTGGGAAGCTGAGCAGTGGTGGTGCACGCCTTTGATCCCAGCACTTGGGAGGCAGAGGCAGGCGTCTTTCGGAGTTCGAGGCCAGCCTGGTAAACAAAGTGAGCTCCAGGATAGCCAGGTCTATACAGAGAAACCCTGTCTCGGGAAAAAAAAAAAAAAAGAGGCTGAGGCTGCTGCTCTGTGATAAAGCACTTACCCAGCACACATCAGGCACCATGTTCTGCCCTAGAACCACCTCTAAAATCCTAACCCAGATACTATTGTAAATAAAATGTGCCCCCTAGCCTCCTCACCGCCTGCTGACTCTCCACAGAGCTCACTAGCACACAGCTTCTGTACTTGGGTCTCTACCTGGGAACTGCAGAGGCCACATATCTGTCTGTTTTGTTCATTGCCCTACTGCTAAGAAGTGTGACAAAAATATCTATTCATCTCTAGGCTTTTACAGAGTGACCACTGAATGGTGCCACCAACTCAGTGTTAGCCCAGAATTCTTTTGAGTTTCATAAATTCCCTTTCCTATTTTAAAGAATAGTTTAGCCCAGATGTGACAATGTCAGCACAACTTTAATCCCAGCACTCTGGAGAACTCACTCACTATGAGTTCAAGGCCAGCCAAGGCCACAAAGTAAGACCTGTCTCAAAAAACAGATTTATGATTAACTGGTCTGAAAACCAAAGTGCTAAGAAGCTAAAGCAAAAAGTAAAACTTGACAGGAATGTTGACACATGTCTCCGTTTCCTACAACACTATGCTTAAAGTAGGTAAATGGCTCTATAAAACTGGGGAATGGGGCTGGAGAGCTGCTAACAATGCCTGCTCTTGCAGACTGGACTTCAGCTCCCAGAATGCCTGTTGGGTGCCTCACTAACTCCACCTCTAACTCCAGCTCCAGAGATCCAGCATCCCAGGATCCTCTTGGGACCTTCAAAGGCATTCATCACACATGCACACACATAAAATATAGAAACTTTTCACGATGAGGCACAGGTTTGGAGATATATAGTTCAGTGGCAGAGAACTTGCCTAGCATGCACAAGGCACTGGGTTTGAATTCCAGACACGAAAAGAAAAGAAAAGAAAAGAAAAGAAAAGAAAAGAAAAGAAAAGAAAAGAAAAGAACGGGCAGTGGTGGCGCATGTCTTTAATCCCAGCACTTGGGAGGCAGAGACAGGCGGATTTCTGAGTTCAAGGCCAGCCTGGTCTACAAAGTGAGTTTCAGGACAGCCAGGGCTACACAGAGAAACCCTGCCTCGAAAAACCAAAAAAAAAAAAAAAAAAAAAAAAATACTTTGATGGCTTATTTGTTTTGTTTTGTTGTTTTTGTTTTTTTGAAACAGGGTTTCTCTGTGTAGCCCTGGTTGTCCTGGAATTAACTCTGTAGACCAGGCTGGCTTCAAACTCAGAGATCCACCTGCCTCTGCCTCCTGAGTACTGGGTTTAATGGTGTGTTCCACCATGCCCAGTTTAAAATCTTTTTAAAAATTACTTTTACAATAATTTACTTTCTGTCTGTCTGTCTGTCTGTCTTTCTCCCTCCCCTTCCCATCCCCCATGCATATATGTAAAAGTGTGCATGTGGAGGTCAGAGGACAGCTTGTAGGACTTGCTTCTCTCCTACCATGTGGTCCCAGGGTTCAAATGTAGGTTAACAGACTGGGTGTCAAGCTCCTGCACCCACTAGGCCATTTCTCAAGCCCTGTAGTTAAATCCTAATGGCCCAAGGAGTACAGCACAATGGATCATGGAGCACACCACCACCCCAGTACCGAGAAAGGACCTGGTGAGGCAGGAGACCTCAAGTTTGGGGACTAACAGTGAGTTCCAAGCTAGCCTAGGATCCCTTGTCTCAAACAACAAACAAAACAAAAGCTCCTGTAGGCAGGTTCTCTGGCCAGAAGCAGAACACGGAGGATTTGCTTTTGAGGAAATTCCAGACTAGAAATCACCCACTCTTCTCTGGCAGAACTGGCTACTTCCTCATGCCTCGGGCACTGAAGACCCCTCCTCACCAGCACTCACGTCAGATGCTCACCGCCAGCCACGCACCCTCTTCACAATATGCCTCATTGCAATGGCTTGCCCTGGGCCTCTACCACACCTGTGAAAACTGCTAGTGACTCAGGCTTACAGAACTTGAGGCAATACGCCAGGCATGGCAGCACTCCCCTTTTATCCCAAGAGAGACAGAAGGATCTCTTAGTGTGGGGCCAGCCTGATCTACATAGCAAAGGACCTATTAAGTAAATAGAGGTGAAATTCCATCAAGCCAAGAACCCTGTAAGTGATATTAAAATAAGTTTATCTAAATTTCCATCTTTGTAAACTAGATTTTCTTTCTTTTTTGTTTTGTTTTTGCTTTGCTTGTTTGTTTGTTTGCAGACGGGGTTTTCTCTGCATAGCCCTGGCTGACCTGGAACTGGCCTCAAACTTAACCAGTCTCTTCAGGACTCGTTTTTTTTCCCTGTACAAACGCCTAAGAATTAAAAAAAAAAAAATCTAAGAATTTTCTCTGCAGAAAATAGATTTTCTTTTTCTTTTTAAATATTTATTTATTTTATGTACGTGAGTACATTGTCCCTGCCTTCACACTCCACAAGAGGGCATCAGATCCTATTACAGATGGTTGTGAGCCACCATGTGGTTGCTGGGAATTGAACTCAGGACCTCTGGAAGAGCAGTCAGTGCTCTTAACTGCTGGGCCATCTCTCCAGCCCAATAGATTTTCTTAAAGAGAACATACTTTCACTTTTTTCTTCTAGCACTGGGAACTGATCACATGACCTCACAGCCCCTGAGTAGGCAAGCACTCTACACTGGGCTTGTCCTTGGTCCGGGGAGGCGTAAAGTGTTCCAAAAGCAGACTGAGGCTGGACGTGCTCCCTCTGAAGACAGAAGCAGGAGGAGCATTGGTCTGAGACTAGCCTGGACTACATATGGAGACTCCCTCCAAACGTGAGGCACAGGGAGAGGAAAGAGATAGCCTGGATGAATACTATTATAATAGTTATTTTCATGTCCACATACAGATGCTAGAAAGCGTTCCATGGTTAATAGCTAGAAACCTCATTTAAGCGACAGGCCACATGGGTCTCTCACAGTCTTTTATGGCCTCTAACATTTAAAAAAAAAATGACATTTATTTTGTGTGCTTCTGTGTTTGTGTATGTGTGCATGTTTGCACAGCATAAATGTGCCATGGAGCATACGCAGAGGTCAGAGGATTACTGGCCCTTGCTGTTCCGTTGCTTCCACTGTGCAGGTCCTGAAGCCCATTTCAGGCCATCTGACTTGTAGCAAGCACTTTTCCACACTGAGCTACCTCACTGCCCCTCCCCTGCAGCTCCATAACAAAAGTCATTCTTAACTTGTTGGTCATTCAAAATCACTATGGGACAATCCCTGAATGTCAGCTGGAAACTGCTTTGCCCAGCCAAGGTTCTTTCAAGAGCCCTGGCCATGGGAAGAGCCCAGGTCTGACCAGTGAATGAGCAAGGCTTGTTGATCGCTGGTGCAGACAACAGTAATGCCTGTATTCTAAGTCATCTGTCAGTTCTCTGCTCAAATAAGCCACTCACAAGACCAAGCGCTTCACAGAGCTTTCGTTTTCTCTACAGCAACCACAGCTATCAAATCTCATTCCTTAGCTCAAATTTAAAAACCAAAATGATCATAAAATCTCTGAATATCTACAAAATCATCAGATGTGTATAAGGACAAATATATGCTGGTGATCCCTGAAAGAAGATCTCTAATTCGGGGCTGGAGAGATGGCTCAGCGGTTAAGAGCACTGACTGCTTTTCAGAAGGTTCTGAGTTCAAATCCCCGCAACCACATAGTGGCTCACAACCATCCGTAATGAGATCTGACGCCCTCTTCTGGTGCATCTGAAGACAGCTACAGTGTAGTTAGATATATAATAAATAAATCTTTAAAAAAAAAAATCTCTAATTCAACAAAGGGATGTAATGTGTGTATATATATATATATATATATATATATTCACACACACATGTATATATGCATATATAGTATATATAATATATACAGGATATAACACATATAATCTATATATGTCTATGTGTATATTGTATGAGGTGAGGGTGAGGGAGACCTTTGCCATGGTGTATATGTGGTGTCAGAGAACAACTTGAGGGCTTAGTTCTCTCCTTCCACCATGTGGATGCCAGGGATCTAACTCGGGACATCAACCTTGGCAACAGGAGACTTCAGTTACTAAGCTGTCTCACCAGCCCATATTAAGATACTTTGATGGCTTTTTTGTCTTGTTTTGTTCTGTTGTTTTTGTTTTTGTTTTTTTAAACAGGGTTTCTCTGTGTAGCCCTGGTTGTCCTGGAATTCACTCTACAGACCAGGCTGGCCTCAAACTCACTGAGATCCACCTGCCTCTGCCTCCTGATTGCTGGGATGAAAGGCGTGCACTATCACCACCCTGCCAATATACTTTGTAATGTTAATTTACAGATGAAGAATTCGAACATTCAGATCATCTCTAGCTGTAACATACCATCAGCAGCTGTATGACACATCAGGTAAGATGAGATCAGATCCCATCTCCACAATGGTGGACTAAAATTCTGTTACTATTATCATTCACTGGATGTGTGACATGTTAGAAATGAAACTCCTCTGTAAGACCACCCGCAGTACTTTAGAAGAGCATCATGAAGCATATGAAAGTGAGAAGTCACACTCAGCGGGTGCTATAACTGCTACCATGGATACCAAAGCACTGTTCCCAGGCCTCACATAAGTTAACAGGATACAAAGAGGGTAGTACTGTCTGAAACTCAAAGCAACTGAAACCCCGCCAGTGCTCCTGAACACAAAGCCACACCATGACCGTGTGCCGGATCAGCTCCCCCATCCCTCATGACAACGTGTCAAATTAAACAGCACTGTGCATTCTTTTTTCTCCGTCTTCTCTTTTGCTGAGACACTGTACTCCTGCTTAGCATAGGTCTGGAGCCACACACCTTCTCTTGCAGAGCTTTGGCTGGCATCTCCACAGCCCCATCAATCAGGGTATACATCAGGATAAACTGTCAAGAAAGAATCCCCAACCTGTCACCTTGACCCTGCATGATATAAGATGAACCAGCATGTTCTAGTGACAAAAGCCACGAGGGGTTTTTATTTTGTTTTGTTTTTGAAACGGGGTCTCTCTATGGAGTCCTGACTGTCCTGAAACTCCCTATGTAACCAGGCTGACCTTGAACTCACAGAGATCCACCTGCCTCTGCATCCCAAGTACTAGTGTGCCACACCACACCCAGGCTCAAGAGCCTCAGATCTTCCCTTTTGTCTTCTACTGGTTGTGCAGAAAATCCAGAGAGATGGGGCCTTTTGATCTGCGCCCATCTCTCAGTGGGCATCTCCCTCCTTGGATGGTTAGAATGGGAACAGAACTCAGTGCCATGAGCAAACCTTCTTACACGCCTGTTCAGACTAAATGTTCAGAAACATCCAGGAGTATCTGCAGAGCAAGAAGACAAAGCTAATTTGAATTCTCATCAAACTGTGAAGCCCCAGTCTGCAAAACAGCAGAGCCTTCTCATCACCTGGGAGAAGCTCAGCACAAGGAACTGACACAACACACACAAGACAGCTCCCTTTACTCAGCAATCCCCATTACACGAGAACTTTACTCTCAGTTATAATTCCAAGTCTCACAGGCTGATTAAAAAGGAATTAAAAATTGGTTTAATTCAATAAACACTAATGCCAGTAAATGCTGATCCCAACGGCTGCCAACGCTCCTCTGTTCTGGAGGGCAAAGTCTCACTGAACTCTTTATCAGCAACTAGGGTATGTTCTACCTAAGAATTCCACTCTTAGGAACTGATCCCAAGGATAATACTGGATACATGGAATATAAGATGTAACAATAATGACCTGTAATCAACTATAATTATGATACAGCCAAATATGTTATTATTCAATTAGAAAAGATAGAGCTGGGCTGGCAAGACTCAGGATGTAAAATGCTTGCCAAGCAAGCCCAACAATCAGAGTTTGATCTCTGGATCCCACATAAAGGTGAAAGGGTTTCCCATGTGTACTCATGTAGAATTTCCATTCGTTTCAGCTTTATCGGAGATCAACTTTGACTTTACACGTTCATGCACAGTATTCTGCTAGACTTTTGGCTGTCATAAAGGCGTGTAAATAAGTTAGCATACATCAACATGAGGACTTTATTTAATGACTATTAGCTGGAACAAACACCTCTTTCTAGTCGGGCTAGAAAAGGCCTAAAGTGCCATCATCTACTTCTGACCGCGTCCCTATGTCTTAGGTTATGTATTCACTGCTTTTGCCGTTGTGAGAGAACCTGTTGCTACATAGCCCAACCACACACAGAACTCTCTAATACCACAGGCTGCTCTCAAACTAAACACCCCAGCCTACGGAATGCTCAGATCACAAATACGTAAGACAAAAATCTCATTATGATGTAATGTCTTTTGAGAATAATAAGAAAGTTGTCAATTTTCAAACAAAAAGGAGAAAACTAGATCAACCAAGTTATCCTCATTCCATACCATGCAGAGAATAATATATATTTAGGTATATATTTAAGTACTACATATGAATAATGAATATAAATAAGTAACTATATAAAATACCTATGTATTTAGTAAATATACATTTATATAATCATTCATACACCCACACACACACACACATATATATATATTTGGGGTGTTTTATTTGCTTTTTTTTTTTTTTTTTGGTTTTTTTTCGAAACAGGGTTTCTTTGTGTAGCCCTGGCTGTCCTGGAACTCACTTTGTAGACCAGACTGGCCTCGAACTCAGAAATCCGCCTTCCTCTGCCTCCCGAGTGCTGGGATTAAAGGCGTGCACCACCATGCCCAGCTTGTTCGTTTCTTTTGTAATAAGACCTCACTATGCTGCCCTGGCTGGTCTGAAGCTCATTATGTAGACCAGGCTGACCTCAAACTCACAGAGATCCACCTGCCTCTCTCTCCAGAGTGCTGGATTAAAGGCATGTGCCTTTGAATTCAGCAATAAAAATATTAAAAATATATAAACCCACGACTACTGACATGGATAAACCCTTGTTAAATGAAGTAAAGCACAGTACATGAAGTAAACGAATTTGACTATAAAATGTAAAAGTTTTATTTTTTATGATGTAAAGCTATAAATGATCAGCCTTATTTTCATTTTTATTTTTAAATCTTTAATTATTTTATATGAATTGCCGTTTTGCCTGAATGTATGTCAGTGCAATATCCACAGATGACAGAGAGGGTGCAGAATCCCAGAGGTCTGGAGTTGCAAATGGTTGTAAGACAAATGTGGGTGCCTGGACTTGAACCAGGACCCTATGGAAGAGCAGCCAGTCCTAAGTGCTCACTGAGCCATCTCTCTAGCCCCTTGCTTTCATTCTGAGACAAAGTCTCACAGAGCCCAGGTTGGAATCCAACTCTATGTAGCTGAAGATGACCTTGAACACCTGACTTCCCTCTTGGAGCCTCTGAGTGCTGGAAACCAGACAAGACTCTCCTAACTGACTTAACACCCCAAGCCCACATATGTCTTATGCAAATACAAATGGAAAGGTTTTAAAGAGGCCAGGAAATAGCAATAATCTTAGGTAATAGAGTTATGGCAGTTGTCTGTTTTGAAATAGAGTCTCACTATGTTGCTCTGCCTATTCTAGAACTCACTGTGTAGACCAGGCTGGCCTCAAACTCACAGAGATCCGCCTGCCTCTGCCCCCAAGTGCTGGGATTAAAGGTATACACAACACACTTGAGCGCTGGCTTCATTTTTTTTTTAATATTTTATTTTTCTTTCTCTAGCGTGCATGTACTGCTTTTAAGTGACTTTAAAGCATTTTAGACATAATGTCTTCAGTTCTTTTAATTCCAGGAAGTATGAAATTATCTCCAGTTATAGGTCAGGAGGTGGTGTCCAGACCCTGAGTCTCCTCACAGCTGCCTGGCCTAGGTGGACTCCGTCCTGTCTGTGGTGTCTCCACCTTCCTAAGCAGGTGTTCTCTCCCAGTCTCCCAGGCACAGCATGGCTGGCAGGCTGGCCTCACACTGACTTCATCTGACTCTGCGGCTCTGCGGACTCCCAGGAGGCCCTCACAAGCTTACAGAGGGCAAGAAGGAAAAGGGAAGCGTAGCCCAGTTTTCCGTGCATGACTCTGCACAGCATAATTCTAAAGCCCAGTGAGGAAATGAAGAGGTGACCTGCTGAGGCACTGTCCTGACCTCACGGCGACAACGGGCTTGCTCAGCTCACCCAATGCTAACAAGGCCCATGCGCTATCTATCTACCTTTTTTTCCCTAATGCAGGACTCTTCTGTTTGGCATTTCCTGTTCTTTCTGTTTTTAAGGGTTTTTTGGAGACAGGTCACATGTAGCCCAGGCTGAACTCTAACTCGCTATGGAATGAGGATGACTCTGAACTCCTAAGCTTCTTACTCTACCTCCTTCAGGGAAGTCCGTGCCTGCCGCCCACCTGCCTGCCCGCCCACCGGCCCACCGTGCCTGGCTACTCTGAACTTTCAGTGCTTTTACCTGATGAACCGTTCTAGCAGCCTGTATCTGTCACCCTCGGAGCTCTGCTTTCTGTTCCTGACAGTGGCACTGGGGGAAATGGGTCTACTCCCCTTAATTCTTAAATCTCTATCCAACTATAGAGAGTCAATTCATCATTCATGTAACATGTATTCACTGAGCTTCCACGGTGTCAAATACTGTAAACCATCCAATGAAACCTCCATTAACTGTCATCTTTGCCTAAGGTTAAAGCTAACGGCAAAGGGGTCACAGAAAGGGAAAATCCAGCAATTCCCGGTCATAGACCAAAGCTAGCCTGTTGCCTGTTTCTGTGAATGAAGTTTTATTGAAACACTGCTAGCTGGGCGTGGTGGCGCACGCCTTTAATCCCAGCACTTGGGAGGCAGAGGCAGGCAGATTTCTGAGTTCGAGGCCAGCCTGGTCTACAGAGTGAGTTCCAGGACATCCAGGGCTACACAGAGAAACCCTGTCTCGGAAAAAAAAGAGAGAGAGAGAGAGAGAAACACTGCTAAGTTGCATTCATTCATGAATTATCTGTGGCTGTTTGGAGACTAAGGAGCAGAACTAAAGAGTTGCAAAATACTACATGACTCACAAAGCATACATTACTTAGTATCTGATCCTCTACAGAAAACTTTTCTGACCCTATTTCAAGGTACCAACATGTCATCTGATCTTCATTATTGGTCTCTTTAGTAGTAATATATAGGGCTGGAGAGATGGCTCGGCAGTTAAGAGCACTGACTGTTCTTCCGGAGGTCCTGAGTTCAAATCCCAGCAACCACATGGTGGCTCACAACCATCTGTAATAGAATCAGATGCCTTCTTCTGGTGTGTCTGAAGAACAACTACAGTGCACTCACATACATAAAATAAATAAATGAATCTTTAAAAAATAAAATAAAAATAAAAGCAGTAACATATAATAAATCCATAACTTTATGCTAATCCTCAACTCAGTACTACATGAGACCACTCTTCTTTGTACCATTCTAACATGATAGCATCATAGTCTCATAATCAGTGACACCAGAAAACATGTTTCCTACAACTGTGGGACCCTGGTGATCTTTAATCCCTGTTCCTCAGGGCCTCAGGATGTACCTCAGTGTTAAGCATGCCGACTTATTCTGTATGAGGCTCCAGGTTCAATCCCCACTCCCCACTAAGAAAGGAGAAAGATACAGATGTAGGTAAAATGACTGAGTGTTGTCACAGTCTTCCTGGACTTCACTCTGAGCCAGGCCTGGGTAGATTAAATGACGCTTAGGACAAGTGTCAAGGATAGTTCTATCCCAAAGCCCGATAAGCACTTGAATTTTCTTCTTTTCCTGTTTTTTTTTTTTAGGAGCTTTTTTCTTTATGTTTATGAATGTTTAGCTTGCACGTGTGTATGTGCCCCATTTGTACACCTGACAAGGCCAGAAGATCCCCAGAACTGGAGTTACAAATGGTTGTGAGTTAGCAAGTGGTCCTGGGAACTGAACCTGGGCCCTCTGCAAGAGCAGCCAGTACTCTTAACCATCCGCCCTTCCTCTTGTTTGTTGTTGTTGTTGTTGCCTTCGTACCTAACTGGGAATGCCTTTGCATTCCTGATCCTCCTGCCTAAATCTCCCAAATGCTGGGATGCATCACCAGATCAGGAGCTTCTCTGGAAAGCCAAGGTCTCCCTATGCAGCGCCTCAGTGTGCTCCTCACGCTTTACCCTCCTGGGCAGTGGATTAGGCCAGGATTCTGTCAGCTATGGAGCTTGCCTGCTCAGACTTTTCCTCACCTTCCAGTCTCACCCAGAAGCCTGACTAAATAGAGATTAACTCGGACAGGGAATGGAGCTTTCAAGGCCGGTCAGGAGCCCACTGGCCCCATGAGTATCTGTCTCAGTCATGGTGTGCTTACATGGGTTGATACTCACGCAAAATTCACAGAATACTTGACATTAATGCATTTTCCAGTATTTAAGTTACCCTTAACCATTTTCTTAAAAAAATAAAGACGATCTAGTTTGTATTAAATTTCAATAACTTTGTGAGTTTTAAGAATAAAAAGACTTAGCCGGTGGCGCATGCCTTTAATCCCAGCACTCAGGAGGCAGAGGCAGGCGGATTTCTGAGTTCTAGGCCAGTCTGGTCTACAAAGTGAGTTCCAGGATAGCCACAGCTAAAGAGAAACCATGTCTGGAAAAAAAAAAAAAAAAAGAAAAAAAAGAAAAGAAAAGAAAAGAAAGGAAAGAAAGAAAAAGAATAAAAAGACTTATTCCAAAAAGAAAAAAAAGACCAGATTCTTTTCCTTTAAATAATTACTGATATTTTGATTCAAAAATAAGCATCGAGTAGTAAGAGTTTTGTATATGGCACTGTCACCCTTGTAGATAGTTTACAACTGCCTGTAAACCCAGCTCCAGGGGAATCTGAGAGCCGTGGCCTCTGTGGGCACTGCATTCATGTGTCTATAACCCCACCCCCACCAAGCCTGGGTGTTTTTATCCTACTTGGAGGACAGGTGAGGCAAGCTAAGGGTTAAATTGTGACTGATATGTGATATGCAGGGTGGATATGGAAGGGATTCAGACAAAGGCCTGTATCTCTCTCTCTCTCTCACTAGGCTATGTCTGAAATTCAAAGCCTTGTTAATGGGCTCAGACTTGTTTTCTTTTCTTTGAATATAGACTCCAGGGTTGGAGAGATGGCTCAGTGGTTAAGAACACTGACTGCTCTTCTGGAGGTCCTGAGTTCAATTCCCAGCAACCACTTGGTAGCTCACAACCACCTGTAATGGGATATGATGCCCTCTTCTGGTGTGTGTCTGAAGGCAGCTACAGTGTACTCATCATATACATAAAACAAATAAATAAAACCTTGAATATAGACTCCAAAACCCTACTATCATTCCTGAGTGACATACTAGAGCCAAGCATCTCCCTGGCCTGATAAACTCCTAACAAAGACAGCTGTAATGCCCACTGTGTGTTCCCTCCTCCTTCTACCTCCACAGACTGAACACTGCCACAACACCTGACAATTAAACACCTCCAAGCATTCTTTAAAGGAAGTTTGGGGAAGTAACTGCATTTGCATAAACAGTATTTTTTTTTAAATCAATGATTAGCCTTTTCCAGACCTAAAGAGGGCTCAAGGAAACCTTAATAGTACTGAAGGAAAAACATGACACTTGAAGCTTATATAATGACACCAGATGGAGCTTTCTAAACTATTAAGTTCATCGGAAGAAAATCTAGCCTAGGAGTACGGGGCCTCTGTACACCAAGTCTTGTAGACTGACCCAGTATTAGAAGATCTAGAAAACACCAGAAAGGTAAAAGACTGCCAATTTTTACTGCTGAAATTTGTAAAGAAATCTATTTAACAGAGTAATGAAAACATAATCTACTCCAAGGGGGTCATTCAGTCTTAAGTTCACTTTATCGGTACACAATCTGTCTACATTAATAACCTGTCTACAGTAGTAATTACAAACAGTCCCCGGAACTGGTTTTTGTTTTGTTGCTTTGCGGCTCTGTTTTATTTCTGCCCCATCAATACCACGTATTTGGGCAGTAATCCTTTCTTGTTTTTAAGGAAGGAGACAGGCTTAGTGGGCACAGGGCAATGGGAGCAGCAGGCAGAGTCACAACTCAACGGGGGGGGGGGGGGGGGGGGGGGGGGCAATTCACTTGTTAAAGACATCCCAGGAATGCTTTCTCATTCACTCAGGTCCCTCACAGGATTCTCTGCGGCCTGGCTTTACAGTGAGCCATTTGGCCCTCCCACAGTTCCAGGAGGTGGGCACTGTTTCTCCATAACCCTCCTTTGAAAGATGAATGGACCGAGGTTTGTGGACACCAGCAGACTTGCGTCAGATCGAGTGGTTTGTACATGTTTGTACTCAGTCCTGGCTATCTGCACGTGGTGCTTTCAATCACAGGAAAAGACACAATGCTAACTTTTCAACGAGCTTGACCACAGCTTCCCAAAGCACAGGCATGTGTTGTGGTGTGTGTGTGTGTGTGTGTGTGTGTGTGTATGTAACTGGTGGTGGTGGGGTCATAGAAAATGAGTCATTTCTTCCTACCGACTCATTCATTGTCACCTGTGGAGAATCTCAGGTAACTAAAACACTTCAAGCCCAGTTTCTCAGCCTTTTGGCTAAAATCAAAGAGTCTGAAGTCTCGAAACACCCACTTCCAAGTTGTAAACTATTACTGTCACCCTATTATACACTCCAATATCCTGCATGTAAAAAGAAAAGGTGGGGGTTGGAATTCCTCCCGGAGCTGGAAGGACCTGCAAAACTGTGAAGTGGGATTGTTTATTGTCCCTGGGTCCTTTATCCCCACTTTGCAGCCAGTAGGTTTAAAAAAAAAAAAAAAACTAAGAGAAAGGGGAGGCATGTCTCCCTTATTCCAGCCATTCGGCTGAGGGAACTAAATGAGAACGTTGTTCTACTGCCCTTTACAAATTTCAGAGTTATTAGGTGACAGTTAAAAAGGCAAGTGCAACCCGAGCACCCAGCACTGGGAGAACGGGAGAACGCTGATTCAAATAACACTCCTCACGACCCAGTCTCTGGCTCCTGTCAATTACACAAAAGAGTCTGCTATTAAATATTGATGGCATGCATTTGCGCTGGGGCTCTCACCAAGAGCCCTCTCATGCTACCAATCTCTGTCAAAAACTGTCCCCGTTTTTCTAGGTAGAATCCCAGACCACTGGGAGTGCCTCGGGTGTTATGTTCATTCTGTCTCTCCCAGAGGAGATGACAGAGCCACCCCACATCCCAGGGAGGAGAAAAGACCGGAGGGTCCAGGCTGGAAGGACCAGGGACCCCTTGTCCCCCCCCAGCTGTCAGCAGCAAGCCGGGAGGCGGGGCGCAGCCCGGCCCGAGTGTCCGCACAAAGGCAGTGGGCGAACGGATGTGACCGTGCACCCGGGCCACATCGGAGATCACTTACCCAGCAGCAGCACGTTCTTCCCGGTCGGGAGCTTGGAGCGCGAGCGCGTGGAGACCTCGCTGAGGATGCAGGACCTAACGGGGAGCAAGGCGCAGGCTAAGGCCGGGCCCGACCGAGGACGAGAACCGCCGGGCCCAGCTCCCGGGAGGCCCCGCCCGGCTCCCAGCTCCCGCGGGGCTCGGGGATCCCAGAGGCGTCCGCCCTGGCGAGATAACCCGCGGGGGACCGGAGAGGGGTGCGGTCCTTACCAAAGGTTCTGCCCGTCCTCATCGTCGCCCGCCGCGGGGCCGCCGCTGCCCGACGCAAGCTCGTTGGCTAGGGGTCCGCTGGCGTAAGTCGAGGCTAGCCCGGGTGGAGATGAACCGAACGAGCCGACTCGCCCCACGGCCGCCATCTTGGTCGGGAATCACACCACTCCTGACAGGGCTGGAAGAGCGAGGCGGCGGCGGCGACGGCGGTGGCGGCAGCGGCGGACGGAACCCGGATATGGACGCTCGGGGCTCGGGAGCGGACCGCGCCTGCGGGGGCGGGGACCAAGCCTGAGGGCGGGGTCTGGGGAGGGGTTGTCCAAGGAGCAGGGCGCTGCTGCACATGCGCGGCAGCAGACCGGGCCGCGCATGCGCGGGCTGATTCTCTGCTTGGACTGTGGTAATGCTGGTTTTCCCTGTGTCTCCAAGCTGAAACGCTGCCCAAAGTGCACCACCCGTCATCCCGGTTGCCCGCCGGGCGTGCCGGGCATGTCAGTGCGCGACGCAGCTTCCCACCTTTCAGTGGGGCGGTAACCTGGGATCGGCGTGGATATCCAGCGCTGCCCACCCTTCAGTTGGGCTAAGCGGGGGTCAACAGCCTTAACTACCCCGGTCCTGGATTTCTGCTCCTTCCTCCTTACATTCTAAAAGGACGATGAGTACCTCAAGGTGGACCCACATCTGGAGCCGGTTCTTCCAGATTCTTTGCGACTGCGAGACATACATGTTGGCAACACTTGGAAAATTAATGGTCTTGATGGATTTGTGTTTTGGTTTGTTTTCTGAAGGGAATCTCACGTAGCCCAGGCTAGACTCTTTACTGATCTTGCCTGTGGGTCCTAAGTGCTGAGGCAGGTGATCGGGTGCACATCACTATGCCCACCTCAGGTCTGATGTCTGATGTTTCAGATCCCTGTGAGATCTGAAAAGACTCCCTACAGGAGTCGGCTCTCCGTCACCATGGTTAATACACAAGCACGGAGAACCTAAGCCAGACCCCAGATAATTCTCTACTAGAACTTGATTAGCTAAATATAGTGGAAAATCTAAGGCCTGTTTCCAGAAAGATTCAATGGCTTTAAGGCTGTCGTGCGCCCCATAAGAACAATTGCTGAAGATAGTCTGACTTTTGAACATTTTTTTTCCTTACTTGAAGATAGCTCGTTCACGTGACCCGAGTGATGATGCTACTATGTTAGCGAGAAAATCCACAACCCCGCGCTGCATTTGCTACAGGCACTGCATTTATAGGGTTTGTCCACTAGCTAATCTCGAGTTCAGGCCCTAGTAAGGTGGGATAAAGGGAACATTAATCCAGAAAATCATACGTGTTCAGCGCGTGTTAATTACTGTTTTTATTTTTAAATCTGTTAAAGATACATTTATTATTTTATGTATACAGATATTTTGCCTGGATGTATGTCTGTGCACCACATGAATGTCTATGCCCTGGTGCCAGTAGAGGCCTGAAGGGAGCATCAATTCCCTGGAACGTGGAATGGGTTGAGAGCTGCCATGTGGGTGCTGGGAATTGAATCTAAGTCCTCTGGAAAAGAGCAAGTGCTCTTTTATTTATTTATTTACGTACTTATTTATATGAGTACACTGTCACTGTCTTCAGACACACCAGAAGAGAGCATCAGATCCCATTACAGATGGTTGTGAGCCACCATGTAGTTGCTGGGAATTGAACTCAGGACCTCTGGAAGAACAGTTGGTTCTCTTAATTGCTGAGCCATCTCTCCAGCCCAAGCAAGTGCTCTTAATTGCTGAGCTATATCTGCAGTGCTGTTAATCTGTGTGTGTCTGTGTGTTGATGCATGTGTCTTTGTGTTTATGCATGTGTATGTGTGTATTTATGCATGTGTGTGTCTGTGTGTGTGTGTGTCAGTGTTTTTGTGTGTGTGTTCATTCTCAAGAAAACAATGTTGGGTGTCAGTCCCCACCTTCCCCCTTGTTTGAGGTGGGGGTCTCTTGGCATTGGTCCATTTGTAGTTTGTCACTGCGTGGACCACACAAGTTGACCCTGGAGCATCCACCTCCCAGTTGATGTAGAAACCCTGCTTGTCTGGCTTTTTACCTTGGATTCTAGGCCTCTTCCCTCAGGCCCTCAAACTGCAAGCCCTTTACCTACAGAGCCACCTCTCCGGCCCACTTTACTGATGTGAGTAGCTAAGGGTGGCTCGGACTCTGTGAATGCTGATGCCCTTGAGTGACTGCCCTCTCCAGGGGGTCACTACAGGGGACACCACCTTACCTACTTATGAATGGTTGTCTTAACCTTTCCAGCCATATCTGGCCAACGCCTGCTAAAGGTGGTCCTAATGACTTCCTGCAGCTAAGATTAATGTCACTGTGATTAGGAAAGGACCCAGAGATTTCCCATGTACCCTAGCTTTTCCGTGATGGCCTCCCACATTACAGCTACGAAGGAAAGCTCCAAGAGCTGCGGCCCCTCTGAGCGACGGTTCACTTTCTGCTCCGTTTATTGCTTCACTTATCTTCTTTCCTCTGAGCATTTTCTCAGTTTCGTTTATACACGGAGCTGTGGTTTCCATATCAGATTTGCTATGTCTGAAAAGTGTTTACTTTTATAATAGTGTCAGACCTTCAGATAAGCTAACTAAAGATTCAAACTGGGGTCAAAGTTGTACTCTTATGGTGCTGGGGAGTTGCCTCAGTTGGTAGAGTGTCTGGACACAATGCATGAAGTCCTGAGTTCCATCCCCAGCACCGAATACACCAGGAGTGGTGGGATAGACCTATAAGCCCAGCATTTGGGAGGTGGAGACAGGAGGTTGGGAAGTTCAAGGTCACCTGCAGATACACAGTCAATTCAAGGGCAGCCTGGGCTACATGTGACCCCACTTCCAAACAAAAAATTGGGAAAAAAAGTGGGGGGGGGAGTTGTAATTCCTGTGACTTTTTTATACTATTGATATATAGCATTCTTCTATTAAGATACCTGATTAAAATTATTCCTTATAAATGTCTACCATGTACCAGGATGCACTTTTTAAACTTTTTTTTTTTTAAGATTTATTTATTTATTTATATGTAACTACACTGTAGCTGTCTTCAGACATACCAGAAGAGGGCATCAGATCTCATTACAGATGGTTGTGAACCACCATGTGGTTGCTTGGGTTTGAACTCAGGACCTTCGGAAGAGCAGTCAGTGCTTTTAACCGCTGAGCCATCATCTCTCCAGCCCCCACCAGGTTGCTTTCTATGTAGTGTGACTTTTTGTCTTCATCTGGTTCTTGTTTTTGTTTGGGGGAGTCGTCGTTGTTGTTGTTTATTGTTGTTTTTTTTTCAAGACAGGTTTCTCTGTATAGCCCTGGCTGTCCTGGAACTCACTCTATAGACCAGGCTGGCCTCGAACTCAGAAATCCGCCTGCCTCTGCCTCCCAAGTGCTGGGATTAAAGGCATGTGCCACCATGCCCGGCAGATTTTATTTTTTAAATGTTATGTGTATAAATGTTTGCAGTATGCATGTATCTACAACACATGAGTGCCTGGTGCCAGAAGGCGTTGGATCACCTAGGACTGGGGGTTACATGGTTGTAAGCCAGCATGTGGGTGTTGAAAACATGCTTGAGTCACAAGCAAGACCAGCCAGTACTCTTAACTGATGTGTCATCTCTCCAGACCCTTATTTAATGATTTTAAAAAAGATTGCATGTGTGCATGCACAGGCATGCACATATGTATGTGCACATGCACTCATTAGAGTGTATCTATGCCAAGTGCACACAGGTAACCTTGGAGGCCAGAAGACTGCCTCAGCTCACCTGGAACTGGAGCCACAAGCATTTGTGAGTAGCCATAGGGTGCTGGCAACCAGACTCAGATCCTCTGCAAGAACAGTTTGTGCTCTCAACCACTGAGCCATCTTTCAAGCTACCAATTAATGATTTTTTTTTAATTTTTTTTTTAAAGATTTATTTATTTATTATATGTAAGTACACTGTAGCTGTCTTCAGACACTCCAGAAGAGGGCGCCAGATCTCATTGCGGATGGTTGTGAGCCACCATGTGGTTGCTGGGATTTGAACTCTGGACCTTCAGAAGAGCAGTCGGGTGCTCTTACCCACTGAGCCATCTCACCAGCCCGATTTTTTTTAATTAACAACGTTTTAAAAATCAAACAGTTCAACACATTACGATCCAAAGATAAAGTAATTTGATACTTACATGCTGAGGAGTGATGGCAGAAAAATATTAAAGTCCTTTGTTCTGTGATGAATCTGTTATGTTCCTGTAAGACCAGAAAATTTGTTTATTATGTAAAATAGTCTCAGATTTAAGCTGAGGTGTTTCAGGTACCATTCATTACTTTTGCATGGTGTAACAGCATGTACCATGCAAAAGTCACTGTCTTAGTCAGGGCTTCTATTCCTGCACAAACATCAGGACCAAGAAGCAGTTGGGGAGGGAAGGGTTTATTCAGCTTACACTTCCACATTGCTGTTCATCACCAAATGAGGTCAGGACAGGAACTCAAGCAGGTCAGGAAGCTGATGCAGAGGCCATGGAGGGATGTTACTTACTGGCTTGCGTCCCCTGGCTTGCTCAGCTTGCTTTCTTATAGGACCCAAGACTACCAGCCCAGGGATGCCACCACCCACAAAGTGCCCTCCCCACTTAATCACTAATTGAGAAAATGCCTTACAGCTGGATCTCATGGAGGCATTTCCCTAACTGAAGCTCCTTTCTCTGTGATAACTCCAGCCTGTGTCAAATGGACACACAAAACCAGCCGGCAGTACATACACATGTGCACCGAACCACAACTGGAGTGAAGTCCTGCAATGCAGCACAGGCAAGTCGGCCCAGAAACACCTTGGATGCATTTCACATTTGATAATTTATGAATCTGCAGTTGTCTGTTCAAAACCCTTTTACTGTTGCCGAAGTTTCCATAACCTCAATCCAGCTATGAAACACTGTGTAGACTTACAATCCGCAATTGAAGAAGTTGAGATTTAAGAATCATGGGCTGGGATTGCAGCCCTAGGAAGGGTGAGATAGGCAAGTCAGAAGGCCAAGGCCAGCAGAAGCAAGGCTCTGTCTAAAAGAGAGAGGGGGGAAAGGGTATATGAGAGGATATTCGTGAGGATATGCGTGCGGATATGATTGAGGATATGCATGGGTTCTATGCAAACACGGCACCATTGGTACAAGGGACTTTGGCATCATCAGCTGGTCGATGGTGTTCACAGGGTCCTGGGATGTGGAGAGCTCTTGGGACCGCTTCTAGAAATTTGGCAAGAATTTGACATTGAAGTAGGACATGGAAGAAGGCTCAAGGTGAATACAGCTACAGAATGTGTTCTTTGTATCTTGATGGCTTTTTGGTTGGTTGGTTTGGGTTTTTTTTTGGGGGGGGGCGGTTCAAGACAGGGTTTCTCTGTGTAGCCCTGGCTGTCCTGGAACTCACTCTGTAGACCAGGATGGCCTCAAACTCAGAAATCTGCTTGTCTCTGCCTCCCAAGTGCTGGGATTAAAGGCATTCCCCACCACTGCCTGACTTGATGATGCCTCTTGTTAAGACCCTGAATACAGTAATCATGGGACCTTTGTTTATGCCTTGTTTGTTCCTTGACTACTTTGTTTATGCCTTGGGACTGACCATATTCTTTGTATGCACCTAGAGTGATATAAAAGCAGACTGGAAAAAATAAACCTGCTTCAGCCTCAGCACTGGCTGGGGTCATGTTCTAGTGTTGTCTAATTGCCTTTTCTTTTCTATCCTTACTCCCTCCCTTAAGACCCGGTTGACTGACTGAGCTGGCTTGGTCACTGGGACCAATCTTTATTCACACCATACAGACACCAAAGAATGTCTGCATATGACACAGACTTGTAGACGTCTCTCGCCAGCCCAGAGCGTCTTCTGCAACTCATACTCATACACCCACCTGCCCACGTCACATCTCCGTGCTGATGATTACTAAGCATTTCAAACCCAACATACCCCAAACTAAACTAGCCGTCTCCCCTAGAAGCTTCACTACCCACTTCTCCATTACAGAGAAACCCTTTGTTGCTCAGGCCCCAAACCTGAGTCACTTGTTACTTCTCCATTTCTCTCAAACCTCCAACTGAAACTTGAAACCAGGAGGAATCCTGCTGTGGCTCTCTACCTTCAACACGGACCCACAATGCAACTTCTTTTATTTGTATGTGTGCATGCCACAGGACCTATGTGGAGATCAGAGAGCAACCTTTTGGCTCTCTCCTTCCACCTTTACCTGGGCTCACACAGCAAGCACTTTTACCAGAGCTATCTTGACGACCCACAATGCTACTTACAACCCATCTACTGATAGCTGCTTGGCTGAGCCGCGCGATCTCTTTAGTTATTTAATTACTTGTATATCATGAGATTTAGCGGCTTTCCCCTTTCTTCCCTTCCTTGATTCTTTCCCTCTCTCCTCTAAAATGCTCCTCCTGACAAGTCACTCCCCACTCTCCTGTCTCCTCTACTGTTTTGTTTTTTGTTACCCATGGAGTTTAGTTATAGTTGTTTGATGAGCATGAGTGGAGGGGTGTTTTGTTGGTACTGGTTTTTGAGACAGCGTCTCATGTAGCACAGGCTAGCCCCCCTGCATCTACCATGTACTATGTAGCCAATGCTATCCTTGACCTCCTGATCTTCCCATCTCTACCTCTCAGGTATTAGAATAACAAGTGTAAACCAGTTCTAATCTCTTGTCTTAATTACTATAAATTAATTACTATTACTATAAATTACTTACTATAAAAGGCCTTCAACATGGTATCTAGAATGATCTTTGGATGGGGACACAGCTTAGTTGGTAGATGCTTGCTTAGTACAAAGGAGGCCCTGGGTTTGACCTCCCCCCAACCCCAGCATTACATCAACCAGGGCTTGTTCACCTGTAACCCCAACACCCTAGAGTTGGATGAAGGATGATTAGAAGTTCAGGATCATCCTCATTGGCATTGGGAGTTCAAGGACATCCTTGTCCAGAGAACTTGTTCAAAAATAGCACAATAATATGACCTTTCCACCTTATACAGACTGTCACCTTTTTTGCCCAAAATACTACATAAAATCATTTTTATTTTTGGTTTTGTGTGCATGTATGCAGATATGTTCACATGTGTATACATGTGTGGTGCACATTTATGTACCTATGGGAACTAGAAACTTAAGGGTTCTTTGGAAAGTCGGTTGCATGGTGTTTTGCTGGGGCAAACACATGAAGGAACGTTTTGCTGAAGTGGACACAGATGAAAGGCTAAGGCAGACTTGCGAAGGAACATTTGGCTGAAGCAGACACAGGAAAGAGGATGTTCTGCAAAAGCAAGCATGTGAAAGGACACGTGATGGATTCTTTGCTGACAAAGCACACATATTGGTCCACCTTACATTGTATAGCTGAGCTGCATTTGTCAGGACTCCATAGAGACAAACACACCAAAAAACTTCAGTATTGTGCTGCAGTTTCTTGCTGTTTCTCTGGACTTGGGCTATTTGGCAGAGTGATGTCAGCTGAGACAGGCACACACACTGAGGCAAGACCCATGGAGGGCACATGATGTTTGGAGGGTATAAATAGGACTTGATGGACAATGGCAGAGGCTGAGCTAAGCTTACTTATAGAGTAAGATGTGCAATGTTTGTGGGTCTCGAAACTTCTCTGATCTTCGCTTCCCTGAGAGAGTCACAGCTGAGAATTCTCCTGGCATCCCTCCTGGTCCTTCTTGCTGACTCGAGCCAAGCCTGAGGCCTGGATGACTCTGCTAGGTTGTGCCATTGCTGTTGATTTGTGTTTGCTATCCTGACTCTACTGATCTGGATTGCTGGTGTATCTGTGACGTTTTTGAGAGTGAAGCACGAGCTGGTACTGCTGCCTGTGAACGGAACTGCTGATTTCCAGACAACACAGACAGGAGACAAAATAATAATAATAATAACTTAAAACTATAAATCCGGGCTGGTGAGATGGCTCAGTGGGTAAGAGCACCCGACTGCTCTTCCGAAGGTCCAGAGTTCAAATCCCAGCAACCACATGGTGGCTCACAACCATCCGCAACGAGATCTGGCGCCCTCTTCTGGAGTGTCTGAAGACAGCTACAGTGTACTTACATATAATAAAAATATATATATATATATAAATCCTTGAAGAATGCATTGTACACTTTCTATTCTGGATTATATAAATCCTGATTTAATTTGGAGAGTGCTGGGCTTCCTGGAGCTCATCAGAATGGTGTACTTGGGATGTGCTCAGATTCTACTGGACCCCCTCAAATGCACCCCAGATGGCTCTGCTTTTTGGTTTGGTTTCATTTCTAGTTCAGCTGAATCCCAGGAAAATGGAGTGCTAGCCAGAGGAAAGTCAGCACCTCCTCCCCAACCTGTCTGTCTCCTCTGCTTATTTTTCTGTTTTCTGTCTGTGTCAGCATCTTCTGCCTACCCCTCAGTTTCCCTGAGGACACGGTTTGGCATTTTGACACAAGAACTCTGCCAAAATTTGATCCAACGGGGAGGGCACCTTCTGGTGGTCAGAGACTGGGGAAACAGAGAGCCACTTCCTCTCCCTGTGGGAGACTTCTCCCTCTGGGTTTGGAAACTAGGACTGCCCAAGCTGTACCAGCGCTCATAGGCTGTCAGATAAGGCTCGCCTTACCTACCCACTGTGCCAAATGCTGACGAGCCTCCGTTGGTATTAAAGCTTCACAAAGCCAAAAGCAAACAAACAAACAAAAACAAAAACAAACAGAAGAAAGTACAGGGTTCTTGCCTTTTCACTGTGTAGGCAACTCAATAAAATAGACATGGAAAGGACCTCAGATTTTAAGTAGCTCATCACCTACACAATGCAGAAGCTCTCTTCCCATCTCCAGCTCTCCCCCCGCCCGCCCCCCAACACCTCACATCTCCAGTGTTTGAGAAAAAGGAATAACACCAGAGTGAAAATCCTTCTCACATCCTCCTGAGTCGACCCAGCAGGCACCCCTAAGACCATGGTCTCATCCTGCTTGTTTCCCTTTTCTATGATAGGCGCCTCTTCAGGAAGTGATGGATACTTGCTTCGTTTTCCTGATCTCACGCTCTCTGATTACAGATCTAACACTTCTGCTTGCCTCACTATTAGTGTGCCTGTGTATGGTGTCTTAGTGTGCACGTGAGTGTGTAGCTGTGTGCACACAGTAGCACTCATGCAGAGGCCAGAGGAGGGCATTGCTCCCCGCCTTGTTCTTTGAGACAGGGTCTCTCTCACTAAACTGGAAGACCATTGTTTGGGTTAGAGTGGCTAGCCAGCAAGCTTTTGTGGTCTGTTTGTCTGTCTGTACCTCAGCAATGATGGGTTTGCAGGCACATGCAGTCATGCCTAGCTTTTTGTGTGAGTGCTGGGGGTCTGAACTGAGGTTCTCCTGTTTGTAGAGCAAGCACTCCCACCCACCCACTGAACCATCTCCTCAGCCCCTCAGTGACTGTTGTCAGGTGAGCCATCATTTAGTTTCAAATCTTAGTATGAAGAAGTATGGAAATGCCAGAGAAGAAAAAATCAAAAAACAGTGTTGCACACCTATAATCCCAGCACTCGGAGGTGGAGGCAAAGTGGACCAGGAGACAGAGGCTAGCCTGGGCTACATGAGACTCAATTTATCTGTCTATCTAACTATCTACCATCTATCTATCTATCTATCTATCTATCATCTATTTATCTCATTAAACTCTCTTTGTCACAGACAGATATACAGACACACACTCTCTATCTATCTAACTACCATCTACCTATCTATCATCTATCTATCTATCTATCTATCTATCTATCTATCTATCTATCATCTATTTATCTCATTAGACTCTCTTTGTCACAGACAGATATACAGACTCACTCTGTCTCTGTCTGCCTCTCTCTCTCTCTCTCTCTCTCTCTCCTCTGTGTGTGTGTGTGTGTGTGTGTGTGTGTGTGTGTGTGTGTGTGATTCCCCCTCCCCTCAGGAAACAGCAGAACGAGAACTGTCCCTTTAGTGTATTGGAATTCCCTGTATTAGTTCCTTTCCTGCTGCTGTGATGAAATACCCTGGCACTCGCACAACTTAAGAGAGAAGGTTTCTTTTGGCTCTGAGCTCCAGGATACAGTCCTTTGTGGTGGGGAAGATGTAGTGGGAGCCCAAGGCAGCTGGTCACACTGCATCCACTGCCAGGAATCAGGGAGAGACACATGCTGCCTTTCAGCTGCCTTCCTCCTGCTCAGCAAGTCAGACTCCGGCTGCCCACTTTTAGGGTGGGTCTTCTCTCCTCGGCTAACCTAGTCAAGAGAATTCTTCATGGCTGGGCATACACCTTGAATCCCAACACTCAAGACACTGGACAAGAAGAAAAGAACTCTTGAATTTAAAGCCAGCCTGGTCCACATATCAAGTTCTAGGACAGTCAGGACTACATAGAGAGACCCCGTCAAACAAACAAGCAAGCAAACAAAAACAAAACAAAAAAATGCTAATCCTTTATAATCATACCCAGAGGCTAGCCTAATCTACGGGACCCTCACAGACAAGCCCAGAGGCTAGTCTAGGTGGTTCTAGGTCTTGTGAGGTTGACAATCCATAGAAACCACCACATTCCCACACAACTTTTGTTCTTTTGAGATAGGAGTCCCCTCTGTCACTCCGGCTGGCCTATGGCTCACTACATAGTACAAGATGGCTTCAGATTTTCTAACAGTCTTCCTGCCTCAGCATCTCCAATGACAGGTTGCAGGGAGAACCATTACATCAGGCATTATGAGGAGCTGGGGGTGGAGCCCAGTGCCCTTTGCACACTAGGTGAGGACTCTTGACAGTCTAGCTACATGCCCCGCTTAGTGGTGACATTTTAATGTCGCTTCATAAATCCCCAGAACTCATACGCTGCTACCGTTTCTGCTTCCTAAAGGAAGATATTTCCATTCAGAGTTCTGTAGCTATCACAGAGGTTACTAATCAAGTCTTTTTGCTTTGCGGGTTCTGTGTAAGGCATAACGGGAAAAAAATATGAAATCTGTTATTTTTACCTTTTGTAGCTGTAGGTGATGTAATATTCATACTAATTTAGTTTAGTCTAAAGCTAATTATGACTCTTTTTCACTCTTAGCAAAGTAAGTCTGGAATTGGAATCTCTTATACCCTGTACTTACAAACCCACGGTGTGGGGAGGGCATGAGAGAGTTGCCCTGTTGGGAACTGTTATTTGCATTCAGTGAGAGATCCTATGTCCAAACAGATGGAGCACAAGTGAGGAAAGTACCCCATGTAAGCCTCTGACTTTCACACACATGTGCACTCACATGTACCTACATACACACATGTGCACACACATGTAACATGCGCATACACACAAGGTGAGAATGGACTCATGTAGCCCAGGATGGCCTCAAAATGTGTAGTGGAGGATGGATCTGAACTTCTGACCCTCCCACCTTTACTTCCAGAATGCCAGGATTACTGAAACAGTCTGCCTTGCCTGTTTTACACAGTACCTGGGTCTGAACTCTGGGCGTCCTGCATGGTAGGCAAGCACTCTACCAACTGAGCCATAGCCCAGCCCCTGCTTATTCTTATTTGAGATATATTCATAAAGCTACTTTATAGAGCAGTTTCTTAATATTTAGATGGCTCATGTGGGCACATTGTTTTATTTTGCTTTTCTGCTACTGTGATGAACACTGTGACCAAAAGCAATTTAGGAAAGGATGTTATACTCCCAGGTCACAGCCGATTATGCAGGAACTGAAGCAGAGACCACAGAGACATGATGTTCACTGACTCATAAACTATGTTGTTGACGATTGGTTGTAATGCTTTGTCTTTTGTTTTGTTTTGTTTTGTTTTGTTTTTCAAGACAGGGTTTCTCTATGTAGCCCTGGCTGTCCTGGAACTCACTCTGTAGACCAGGCTGGCCTCAAACTCAGAAATCTGCCTGCTTCTGCCTCCCGAGTGCTGGGATTAAAGGCATGCGCCACCATGCCCAGTGGTAATGCTTTGTCTTAATTCAGCTGCCAAAATCACATGGGAATCTGTATGTCCAGATGCTGAGGATCCCTGTTCCCAATCAGTTTTTGATTAATCAATAAAGAGCCAACGGCCAATGGCTGGGTGGGATGAAAGAGGTGGGACTTTTAGGATTCTCCGGCAAGAAACACAGAGGAGAGAAGGAACAGAATGGCCATAACTCAGAAGCAGAGAGATCAGATTTAAGAGCTGCAGGAGAGAAATCATCCAGCAATGTGGGTACAAAGGGAAAGCGGCCTCAAGGGAGGACTGCCCAGAAGGAAACAGGGCCACAAAGATAAAATAGAGATGTAGAAAGTGCTAACTCAGGAATATCAGAAGGGAGTGTGTGCTAGCTGCGGGGAGGTTTGGAAGTGCTCAGCTATTGAACTAGTTAGGCATATCAAAATATAAAGGTTGCGTGTGTGTGTGTGTGTGTGTGTGTGTGTGTGTGTGTGTGCGTGCGTGTGGTTTCATTCTTGAATCCAGAGGGCTCTGATGGGTGGCTAGGAACTTTTTCTGCTACACTGGGTCACTCAACTGCTCATGCCTCTTAAAAACCGCAGGGCCACCTGCATAAGGATGGTGCTGTCTGCAGGAGGCTGGGCCCTCCCACGTCCAATAGCAATCAAGACGATCCCTCACAGACATGGCCACAGGCCAGTCTGATTGGGAAATTCCTCTGTTGGGGGTCCTTCTTCCCAAATGTGTCAAGTTGACAATAAAAATTTAGCATGCACCCTTGGGACCTCCTTAACACCCAAACCCTGGCTCGAAGGCCGACAGTAGGGCAGCAATGGAATTTTCATCTCTAATACACTTTCTGATGGAGCGCCGTAGCTGGACCACAAGCCAACACTCTGAGCAGAAAGAAAGAGGCTTTGTTGGTTTGCTTTCCTTTGGTTGCAGGATCGCACCAGGTAGCCCCAAGCTGGCCTAGAATCCAGTGTGTCTCACAGGGTGACCTTGAGCTCTACTGTCAATTTTCCTGTGTAGGTGCCTTAAACTCTGGGATTACACAGCAGCTATTGAGTTTATTGTTTTCTTTCTTTTTCTTTTATTATTTATTTATTTATTTATTTGAAATAAGGTCTCACTGTGTAGCCCTGGCTTCCTGTCTGGTCTGGAGCTTGCAGTGAATATAATGGAGGGAACCACAAAACTTGTTAGCTTCTTTTCCTGTTACCGTGGTTAAAATATATATATATATATCATATATATATAATATATATATATATATCCAACAAAAACAGCTTAAGGGAAAGGGGTTTGTTCTGGCTCAGGTTCAAGGGCATAGCCCATCACTGTAGGAAAGCCAGAGGGACAAGCAGCTTGAAGCAGCTGTTACAATGCTGCCCCGTGTACAATCAGGCACAGAGAGGGATAGATGCACGCTGATGTCAGCTTCTTTCTCCATGGATGTAATCCAGGATCCCAGCCAGGGAATGATGCCACCCACAGTTGGTCTTCAAGATACTCCCCCACAGCCACACCCAGAGCCCCCTCCCAGGTCACTGCAGAGTCTGGCAGGTTAACAATCAATTCTAAGAATCACAGAATTGAAGCAGCTTCATTGTTACTGGAATGAACTTGAAAGACATCATGAGGAAGTGCAGCCACCCAGGCTTGGGAAGTAGGACTAAACTGTCTCTCCTGACCTATAAGGACAGGACATTCCCAAATGAACTTTTGAATTGTCAAGCACAGTGGTCTGATTTGTACAGCCCTGCGTAGAATAGGCATCATGTATTCTTAACATTGCACCGAATCCACGTTAGCGTGAGCTACACATGCATCCCACTTTGAACGCTGAAGGACAGCCTCCGTCAGCAGCCGCTAATAATGCCCCTCGTGTGCTCAGTTTGCATTCAAGGTAAGATCAGACATAAGAGATGTACCCAAGTTTCCAGGCCTGTCTGGTTTACTGAATGGCTTCAAGACCAACGCAGGAACTGAGTATAACCCTCTCATAGTAAAAACTACAAAGTAGAGTAGGGATATCGTTCAGTAGGAGATCCTTTCTTGAGCCTCTGTCCAAGGTGAGAAGCTTTTGTTGGCCTTCGAGCTTGTGTGTCCCTGTTGAGCTACAGGGCTCCAAGGTAAAAGTTGGAAATAGAGTTCACTGTCTTTTCCTAAATCTAGAATAAAAGGAAACGAATACTTCAGGAATTAACTGTATGCCAAGCACCGTACGCCTCTCAGATTCTTTTGTTTTTGTTTTTTTTTTGTTGTTTGTTTGTTTGTTTTTTTCAAGACAGGGTTTCTCTGTATAGCCCTGGTTGTCCTGGAACTCACTCTGTAAACCAGGCTGGCCTCAAACTCAGAAATCTGAGTGCCTCTGCCTCCCAAGTGCTGGGATTAAAGGCGTGCACCACCACTACCCAGCTTTTTTTTTTTTTTTTAAGATTTATTTATTTTTATTTATATGAGGACACTGCAGCTGTCTTTAGACACACACTAGAAGAGGGCATCGGATCCCATTACAGATGGTTGTGAGCCATCATGTGGTTGCTGGGTATTGAACTCAGGACCTCTGGAAGAGTACTCAGTGCTCTTAACCGCTGAGCCATCTCTCCAGCCCTCTCAGATACTGTATATCGTGTTAGATATTCTTCATGAATTATCTCTCGAAATCCTCAAAGACTCAGATAATCTCTGGAAACTAGACCAGCAAAGAGTAGAAGTGGCTGGGGTAAAATCCTGTCACTTCATACATAACTGTGCTGGGTTGTAAGTTTCCGGGAGTTTCTCTCTTCTCCTCCCATCCCCCACAGGAGTGCTGTGATGACAGGGCCCCCCTGCCCTCAGCATCTGGCTTTGGTTCTTCTTAAACTTGGGTTCCAGGGATTGAACTCAGGTCTCTCAAGCTCTTGTGGTAAGCAAGCATCTTTTACCCACTGAGCCATCTCACCTGACTTTAACAATACGATTGTCTAGTTTGCTTTCTATTGCTGTGATAAAATCAGCCTGTGGAGGGAAGGATTTGTTTGGCTTACATATGCTGAACTACGAGAGTCCTTCACTGAGAGATGTCAGGGTAGGAACTAAACATTGAAGAACACTGCTTACTGTCTTGTTCCCTGTGGCTTGCTCAGCCTGCTGCTCTCTTACACCACCCGGGACCCCCTGCCCAGGGTGGCGCTCTTTCCAGTGTTCTGGGCCCTCCCGCAGGCCAGTCTGATGGAGGCATTTTGTCAATGACACTCCCTCTTCCCAGATGAGCCTGGCCTGTGTCAAGTTGACAAACAAAAACCAGCCAGCACAACAATTTCATTTACTGTGGTCCTCGCGCTGTATTGAGATGCCATCTGTAGTTCATCCTGTATCCTTCCATTTTAACTTTCTATTGTCTCACCGTGGCCCGGGAGGACCAGGGATTCCGTGCAGCCTGCTGTTAATCCATTGTTTATTCGAACGCACACCTTCTCTTCTGTCCTCTCCTCTCTGCCTTGTCCTCATCCCTCCCTGTGTCACTCCGCTGAAAGCTTACTCCGCCCCCCCCGCCCCCCCCCCCCCCCCCCCGCCCTCGGCCTTGCCCAAGCAAGACAGCAAATCATTGCGTAATCCCTTTTCTTCAGGGCTCCTGATCAGCTGCTCTGGAGGTGGATGTAAAGAACCGGCCACCGCAGCTTCCAACCCATTCTCCAGTGAGGGTGTTATTTTTTAGGGCATTGCAATATAAAAAGCTCTTGCTAGACTAGCCGGGGCGGGGGGGGGGGGGGGGGGAAGGTGGTGGTGTCCCCAGCCCTCCGGGGAAACGAGGGATTTTTCTGTTCCACTCAATAGACAGAGCATAGCTTCTATGCAGGTTTTAACTGGTGCCTCAGACTCAACACGTAACTGAGAATGACATTTCATCCTCCTGCCTCCACTAGCCAAATGCTGAGATTTACGGGTGTGTGCCACCATATCTGGCTTCCACACTATATACTTTTATTTAGGAATACATGGCTTAGAAAAAAAAAACTTTTTTATACTTCTTTATAGTATGTGTATAAAAATATGATAGGGTCTTTTGAATCTTTTTGAATATTTACTTTATCTTTAATTATGGGCATGTACCCATAAATGCAGGCACTCAGAGAAGAGGTCCCCTGTAGCCACTGAGCTGTCTCTCCAGCCCCTGAGGTAGGATCTTTTGAAACCCACTGTTGCCTTACAAGGTCTAGTTGACTTGAATTAGCAGTGATAGCTATTACTATGGGAGAGGGGGGAGAAGCAACTTGTAATGGTGTCTTAGTCAATTTTCTATTGCTCTAAGACTTCTCATAAAAGAATGTTTACAGTTTCAGGGAGTTAGAATCCATCAGCAGGCAGGCAGGCAGGTAAGTGCTTGAGCTAGGAGCTCACACCTTGAAACTCAACCATGAGACAGAGAGAGTAACTGGGAATGATGTGGTCCTTTGAAACTTCAAAGCCTACCCCCAGTGACACACCTCCTCCTCCTTCAACAAGGCCTTATCTCTTAATCCTTCCCAAATAATTCCACCAGCTGGGGACCAACTATTAAAACTAAGAGTCTCTGAGAACCATTTTTATTCAAAAGATCATAAATGGCTACATTCTTCTCTTGGTTCCCACCCCACCCCCCAACTCCATGCAAAGAACAATGATGTCAGCCTTTCTATAGAGGAAGCAAGGCTGGGCAGATGCCAGCTTGGAAACTCACCTGAAAACTGAGCCGGGGACATCAGCAAGTCAAAAGCTCTGACTCCGGTATCACAGCAGGCAATGAGGGGCAATGCTGATCCCCTCTGGCCATGCCAACTAAACCCAGTGAGTGGGAGGGGACGGTGCAGGCCCTGGTGCCCACAGAGAGCTCTAGCAGACAAAAGACCCAGGTGGACACTGTTTTCATGTTTCCTCTGAAGAGACAAAAACACTTTTCCTACTGTTTTTGTTTTTGTTTTTGTTTTTGTTTTTGTTTTTCGAGACAGGGTTTCTCTGTGTAGCCCTGGCTGTCCTGGAACTCACTTTGTAGACCAGGCTGGCCTCGAACTCAGAAATCCGCCTGCCTCTGCCTCCCGAGTGCTGGGATTAAAGGCGTGCACCACCACGCCCGGCGTCCTACTTTTTTTTTTAACATGTATTTATTACTGTATGTAAGTACACTGTAGCTGTCTTCAGACACTCCAGAAGAGGGCGTCAGATCTCATTATGGATGGCTGTGAGCCACCATGTGGGTGCTGAGATTTGAACTCAGGACCTCTGGAAGAGCAGTTGGTGCTCTTAACCACTGAGCCATCTCTCCAGCCCTTTTCCTACCTTTTTGACTATAAAAAACCATATGTTGGGCTGGTGAGATGGCTCAGTGGGTAAGAGCACCTGACTGCTCTTCCGAAGGTCCAGAGTTCAAATCCCAGCAACCACATGGTGGCTCACAACCATCTGTAACGAGATCTGGCGCCCTCTTCTGGAGTGTCTGAAGACAGCTACAGTGTACTTACATATAATAAATAAATCTTTCAAAAAAAATTGTTTAAAAAAAAAAAAACATATGTCTCTTTGACATACAACATTTAGGAAATATGAAAAGGCAGGCGTGGTAGCCCATGCCTGTAATTCCAACACTCAGTAGGCAGAAGCAGAGAGAATTTGGCAGGTTTGAGGCCAGCCTGGTCTACATAGTAAGCTCCAGGCCATCCAGGGCTATATCATAAGACCCATTAAATAAATAAATAGATAGATAGATAAACAAACAAATAAATAAATGTAAAGAAGAGATAAGTTACAATTTGCTCTTGCCATATTTTATCAATTCATTAATAAAATATACAAATAAATTTCAGATCTTTTTTTAATTTAATTTTTCATTTTCTTTCTTTCTTTTTTTTTTTTTTTTTTTTTTTTGAGACAGGATCCTGTGTAATCTAAGTCAGCCTTGAACTCTCTATATGGCTGTGGATGATCTTGAACTCCTGACCCTCCTGCCTCGACCTCCCAAGTTCTAGGGTGACTGCAGTACCATGCTTGACTCTAGATCTTATATAATATAATTGTATGTTGGAACCAGCTAGGATTCTTCTACATGTATGGCCTTATATCCTGCTTGCCATGGATCAGACACAGTTTATACGGTTCTGTAAGCTGGGGCTGGGATGAAGCTCAGTGATGAAGTACCTGCCTGACATGAACAAGGCTTGGGTTTGATTCCCTAGCACCACAAAGAAAAAGTTCTTTGAACTATTTCTGTCATTTCAGTTGTACTCCAGGACCTGGTTGTACTGTAAGTCATTTAGCCACTTTTCTTTGAGTTTCTATGACTGTGGCTAGTGCCTTTTTTCTTTGTTACCTCACTCAACAGTGAAATGGTCCCTTAGGGGATTACAGGGTCAAAAGATGGTGAATCTGGGATGACAGGATGGTTCAGTGGTTATTTCGGATCCATTTCTGTGGCTGTGAGGAAACACTGGCTAAAAGCAACTTGGGAAGAAAAGCCTCATTTGGCTACATGCCCATCATGAAGGGAAGTCAGGGCAGGGATTGAAGCAGAGACTGTGGAGGAACCCTGCTTACTGGCTTGCTCCACGGCTTGCTCAGCTTGCTTATACAACCCAGCAGCCTTGTCTATGGGTATCATTGCCCACAATGGGCTGAGCCCTCTGACATCAATCACTAAAAGAAAATGTTCCACAAACTTACCTACAGGACAAACAGTTAGAGGCATCTTAGTTAAGTTCTCTCTCCCCCAATCAGTCTAGTTGTGTCAAGTTGACAAAAACTAGCACATTCCCCAGAGCTTGTGTCTCTAGCTGCATATGTAGCAGAAGATGGCCCAGTCAGCCATCATTGGGAGGAGAGGCCCCTTGATCTTGCAAACTTTATATGCCCCAGTACAGGGGAAATGCCAGGGCCAAGAAATGGGAGTGGGTGGGTAGGGAACAGGGTGGGGGGAGGGTATAGCATTTGAAATGTAAATGAAGAAAATATCTAATAAAAATGGGGGGGGGACCTAGCACATTGGGTGAACTGCTTGCTGGGCAAGCATGAGGCCCTGAGTTGATCTCTACCATGCAGTGGAATGTATGGTAAACCTTGTGTCTGGCTTTAAGGAGAATGTATAGCAAGCCTTTGTATGTGGCTTACAAAGCCTTTGCTGTGTTTGAGTCCATCCGTAGAGGCTGAGAGACTGTTTTGAGACTGTTTGAACCTTGAAGGAATGTTGTCTCTCTAGAGGACCTGCACTTGGTGCTACGTGAGAGCTTGTACCGATCTTGGTCCTAAGACACTCCTGGCAAACCCGGACTTCTTACTTTTGATTATGGCTGTGGTCAGAAGGGAATGAGATTTGTGTGGTTGTCCGCTCTCAGGGGCAGCAAGGGCAAGATAACTTTGATAGCTGGAACCTTTCCCAGCCCCAATTAACTCTGTATAATGTTTGAACAAAGTAACTGGAGTGAGCTAGCTGGGGGGGAGGGGGGCCAGTCCTTCCCAAGAAGGCTGAACCCTTCTGCTGCCCCTTCAGAAATGAAGGCTTAGCATCTTAGTGAGCTTTTCTCTCCACTGAGGCACCCAAACTGACATCAATCAATACAGTCATCTACTTAAAAGCCAGGCCTGGCCACATGTATCTCCTCCCACAGCACTGGGAAGTCAAGACAGAAGCAGTCTAGGGGCTTCCTGGCCAGTCTGTCTCTAGGTGCAGTGAAAGACAAAGTGGAAAAGCCATTGAGGAATACATCCCAACACCTACTTCTTGCAACTCTACACAATTACACAGAGCATATCTACCTCCCACACATATGCTACATGTACACATGTATGTATGTATGTATACACACACACATACACACACACACTAGTGAGTCCAAATGTCTGGAACATCTGGGCTAGGGATATAGTTCAGTTGGTAGCATGCATATACAAAGCCATTGGTTTGATCCCCAGCACCACAGAAATTGGACATAGTAACACATGCGTATAATCCTAGCATCTGGGAGATAGAGTCAGGAAGACCAGGAGTTCAAGATCATCCTGGGCTGCATAGCAAACCTGGGCTCCATGAGACTCTATGTCAAAAAAGAAAACGTCTCTCACACAAGATGACTTTCCTCAGCTGGAAACTGCAGGCCAGGCCAGTAACATTCAGTCCTAGAAGCCCCAAGCTTGCAAATGCCCTAGACGCTCTCCTCATTTCAGATAAAGAAACAGGATGGCAAAGGCACTAGGTCACTTGTCATTTCTGGCAATTCTCCATCACTTGTCCTAGACACCCGTGTCAGCCCTGAACAAACCTCTCTGAGAGCAGAGCCTCTGGTCCAGACTTGGCCAGGCCCTCAGACTCCAGGCCTAGGTTGTTTTTAGAAACTCAATGGCATCATAACACAGAAAAGGGACATGCCAGATGGCCAGCCAGCCAGCTGCGTTCTTCTGGTTCTCAGGAGACCAAAAGCCACCTCCTTTCTCATCAGCTGACCTTACCTGGTGAAACAGACTGTCTTTTCTATGTTGGAATGAACCGTGAGGTTTGGAGCCAATATCAATGTTCGGAAGGGAGCCCAGTCTGCTGCTCAGAGAGTCAGGAGGGGCTGGAGTGAGGACTCGCTCAGTAAAGTGCTCTACACATGAAGACCTCAGTTCATATCCTGAAACCCATGTGACAAAGACAGAGGTAGCAGGCACTGCACATTGTAATCCCAGCATTAGGAGGCAGACACAGGTAGATCCCTGGGGCTAGCTGTCTAGCTGAATGGGCTAGTGAGAGAGTCTATCTAAAAAACAAAGTCAGCGGGGCCAGAGAGATGACTCAGTGATTAGAGTGCTGCTCTTACAAGATGGACCAAGTTCAGATGCCAGCACCCATGCCGGGTGACTCACAACATTGTGTCACTTCAGCTGAAGAATCTGCCAGATTCAAAGAGCTGAGAGTTCTACATCTTCATCTGAAAGCTGCCGGCAGAATACTGGCTTCCAAGCAGCTAGAATGAGGGTCTTAAAGCCCACACCCACAGTGACACACCTACTCCAGCACGGCCACACCTTCTAATAGTGCCACTCCCTAGGCTGAGCATAGACAAACCATCACTAGCACCTAGTCCTTCCATGTTTATAGAAGGCTAGACCTCCCAGGTCTGGGGTGTATTCTGCAGAATATCTTGTCAGAGCTGTGCTCACATCCCCTGAGCACACATGGTTTCCCAATAGACTGCCTCCTACTGAAGCGAGACCACCGGTACACTGGCTCTGGCTGCTGGCTTGCTCAGCTGTGTCTGTCCCAGAGAGCAAACCAGGCCAGGCAAGGAGAGCCCCCAGCAATGCACAACCAGTGGGAGCTGGGCTCCTGTCCTTGTTCTGTCATTTCCAGCCCCATATGCCTAAAGCAGGAGTCTGTTCTTACTCGATCCTGCCTTCGCTCTCTGTTCTCCCCACTTCACTTCCAGTGCTCGCCAGCGAGCCTTCACCTACCAATCAAACCCTTGCATCAGAATCTGCAGTTGGGGCAGCCACAAAAGTCTGTGACTGCAGGGACCTTACACGGCTGGTTCACATTCCAAGGACAGACCTAGCAGAGATGGACAGGTGTGTGTGTGGGCGGGGTGCTATCCATCTCAAGACCAGCCTCTTAGAGGGCCATTTCCTCCAGTGTGACTCCACCCATGAGCCTGTGTGTAACTTAAATTTTTTTCAAACCTTATTTTTAATGATGGCTTTTAAACATTTTAACCTCCCTTGTAGCCCACCACCCACCAGAGGTAGTGAAAAAGAAGGATATTGGGGGAAGTGGAGCTGTTTAGAAAGATTCTTTGGAGCAACTCCAATCTGTGTTGTCTGGAAATGGGCAGTTCAGTTCACAGGTTAGCAGGCAGCGGCAGCTCGAGCCACCCGCATGGATACACTAGCAGTCCGGTTCAGTAGAGTTAGGTTAGCAACAGTGGTGATATGACCTAGCAGAGATAACCGGGCCTCAGCCTTGGTACGAGTTAGCAGGAGGGACAAGGAGGGATGCCAGCAGAAGTTCTCAGCTGTGCCTCTCTCAGAGAATCGAAGGTCAGACCCACAAGCACTGCACCACTAGCTCTATAAGCAAGCCTAGCTCAGCCTCCTTCATTGCCGGTAGAGTCCTTTTTATACACTCTCCAAACATCACGTGTCCTCCACAGGTCTTGCCTCAGTATGTGTGTCTGTCTCGGCTGACGTCACTCCGTCAATCAGCCCAAGTCCACAGAAGCAGCAAGAAACTGTAACACAACACCAGAAGTCTTTTGGCCAGTTTCTCTCTATCAAGTCCTGACAAATGCAACTCAACTATGCAATGGAAGGTGGACCAATTTGTATGCGGTTAGCAAAGAATCCTTCATCACATGTCCTTTCACGTGCTTGCTTTAGCAGAACATCCTCTCTCCTGTGTCTCCTTCAGCGAAACATTCCTTCGCGAGTCTGCCTTAGCCCTTCACATCTGTGTCCACTTTAATGAAACACTCCTTCACGTGTTTGCCCCAGCAAAACACCATCCAGCTAACGTTCCAAAGAACCCTTAAGTTTCCACTTCACCTGTGGGCTCCTTTGGTTGGTTGGTTAAGACAGAGTTTTTCTGTGTGTAGCTTTAGCTGTCCTGGAACTCTCTGCAGACCAGGCTGGCCTCGACCTCACAGAGATCCACCTGCCTCTCCCCCATTAAGTGCTGCCTGTGCCATCACCACCTGGTTCTATGGAATACACTTTATAAACCAACCTTAACACCAACTGAAGACTACAGAGCCTTTGAAGAGTAATTGTGGGACAACCTCCTCCCTATAAGAAACCAGAGTCAGAAACACACACTGATGTAAATGTTAAAGCTTACTGGCATGGAGGTTAGAGAGATGGCTCAGCGGTTGAGAGCTCTGACTACTCTTCCAGAGGTCCTGAGTTCAATTCCCAGCAACCACATGGGTGGTTCACAACCATCTATAGTGAGTTCTGATGCCCTCTTCTGGTATGTAGGTGTAGATAGAGAACTCATATACATAAGTAAATCTCTTTTTAAAAGGCACACAGGTGCCAGGCGTGGTGGCACACGCCTTTAATAGTTATACGGACATTCCAATGAGTTGTTTTTCTTTCTTCCTCTCTCTCTCTCTTTCTTTCTTTCTTTTGGCTTGTTGCAATTTATTTACTTTTATTTTATGTGTATAGGTATTTTTCCGGTATTTATATCTATACCTATGTACCACATGCACACAATGTCCACAGAGACCATCACATCCTCTGGAATGGAATTACAGATGGCTGTGAGCCATCATGTGGACGCTGGGAGCTGGGAGAGGAACAGGTCCTCTGGAATAGCAGTCAGGGCTCTTAACCACTGAACCATCCAGCCCCTCAGTCTTCTTGTTCAATCTTGCTATTCTTAGTACATATTTCTCGTCATTAGTCACTTCATGGTGCAAGGTGACAACTACAGCTCCAACCAACATTCTAATGGAGGAAGGAAGAACAGATGAGCAACTTTCGTCGGTTAGCTCCACTTAGGGAGTCTCTCTGGCCAATCTCACAGAATGCTTCCGTTTAAAGCCTATTACACTTTCTCATTACAAAAGAGGTTCAGAAATAGCCTGCCTTTGTCAGGGAGATTGCTAAAATCAGAGCGGTGCTATGGGGAAAAGAGAATGTCAGGTCAGATGGCCAACGGTCTGCCTCGCTGGAGACCAGAACGGCTGCTGCAGAAGACTGGGGAGATCATAGGGAATGAGCTAAAGGGATTTCTATTTTCAAAATTCTGCACCTCTTCACGTTTCTACTCCCTCCCTTAACCATGTGGCACGGTGGCAACCCAGATAAAAACAAACTGGAGAAGACTGAGTCTCCTACACATGGCTGCACAGCAAGCCATTGCAGAGGGCCACAGCCTAAAATAACAGTGCTGTAGGGGCTGGAGAGAAGGCTCAGCCCTAGGAAGCTTGTGAAGTTATGAGCAAGAGTTCACACCCCAGTACCCAGACAATAAGTCCAGCATCTCGTGTAGCCCCTGTCTGAGGTGGGCAGAGAAAGGAGAATCACTGGGGCTTGCAAGCTTCTAGACTAGCTGAGAAATCGTGAGTCCCAGGTTCCAGAAGAGACCTTGTCTCAAAGGAGTAGCTAGAGACTGCTGGAGGAGGGCATCTGGTGCTGGCTTCTGTGCGCATGTGCGCAGGGGGTGGGGTGGGGGTGGGGCGTGTGCGCAGGCACTTCTCGTACACAGTGCTTTGTTATTTTTCGTCTTGTGGACTAGCTGGACTCAGCCGTGTGGTCCCGTTGGTCTCTTTGGAGCTATTTATGCAAGTACAAGACACCAAAAGAGTCACTGGTTCCAAAGAGGCTAGGATGAGTTAGGGTCTATGGGTAACTGTTAGCTTGCAGTCTCTCCACGTGGTTCCTCAAAGCCAGCAGTCTACCTGGGCGTTCCTATCGTGGTAGGGAATATTCCATGCATCTGCAGGTGGGAGCTACAAGGCCTCTCAAGAAAACGAGGCTCTATAGGAACAGGTTGCCAAGAGACCGTAGGCTGAACATGCTGAGAGCTTCAACTTCTAAGCGAGTCCAGTCAAAAATAAGCCTTTTAGGAATAACAAACAATCATGTCTTTGATCTAAAGAAGAAAGAAAGAGAACAAGGCTCAAGATTTTGAAAGACATAGTTTCTGTCCCATTCAGTGGGCCAAAGTAAGTCTCAAAAATCATGGATTTAGGATGTACAGGAGGCAGGAGGCAGACTACATCACATCTTGGGATGGAGCTGCAATAAAGTCACACTGGGAAGGAAGCAAGGAACCCATCAGGGAAGATACAACATGAGAACTGGCTGCCAACCTTCCCTGAATAAAGCAAGGGCTGGTTGAATAAGTCCTGCCCACACAAACAGCACCCCCTCTGTCTCAGGTAGGAGAGCTGTCATGAGAGGGGTGGGAGGGAGGTAGTACACACCTACAATCCCAGCACTTAGGAAATGGATGGTGGAAACAGAAAAATCAGAAGTTCAAGGTCACCCTCGGCTACATAGTGAATATGAGGCCAGCTTACTCAAAACAAACAGCAATAACAACAACAACAACAACAACAACAGCAAAAGGAGTTCTGGGGCTGGGCAGACAGCTCAGTAGACAAGAGTGCTGGTTGCTGAAACTTGAAGACCCACGTTTGGATCTAAGCAACATATAAAAAGCCCAGCGTGGTGGGGGCTGTAGAGGTGGCTGGCACAGCAGTTAAGAGCACTGAGCACTCTAACAAAGAACCCAGGTTTGATTTCCAGCACCCGCATGGTGGCTCACAATCATCTGTTACTTAGGCTCAGGGCATCTGACATCTACTTTCAGTGTGGGATGAGCATAGCTGGAACGTGGTGCACAGATATATGCATAGGCAAAGTAACCATGCACATAAAATGTTTCTTGGTTTTGTTATGTTTTGTTTTTTAAAGGCTCGGTGTGGTTGTGCATGCCTGCGACTCCTGCCCTACGGGGGTGACGGGAACCAGGCGGATCAACAGAGGCTTTCTAGTGGCCAGTCAAGACAGGTCCCCTGTCTCTGGGAATAAGGCTAAGTGTGGTAGAGTGCAGAGCAGGACCCCTGACATCCTCTGCTGGACTCCTAATGTGCACACGGTCACAGAACCTCTCTCACACTTGTACATACAATACATACACACACAAGAAAAGAAAAAAATAAAATGTTTTCTTCAAGTCCTATATTGGAAATCTGAGTCTACATTTTTAAAAATATATATATTATTTTTTATTTTTTTAGTTTCTTTGATTCTGACCCCGGAGAGGAGAAAACGGGCTTCAACTTCATCCTTCAGAGCTCCACACAGAAGCTGAAATCAGCCCCTTTCACAGAAAGAGCAACTCTTCCTCCAGGCCTCCTACCTTGTAGCTCCCACTTCCTCACAGACAGAGGCTCCCCATCCCTAAAGAGATTTGTAAGCAGATGGCCTTTAACCCAGTGAGAATCCTCCCTCAATCTGTGCTAATCTTCTTACATGTTAATATTTAGCATTGCCTAGTCCCGCCCAGGTGTGAGGCAGCTGCCTGGCTGCTCGTCAGTCAATGCCTTGGAAGGGCTTCATTGAGCGACCTTTCAGGATGGCGTGTTAGGAGAGCAGCACAAGGCCCTTGCACCCACACATCTCCAGAAAAAACAAAAACAAAAAACCCAAAAGAACAGGATGCTAAGCACACAGGATTGTCCTCTCAAGGGAATGGATTCCAGAGGGCTGGAAATTGGAGGCAATGAACAGCCTGGTGATCTGTGTTATCCGTTGGGCCAGACCATATCAAGCTCCTACAACCAGGACTAAAGGTGGCTAGGAATCTAAATGACCCTTAGAGCCAAGGGCTCCCCAAGCTTCCACAACCAGGACCAAGGGTGGCTAATAGGCCAGATGACCTCTGTGCTAGCTGTGTGACTAAGACCAGGCTAGACCCTTCCTTAGGCCCTTAAGCTAGTACAGGTTGCCGTCAATCGCTAGAACCCATTCTCTGGGATAAATGACATAAACCCTGAATTGAGTTTTAAAGTAACTATGCTTCCCTGTGCACCAGGACTGTATTACACCAGAAAACCTTTTCTCCAAAATTATACTGGGTTTAAATATCCGGGCAATGAACACCCTGGCACCAGACTCCCCAGACTTTCAATCCAGGTTGACAGAATAAAACTGCATCAGGTTCTCCTTCTCACCTCTGCGTGGTTCGCTTCCCTTGCTTCTACAAACACCAGCAGGGTCCCTCTAATGGCTCAGTGGGGAGTCTAACAATCAGCATGATCCTGACCCTAGGGACCACGGAGTCTCACATGTGACTGCCATATCTGACCAGCACATATGTCTCCTCCCCCACACACAAGTAAATAAATAGAATTTTAAAATGTGTGTGAGAGGCATGTGTGTGAGAGGCATGTGTGTGAGAGGCACGTGTGTGCCCCAGTGCCATAGCTGTCAGCTTCATACAGCCTGAGAAGAGCGACCCTCACCTGAGAAACCATCCATCATCTCCAAGGGTCAGCCTCTGGCTGTGTCTTGTGGCATCTCTTTCTTGATGTAGGAAGGCTCCGCCCACTCTGGGTGGGGAGAGTGCCATCCCTAGGCAGGTAGGCCTGGGCTATGTAAAACAAAACAAAACAAAACAAAACAAAACAAACAAAAAACATAGCTGAGCAAACCAGTAGGCAGCAGTCCTGTGTGGCCTCTGCTTCAGCCCCAAGTCTTGAGTTCCTGCCCTGACTTCCCCAGTGATGGATTGTGACCTGGGAGTTATAAGATGAGACACACTCTCTTCTCCTAGCTTTTGGACACGATTTCACCACTGGGCTTCATCAGAGAAGCACACACTAGGATACCTAGCAAGAGTGCTTCCTGATTTGCTGTGGTCATAAAGATGAGTTTCTCATTATCCTAAGACATCTTTTGTCAGGAATTCAGACACCTGACTATTCTGTAAAAATCAAACTGACAGACAGCATCCTCAGAGAGACAGTTGCCTGGCAACGCAGGCCACAGACTTGCCTTTAGATCCTCTGGAATCACACGTGCCTGTTTTAGTTTTTCTGCTGAGTGCCTTTTCTATCCTTCTGATCCAGTTTGTCCCTGAACAGTTTTGGGAGAAATAGCCTTTCACTCAGAAGAAAGGCTTTCCTTCAAGAAGATATCTTTGTTAGGAAATACGCTAGCTGTCTTTGTGTAGTCGAACTGTCTGTATTCAGGATGGTTGTGGGAACATGGAAGAAAGGAGAGCTGTCTGTGGTTCTGCTGGCCGAGCCATACTTGTGCTTGATGCCAGCGCCACAGACACATGCGTGGTGGTTCATGCCTGTGATCCCAACACTCGAGAGGGAGAAGCAAGGAGGCGCAGGAGTTCAATATCATTCTCAAAACCACAGCCTGGGCTACCGGATACTTTGTCTCTAAAAAGAAGGAGGGGCAGGAGGAGGGGGAGGGGGAGGGGAGAGGAGAATAAAGCAAAACGAGCTGAGAGGCGGGTCAGGTGGAGATGTGCATTTTGAGCTTCAGCCAGACATAGTCTTTCTAAGAAAAACCACTGACTGAGTGCGCCACACAGGTTTCCTTACAGTCCTTCACAGAGACTGGAGAGGCTGTGTCCCCTCCTCACAGGGACAAAGAGCTGTCCAAGTAGGTTCTTCTTCACCACAATTTGGAAGACCAGAGTTTGTCACCTACCCGACACGTGTTTCCACTCCGCAGACAGATACCTTAACTAGCCACTTAATTTATGACTCTTTAAACTCTAAGTTATGCCAGGTAGGCAAGGAGTTAGATAGGAGGCAGCCAGAGGAAGTTGCGGCTTAGGTAGTTGTGCCCTTTGGAGTTAAATATCTGTCTTGGTTAGGGTTCTATTGCTGTGAAGAGATACCGTGACCAAGGCAACTCTTACAAAGGCAAACATTTAATTGGAGCTGGCTTACAGTTTCAGAGGTTCAGTCCATTACCATCATGACAGGAAGCATGGCTGTGTGCAGATAGACATGAGGCTGGAGAAGGAGCTGAGAGTTCTACATCTTAATCTGCAAGGCAGCCAGGAAACAAAAATTCCACACTGGGCTGTGCTTAAGCCTAGGAGATCTTAAAGCCCACCTACACAGTGACACACTTCCTCCAACAAGGCCACACCTATTCCTATAAGGCCACATCTCTTAATAGTGCTACTCCCCATGGGCCAAGAGTTTGAACACATGAGTATGTGAGGACCAAACCTATTCAAACCATCATAATATCCTTGAGTGTACATAGATGTTCCTACTAAATCGGAAAATAGGCTCAAATAATTCTCCCTCACATGTGGGCAGCATACAGAGCCTTGGTGGGATTCCCAGGGCTCCTGTGGCATTTTGGATGAAAATGTGCCCCCTAGGTGTAGGCATTAGAGTACTTGGTCCCCGGTTGATGGTGCTACTTCCAAGGCTATGGGGATGTAAAGCCATACTAGAGGAAATACACCCCCGGGTGCAGGCTTTTCCAGTTCACACTGCTTTCTGTGGTTGAGATGAATTCTCAGCTTCCCGATTCTGCTGCCACCATCTCTGCTACTTACCGCTGGGCCTCCCCACCACCAGGAGCTCATCCTTCCGGAACTGTGGAGCCAAGCAAACTCTTCCTTCTGTAAGTCACAGTTGGGTGTGGTGGTTTCTTGGCTGTTGGTTGGTTGGTTTGGTTTTGTTTTACATAGGATCTCACTGTATAGCCCTGGTTGTCCTGGAACTTTCTTTGGAGACCAGGCTGAGTTGTACTAGAAGATGGTCGTAATTTTGACTAGCAACATTTATGACATTAATAAGTGATATTATCCATTGCTTAAGATTAACATTAAGCCGGGCGTGGTGGCGCACGCCTTTAATCCCAGCACTCGGGAGGCAGAGGCAGGCGGATTTCTGAGTTCGAGGCCAGCCTGGTCTACAAAGTGAGTGCCAGGACAGCCAGGGCTACACAGAGAAACCCTGTCTCGAAAAACCAAAAAAAAAAAGATTAACATTAAGCCGGGCGTGGTGGTGCACGCCTTTAATCCCAGCACTCGGGAGGCAGAGGCAGGCAGATTTCAGAGTTCGAGGCCAGCCTGGTCTACAAAGTGAGTTCCAGGACAGGGTTATACAGAGAAACCCTGTCAAAGATTAACATTACATAGTCACATACCTCATAATGACAGCCTAGTTAACAGCAGACTACAGATATGGCACTAGTCCCCTGAGATTATGATGGGACAGAAAGTCACTTAGCCTACTATATTTATCGTGTCTTTTTATTTTTAAGGTTTATAAGTATAAGTGTTTTGATTGTATGTATGCATGCACACCATGTGCATACAGTTGCCTCAGAGGATCTTTTGGGACAGGAGTAACATGTGGGTGCTGGGAATTGAACCCGGTCTTGTGGGAGAACAGCCAGTGCTCTTGATCATCTTAAGCCATCTCCCCAGCTCCCTATTCGACCTTTCTATGTTTAAATGTGTGCAGAGCCACAAATCCTAACCACTGTGTTATAATTGCCTACCATATTCAGTAGGTCACCTTTCATTTGGTATGTAGCTAACTGGGACCATGAAAGGTAGCTTGGTTCCTGGTTGAGCTAAGGCTGGAATCCCCAGAGACCCTGAGGGGACAGTAGGCAGTTCGCCTATTCCCGGGCACCAGGCCCCTGTCACTAGCCCTAAGTCCTTCAAAGATTTGTGGCCATCAGTCAAGAAAGGGCAATGCCCCAAGTCCCTTCATGTGTAGAGGATGTGACCTGTGGTCACGTAGACTCAAGACAGATCTCCATTTTAATGAGGTACATAGAGGCCTGGAAGGCTTAGCCAATAAACTCTCCTTCCCAGACACTCCTCCCTGCAAAAGGTATTTAACCTCAGGCCCTCAATGAGAAGTAGGGTACGGCTTTACTCATTCACTTTCTGCCATGACAATAAATGTCTTAAAACCACAGACTGCCTCTTTTCATCAGATCCTTCATGGGGAGCCATGACTAAGGCCTTTGCCTACAGAGTCACTGTCTAATCTCCTGTAGAAGGTCTCTCTATGCTCCTAGACACCACCAAGCCCAAGCCCATGCCAACCACCAACAAGCCGAGGACTCTCTCCATGGCACCAGAGGGAGCTCCCCTCTTTTCACCCTCGGCCCAGGGCCAGATCCAGCCTGCAGCCCCCATTCAGATATCAGTTTTTCCGAGGCTTTCAGCGGCACCTGGGTGTCTGAGAGCCTGAGAACCAAACAGCCCCAGCCTCCTTGCAGGCCCGGGGGCTCCTGAGCCAGCTCCTGCTGTCCCGTGCCTCAGTCTGTGCTTCCCCACCCGGAGATCAGTGTCCCGGAGCTTCCCTACAGCCCAACACCTGCCCAGTAATGGCGTGGTGTCAACTTCCGACATCCTGCCTCCCGGAGCGGCCGAGCCTGGTGGCAGAGCAGATGTGGGACCCGTAACTCTACAGCTAATGAGCAATAGACTATATATTCTTTTTTTTTTTAAAGATTTATTTATTGATTATATGTAAGTACACTGTAGCTGTCTTCAGACACTCCAGAAGAGGGAGTCAGATCTCGTTACGGATGGTTGTGAGCCACCATGTGGTTGCTGGGATTTGAACTCCAGACCTTCGGAAGAGCAGTCGGGTGCTCTTACCCACTGAGCCATCTCACCAGCCCCTAGACTATATATTCTTTAGCGTAGGTGAAGGAGCTACCATCTAAATAGTCATGTGAGGACAGTCAATGCTATCACACAATGACAGAATCATGAAACAATGCATTTCTCAGAATATATCTCTATTGTTAAGGAACAAATGGCTGGATAAAGATGTATGTCGGGCTGGTGAGATGGCTCAGTGGGTAAGAGCACCCGAAGGTCCAGAGTTCAAATCCCAGCAACCACATGGTGGCTCACAACCATCCGTAACGAGATCTGGCGCCCTCTTCTGGAGTGTCTGAAGACAGCTACAGTGTGCTTATGTGTAATAAATAAATAAATCTTTAAAAAAAAATGTATGTCAATGAATAAACTTTATAGAGTCTGTTCTCTCCTTTGTCGGAAATCGTCTAGGAAAGGCTGAAGGCATGCATGTAAATTGTCTGGAGATGGCCCACCCTTTGCATGGCTACCATAGGTAAACTCAATTGCAGGGCCTTTAGAAATTTCATCCCAGGATTGCTCCTTGCTACTGATATCAGTTTCTTGTCACTATCACATAGTCGTGGCCTAAATTACCCTGCCTTGGATTTGGTTTACTGCTTATGTTAATTGGATTCCCAAATTATACCAGAATAAGCATGTCTGCATGTAAGACACTGCTTGTCCCCACCCCTCCCGCTTGACTCTAATTGGTAAAGTTGCCAGCAGCCAATGGCTGGTCAGGGAGATAGAGGTGGACTTTAGATTTCCTGAGTAAGGGAACCCAGGGAAGAAGAAGGATTTAGAATCACCATACCAGGAAAGGAATGTAGACTTGAGAGCTATGAGAGAACCAGCCATATAGAGTCGCAAGTAGAAGAGTGGACCCAGGACCCCTCCCCAATTGGGTCTAGATAGCAAAGATGGAATATGTCCAATATGTAAGTAATGATTCAGGAGTATTGGAGGGGAGGCATTAGCTATGTAGAAGTTTGAGAGTGGCCCAGCCATTGATGTATTTAAGCCATATTAAAATAGAAGGCTGCATATGCGTGTCTTTTATTCGAGAATCCAGAGCATTTGAGCGGGCAGCAAGGAACTCATGCAGCCACCACCAAGGAGCAGAGAGAATTAGTCCTAACCATTTCATTATGTTTCATCAACAAGGATGTACTCTCATGAAACAATGCTTTGCGACAAATTGATGATTTCATAATTCCTGATAATGATTTTATAGAATTCCTAAATTTATACAAGTCATTTCCAGCCCTCTAAAAGCTGCAAATAGGGCTCTGTAAACCTTCATGTGTCTGCTGGGCAGTGGTGGCGCATGCCTGTAATCCCAGCACTCGGGCAGAAGCAGGCAGATTTCTGAGTTCGAGTCCAGCCTGGTCTACAGAGTGAGTTCCAGGACAGCCAGGACTGCACAGAGCACAGACTAACTGTACTAGGTTTCTTTTGGTTTTTCAAGACAGGGTTTCTCTGTGTAGCCCTGGCTGCCCTGGAACTCACTCATAGACCAGGCTGGCCTTGAACTCAGAAATTCGCCTGCCTCTGCCTCCCAAGTGCTGGGATTAAAGGTGTGCGCCACCACTGCCCGTCTTGACTGGTTTATCTATACAAAGCTTCAAAACTAATGAGAAACAAGGCAGATGATTTGTTTCTTGGTAAAACAATGCTAACTTATGATGTAAGAACTATTGCTTTAAACTTTTAATGAACTTACAGAGCTAGTAACAGATAATGAATGCTTAGTTAGGTACTAGTCTTAATGGAAGCACAGGTAAACATGGATGCTGTGACTCCTATCAATTCATGACTTGAATTAGTGTCTTAAACTTGCTGTAAACGTATGGAACGTGAAGATTCTTAGAACACCGTGTGATCAGTTCTCCTGAGAAACTATAAGAACTAAGAACTATAATAAGGAGGGGGCTTCTTCAGCAATAAAAAGGTGGAAGCTCTTTCTTTTTCTGAGTAATAAACTTTGGAGCTTCAGATCTCATTACAGATGGTTGTGAGCCACCATGTGGATGCTGGAATTTGAACTCAGGACCTCTGGAAGAGCAGTCAGTGCTCTTAACCGCTGAGCCATCTCTCTAGCCCAGGTTGGAGCTTCTTTTTCATCCACAATGAGTGAGTCTTTTCCTTGTTGGCAGTTGCTCATTGGGAATTGCTCAAGGGAGCTTTTGCTCTGTTCACCAAATGTGTCTATGCACATGTAAACACAGGTGTGTGTGTGTGTGTGTCATTATACATTAGCACTTGTGGAGTTGATGAGACAGGTGGTCGGGCCTGACCAAAGTTTGTGTGTGTGTGTGTCTGTCTGTCTGTGCATATTGCCTGCTGTGTAAAAGATTTTAATTCTTTTCCTTTTTCATCTCCGATTCACAAAGAGTTAATGGATTCCTATTTTTCTTTCTGATTTAAAAGGGTTAATGAATTCCAAGTTTCTCTCACCTGGCCAGCGAGAGGTCCTTGAAGCAAGAAAGAAAAGAAACCAGTGCTTATTAAAGCACAAATAGTAATATAAGGTCAAGGGTCATTAGTTAACCAAGCCAACTCACTCAGTCAACAGGGTCTCAAGGGAGGGAGTGAGGATTAAAGAGAAAAAAAAAGACAGTTAGAGAACATTACAGTATGACTTCAGCCAGTGCTGAAGCGGGTTTAATTTTTTCCAGTCTGCTTTTATATCATTCTAGGTACATACAAAGAATAAGACCATTTCCAAGTCATTAAAAAAAAGTAGTCAAGGAACAAACAAGGCTTATAGAAAGGTCCAATAATTACTGTATTCAGGGACTTAACAAGACAATCACGATACAAAAACCACATTCCTCAGCTGTATTCATCTTGAGCCTTGTTCTAGCCCAAAGTCAAATTCTTGCCTGAGCCTACTTCCTTATCTTAACCCAATGTAAATATTCTTGCCAATATCCTTGAAGTGGCAACAAGAGTTCTCCACAGTTAGTCCTTAGCTGTCACAGTATTCCACTTTAGCCCATTCCCTAACCGGAGCAGACCTCTGTCACCCCGGCACCTTAGATGGGTTCTGGAGATCAAATTTGGGTTGTCAGACTTGCTCAGCAAGTGATTTCACTCCCTAAGCTATATCACTAGCCCAGCCCTGGATTCATTTTGTTCTTCATCTTCCATGATGGAAATGATGGGTATTTGCTTGTTTTGCTGTCAAACACATCCCCTGCTTTTGCCCTTCTAGGCTCATATTACATGTTTCACAGGGCTACTGTAAGCCAGGCTTCCTGGACTTTAATTATGGGTCTGAGGAGTTCAGCCAATGGGGTAGGAGTTTGGAAGTTGCTCGAAGGACAATCCAGGATGCTTCTCTCTCCTGCTCTGCCCTGAACAGATGTTTCTCCTCTCTGTTCTCAGTTTCTGCTCCTCCCAAGCTACTGCCCAAGCCCCGCAAAGGGATAGCAGTGAAGGGAAGTTGCTGTCTGTGATGGTTTTAATCTTAGAGCTTCCTTTTTTTTTTTTAAACCTGTGCATCTCTCTAGGTCTTCTAGCCCATAAGTTCTGTTTCAGCACCACCTATGTTTTAGGTTGGATAATTTGTGTTGTCAAAGAAATCAAGTTGCGTGGCCTGCGTTTTATAAGCCAGCTAGCACCACCCCTACATAAATTCTACCCGCACAGTTGTGACAACAGAGAATGTCTCCAGACATGTTTGTCACTTTTCTCATTGCTGAAATAAACAAATAAACGGAGGAACGCTGCTTAAAGAAAGAAGCCTTCATTGTGGCTCACAGTTTGAAGATACAGTACGTCATGACCAAGAGGGATTAGGGACCAGGGGAGCATGAGGAAGCTGGTCACATGGTGTCCACAGTCAGGAAGCAGAAAGGAGGGATGCTGATGCTCAGCTGGCTTTCTCCTTCTTATTCATCCAAGCACCCCAGCCCAGGGAGTTCCACATACAGGGTGAGTCTTCCCATCTCAATTAACCCAGTCTGGAAAATCCATCGCAGACATGTCCATGGGGATTATAAATACCCTCAGGTAAGTAAGTAATCAAGCTTACCTAGTACAACAGATGCTGCCAGTGGGGGAGGGGCAGCAAAAAGCATCTCAGCTAAAATCATCAGTTTTTACACACTTAGAGCTGTATTAAAATTTCACTAACACTTTATCAGGTGAGGGCTTTATTTTACACACCTACCTTGAAGCTGCCTGACTTCTAAGCCTACAAACAACCTTTTCTTTTTAAAGATTTATTTATTTCTTGTATGTAAGTACACTGTAGCTGTCTTCAGACACTCTGAAGAGGGTGTCAGATCTTGTTGTGGATGGTTGTAAACCACCATGTGACTGCTGGGATTTGAACTCAGGACCTCCGGAAGAGCAGTCGGTGCTCTTAACCACTAAGCCATCTCTCCAGCCCCCTATAAACAACTTCTAAACTTGATAAATTAAAGGTTCACTTAAGCATATATTAAGCACATCACCTCGGTAGCCAGGATGAAGACGGATGGGAGCCAGGGATGATAATGTTGAATATGTATTCTTCCTTCCTTCCTTCCTTCCTTCCTTCCTGCCTGCCTGCCTGCCTGCCTGCCTTCTTTCTTATTTTCCCTTGATTTTTGAGACAGGGTTTCTCTGTGTAGCCCTGGCTGTCCTGGAACTCACTCTGTAGACCAGGCTGGTTTGAACTCACAGAGATCCACCTGCCTCTGCATCCTGAGTGCTGGGATTAAAGACATGTGCCACCACTGCCTGGCTCTTTTTTTAAGATTTTTTTTTTTAATGTGTCTCTGTTTGTATCTCTGTGTTCATGCCACATGTGTTCAGATACCCATGGTGGCCAGAAGAGGGCATCAGAACCCCTGGAGCTGGGGTTACAGGAGCACACGAACTCCCCACAATGCTCAGTGCTGGGAACTCAGCTCAGGCCCTCTGGAAGAGCAAGAGCTCAACACCTCTGAGTGTTCCTGCAGAATTTTCTGGTCCTCCTCCCTAAAGCAGACCAGGAGACCCAAAAAATGCCACGCTCCAATTCTCTCTCTTCTCTCTTCCTTCTGCCTTGCAGATGCTGATGTGATAAGTATGTATTTCCATCCCAGGAGAGAGAGAACATCTCCGGATTCCAGCACAACTGTGAGCAAACAGCCTTGGTAAGCTCTCCCAGGTTAGCACAAAGAAATCAAACCCTTTTGTCCTCTAGACACCCCCTGCACAGCCATCTGTCCACAAGAACACAGTTCCCTAGAGAGACGACTCAGTGGCTCACAGTCCTTACTGGGCTACCATGCCCACCTTTTTAGATAAAAAACTCCTCCTCTTTTCCCCTTAGCGTTGGTAATTGCTTATTAACGCAAGTCTTTTCTAATAAAATTTCAGTGTTGTAGTGTTTGATTAATCCTGATAATTGGGATTCTCCATGGAAACTGCAGAGTGAGATGGTATACCTCCCAAAAAGCATAAAAATAATGCTCTCCTTATAATTTGTTGCCTGGCAACAATACTTTTTGTTTTTATTTGCATGAAAATTTCTGAGCTATTTTACTGATCAGTGTAGCTTTGGCAAAAAAAAAAAAAAAAAAAAGGAAAAAATTGTTCTTTTTAGCATTTAAACATTGAAGGAGTTGTTTGATCTTTTTCATCTTAAAAACAAGGTCGAGCCTTTATAATGCAGAAACACATGGATGATAAATGATGTATTGTCAAAGAGGAAGACTATAGAGGAACGGATATCAAAAGTGTTTGGAGACACCTAAAATGCCACTTTAAAAATTAAAAAGAGAGAGAGAGAGAGATTTACTTGAGGGTTGGAGAGATGACTTAGTGTTTAAGAGTATCTATTCTGGGCTGGATGGATGGCTCAGTGGTTGAGAGCACTGACTGCTCTTCCCGAGATCCTGAGTTCAATTCCCAGCAACCACATGGTAACTCACAACCATCTGTAATGGGATCTGATGCCCTCGTCTGGTGTGTCTGAAGACAGCTACAGTGCACTTACATATAATTATAAATAAATCTTTGGACCGGAGCGAGCGGGACTGAAACAAGCAGAGATCCTAAAATTCAATTTCCAGCGACCACATGATGGCTCACAACCATCTGCACAGCTACAGTGTACTCATATACATTAAATAAATAAATTAATAAATAAATCTTTTTTAAAAAAGAACATATACTCCTCTTTTACAAGATCCAAACTCAGGTTGGGGAACGCATTCAGGAGGCTCACAGTTGCCTGTAACTCCAGTTCCAGTGGAGCTGAACAAGCCCCTTCTCTGAGCTTGGCAGTCACTGTAGGTCTGTGCACAACCTCCCCCACCTCACACATAGAAGCTCATCATTTTATTTATGTCTATGTCTGTGTGTCTGCAATGCATGCATGTACTCGTGCACGTGGGGACCAAGAGAAGGCATTAGATTCCCTGAAGCTAGAGTTACACATGGTCGTGAGCCACCAAGGTGGCCCTACTTGATGCCACTTCTATTGTTGGTGAGAGGCATGCTTTCAAATAGAAGTTCTAAGACTCAGTGAGTCAGTGTGGTAGCCTATACCTGTAACCCCAACAGTCTTGAGGAGGATAAGGAGTTCAAGGCCAACCTAGGCTACTTGAGATTCTGTATCACAAAGCCCAAAAAGGATCTGGGCATGGTGACATACACCTTTTAATACCCACATTCTAGAGGCAGAAGCAGGTGGATATCTGCAAGTTCAAAGCCAGCCTGGTCTACATAGTGAGTTCCAGGACAGCCAGGGATACAACCAGAAACCAAATGAAAAGAGGGGCAAGGACGGGGAAGGGGAGGGGGAGGGGGACGGGGAGGGGAGGGGGAGGAGGGAGGGGGAGAGGGAGAGAGAGAGGGAGAGGGAGAGAGAGAAAGAGAAAGAGAGGGAGAAAGAGATTGAGAACTGGGTTTGATCCTTAGTCCCATATATAACTAGGCATGGTGACACATGCCTCTAATTCCATCACTGAGAAAGTAAAGGCAAGGGATCAGGTGTTCAAAGCTAGCCTCAGTTTAGTGAGCTCAGGGCCACAAGCCAGCAGTCACTGACAAATGTATTGTTCCCAAGTGTCTTAGTGTGACTATTGCTGTGGTGAAACACCAGGACCAAAGCAATTTGAGGACAAAAGGGCTTACTTGGGTTACACTTGTGGATTGGAAGGTATCATCAAAGGAAGTCAGGACAGGAGCTCGGATAGGGCAGGAACCTGGATGCAGGAGCTGATACAGAGGCCATGGAGGAGTGCTGCTTCTGGCTTGCTTCCTCTATCTTCCTCTGCCTGCTCTCTTCTTCTTATCACCTCCAGCCCAGGGGTGGAATCACTCACAATGGACTTGGCCCTCTCCAGTCAATCACTTAACTACTAGTTACAAACGAGTCCTACAGCCCAGCCTTTTCCAGGCACTTCTGAAACTGAGTTTCCCTCCTCTCAGATGACTTTTGCTTGGGTTACATTGCCATGAAACTCTCCAGCTCGTCAACAGTGCCGCCTTGAGCACAGGGTTCACATAGCTTTGGCTGGCCTTAAACTCACTATGCAGTCAACAGTGACTGGGAGTTCTCAATCTTCCTGCTTCCACACCCTGAGTTCGGGGCTGCTAGTTGTACACCAGGATACCTAGGTTTGAGAAATTTTTGCCTAACTCAGGGCCAAAAGATTGTCTTCCTTCTCCGTGAATGTGTTATAGGAAAAAAATTACATTTCTCAAAATCTGCTAGTTTCTCAAATTTTTGAGGTAAGAATAAAGGAAACCTTTGTTATTTACTTTTGTTTGTTTGAGACAGGGATCTTTACGATGTAGGCCTGGAACTCACTGTGTCACTGTGCAGACCAGGCTGTCCTCAAATTCATGGGTATCTCCCCGGCCTCTGCCTTCTGAATGCTGGAACTAAAGGTGTGCAGCAGGAAGGAAGTGTATTTTAGCGTTAAAATGACCCTCTAAGTCACATTGATAGAGAACAAAAGAATCCAGAGAAGCAGGCCAGTGAGACGACCCAGCAGGTAAAGTCAAATAACACACAAGCTTCAGGACTTGAGTTCAATTCCCAGAGCCCACGTGGCATTCCTCTGTAACCCCAGCACCATGACAGTGAGATGGGAGGAGAGAAAGGAGAACTTCCTGGAGGCTTGTGTGCCAGCTCCCCTGGAGTAAGTAATGTGGCAGAGACCAGAGTGACCCTGCCTCAGAAAACAAAGTCAAAGTAAAAAAAAAAAAAACAACTCCTGAAAGTTGTCCTCTGACCTCATACACACTGTAGCACATACACATGTACTCACACACATGCACACACACACACACATACACACACACACAAAACCAACCTGGAGTGGTGGCACAAGCCTTTAATCCCAGCATCCAGGAAGCAGAGGCAGCTGGATCTGAGTTCCAGGCCAGCCTGGTCTACAGAGCACAGGACAGCCAGGAGCTGGAGAGATGTCTCTGGTTAGGAGAGTACGGCTCTGCAGAGGACCAGAGTCCCACTTCTATCATCCTGTAGGGTGGCTCACAACTGCCTGGAACTTTAACTTCAGTGGGATTCATTGCATGGGATTGCTCTTAACATATTAATCAATCAAGGTCCAGCCTCTTGTTTGCATGGTAAGCACTTCAACTGAGCTATTTTTCCTAGCCCAGCTTGGGCTGAAAACACACACACACACACACACACACACTTTCATGCCTTGCACACTGACAACCATTCTCACTTCCTACCACCCACCTCCCTGTCACCCCTGACAAGCCCTCTTCAAAATTCCCTCTCACACATTCATATCTATTTGTTTCATTTTCTAACCACCAAGATTAACAAGGGCCATGTGTGTGACCATAGCTTTGGGGCCTGGGACCATTAATGGCAGTGACTCCCCCGCTCCCTGAATCTAGCCATAGTCAATATAGTTCAGAAGCAAAGGGTAAAGTCTCACATGCAGGTCTTGTGTGGGCCTTGGGGCAGTAACTACAGTTTTATCGAGGTAATGATGACCACAGGTGTATGACTCCAAGGAATAGCATCCCATAATCCTTCACTCTGTCTTCTAGCTCTTACATGCTTTCTTTACATGCCCTCTTCTGCAAGGTTTGCTGAGATTTAGAGAGAGTGATGATGTCACAGACTGTTGAGGGCTAGGACCTCACCCATAGCTTATTCTCTTCATCTTAAGCAGCCTCTGAGTCTCTGAGTTCACCACTGTTCATCGCACCGAGAGTTTTCTCCACCTAAGGCCAGCACTGCATGTGTCTCTCGGTATTCAGGAGGCCGCTTGCTGCTGTGCCGGTTTACGTCACTGAGAGATACTTACTCTGAGAGAACTAGCAGCATCCATGCTTTTCGGGTATGTCACTTCCTCCTGCAGACGTAGCCCCACCTCCGGAGCCCCGCCCCAATTAAGACAGCTCAAACCTGAGGAGCTGAGCAATAGATGCTGCCGGTTTTTACAGGTAACCGAACCCACATCACATGCATCTCTTGCCCCATTACACCTATGTAACAATGAGCTGAACATCACCACTGCCCTGCTTTTCAGAGGAGAGACTGAGGTTCACGAAACTTCAGTTAGGGGGTGTACAGGCTAGTTTTATGTCAACTTGACACTGGCTAGAGCTATCTGAAAGGAAGGAACCTCAGTTAAAAAATGCCTCCTGCCGGGCGTGGTGGCGCACGCCTTTAATCCCAGCACTCGGGAGGCAGAGGCAGGCGGATTTCTGAGTTCGAGGCCAGCCTGGTCTACAAAGTGAGTGCCAGGACAGCCAGGGCTATACAGAGAATCCCTGTCTCGAAAAACCTAAAAAAAAATTAAAAAAAAAAAAATGCCTCCATTAGATCCGACTGTAGGGCATTTTCTTATCTAGTGATTGATGGTAAGTAATGCCATCCTTGGACTGGTGTTCTGGGTTCTCTAAGACAGCAGGCTGAGCAAGCCACGGGGAGCAAGCCAGTAAGCAGTGCCCCCTCCAGAACCCCTACATCAGCTCCTGCCTCCAGGCTCCTGCCCTGACTTCTTTTGATGATGAACAGTGATGTGGAAGTGTGAGCCAAATAAACCCTTTTCCTCCTCAAGTTACTTATTGGGTATGGTGTTTCACTGCAGTAATAGAAACCCTAACTAAGACAGGATTGCAGAGCTAAAAGCGCAGCCGCCATGACAGAAATCAAAACGGCAGGATCACTCGCTTTTTCAAAATGACTCCCGGGCCACCTCACTTGAACACCTCACCTTAGATGTCTAGTGATGTGATGAACTTGTGACTGAAGAAAGGGTTTGTTCCATCTTATAGGTTATAGCTCATCTGGGGGAATACTTTTTACTGCCTTCCTCCCCGTTGCTAGATCAGCCTGCTTTTTGCTGTTGTTGTTGTTTTGTTTTCAGAGATAGGGTTCTTCTGGGTAGCCCTGGCTGTCCTGGAACTCACTCTGTAGACCCAGATAGCCTGCAATCAGCAAAGATCAACCCGCCTCTGCCTCCCTAGTGCTGGGTATAGAGGTGTGCACCACCACTGCCCAGTGAGCCTTGCTTTGTTTTTATACTGCCCAGGACACATGCCCAAGAATATCACCACAATGGGCTCAGACTGGGCTTTCCCACACCAAACACGATTCAAGAAATGACCACAGCCTTGCTGTAAGCCAATCTGATGGAGGCAGTTCCCCAACAGCCTCCCCTCCTCCTAGATGACTCCAGCTCATGTCAAGTTGACAAAAACCAAACAGAAAAAGCAAACAAAAACAACACCAAAGCTTGCCCAGCACATCCACCACCATTGGGGCTCATGCAGCAAAGGGAAGCCAACGAATGGGCCAAAGAAAGGATCTAAAAACATGAGTGTACCTCTGCAAAGCTGGGTTTGGCCCAATCCAAGCTATTTATTCCGATCTGCATTTGAGTGGGAAGGAGAAAATATGGTTTAACCTCTTCATTAGTCAGACCTCCCCACTCTGACTCAGCCCCATAAACAATAGAAATAATTAGACTGAACAATTGTGTTTGTTCCCCTGACTAGACACAACCTGCATTTAGTGACGGAGGGAAGCAGCCAGGAGAAGGCGGACTTGGCTTTTTCAATTCTTCCTGGCAAACATTTTTTTTAAAGACCTGTTGCTTATCTTATGACCAGTATTTGTAAATATATATAAGTAATATACATGTATATATTATATATTCAAGACCATAAGAACTTTATTTGGCTGGGGGGGGGGGTTTCAAGACAGGGTTTCTCTGTATAGCCCTGGCTGTCCTGGAATTCATTTTGGAGACCAGGCTGGCCTTGAACCCAGAGACCTATCTGTCTCTGTCTCCTGAGTGCTGAGATTAAAGGCGTGCACTATGACTGCCCCCAGCTTATTTCTTGTTTTGTTTGTTTGTTCGCTTGCTTGCTTTTGGGTTTTGTTTTGTTTTGTTTTGTTTTGAGACAAGATCACACTCTGTCTTGGAACTCACAGTGCAGACCAGCCTGGCCTCAAACTCACAGCATTCCACTTTCATCTATCTCCTAAGTGCTGGGATTACAGGCCACCATGGCGGCCTCGATCAAGTCTTTTTACATTCATGTTGGAACAGGATCCACAATATTGAAAGTTGAAACCCTTGGGGAAGTTATTGGTGGCCCACGCCCTTAATCTCAGCACTCGGAGGCAGAGGCAGGCGGATTTCTGAGTTCGAGGCCAGCCTGGTCTACAAAGTGAGTTCCAGGACAGTCAGGGCTACACAGAGAAACCCTGTCTCGAAAAAACAAAAAACAAACAAACAAACAAAGATCGAACACTCTCAAGGCTGTCTCAAAATGCACACTCTGAATGTAGTCTGTGAGATGGTGCCCTCTAGTGGCCAATCATAAATTCGGGTTTTTTGTTTTGTTTTGTTTTTTGTTTTTTGTTTTTTTTGTTTTTTCTGTTAGAAATGTGTAAGCAAAGTCACACAGTCTAAAAGTGATGCCGCCGTTTAAGGCATGTGCTGCAGTCACACGGGAGGTAAGTGTAGAGACAGCCTGGGCGGGGAAGAACATCTCTGAGGTCAGAATTTGAGGTTCTGGGACACAGATGACAACATCATCTGTGGACATAGTTCATGGAGGGTAAGGTGAGCCATCACTCAGGCTTGACCCCTTGGGGGCTTATAGCTAGGAACCTGAGATGATCTGAAGAGCTTTTTCATAAAGTTCATTTTTCAGGGACTGGTAAGATAGCTCAGCAATTAAAGAGTATTGGCCTCGTACCGAGACCCGCCAACATGGGCTGCGTTCGCACCAAGACCGTGAAGAAGGCGGCCCGGGTCATCATCGAGAAGTACTACACGCGCCTGGGTAATGACTTCCACACCAACAAGCACGTGTGCGAGGAGATCGCCATTATCCCCAGCAAGAAGCTTCGGAACAAGATAGCCGGCTACGTCAAGCATCTGATGAAGCGGATTCAGAGAGGGCCTGTGAGAGGCAGCTCTATCAAGTTGCAGGAAGAAGAGAGAGAGAGGAGAGATAACTACGTTCCTGAGGTCTCAGCCCTAGACCACGAGATCATTGAGGTGGATCCCGACACCAAGGAGATGCTGACGCTTCCGGGCTTGGGCAGTCTCTCTAACCTTCAGGTCACTCAGCCTACGGTTGGCATGAATTTCAAAACACCACGTGGAGCTGTTTAATCTGTTATGCCATATTTTCAATAAACCTGAAAACAAACAAACAAACAAACGAAGAGTATTGGCCTCTTCCAGAGGTCCTGAGTTCAATTCCCAGCACCCATGCATAAGGGAACCTGATGCCCTCTTCTGGTATGCAGATGTATATGCAACAGAGAACATCTTAAATAAATAAAATTTTTTAAAAAGCATTTTTTAAAAATTGTATTATTTTATTTTACTTTATGTGTATGGGTGTTTTGTCTGGACGCATGTCTGTGCACCACGTGCATGCCGGATGCCTACAGAAGCTGAAAGGACTTATCTGATCCTCTGGAACTGGAGTTACAAAGGTTATAGTTACAACCACCATGTGGTTGCCGGCAGCCAAACCTAGGTCCTCTGCAAGGGCAAGAAGTGCTCTAACCACTTAGCCATTTCTCTAGCTCCTTGGTCTGACCAGTTTGTGGTTGGTCTCCAAAATCCTAGGACACAGAGACTAGTCCAGGATCCCGGTGCTGGGCCAATGTTTTGGGCCAGGCTGTGTTTGCCTGACCAGGAAGGGGAATGGATAAAGATTTTTCATCTTAGGGTGGGGGAATGGTGCTCCAAAGTCCTATTGTGTTGTGTAACTCCAAGAAGGGTAAAGATTACCAGTCTTAGCACACTCCCAGGCTCCTGCAGGAACCGAGAAGGAGGCGGGAAGTCAAGTTTCCTGAAGGCTTAATGTAGCCTCTTTCTGCTAAGCTGTGATTGTTGCTTCTCACGACTACTTTGACAATGATTCGGCGTCTTCTAGGAGACACATCTCTGGGTGTGTTTGTGAGAGAGTTTCCAGAAAGGGTGAACTGAGGAGGGAAGATCCAGGCTGAATGTGGGTGGTACCATCTGTCTTCCTTAGGAATTCTATTGCTGCAGCAACAATAGAAGCAAGGAAGCATAACCAAGAAAGTAAGTCTGGGAGGAAAGGCTTTAATCAGCCCACATTTCCATCTTGCTGATCATCACCAAAGGAAGTCAGGACAGGAGCTCAGGCAGGTCAGGACCCTGGAGGCAGGAGCTGATGCAGGGCCATGGAGGGGTGCTGCTTACTGGCTTGCTCCTGGTGATTTACTCAGCCTGCTTTCTTTCCTTTTTTTTGGGGGGGGGTGGTTTACAAGACATGGTTTCTCTGTGTAGCCCTGGCTGTCCTGGAACTCACTCTGTAGACCAGGCTGGCCTCGAATTCAGAAATCCACCTGTCTCTGCCTCCCAAGTGCTGGGATTAAAGGCGTGCACCACCACTGCCTGGCTCAGCCTGCTTTCTTATAGAACCCAGGACTGCCAGTCCAGGGATGGTACAGTCCATAATGGGCTGGTCCCTCTCCTTAATTAATTGATCATTAATTAAGAAAATGTCTTTACAGCGAGATCTTATCAAGACATTTTCTCAATTGAGGCTCTGCTCTCTCTGATAATTCTAGCTCAGTGTTTTTCAACCTTTTTAATGCTTTGACCTTTTATGGATCCCCACGTGGTGGTGACATGCTACTTATTCATGGTTACTCCATTACTGTAACTTCGCTACTGTTATAAATAGTAGTGTAAATATCTGATGAGCAGGATGTCTGATGGTCAGGTGTCTAAGGGTGTCTCAACCCACACGTTGAGAACCGTTGCTCTAGCTTGTGTTGAGTTGATATAAAACCAGCCAGTGTACCATTCCGTGGCCTGAGCTCCCAGACCGAATAACTAGCAGGAAGAAAAGAGTATTCACACAGAGACCCTGCATAGTGGTGATGCCTTTAATCCAGGAACACAAGAGGCAGGGGGATTTGAGTTCAAGCCAGCCTTGTCTACAGATTGAGTTCCAAGGGCAGCCAGAGATATTCAGTGAGATCCTACTTCTAAACACTTTGTTTGTTTATTTGTTTGTTGTTTTTTGAGACAGGGCTTCTCTGTAGCCCTGGCTATCCTGGAACTCACTCTGTAGACTAGGCTGGCCTCGAACTCAGAAATCCACCTGCCTCTGTCTCCCAATTGCTGGGATTAAAGGCATGCACCACCACTGCCCTGCTCTAAATACATTTTTAAAGAGTATACTGACACATCTGATGAAACTATCAGGAGTTTCTGAAAGGACTCAGTAGGTAAAGGTACTTGTCACCAAGTCCAGCAATCTGAGTTCAACTCCAGAAGCCACATGGTGGCAGGAGAGAATTGACTCCCAAAAGTAGTTTTCTAACCTATACACACACACACATACACATACACACACACATGCACACACATACACACATGTACACATATATACACACATACTTACACATACACACATATATACACACATGCATGAACACACACTTTTTAAAAAAATGTGTATGAATATTTTGTTTGTGCACCATGTGCACTGTGCATGTCTGGGGCCTATGGAGTTCAGAAGAGAGCATCAGATCCCCTGGAACTGGGATTACAGACAGTTGTGGGTTACCATTTGAGCAAGGGAATAGAACCCCAGTCTGGAAGACCTCTGAGCTGTCTCTCTAGCCACATGGAGTCGTTTTTTTTTTTTTAAGATTTATTTATTATATGTAAGTACACTACAGCTGTCTTCAAGCACTCCAGAAGAGGGAGTCAGATCTTGTTATGGATGGTTGTGAGCCACCATGTGGTTGCTGGGATTTGAAATCAGGACCTTCGGAAGAGCAGTCAGTGCTCTTAACCACTGAGCCATCTCTCCAGTCCCTGTTTTGTTTTGTTTTGGTTTTGGTTTTGGTTTTTAAGTAGAACTCCAGCTGAGTGCTCCAATTCCCTTCTCTTTGCTTCTCCATCCATAGAGATGTAAACCAGCAGCTTCCTACTAAAGCTATGGAGATGCCTGCAGCCAAGATCTTCCCACTACAACAAACTGTATCACCTCAGACTCCAAGCCAAAATACACCCCCTCCTCTCTCAAGTTCTTTCTTATCATCTGTTTGACACAGAAAGAGAAGTAGCTAATACATTAGTCTAGTACCACTCCCCCATCACGAAGCTCACATACCCATAACTGGATTTTTATCAGTTCTGAAGCCTTGCATCTCTCTGCCTTCCAAAGAATACTGGTGACCCATTTAGTTTGTCTGTTTTGTTCTTGTTGTTTCTGACTCTGCACATTCCTTTCTGTCTCCTTTGGGTAGGCAGGGAATCTGTATGATTTACCCAATGGTGTAATTTATCCAGCCTGGCTTTTCCTCACTGGGAGCCAGCCATTGACATTTGTCAATATAGTTGCCAATGAATGGTTTCTATGGTAGAGGCAGAACACTCTCTTCTTGGTATGAAAGGTTCAGGAAAAGTCACAGCTCACACCAACAGTTCAGGGACATTTAACATCTTTGCTTACCCTCATCCTTTAACTTGCAGTGCCTCAAAAGTCCTAGAGACATAAGAGACTTGAAGAAGTTCACTATGGAGAAGGGACAGCTGTTTCATAAACTGGGACTCTCCAAAGGAAACTGGGGAAGAGCAAGAGAGAGGGTGTTCCGGAAAGATGAATAACTAGATGAGGAAAATCGTGTTTAATTCATCTAAAAGGCACTTGCATCTGCCTTTTCTTCAACCAGAATCCTTCACTGACATCTCTGCACAGTATGTGAAAAGAGATGAGTTACAAGGCTAAATACACTGTGGCTGATGATATAGCTTTATTGGTGGGATGTTTGCCCAACGTGCGTGAAGGCCTGGATTCACCACATATACCAGGTAGAGTGATGCATGCCTGTAGCGCCAGAACTTGGAAAGTGGAGGCAGCCTGTTTGATTGTCTTTCCTCTCTCTTTCTTTGTGCGCATGTGATAATGTCAGTGAGTGGAGGTGCCCATGGAGGCCAGAAAAGGAAATGGGATCTGCTGGAACTAGTTACAAGCTAGTTACTTGACCTGGGTACTGAGAACTGGACTCACGTTCTCTGGAAGAGAAGCAGGCACCAGTGGCCACTCAGCCATCTATGCAGTCCCTGCTCTGCGCACCCCCCTTGTTTGACTTTTTGTTTTCATTGCTGTTGTTTGTCACAGGGTTTCACATATCCTACCAAGCTGGCCCCGAGCTGGCTATGTAGCCACAGTTGTCTTTAGAAGTCTGCTCCTCCTGCTTCTCTGCCTTCCTTCCAAGTACTGTCGTGAGAAGCGTGTGACGCCTTGGGTCTTCCGAGACAGGGTGTCGCTCTTCACCTAGGCTTTTCTGGAAGTCATACTGATCCTCTGGACCACTACTTTCCAAATACTGGGATTAAAGACACATAACACCGTACATGCCACAGTACACATGCTACATTGCGCTTGTGAAGGTTAGAGAACAATTTTCATGAGTCCCCTCCTTCTACAATGTGGATGATGCCAGGGACTCAACTCAGGTCATCAGGCTTGATGGTGAATACAAGTCCTGAACCATCTCCCCAAGCCTTATATGTTTTTTCTTTTTCCTTTCCTTTCCTTTCCTTTCCTTTCCTTTCCTTTCCTTTCCTTTCCTTTCCTTTCCTTTCCTTCCCTCCCCTTCCTTTTCCCTTCCTCCCTCCCTCCCTCCCCCCTCTCTTTTTTAAATTTATTTTTACTATTTTTTTTTTTTTTTTTTTTGGTTTTTCGAGACAGGGTTTCTCTGTGTAGTCCTGGCTGTCCTGGAACTCACTTTGTAGACCAGGTTGGCCTTGAACTCAGAAATCCGCCTGCCTCTGCCTTCTGAGTGCTGGGATTAAGGCATGTGCCACCACACCCAGCCTTAAATTTATTTTTAAAGATTTATTTTATTTATTATATATAAGTACGCTGTAGCTGTCTTCAGACACACCAGAAAGGGGCATCAGATCTCATTACAGATGGTTGTGAGTCACCATGTGGTTGCTGGGATTTGAACTCAGGACCTTCGGAAGAGCAGTCAGTGCTCTTACCCTCAGAGGCATCTTGCCGTCCCTACAATAAAATTTTAATGATGATGTTGTCATACAGCTAAAATCCTCTCTATTGTTTGTATCTTAACAAATGGCCCTTAGCTCTGCAGATGCTCAAGAATGGTTTCCATAGCAATGTCTTTAAACTGTAAAATTAACAATAGCTGGGACTGGAGAGATGGCTCAGCGGGTAAGAGCACTGACTGCTCTTCCAGAGTTTCCCAGTTCAATTCCCAGCAACCAAATGGTGGCTCACAACCATCTGTAATGGGGATCCGATGCCCTCTTCTGGTGTGTCTGAAGACAGCAACACTGTACTTATATATAATAAATAAATAAATCTTTAAAATAAATAAATAAAATTAAATTAAACTTGAGATAAGATTTTGCTTCCAGTCTAGTTTGCTCTCAAATTCAAAATTCTCCTGCCTCTGCCAGCCAAAGCTGGAATATTATGCATGTGTCACCACATCTGACCTCTAAATTTTTTGCTCAAGATTTACACCAGCAAAGGACTAGCTTTAAAACCAGGAACCACTGTAAATATTTTAATAAAATATTTCATGACTTTTTTCTTCAGGCAGAGTCTGATCTTGCTTATATCCCTGATTGGCCTTAGAATAGAAATCTGATTTTGAAATCTATTGAATCCTGTGGTTGCATCTAACCATGATTTGCTTAATTTATTTTTTTACATTATTTGTTTGTTCGTGTGTATGTGTTTGTCTACAGATGTGCCACTGTGTGTGTGTGTGTGTGTGTGTGTGTGTGTGTGTGTGTAGGTCAGAGGACAACTTGTGGGAGCCATTTCTTTCCTACTACCATTTAACTTCTGCAAATCAAATTCAGGTCATCAGGCTTAGTGGCAGGCATTTACCCTCTGATCTATTCTGCTGGTAATTGGCTTATTTTTAAAAATAAAAATAAAAATTTCAAAGTCTTATGAGGAGTACCTGGTGTGATGGCGCAGTCTTTAATCCAACACTCGGGAGGCAGAAACAGGCAGATCTCTAAGGTCAGCTACACAGAAAATAGAAAAATGTAAACCAAATAAATAGCTCCATGTGATTTATTTATTTATGTACTTAACTATGCTCCCATCAAAGCACCATTTGGGTCACTTTACAATTCAGTGCTGTTGTCGTTTATATATGAAGTTCCCCTCCCTCAAAAGCCTCCATATAGGAGGCCCGGACCCCAGTCCTTGAGAGTGATAATAGGATTCCAACAGTTTGGAGCTATCCTTGGATTCATCCACTTGCATCATTAGGAAGTAATGGAAATTAAGGAGGTGCGGCCCAGTGGGGCTAAGTATCTCAGTTGCATGTGCCCTTGGAGGCTATTTCTTCTCCCAGCTTCCTCTGCTTCTAGCATCAGGAAGGCAACAACTTTACTCTGTCACTTGTGCCCTGGCACAATGCACTGCTTCACTAATGGTCCAAAAACAACGGAACCAAGTGACCTGGGACTGAAAACTCTGATACACAAGGCAAAAATCCATCCTTCCTCATTTGAATTCTCCTCCAGGGTATTTATCACAGCATCAAAAAGTCTTACACAAATGCTTTTAATGTCTGTTTCTCTCCGTGAAATGAACCTCTGTTATTATTGTTTGTTCTCTAGAAGGGAAAGGAAGGATGGAGTAGGTGCTTCTGGAACCCAAGGCTATGGTCATTGAGCAAAACCGGAACCAGTTCAGGGTTAAAGACTGCCAGACAGGGATACATAGTGAGATTCTGTCTCAAAAAATTAAACAAACAACAAACAAACAAACAAACAAAAACCTGTCACGATATGGGCTGGAGATGAGATAGTTGGGAGCTGGGTAGTTGAAGAGTGGGTATTGTTTTTGCAGAGGATTTGAACTTGAATCTAAATCATTGTGCTTAGTAATCGTGATGCATCAAGCTTTTGTCTTAGACCGACCTACCATAGTAAGTTAATGATTGCAGGACTCGCAATCAGAGAAACTGCATGCATAATGCAGTCTGAACGGCTTTTCCAATTTGGCTACAAATAACAAAACAGCTCTGAAACTTAAAAAAAAGTCTTTTTTATGGGGGAGGTGGCCTCCTCTAACAACACCTCTCTCATCCTCATTGTTGTGGGAAAACAGTCCCTGTGAGACTCAGCGCTTAACACATAAACCTCAGGTTTGGTGCCTGCCATTTTGCTGGAGTGCGGAACAGAAAGTCCCTCCCCTTCTGTGTTTCACTCAGGACCTGCACTAGTGCACTTCCGGGTTTGCAGAAGGACGCGCTTCCGGGGCCGAGGCCAGCCCCAATTCCCACGCCCAGATGGCCCCGCCCCGGAAGTAGCGTCTCCCTTGGCCGCGACAGGACGGAAGCCGTGGATGGCGGGGAAAACAGCCCTGCACCGGCGGATGTGTTGGCGCTGTTGCTAGACGACGAGCAGTGACTTCGTCACTTCCTCAGCCCGTGGCCCGCCCAGGACCTTAGCCGAAACGACTGGAGCGGGCTTGAGCTGAAGAGTTGTCCCCCGCCGGTAGGACTCACCACCAGCCCGGCGGCGGGAGTCGGGGCCACGCCACCTGCAGGGAAGAACTCGAGCCGAGGCGGGAAGATGGCTGCAGACAAGCCTGCAGGTGAGGCGCCCGCGCCGCGACCCAGGGGCTGACACTGCGCGCGGGGACGGCAGGGCCCGCGTGGGGGACCCGAGGGCCACTTGACTTCGCTTGGGTACTTGTGCCCTTCACTCTTCTCAGCTGTCTCTACTGTGAGTCCAGTGGGTTTTCTGCTGTGACCCATCTTGATTCCATTGCACCCCATCTTGATTCCACTGCATTTGCCTTGCTCTCCAAGTTAGTGCTGGCCCAGGAAGCTTGAATTTGTCACGCCGCTGTCCAGACGCTTCAAGGGAAAGTCTGTCCGGGCACACACGGTTGCCGTAAGGCCCCCAGGCTCAGCCACTGAAAAAGTTCCCTCTGGTCTGCGTGTCCAGTGGAGTCATTCTGAAAACTGTCTATAAAGAGGCGTGACGTTTCACTGTGTCTTCTGCCTGCTCTCACTTACCTTGTTCGTCATCTGATTTTTCCCGAGCTCCTCGAGATTAACTTCCTTTTTTAAAAGTCTTAATTATGTGTGTGAGTGCAGGTGCCTGCCGAGACTGGAAGAGGACATTGCGTCTACTGGAGCTGGAGTTACACAGTTGTGGGCCATCACTTGTGGGTGCTGGGAACCCAGTCTTGGTCCTCGGCAAGAGCAGCGAGTGCTGTTAACCGCTGAGCCATCACCTTTCCAGCCCCAAGATTAAGTTCTTTTTTTTTTTTTTAAGTTATTTATTTATTTATTTATTTATTCATTATATGTATGTACACTGTAGCTGTTTTTCAGACACCCCAGAAGAGGGCATCAGATCTCATTAAGGATGGCTGTGAGCCACCATGTGGTTGCTGGGATTTGAACTCAGGACCTTCGGAAAAGCAGTCAGTGTTCTTAACCACTGAGCCATCTCTCCAGTCCCAAGATTAAGTTCTTAATCTCTGTGGGTTTTCTGTGTTGCCCCATCGGGAATTTTTCCCATTAGGGAATTGAGAGCCCATTCATTACTTGGAAAGTCTGCTATATTTCTTTGAAGAAAGTAATGTTTAGAGAGTGGGGCGGGATTGATTGATTGATTGATTGATTGAGGCAGGGTCTCACTATGTATGTAGCCTTGGCTGTCCTGGAGCTTGCTATATATAGATCAGGCTGTTCTCAAACTCACTAGACATAAGGCCTCCTGAGTGCTAGATTAAAGTGTGCCATTATACCCACTACCATAGCATTTTAGCTAGGTGATCAGAGAAAATCTATTGTGAGGTGATTCCTTTTTTTAAAGTTATTTTTTACTTTGGGTGTATGCACGTGAGGACAAATGCCTGAAGATGCTGTCCGAGGAGTTGGGTCGTGCAGAGCTGGAGTTACAGGTAGTTGTGGGTGCTGGGAATCAAACTCAGGCCCTCTGAAGAGCAGTATGTGCTTTTAATCACTGAGCACCAAGGTGATTTGCATGTCTTGGCTTTCAAGGATCAAATCCAGTCATCAGGCTTGAATCCAACCATCCGGCCACAAGTATCTTTACCCACCGAGCCCCTGCTGATCCAACTCCTGCTGGGATAGTATTGAGCACAGATGTGAATAAAGTGAAGGAGTGATCCTGTTGGTGTGGGAGGCAAGAAGGGTGCCGATTGCCCGTCCAGGTCTAGACAGGGGACCGGGACTGTCCTTGTTAATCAAAACAGTGCTGCTTCTGCGAATCATTTCCCTGGAAGCAAGCGTCTTACCGGATCCAGGACTGCCCAGCCTGAGTTCCACCTCAGTCACATGGCATTCCCTCACTGCTTCATTCCTTCCTTCACAGAAAGTCTGGGCAGGCAACCTTCAGATGATGATGTGAATGTAAGACAGCCCTGCCTCTGAGGACCTGCACTCTGAACCTTTGCTGGCTTAAGTGGCATGGTTCTGGCCGTTGGGTCCTCGTAGTTGCTCTCTTACACTTTTCTTTTTTTTAGGTTTTTTTTTCGAGACAGGGTTTCTCTGTGTAGCCCCTGTCTGTCCTTGAACTCCCTCTGTAGACCAGGTTGGCCTCAAAAGCAGGAAATCCACCTGCCTCTACCTCAGAAGGCTGGCATCAAAGGCATGTGCTGACGCAGCTGCCAGCACCACTACCACCCGAGTAGTACTTTACCAGCACTTTACTCAGTGGGTAAAGGTGTTTTCTTTCAAGCCTGACACCTGAGTCCATCCCCAGGACTCATGTAGTAGAAGGAGAAAACTGCCTTCTCCAGGTTGTCTCTGACACACGCACACACAAGTAAACAGTAAGCAGCAGCCAGTGTTTCTCTCTGGTAGTGGTGAAAGGGGCAGAAGAGACATGTGAAACTTATTTGGAAAGTGCCAGCCCAGGGTCCAGGAAGTGAATGGGAGACACAGTATATTCCATCCCTGCTCTTGATCCACCATGAGCTCTGAGAAGCCGTGGCAATCACTTCGTGTGGGAGGTTTTTTAAGGGGCCTCACCGTGGGCCACACAGCCTCTGGAAGCCGTTTTTGAAAGTAGCACATGGGGAGAGGATTTGTCTGTGTCGCTTCCTTCTGCTTTCTCCTTCCAGTTGGTCAAGGGCATCTAAAAGGGAAGAACAGATTCCCTGTGTGTCTCCTTGGCAATTGATCAGCAGGATCCTAAGCTCGGATCTTCCCGCCTCAGCCTCCCGAGGTGCTGGGATCACAGATATGTGTCATCACGCTCAATTTACCTTGTTAATGGATGCTAAGTGTCCAAGAGCAAATGGCAGCATTTCAGCCTTTGGTGAAGCCCCGTGGCTGTGATACATGCAGGAGTGCCTGTGTGTGAGAGAGATCCAGTGATCAAACAGAAGTCAGCAGGCTGTGGTGACACACGCCTGCCATCCCAGCACCTGGGAGTTTGAGTCAGGATATGGACCCACAAGGTCAGTCTGGGAAATGTGAATTCCAGGCCTTTCTGGGAGATAGACTGAGACCTGCCTCAACAAAACCAGAGAAAGCTGCCAAAGAGCAGAATGGAGGTGGGGCTTGCCATGTCCTTATTAGTATTCAAAGCGGGCCTTCAATTCAGTGTCCCAGCCTCCATGTGCCACTGCGCTCAGCTGCCCCGAGGACAGACAGTGCCTTGCTTTAGTTTCGGGAACTCGTGGACTCCCATTTTTTCCAACTCCTCTTGTTTGAGGGATTAGAACTGTAGAATATAACCCCTTTGTATGTGTTCTCTCTCTCTCTCTCTCTCAGGGGGTGTGTCCATGTGTGTTGTGAGTGTGTGGTACATGCACATGAGTTGTATGGAGGCCAGGAAAGGACACATCTTCCACTCTCTTACTCTCTTGATATAGGATTCTTCAGTGACCCAGAAGCGAACTCTTTGCTACGCTGGCCAGCTGGGTACTGAGCTCCTGGCACCCTTCTGTCTCTGTCCTGGTTGGGTTCTCCTGGCACCCTTCTGTCTCTGTCTTGGTTGGTTGTAGTATGTGCAGCTGTTCCCAGCTTTGATGTGGGTCTGGGGAGTCAAACTCACATTGTCACACTTGCAGAGCACGCACTCATGCCCACAGAACCGTCTTCTCAGCCCATATTTTTTTGTTTGTTTGTTTTTGTTTTTCGAGACAGGGTTTCTCTGTATAGCCCTGGCTGTCCTGGAACTCACTTTGTAGACCAGGCTGGTGGGGTTTAGTTTTTCTTTGGGTGGTAGAAACCACATCTGAGCTGTCCTAAGAGCTCCCTGGTGACTTCAGTGAGGGCTGTCATGTCAGTGCCTGGAAGGTTGAGGGAAAAGAACCTTCAGGTTAATCCTTGGCTACATAGTGAGTTTGAGGCTAGCCTGGGCTACTTGAGAGCCTGTTTTAAAACCCAAACAAAACAAAAGGAAAAGACATTGTTTAAACTCTGCCTTGCCAAGGCATTGCTATTTTGTGTCTGTCTGTCTTACCCTTTCAGCATAGTGTTTTCAGTCTCCCTGGGACTGTGTTTGCACAGCACAGTTTGTAGTCATCCTCCAGTCAGCTTTGAAGTGTTAACATTCTGTGTTGGAATATGTCCGTGCTTTCAGTTAACTGACCTTCAGTTTGGAAGAGGTGTTACATTTCTTTTCTGTGTAGTTGAAATCTATAGGGGTGGGGTGTGTGTGTACGCGTGTGTGGTGTTGTTATTGTTGTTAGAAATGAAGTCTTTCAGTTTAAAGAGTGTCAAGGTTTGCACATCCGAGAGCTCCGTTGGCCTGTGTCCCCCGTGTTCACCAGGCCAGGGCAGGAGGGACGTGAAGCTTCAGGAGGGACGGTCGTACCCGCTCCCCATTGCCAATGGAGACACACTGTGGGATTATGTGCAGACACTGTCGGGTAAGAAGTCAGTAGCGACAAATAGTGCTTGTCTCTTATAACATTTGAAAACCAGGTTCCAACTCTGCAATGCACAATAAATTAAAAAAAAAAAAGTGATCTCATTGAAGTAGTTTTGTTATCCTAAGGTAAAAGATGTAGGTAAACGATGGCTTGACTGATATGGATGTAAAAGTATTTATGCAACTCAGTTCTCAAATGCACATAGAAGTGAGCTGCAGAGCTGGTCTCTTGACCTTGAGGTTGGCCCGTTTCCTGGGGAATTTTGAGACTTTTTTCTGTTTTCTAGGGATGATGACAGCAGTGTCCATATGAATCTGATTTTAGTGGTAGATAGATGCTTAAACTCTTCAGTGTCCTAGATGGGCATTGTGGCTCATCCTTTAAGCCCAGCACTTGGGAGGCTGAGGCAGGAGGATTGCCATGATTTTGAGGCTAACCATGGGCTTCATAATAAGTTTGAGGCCAGCTTGAGCTAGTATTAAAACCGTGTCTCGGTGTGTGTGTGTGTGTGTGTGTGTTGATTTTTGAGGCAGTCTCTCACTGTATTACTCAAGAAGGTCTTAGACTCAGTCCTCCTTTCTCCACCTCCCCAGCGCCAGAGGTACAAGAGTTCTTAACTAAAATCACTGATGCTTAGGCCCAGGTGACTCATTAAAGAATGTCCTCTAGACCTATTATTGTGCTGTACATCTGCAGTCTCAGGACTTGAGAGACAGAGATAGGAGAGTCAGCAGTTCAGAGCTGGCTTTGGCTGTATGGAGAGAATCCTGGGCTATCCTACCTCAAAAAATGGGCACACCAAAGTAAGAATAATTTATACTTAAATTTCTATTTTAATGTGTGAGTATTTTGCATGCCTGGTGCTCTCAGTGTTCAGAAGAGAGTGTTGTATACCCTGGAACTGGATAGTCATGAGTTAGCTGCTGAGCCATCTTCCTAGTGGTCAAGAGAATTTAAAGAGGAATGGGAAGTGGAGTGAAATCCTCCATCCCAGAGGTGATTATTTAAAGTTGGAAGAAGAGCCTTGAGTCTGTGAATATTCAGATGTTGTATGTATGTATGTTTGTCTTGTCTGTCTGTGTGCATATCTTTACAGTTGTTCTACCCCTAGTCACTTCCCATCAACACTCCCTGTGGTTCAGGGGCTCAAACCCAAGGCCTTAACTGCAGGCAAACACCTCTATCACTCAGCCAATTTGGATTGGTTTTGGTATTCAGTATGGAGCACTTGTGAGTCACCCTGTAACTAGGATGTAAACCTGCTGTCAAATTAAGTATTTTACTTTAAAAAAAAAAAAAGAAAACACAAGGCATCACTACCTTCCTGGGGTTGGTCTGGACTCCTGATTCTCTAGCAACTTCCTGTGTCAGCTTGCTGGGTTTTTGGTTTTGTTTGTTTGTTTGTTTGTTTTTCGAGACAGGGTTTCTCAGTGTAGCCCTGGCTGTCCTGGAACTCACTTTGTAGACCAGGCTGGCCTCGAATTCAGAAATCCGCCCGCCTCTGCCTCCCGAGTGCTGGGATTAAAGGCGTGCGCCACCACGCCCGGCTGTGTCAGCTTTCTGAACCAACAACATTTTTTGAGTTAAGAGTCTCCTGTCTTAGTCTGGTCTTGAGCTTGCTAACTGAAGATGACTTTGAACAACTGAGTTTCCAGACTTTACCTCTGCAGTGCTAGGCACCCCTGTACTTGGTTTATGCAAGGCTGGGGATTGAGCTGAGGGCCTCAGAGGTGGTAGGCAAGCATTCTGCCACCTGATTTCTGTCCTGTTTGCTTATTCATTTTTGGTGTTGCTGGGAATTGAACCCAAGACCTTGTATGTAGTAGATAAGAGCTTTTCCACTGGGTCATTGCAGTCCCAACTCACTATTGTCTAAACTCATACTCATTTGATGAATTAGGAGGTTGCATTTCATTTGCCTTGAAATAACTTCACAGGAAGCATGCATGGTGTGTGTGTGTGTGTGTGTGTGTGTGTATGTATGTATGTGTGTGTGTGTAAGCAAGCATATAACTCGGTTAATACTTAAACCTCAGCCTGACCTCACAGCCCTGAAATAGTCCTGAAGAAGTTATTAAGACTCTGTCCCTCTTCCCAATGGGGACACATTGAATAAATCCCCCTTCTACTTTTTACTGTTAATTTGGCTATTTTAATTACTTAGGAGGGATGGGTGGCCAAATTTTGTTGGGGCACAGGCTATGACCTCAAGTCTGGTAAGCAGAGCTCAAGGTTCTAAGTCCCCAGAACACACACACAGACACACACACAGGTGTGTAGGGGCACCTACACGTAATCCCAGCTCTTAAGAGGTAGAGGGAAGGAAGATCAGTGAAATACTAAGTTTGAGGCTATCCTAGACTACATGAGACACTGTCTCTAAACTTAATTTCCACCCCCAATCCCTGAAATACCAAAACAGATGGAGGAGAACAAACTCATTGTCGAACTTCATTTCTTGCGTGTGGGCAGACATGTGGTGAGCTGTGAACTCAGGTGGAGGTCAGGATAACGTGTGAAGTTAGCTCTCTACATCCTGTAGGATTTGGGATCAAACACAGGGGTCAGGCTTGCATGGGAACAAATATTTTTTCTTGCTGAACAGTCTCCAGTCCCCACTGCCACTTCTAAAGAAACCTTGTGTGTTTGCAGATCAGGGAGCAGAGAAGCATGAAGGGGCAGGCCAATCATCTGGGGTCACGGACCAGGAGAAGGAGCTGTCCGCCAGTGCCCTCCAGGCCTTCACAGTAAGAAGCGGCTTTCCTCTTCACCCTCTTCATCATAAGTCAGGAGTTAACTCAAAGGAGAATTAGGTTTAATTTTATGTAAATGTGGTAAAAAGATTAGAAGTACTTTTGGACTACCCCCAAGTTTTTGTTTTCACGGGCATGTTTTAACTCTAGCGATGTTTGAGTCTTCTAAATTTAGATTTGTAAATGTGTGGTCAGTCAGTCTTTACATTCCCCTGCTCTGTTCAGATTTTGTCTTGACTGTACTTGAAAGTGAAACACCAAATATTTGTTGTCAGAATTACAGCCTTCCTGACATTAAACAATATGGAAAACCCCTGTGTTAATTATGTACATACATTTGATATGCATTAGAAGAATTTGATTTGTATTCAAAGTATATTTGCTACATCTAGCCTTTGGAATAATTACATCCTTTTCTTGGCTAGTCTCTGCTCTCCATAACCTGCCAGCAGTATGTGTGCATCATCTCTCGTATCTGGTGTGCATGGTGGCTCTTATCTGCAGATGTAGAAAATACCCAACACGCTCGCTGTTCACTGACTCACTATTGCTATACGTAGGGGACTTCTGCTTTAAAACATGAGGAAAGACGAGGGAAACATGGAAAAGCTGTATTGTTCTTAAAGCTGATATGGAATTTTGTGTATATATGTGTGGTTTTGTTTGTCTTTTGTTTCTTTTTAGTCTGGAAATTATGATGCCTGTCTGCAACACCTTGCCTGTCTCCAAGATATAAACAAAGATGATTACAAAATTATTCTGAATACAGCAGTAGCTGAATTTTTTAAAAATAATCAAACAACAACAGATAATTTGAGACAAACACTTAACCAGCTGAAGAATCAGGTGATAATGAATTTAACTATAAAAGTTTGTTGTGCTAATCTGTGAAATACAAATAGTTAAGGAAAAGAAATGTTATTTCTTGCCTGATGTTGATGACAGAGTTTCTACTGATCTGAATCCTTTGTTGCTATAGTTTTTGCATAGGTTTAAATGATAGTCTAACCCCAACACTGAGGAGGCCCTGTCCAGCCAGCCTAACCTATTTAGCAAGCCCAAGGCCAGTGAGAAACGCTGTCTCCAGGAAGAGGTGGGGAGCAACAGAGGAGAGTACTGATGCTGACCTAGCCAACGCAGGAGCTTCATACACAGGAGCACACAGCAAGAATCTTAAATAAAGTAAAACAAATGCTACTACAGAAAGAGCTTCCTTCCTGTAGAAATGCAGTTCTCTCTATTCAGGACACTTCTTAGTGTATACATAGTGACTGAATAATGAATGGAGAGCTCTCTTGAGCAGATCCACCCAAGTCTTTTCTTCCCTGTGAATTGCCTGCTATGTCAGGCTTAGCATATCAGTGACTGAGATCTGATTATGGACCCCTGTGCTCTGTGAAGCTTTAGGTTCAACACCATCCGACACCAAGGTTGTCAAATCCATGTGTATTAAACCACGGCGCAATTTAGGGGAAATGCCAACCTTAGAATTCATCTAATAACCTTAGACAGTAATTTTGTTTTAATTTTCCTTTTTGAAAAAGCTTTTTAAGATCTATTCATTATATATACAGTGTTCTGCCTGTGTGTATGTCTGCAGGCCAGAAGAGGACATCTATAACAAGTCTTGTTATAGATGGTTATGCGCCACCACGTGGTTGCAGGGGATTTGAACTCAGGACCTCTGGAAAAGCAGCCAGTGCTCTTAACCTCTGAGCCACCTCTCCAGCCTGTGTTTTAATTTTTATGATGGCAAAGAAATGTTAGTTTTAATGTGGCTAGAATTTTAGTTACATGTGTTGTACATAATTAGAGACTTGTTGTGAAATGTAAAGAGGTTCTAGGCCAGCCTGGTTTACAAAGAGTTCTAGGCTAAGTCAGGGCTATATTATGAGACTCTGCCTCAAAAACACAAACAATAATCCTGGCATGTGGTGCATTCCTTTAATCCCAGCACTCAGGAGGCAGAACTCTATTAATTTTAAGACAGCCAAATCTATATAGTGAGACCCTGGTTTTTTTGTTTTTTGTTTTGTTTTTTCGAGACAGACTTTCTCTGTGTATCCCTGACTGTACTAGAACTCACTCTGTAGACCAGGCTGGCCTTGAACTCAGAAATCCGCCTGCCTCTGCCTCCCCAAATGCTGGAATTAAAGGCGTGCGCCACCACTGCCCGGTGAGACCCTGTTTTCAAACAAATAAAAAATGATAATAAAATACAAACCCGGTCTATAATCCTAGCACTTGAGAAGCTAAGGCAGGAGGATAACTGTGTTTTTGGAAGTCATCCTGGGCTATATAGAATGAGAGCTATATCGGAAATTTTTTTTTTTTTTTAAATATTGGGGAGATGGGCTAGAGAGGGGCTTAGCATTTAGAGTTAGGACAGTTACTGCTCTTGCAGAAACTCATGTGGAATCTGACAGGCATGCTTGTACCCTACAGACATGCATGCAGGTGAAACAGTCATACACAAAAATAAAATAATTAAACCTAAAAGTGGGCAGGGGAAAGAAAAGAAATGAAAATGTTAGGTCAGTGAGATTGCTCAGAGGGTAGACGCACTTGTGACACAAGCCGGTCCTCTGGGCTCCATATGTGACTGACGCTGGTCCCCCCCCCTCATCGTGTGCTGAAGAGATGCTCGGTGGTTCAGAGCACTGGCTACTGCTGTCCCAGAGGACCTGGGTCTGGTTCCCAGCATCTGGGGGGTAGCTCACAAGCATCTGTAACTCGAGTTCCAGGGCATCCAATGCCCTCTTCTAGGTGTACATGCATACCTGCAGGCAAACACACACACACACAGGAAATAAAAACAAAATCCTTTTTAAAGGCTTATTCTAACCACCAACTGCAATGCTTGGGTTTTGTTGCTTGCTATTTTTTAAAACATAGAATTTTTATTCTATGAGACTAGATCCTTAAATATACCCTGGTTTTGGACAACATAATTAAGACTAATCTCTCTCATAAGATAAATATTTGTATTCTCACTATGTAGCTTTGGGGACTAATTAAAACCTGAAGGTACTATTTTGTCCTTGTTTTGTTTTTTTGTTTTTTTTTTCAGACAGTTTCTCTGTCGCTTTTGCTGTCCTTGAACTCACTCTGTAGAGTAGGCTGGCCTGGAACTCAAGGATCTGGCTATTCTGCCTCCCTCCCAGTGGTGGGATTAGGACGTGTGCCACCAGCCTGACAGAGGTACTACTGCCGTGTAGGAAAATCAAAGATGTGTTGGAGCTGGGCATGGTGGCACACATCTGCACCCACAGCTATTCAAAGGCTGGCCTGGAACTCACTGTGTAGCCTCAACTGACCATGACCTTGTGTTAGTTCTCCTGCCTCAGCTTTAGGTGCTGAGCTTACGGGGGTGTGCCACACACCTCGCTGAGTTCTTTTCCTTCTGCTGTTTGTTTCCTTGCTGTTGTTAGAGTGCATTCTGCCCGGATTGTTTCAGGTCCACTCGGCTGTTGAAGAGATGGATGGGTTAGACGATGTTGAGAACAGCATGCTGTATTATAACCAGGCAGTCATTCTCTATCATCTGCGCCAGTACACAGAGGCCATATCTGTGGGCGAGAAGCTCTATCAGTTCATAGAACCTTTTGGTATGTCCTCTCTCTTGCAAATTCCTCTATTGCTTTTACCTAGATGACCTAAATCTAGCTATATGGGGGGAAAAGAATGGGAGAAATACATAACTCAGTAGAGAGCTTGCCCTGTGAGTGTGAGGGCCTGAATTCAGTGCCCAGAGTCCACATGAGAAGAGCTGGGCCTGTGGGACATGGCTGCAATCCACTGCTGGGGAGGTGCACAGGCAGATGTGTTGAGAATTCTGGCTAGATAGCCTGGCTTTCTTAAAGAGCTCCAGGCTAGTGAGATGCCTGCCTCAGACAACTAGAGACAGGGACTGGAGAGATGGCTCAGTAGGTAAGAGCACCAGCTGCTCTAGTGCATGAGTTCAGTTCCCAGCACCCACATAGCGAGCTGCTCGCTCTGACAAGATCTGATGCTTTCTACTGGCTTCATCAGGCAGCCAGCATGCATGGAGTGCACAGACATACATACAGGTAGAACAACTAAAGTAAACAGTCCCTAAGGAGCAACAGCAGAGATTCCTCTGTCTTCCACACACGTACACACATACTCAACTGCATACCTTTTTACACACATAGAAAATGACCAAAAAATTCTAAATTAGTTTTCAGTCTAGAGAAGGCCAGTTTTCCTTTAGCACTCTTTCCCACCTGGTTTTTAAAGGTCCCCCACATGCTGTCACATGCCTGTAATCCTAGCCTCCTGGACTTGGGCAGGAGAACCAGATGTTTGGGGTCATCTTCTGATACAGCCTAGGTTTGAGGCCAGCCTGGGCTTCGTGAGACCCTATCAAAAAGGAAGGAAGGGACAAAGAGGGAAGGAAGGGCGAAAATGAACTGTTGGGTAGTGCAGAAACTTCTTGTCTCTTCTTTGCTGTTGAATACTCTCTTAGGGACCTTTCTTACCTTAATTTACATGAAAGATTAGGAGGGCTGGACAGTGGCTCCGTGGTTTGGAGTACTTGCTCTTGTAGAGGATCTGGGTTTAGTTCCCAGCCCTACTTGGCAGCCAACAACTGTCTGTAACTGTAGTTTCAAGGGATCCAATGCCCTGTTCTGGTCTCAGCATGCACCAAGAATACACATGTATACAGGCAGGATTTTTGGTCATTTTCTATGTGTGTTCATGGGTGTGCAGTTGAGTGTGTGTGTATATGTGTGTAGAAGACAGGAATCTCTGCACACTTATAACACTCATGCACATAAAATAAACATTTGTTCGCCTATAATCCCAGCACTTGAGAGGCAGAGGCAGGCGGATTTCTGAGTTTGAGGCCAGCCTGGTCTACAGAGTGAGTTCCAGGGATAACGTGCTGCTTTCAGTCATGGCTTTAGCGGCATCCTTTGCTTGGGGGAAGACATGCTTCATTTTGCAGGGCGGTGTCCTATTTGTGGGTAAGCAGAGATGTATGCTCAACCTTGGATTATAACTTTTCCTATTTGTGTGTTTGTTTTGCCAGAAGAAAAATTTGCCCAAGCGGTGTGCTTTTTGCTCGTAGACTTGTATATATTAACCCACCAAGCTGAGAAAGCTCTGCATCTTCTTGCCGTCCTAGAAAAAATGATTTCACAGGGTAGCGGTGGCAAAAACGGGAAGAACGAGGTGAGTTCCAGGCGCTGGACTTAGAAGTGTGACCAGTGTCTGTTGTGTGAGATAGTATCCTAGCAGCTTATGGAGATGGAATTCACAGAAACTAATATCTGACTTACCCTTGTAAACTGTGTGTAAAGTGTTCCATTTATTAATGTTTACATGTTTCACATTTCTCAACCCAATAGGGTATGTTAGAGATTCCGGTTGAATGCTCTCAGCTTCACTCCTAAACCTTGTGTTGTCAAATATTTCATTTTCATAATATTTGGTACTGTTAATATTTGGTAAAATAGGCCTTAGTTCAGTAGGTGTGTGTGTGTGTGTGTCTGTGTGTTTCTGATCTGACAGTAGGAACACTTTATGTAATCCTTGTCCTCTGGGCCCTCTGCCGGGGAGGGGCAGATGGAGTACAGTGAGTTGAACAGTTTGACCTATCAGAAAAGGAGGGATGGAGCCGAGGAACTGGGGGAGCTGGGAAGGGAGCAGTGTCTGCAAGTGTGGGCAGTGGCTGGGGACATTTTCCCACTGCAGGCAAAGGGGGTTTGAGGTCAGGACGGTGGGAGATTGAGGGCTTCCTCAGGAAGCTGGGCTTCAATGGTGCTGGCAGTTTTTACAGTGGAGAAGGGTATAAAGAGACAGAGTCTGTCTTGGGTTTTAGAGGGGCAGTCTTGAGTGGCACCTGTGATTTTTAAATGGGTCCCTCATCTATGAGTTTCCTGTAAGTGTGCCACGTTAGTGTGCCATGTGACTCTCAGTCCCTAGGTGTGGGCTCTGCAGTAGCTTCAGTGTGGAAATGGCCTCTGGGTACTTGACTTAGCTCACCTGGAACTGAGTTAGCGTCCTAACAATCCGATTGACTTTGTTTCCTATTTTATAGACTGGCAATAACAGCAGCAAAGACGGAGCCAACCCTAAGGCTGAGAGTGCAGCTCTAATAGAGGCTGCCAAGTCCAAGATACACCAGGTACGCACGCTCACAGAGTGGGCAAGCAAGCGGCAGTGTGAGAGGCACGAGAGCACTAACTCAAGGCGGTGCGCTTACTCAGGTTCAAAGGCTTGGAGTTGAGAGCGCAGTTATCCCTCTAAATACATTTTGCTTGAAATATATACATTGTAACTTCTATAAATTACTGTATAGAAGTTTGAAGTAGCCTGTAGTGTATGATAAAGTAATATATTGAATTTTAAATTTATCTTATGCAGATTTGAGTTTGTAGGTTTTGCTCAGGGGTAGAGTGATGGCCTGCAATACATGAAGCCTTAGTTTCTATCACCAGCACCACAAGAAAATAAAAAGGAAACAGATACTTAAGATAATTTTAGTTGCATTTGTGTATGACTGGCTTTTGACTATGTTGTATGCAAATGAGAGTTAATGTCCTGGACTGGCGAGCAAAGCTTGAGCCTGTGCAAGTGACCCACCCCTCTTATATGTTTCCATTCCTCATTGGCAGTACAAAGTCAGAGGGTACATCCAGATGAAGTCCCTGAAGGCTTGCAAAAGGGAAATCAAGTCTGTCATGAACACAGCTGGAAATGTAAGTTCCTCCTGGGCTTTCCTCTGGCTGCTCACTTTCTGGCTTTCTTATTTAGACGGTGAGGATTGTCAGTTCGCAAAGGTAAAACATATGTCTGTCACCCCAGCTCTGAGGAGGGCTTGCTGGCTTCCAGCCTACCACTGGAAACACTCTCCAAGTTCAGGGGGAGCTTCAGCAGACTCAGCAGAATAGGGAAAGGGTAGGATATCTGCTGCCGTTTTGTGGTGTCTGCACACATGCACACACACACCTACACACATACACTCGAGTAAAGAAATCCTGGACTTTCTTTATGGATGGAGGGGTTGGTGTTTGGTTGTTTTTGTGTGTGTGGAGGGGGTTGTTCTGTTTTGTTGGGGTTTTATTTTGGTTTGGGGGGTTTTATATTTGTGTGGTTGGTTTGGGTTTTGGTTTTCGAGACGGGGTTACTGTGTGTAGCCCTAGCTGTCCTGGAACTCACTTTGTAGACCAGGAATGAGTCCCAAGCACTAGATTAAAGGTGTATACTACCACCACCCAGCTAATAAATCCTGTTTTTAAAACTGATACCTAGAATAATCCCTGAGACTACAGTTGCTTATTGACCAGATCTCTGGGCCGACAGAGAGAAAGGACCAGACCATAGACAGAGGGTATGTTAATAAGTGAGTAAGTAAGTCCTGGGATGGAGATCCTCAGAGAACAGTGTCCAGACCTTTGTGTGCATTTGCATTCTAAATCAGTGCTCTCTGGAGGCCCCTCCAGTGTGAAGATTTAATGAGAGTGGTACGAAATCCAAGCCAAGAATTTTGGAATAGAAAGATTGGTGCCTGAAAACAAAACTTTGGAATTTCTTCTCTTCATATAGGAACATGGTTTCTTTTTATACTTGCAAGAATAACTGGTTATTGGGAATTAATGAAAGGAGAACTTGAATCCTAAGAAAGGAGAAAGATTGGGGATAGCTCAGTGATACAGCACTGGCCTAGCACCACACAGTCGACCTTGGGTTTAGCCTCTAGCTCAGACAGACAGACACACACACATGGATTCAGTTCTATCATTTAAGAGGTGGAGGCATCAGGAATTCAAGGCCAGTCTGGGCTGAAGTGTGACCATGTAAAAACAAGGGCTAGAGAGTTGGCACTCACTGCTCTTGCAATGTGAGTTTGATTCCCAGCACCCACATCAGGCAGCTCACAATTGCCTGTAACTCCAGTTCCAGGGGATCTAAAACCCTTCTCTAACCTGCAATAGCACTGAACACTCATATACCTATAAATAATAGTGAAAATAAAACCTTAAAAAAAAAAAAAAAAAGACATCCCTCCATAGTGTGCACATAAATAGAAAGCTTGGGTGTGATGGCCCAGGCCTGCAGTACCAGCTTTGGGTGTTAGACTCGGGCGGACCAGCTTGGGTTCCTATGTGAGACCAGGTCTTTTCAAAAAAGCAAGGGTGGGGAGGCTGGAGGGGTTGTTCGGTAATCAGGAGTAAGTACTACTATTACAGGAAGACCTGAGTTTTATTCCCGTCAGCCATGTTGGGTGGCTTACAGCCTGCTATAAACCTCAGCTCCAGGAGATCTGACATCCTGTTCTGGTCTTCATAAACACCCATACTCAATGTGTCCCCCACTCCCACATACACTTACACATAAGTTAAAAAAAATAAAGCTTTGTTTTAATGCCTTATTGCTGTAAAGAGACTCCATGACCAAGGCTACTTGCAAAAAAGGAAGCCTTTAACTGGGGCTTGCTTACCATTTTAAGATTTAGTTCATAACGTGGTAGGGAGAGCGGACAACGGTGGCACAGGCAGACATGACACCGAGAAAGTAGCTGCAAGTTCTCTAGCAGGATCCCCAGACAGCAGGAAGGGAGAGCCTGGCTTGAGCCCACCCCCCAGTGATATACTTCCTTAACAAGGCCACACCTCCAAATCCTCTCAAGTAATACTTCGGACCAAGCATTCAAATATCTGAGCCTGTGGGCGTCATTCTTATTCAAACCATACGATCTTTCTTAAAAACAAAAAGAACTACAGAAGACCACTCGCTAAGTTACTGTTCTGCTGCTCTGAGGAGCCACCATGACCAAGAAAGACTCACAAGATGAATTGTTTAATTTGGGGCTCACAGCTCCCGAGGAATAGAGTCCATGACCATCATGCTGAGGAGTAGGCAATTGGGCAGGCATGGCGCCGGAGCAGTAGCTGCGAGCTTGCATTTGATCCTGGAGCACAAGGAGTAGAGAGCTATCTGGGAATGATATGGGCTTTTTAAACTGCAAAGCCTGGCCCCCGTAACACACCTCCTTTACCTGGGGATCAGGTTTTCAAATATATGAGTTTATGGGGCTGTTTTCATTCAAGCTACCATGACCATCAATTTTGCAATGACCATCAAAACAAAAGTTCTAGTTTGTGCTGTAAAACTGGCTTTTAATTAGCCAGACCCAGGGTTCTGTGCTTGTATTCCCAACTCCTTAAGAGGCTTAGGTAGAAGATCACTTGAACATAGAGCAGGCTGGGCGCAGGGAGGATGCAGGGAATGAAGACAGTCTTTTGATACTCTGCGCGTATGAGTTATAGTGTTGTTGTTGTTGCTGTTGTTGTTGTTAAGGTGGTCACTCACAGGCTTTTCTCTTTGAGACTTTGGTACTTTAAATAACAGGTCAGTGAGCATTTAGAAATTGTTTTCTATGGCATGATTTATCCGATTGATTTATGTCCTAAACACTTCCATGCACAGCAGTATGTCACAATCGTGCAAAAGACAACTGAAAACAAATTTTAAATCACTTTTATATTCCTTTACAGTCTGCACCTTCCCTGTTTCTTAAAAGCAACTTTGAGTACTTAAGGGGCAACTATCGAAAAGCGGTGAAGCTGTTAAATAGTTCAAACATTGCTGAGCATCCAGGCTTCATGAAGACAGGTAAAAGAAAACTGTAAAACTTTAGTTGATCTATTCCTTCTTGCTTGGGGTTCCTCCCACGTACACATCCCAGGTTTCTTCAGAGTGACTTCCATTCATTTTTAGGTAGAAGTGTTCTAAGCCTGGTATGGTAGCACACTCTGATCCCATCACTGCGCAGACTGGAGCAGAGAGAGGATTTTGAATTTGAAGCTAGCCTGGACTGTCTTTCAAAACTCTGTCTTAAAAAAAGGTTTTCATATTTCTTCCTGCAGAGCATTTACTGAGATTTTAGTGTATATATCATCTGCACATTGGAAGAGGACTCATTACATTTTTGCTTTATTTTAGCCTTCCCTGTTCCTGCTCCATTCTGAGAGGGAATGCTCAGTGTTTGCTTTTGTTTTGGATTCAGTTCAGATGCATGCATAGCATGTACCTACAAACCTGCTCCACCTGGCCCGACTTTGCTGTCTTGAGTTCACTGGAGAGTGGAGCATGTCTCTTTTTTCCTATTTCACAATCACTCTAGTCTCCTGGGTTTGTGTAGCTTTGAGTCTTGTGTATCATGTACGGATGACCTTGAGTTTTTGGTCCTCTACCTCCTCAGGGTAGAAGTACAGGCATGTACCACCACACCTGTGAGTGTGATGCTGGGGATTGATCCTAGGCCTAGTGAGTGCTAGAAAGCACCCAACCTATAAACCACATCGCCAGCCTGTTCCCCTGGGTTTTATTTCTGATGTTTTTGTTGTTGTGGTATAAAATGATCTCTCAAATCACAAGTGTGCTGTGAGGAAAGTCAACTGCAGGTCAAGAGCCAGACATGAAGTAGTCATTGAGTCAGTTCATTTGTCTGCGTTGTGATTTGCTAGTGTTGAAATCCTTAATTTTTTTCCATTATGATTTTTGTTGTTGATAAAATATGCTTATTAAAGAATATTTAGAAGATAAAAATGTAGCTTAAATTGCCTGTATGCCATACCTAGAATGAGTCTGTTGACACATTTTAGCGTGCTTACTCTTGTCCTTTGTTTTTCTTTGAGATACAGCTTTGCTGTACAGCCCAGGCCAGCCTGCCTCTTGCTGACTGTGATCAGACCCAAAGTCTGATTCGGAAAACGGCTTTTCCATCACTAAACTAACTTACCAGCCCCTTCTCTTCTTTTTAATATCCCTGCCTAATTTAGAGCTCAGGGCATACAGCCTTGGGAAATGGGCAGTGAATATCCTGTTACCAACTCGTCCGTAAGCTGGTGTTTTGTGTCATGAGGGTAAAGTAGGGCATGCTAGTTAGTACATTTACTGTAATTTTCTTTTGTTTTGAGACAGTCTCACTGTATGACTCTAGCCAGCCTCAAACTCAGAGATCTGACTCACTCTACCTCCCTACTACTGGGATTACAGGTGTGAAACACCGTACTCAGATTCACATACAGAAGACTGACTACCTTTGAACTGGCTGTGTAACCAAGGAGAACCTTGAACTTTGATGTTGCTGCCCCCACTCTCAAGTGCAAAGATTGTAAGCACATGCCGTCAACTCTGCCACCACACAGGCCTCAGGGAATGGTTCATTCAGAAAGTGAAAGCTAAGTTTAGGTTATTTTCGTTGAATCAAAGGGAAAAAAAAAATCTACCAACGGAAAGCATTGGAATGTAAAAATAATTAAAAGCTCAGTGGTTAGGAGTGCTGACTGGTAGAGGACCTGGGTTCAATTCCCAGCACCCACATGGCAGCCCACAATTGTCTGTAATTCCAAGATCTAACACCCTCACATACACATCCATGCAGACAAAACATCAATAGAGATTAAAAATAAAAAAAGAAATTGTAGAAGGAAACTGGAATGAATATTCTACTTTGTGGTGAAGAATGCTTGCTTGAACATTACCCACAATCTTGGAGAGATAGCTAAAGATTTGACCACAAAATACATTCAGCTTTTGTGATTAAAAACACAAACATGTGTTAGCACACACCTTTAGTCCCAACTCTCCAGAGGCAAAGATCTGAGTTCAGGGCTAGCCTGGTTTTCAGATCCAAGTTCCAGGACAGCCAGGGCTACACAGAGAAATCCTGTCTTGAAACAGAAAAACAAAACAAAACCATACAAGATCAAGTCACAGAACAAATGATAACTGTTGGTGGGCATGAGTTTTCCAAACATGTGACAGGTGACAAAGGCTTCTGTGACAGTCTCTAACTTAAAGGGCAACTGATAGGCCAGATGAAATAATGTATAAGCTAAGAAATAATGCTCAGGGCTTGAGAGATAGCTCAGCAGTTAAGAGCACTGACTGCTTGCCGGGCGTGATGGCCTTTAATCCCAGCACTCGGGAGGCAGAGGCAGGCGGATTTCTGAGTTCGAGGCCAGCCTGGCCTACAAAGTGAGTTCCAGGACAGCCAGGACTATACAGAGAAACCCTGTCTCGAAAAACCAAAAAAGAAAAAAAAAAAGAGAGCACTGACTGCTCTTCCAGAGGTCCTGAGTTCAATTCCCAGCAACCACATGGTGGCTCACAACCATCTGTAATGGGATCTGATTCCCTCTTCTGATGGATCTGAAAATAGATCTTCTAAAAAGAAAGAAAGAATGCCCAGTTGGGTATGGCAGATGACACCTGCAATCCCTGAACTCTGGAGGCTGAGGCAGAGAGATTGCTAAGCAAGCCTCAGTTCCATAGTGGTTGTAGGCCACCAGGACCAGTGTGAGACCCTCTCACAATGAGAATAGTGCCAGGGTCCTACCAGATAGTAGAGTTCACTGTCATATGCAAAGCCCTGGCTTTCATCCCTAGCACCACACAAACCAGGTGTGCTGGTATCTGTCTGTGATCCCTGCACTCTGGGAGGTAGAGGCAAGAGAATTAGAAGGTCATTTTCAACTACAGAAAGTTCAGACGAGGTCAGCCTTTTCTGCACAAGGTCCTGTCTGAGGTGGTTGTTAGTATGATGGATGGTAGGTGGATAGATGGAGTAGAGTGGACACTGAGGCTTAAGATGAAGCAGGCTTTGTAGACTCTGTTTTACCGCATACATTCTCCCTGCTATTCTTCATTTAATGTATTCTAGCTGCTTCTATGTGTGTGTATGTTCAACTTAAGACCTTGTACATATTAAGCCATCTCTACCATTGAGCTGAACTCTAGCTCCCATGTTTAGGTGCTTCACAGCTTACAGTTTGTACAGGATTTCACTGTGGATGTGTGGCATATATATTAAGTTACTGTTTTTTATCATTTGTTAAAAAGAATAAGATCAATAAAAAAGTATCAGGGTTGTTTTAGAAATCCATCAAAACAGGGTTTCACTCAGCTTTGCTCTATGCCTCGTGAACTGTCCTGTAGGGACTGACTGACTTTCCAAATCGGTCAGCTAACTGACAGCAGCTAGGTCCGCTGTCTACTGGAGAGACTGCAGAGACAGACGCTGTGTGTAAAGTCGTTGTGTTGTTCCAGGTGAATGCTTGAGATGCATGTTCTGGAATAACCTGGGTTGCATCCACTTTGCCATGAGCAAGCACAATTTGGGGATTTTCTACTTCAAGAAGGCTCTGCAGGAAAACGACAACGTCTGCGCCCAGCTCAGTGCGGGTAGCACTGATCCAGGTGAACAAGCACTGGGGACCTGCAGTGTCCTCCTTGACACACATGGTTGAAATAGCAAGTGTTGGGGAGGGATCTGGACGTGGGAGATACATTCAGGGCTTGGAGGATGAGACAAGATGTCCTAATCAAAGGAATAGCGATCATCCAGGGGGAGAGTGATTCCAGCCTCAGAGAGCAGAGCTGAGAGGTCCTGGAGCAAGCTGACCAGCTCATTCGGGAAGCTGCAGCTCAATGCCTGCTAGAATAAGACAGAAGGATGGCTGACGAAGATTCTCCACCTCAAGCTTGGGCTTCCACATGTACACACACACACACACACACACACACACGAAAACACATAGACATAGCAGAAAAAAAAGAAAAGACCAAAACATCCCATGACCCTCAGTTTGCTATGGACTTGGATCAGTAGTCCTGAGTGGTATGCCATCCAGTTTTGATTAGTCATTAGGATTTCTGACTGTGGGCTAATATTATTATAAATTGTTGGCAGAGCTTCACAAGTGATGGTTTGGTGGCATCTAAGAGCCTTAAAGCTGGCTGGAGAGATGGCTCAGTGGTTGAGAGCACTGACTGCTCTTCCAGAGGTCCTGAGTTCAATTTCCAGCAACCACATGGTGGCTCACAACCATCTGTAATGGGATCAGATGCCCTCTTCTGGTGTGTCTGAAGACAGCAACAGTGCACTCACATAAAATAAATCATAAAAAAAAAAAACCTTAAAGCAACTTGCTGAAGTTTGTCATTTACGTTCAGATTATATGGATCTTTGATCAGAAATGCTTAAAATCAAGCATCTTTCTAATTTTTAAAACCATAAACATTGATGAAAAATGTATTTTAAATGGCAAGTGGTAGTCTTGTAGACTCTGAGTCACTGAGAAAGTGTAGCACATGGTAACAAAGTGGCCAAGCAGTCTGAAGGAGGGCAAGGTGCTGTAGTTCAGAAAGCCAGTAACTCACTCAGCTCTTCACCTCCCTGAAGCAATACTGCCAGAAGAGCTGGCCCAAGCCTGGGCATCTGTGTCCTTCCTAGCACAGACATCTGACATGAGTGGCAAGTACTTGGGGAGTTAGGCATGGAGAAACCATCTGGGAGAGAACCATTACAGTGTCACATTGGAGTCACTGGTACTAAACATGGAAGTGTTTACTTGATCTATTCTCCACATTTTATCACAAGGCAAAAAGTTTTCTGGAAGACCCATGTGTACATTGCTGACCAACAAAAGATATGAGCTGCTCTACAACTGTGGGATCCAGCTGCTGCACGTCGGGAGGCCTCTTGCTGCCTTCGAGTGTCTGATTGAAGCTGTTCAGGTGTACCACGCGAATCCTCGTCTCTGGCTACGGCTGGCTGAGTGCTGCATTGCTGCCAATAAAGGGGTGAGTGCTGCTTGAGGAGCTCTTGAGTCTGTTTCTCCTCTTCTACACTTGGTACATGGAAAGCAAAAGATACTTGGGACTGGAGAGATGGTTAAGAGCACTGACTGCTCTTCTGAAAGTCCAGAGTTCAAATCCCAGCAACCACATGGTGTCTGAAACCATTCGTAATGAGATCTGACACCCCCTTCTGGTGTGTCTGAAGACAGCTACAGTGTACTCACATATAATAAATAAATAACTTTAAAAAACCTGGGAATCTTAAGACCTCATTTCCGTTTTCACTGCCACTGAATGTAAATCTTCTGCTAACTGTCACTTGCTTAGCTGTAATTCTTGGCAAAGGGTTGATGCCAGTGAGGAGTCTGTGTCAGAACAGTGAGGAGTGGTGGCTCCTGCCGGGCCTGGGCTGTGCTGTCTATAAGCACGAGGGAGGTCTCTGTCCCAGGGGGTCAGAGAACACCTGGCTCTGATGGAGTGTGGACAGGAGTGCATTAAACAGCACTCCCTCCAGTGACGCTGTGACAGTCACATATCTTCTCTGACACACCCGTCCTCAGTGTCTGAAACTGGGCTGCCCTGAGCTGTTCTCTGTTGGTAGCAGCCTCCTGAGTCTCTGGCTGAGCGGGGTCGCTGTAAATTGGGTGAAATAAGAATTACCAGGTGCGGGCTGGTGAGATGGCTCAGTGGGTAAGAGCACCCGACTGCTCTTCCGAAGGTCCAGAGTTCAAATCCCAGCAACCACATGGTGGCTCACAACCACCCGAAATGAGATCTGATGCCCTCTTCTGGTGTGTCTGAAGACAGCTACAGTGTACTTACATATAGTAAATAAATAAATCCTTAAAAAAAAAAATAAAAAAGTGGCTATGACAGTAATCCTAGCACACAGGAGGTTGAAGCAGAAGGATTGCAAGTTTGAGGCCAGCTTGAGCTACAGAACAAAATCCTGTCTCATACACACACAAAACACAAATTCTTTTTTTTTTTTTTTTTTGATTTTTCGAGACAGGGTTTCTCTGTGTAGCCCTGGCTGTCCTGACACTCACTTTGTAGACCAGGCTGGCCTCGAACTCAGAAATCCGCGTGCCTCTGCCTTCCAAGTGCTGGGATTAAAGGCGTGTGCCACCACTGCCCGGCTAAAACACAAACTCTTTTTAAGATTTATTTATATATCATATGTAAGTACACTGTAGCTGTGTTCAGACACTCCAGAAGAGGGAATCAGATCTCATTACGGATGGTTGTGAGCCATCATGTGGTTGCTGGGATTTGAACTCTGGACCTTCAGAAGAGCAGTCGGGTGCTCTTACCCACTGAGCCATCTCACCAGCCCAAACAAACTCTTAATTCTAAAAGTTGGTGCTGGAGAGGCGGACACTTGCTTCTCTTGCAGAGAACCTAGGGTAGGTTTGTAATCTCGTGGTCGTACACAGCTGCCTGTAGTTGGGGGGATCCAAGCCCTCGACAGCTTCCACAGGCACCAGGTGCACACGTGGTACATATTCATATCAACAGGCAAACATTTGTGTACATAAAATAAATACATTATAGAACATAATAACTGGGGCTGGAGGGATGGCTCAGAGGTTAAGAGCACTCACTGACTCTTCTTCTAGAGGTCCTGAGTTCAGTTACCAGCATCCACATGGTGGCTCACATCCATCTCTAATGAGATCTGATAATCTCTTCTAGTGGGTCTGAAGACAGCTACAGTGTACTCAGAAATAAAGACATCTTTAAAAAAAAAAAAGCCATAATACTTGTAAATTATTTGTCCATATTTTATGCCATTTTTACTGTTTCTTTACATTTTATCTTAAATATTTTTTGTTTTCTAGACTTCTGAGCAAGAAACTAAAGGTCTTCCCACCAAAAAAGGCATTGTACAGTCTATTGTTGGTCAGGGATATCACCGTAAAATAGTTCTAGCATCACAGTCAATTCAGAACACTGTCTACAAGTAAGTATTTTCCCATGAGCCAGTGTGTCTCTGTAATAACACTGTCCGTGCTGTGGTTTTAGTGGGCAGTAGCTGGGCTTGATCATTTCACAGGAGGAATTGCTTTGTGGTGACAGTTTATTGCTACATCAGTAAACAGGCCCAAACTGAGTAAGTCTGTAGTGAGTTGGTCTGTCCACTGTAATGATGGTTTAGTGCGTGCATCTGTGGATGCAGAAACTGTCCAGGCCCTAAGGAAGCACACTATGCATTGCCTGCCATGAGTCAGAATGTCCACAAGAGGGCATTTGTCTCCTTCTTAGCTCATGTCTGCTTCCTAGAGAATTACTCCTCAGCCTTGTCTGTGAGTTCCCATCCAAGGATTCAGCCAACCTCTGATGAAAAATATTTACAGGCAAAAAAATTATAACCGTGTTGACCGTGTACTGACTTAGGTTTTAAGTGTGCACCACATGCATGCCTGCTTCTCAAGGAGTTGAGAAGAGAGCATCAGGTCTCCTGGAACAGTTACACATAGTCCTGAGCCACCATGTGGGTGCCGGAAGTCAGATTCTACAAGAACAGCTGGTGCTCCTAACTGCTGAGCTGTCTCCAGCCCACCCCATCTAGCGTACCTCCATTCTCATGGCTCCACCTACAGTTGCCTTGCGTTAGTACTGGCAGTGCAGAGTCTCCTCCTGTTCTGATGTATGTGCTTGCAGTCCTTTGTACTTTTATGTCTTGTATGAGATTTGGGGTTGGATTTTTTTTACCATTTGCTTATAACTGCTTTTATTAAACTTTTTATACATGAGAGAAAGTTCAGTAACAGTTAATGATTCTGGGTTTTTTTTTTTTTGGTTTTTTTTTTTTTGAGATAGGATTTTTCTGTCTTTACCTCTGAGTGCTAGGATCAAAAGTATGTGCCATCACAGTTAATGATTCCTTATAGCAGAAAAGTCTGGCCGGGCGTGGTGGCGCACGCCTTTAATCCCAGCACTCAGGAGGCAGAGGCAGGTGGATTTCTGAGTTCAAGGCCAGCCTGGTCTACAGAGGGAGTTCCAGGACAGCCAAGGCTACACAAAGAAACCCTGTCTCGGAAAAAGAAAAAGAAAAGTCTGGTTTCTTTTTCTACAGTCTGTAAAGCTTATTTGTCTTGTTCTTTGAAGTGACGGTCAGTCTTCAGCCATTCCTGTAGCCAGTGTGGAGTTTGCAGCCATCTGTCTCAGAAATGCCTTGTTGCTGTTACCTGAAGAACAGCAAGATCCCAAGCAGGAAAATGGCTCCAAGAGCAGCAGCCAGCTTGGAGGGAACACGGAGAGCAGCGAGAGCAGCGAGACGTGCAGGTAGCCATCCGTCACCTGACACTTTCAGAGGTTTAGTCCATTCTTGTCATAGTAGGGCATGTGGTATCACACAGGCAGACATGGTGCTGAGTTCTCCGTCTGGATCCAACCGCAGCAGGAAGAATGAGATGCTGGGACCTGGCTTGAGCTTTTGAACACTCAAAGCCCACCCCTAGTGACACACTTCTTCCAACAAGGCCACACCTTCTAATCCTTTTAAATAGTGCTACTCTCTGTTGACTAAGATTCATATATATGAGTCTAAGGGGGCCATTCTTACTCAACCCACCACAGGAAGGCAAGGGTTTGGTCTTGATCGCATACTGTTGCGGGAAACTGGGACAGGAACTGAAGCAGACAGAAGCTGAGGAAGAACTCTGTTGCATGTGGTTTTAAAAAACACACCCCTGCCTTTGACCTAGACAGCAGCAGCCCTCTGGCCCCTCTCAGCTTAGCTCTGAGTGTGAGCGGGGCTGCAACTTGCCCCACTTCTGGCTGGCCTAAGAGCTGCCTCGCTCTACGGCTCGCTCTCAGCTTCTCTTGTATTCCTCTTGGCTTAGCTTCACCAGGCTGCCATAACTGACCCGTTTCTCTCTCTCTACCCCACTTTGCTCCTCAGATGGAAACACTCAAGACAGTTTTATTACTTTAGAACTTGCCTGCTAGCACAGTTGCTGGGCACAGAATCTCCTGCTCTAAACTTATCATCCCACCTGTACCAGCCAGCCTCTGCAGACCTCCAGTGGCAGCAGCCGCTGGTTCTAGCTTCTCCAAGATCTTGTATGATTGTTTCATGCTTCTCCTTCCAAAGCCTTCTCCTCCTGGGACCCAGAAATCCCACCTGTCCCTTCTGCCCAGTGATTGGCTCCTGGCCTCCTTTATTGACCAAATCAAGAACCAATTAGAGAACCAGATCTCAGTATCAGCACCTCCCCCTAGACAGGCCTATTCCACATGGCTTGCTTCCCATAGCTCACTGTGCTTTTTGACATAACCCAGATGCATCTGTCCAGGATGACACCATCCACAGTGGACTGGGTCTTTCTGTGTCAGTCAGCAGTCAAGAAAAAACCCCACAGACTTGCCTCTAGGCCTTGTCTCAGTTGAGGTCCCTCTTCCCAAGTTACTCTAGCTGTGTCAGTTTGACAAAAAAACTAACCAATGTACCCACCTTGGCAAAAGTCCTTTAGGATTTCTTCAGCAAACCTGTCTGTCTGTCTGTCCTTTAGATAGCTTCCCAAGCTTCCTCCAGCAGTTCCAAAATTCACTCATACCAAAGGAGAGACAAGTTGAGTGAGCAGAGCACTTGAAACAAGATAGGCTCTTCTTTCTTAAAGAGTGGCTTGGAGGCCAGAGCCAGGTATGATGGCACACTCCTGTGGCCCATTCTGGGAGCAGAAGGACAACAAGCTGTATACTAGCCTGGGATATGTAACAGAACCCTGTCTGGAGAAATAGGAAAGAAGAGAACCACAGTTAGGATAACAGTGGGGATATTTGAAAGTCATGTGTGCCAGAGACAGTTTTTTTTTTTTTACATTTGTTGACTATTAGGAGCCAACCTGGGGTGAGGTGGAATTTGCCTTTAAGCTAAGCACTTGGGAGACAGGCAGACAGGCCACTATGTGTGTTCCATAGCACATCTATGACCACAGATAATCACATACACACATTTTTAAAAGTATATATATATATGTGTATATATATATATATATATATTTTTTTTTTTTTTTTTTAAGTGCCAACTAGATGTGCTAGCACACACCTTTTATCCCAATAGTCAGGAGACAAAGACAGACAGAGGTCAGCCTGGTCTTCAGCTTGAGTTCCAGGACAGACAGGGCTGTTAAGCAAAGAAACCCTGTCTCAAAAAAAAAAAAAAAAAAAGAGTAAGCAAGAAAAGCCAAGCCTTTTTTTTCCCCCTGCAAATCAGCTTCAGATAGGTAGTGAGCCTTCTGCCTCAGCCTTCCTGGTGATCAGAGGTGTGAGCCACCATGCCCTGCTGGGAGGTCTGCTCTCTAGTATCACCTGTAAACTGCATCTCCATTCAACACTTTTCTTGATTATTAGACTTTTTTTTTTTTTTTTTTTTTGGTTTTTCGAGACAGGGTTTCTCTGTGTAGCTCTGGCCGTCCTGGAACTCACTCTGTAGACCAGGCTGGCCTTGAACTCAGAAATCCGCCTGCCTCTGTCTCCCGAGTGCTGGGATTAAAGGCGTGTGCCACCACGGCTCAGCTGATTAAAGGCCCACACCATCATGCCTGGTTTATGAAATGCTGGGAGGGAATGAGGGCTTTCATACTTGTTGGATGAGCACTCTATCAGCTGAACCACAAAACAGTTTATTTACTAAAGACATTTTGAGCTGGCCAGTGGTGGTGCACACCTTTAATCCTAGTACCTGGGAGGCAGAAGAAAGTGGATCACTTGAGTTTGAGGCCAGCCTGGTCTACAGAGTGAGTTCTAGGACAGCCATGGATACACAGAGAAACCCTGTCTAGAAAAACCAACAAAAAAAAAAGGAAAGGAAGAAGAAAAAGTTGAAGTGTGTAAATGTGCTTATGTAGTAGAGATGTTGCCGCCAGAGATTGTGTAAAAGTACTGTTGTGTGCTAGGGAAAATACAGTAGTGCAGTGAGATTGTTTGGAGTTAGCATGTTTGTAGTGCTAGGCCTTCGTGCAGTCATTGCTCCCATTTGCATATGTTGTTGTCAGAACTGGGTTGGCGTGGAGTAGGAACAGGAGAACAAATTGCACAGTGGTGTTTCTTTCCTACCTAAGAGTCTTTCTCTATTTCAGCAGTAAAAGCCATGATGGAGATAAGTTCATTCCTGCTCCACCGTCTTCTCCGCTGAGGAAACAGGAGTTAGAAAACCTCAAGTGAGTACCTTAGGTGGAGCAGCCACTGGGATGAGCACCTGCCCTTGACCCCATCACACCACTGCACATATGCATGGTGGGCCCCACTGTGCGGGTCTGCACTAGCTGGGGCCTCTGTGCAGCACTGTCTTCTGCCTGTGAGCATCCTACATGACCTAACAATCCAGCCTTCCCTTCCCTCACCTCACCTCACTGCTAAAGCTCCAGGGTGTGCAGCCACACCTGCCTTTTCCATGGGTGCTGGGAAGCAGAGTCGGGTTCCCACACCCACACGGCAGTGCTCTTACCCACTGTCAGCTGCAACCCCAGTAAGCTTATCTGAACAAACTGGGATGGTGAGGCCATAGTGCTGGGGAGGTAGGTAGTGCTGGGGGAGGGGTAGGTAGCCAAGGACTTGTGCATGTTGGGCAGGTACTTCATCGCTACCATTGAGCTAAGCCCCACCCCAAGTTATAAGATCCTGGTTGGCTCTTATTAGACAATACTTCTCTGAAAAAGTAAGTTTTCTAGTGAGCTAAACAAAGGATGTTGGCTCATATACAAAAAAAAAAAAAAAAAAAAAGGACTAAAGAAAACAAAGATAAAAGTCTCAAAACTAGGAGCTGAAGAGATGACTCAGGGTTTAAGAACACTAAATCTACCAAATACACTAGTCAGTCCAGGGAGCCGGGAGACCTGCAGGAGCCTGCCTCTGCCTCCTAAGTGCTTTTGGGTTTGGGATTTTATTGGTGGTAGTGGTTTTTGTTGTTGTTTTTTTGTTTGGTTTTTAATTTTTTAATATCACTGGGCCATCAAGATGATTTAGCCAGTAAAGACGTTTCCCCACCAAGTCATGTCCTTGTGCTCAGTAACACTGAAGGCACAGTATAGGGGTTTCCTGTTTCCAGCAGAGCCGATGCGGGGGAGTCATCTGCACCACTTTTTAAGATATATGATCAATCTCGAGTTTTCATTTTTCTCTTCTTTCTTTCTTTCTTTCTTTCTTTCTTTCTTTTTTTATCATATATATAGTATTCTGCCTGCATTTATGCCTACATGCCAGAAGAGGTCATCAGATCACAGTATAGATGGTTATAAACCACTATGTGGTTGCTGGGAATTAAACTTAGGACCTCTGGAAGAACAGTCAGTGCTCTTAACCACTGAGCCATCTCTCCAGACCGAGTATCAGTTTTTCATGTGCATATAAAAGAAGACAAGTCTAAAAACTCCATTCTAAGCAGGCTAAAGACAGGTAACAGATAGTTGAGGTACTTAAGAGATTCTGTGTTAAATCAGAGTCTTTCAGAAGCCTCCTGGAGGCTGGGATGTAGTTCAGTTGGTGAATGCTTTCTTGGCATTTACAAAGTCCTGGATTTTTATCCCCAAAGCTAGCCCTGGTCACACAGGCCTGTAACCACAGCACAGTGAAGGTGGAGGCCGGAGGGTATAAAGAATAGATAGCCGGGCAGTGGTGGCACACGCCTGTAATCCCAGTACTTGGGAGGCAGAGGCAGGTGGATTTCTGAGTTCAAGACCAGCCTGGTCTACAGAGTGAGTTCCAGAACAGCCAGGACTGCGCAGAGAAACCCTGTCTCAAAACACCAAAAAAGGCCGGGCATGGTGGCGCACGCCTTTAATCCCAGCATGCGGGAGGCAGAGGGAGGAGGATTTCTGAGTTTGAGGCCAGCCTGGTCTACAAAGTGAGTTCCAGACAAACAAACAAAAAAACAAAACACCAAAAAAAAAAAAAAAAGTCAGCCATGGTGGTTCCCGCCTCTGATCCTACCAGTTCAGAGATAGAGAAATACTATCTCAAAAAACAAAGAGAAATAGAAACAGGGCCTGGCTTCTTGCTGAAGGGCACTTGCTATTTTTCCAGAGGAGACCCAGGTTCAGGTTTAGCACTCACAGTCAGTTGGCTCACGGCATTGTTAGCTCCAATTCCACAAGTTAATGGGAGGCCTTCTTGTGGCTTCTATGGACACAGCACACAAATTGGGCACATTTACCCACAAAACCATTCATACATCTTTTACGATGTCAAGATACATCTTTTTAGGAATACTGATTTCCCCCATTGGGAAGTGTTTCAGGATTGACTGATGGGGCTGGAGGTGTGGTTTTGGTGCTTCAAAGCCCACGCTGGGGTTGGAGAGTTTTGTGAGGACCTGGGTGGGATTCCCAGCACTCATAGTTACCCACAACCGCCTGCAACTCCAGTTCCAAAGGATTGCATGCCCTGTCTGACCTCCATGGATAACAGGCATGTACATGGTACATATACATGCATATAGGCAAAGCATTCATACACATGAGATAATGCACACAAATCTTTAAAAATCACGTGTTATGGGCTGGAGAAATGACTCAAAAGGTAAGAGTTCTGGCTGTTCTTTCAGAGGTTCTGACTTCAATTCCCAGCAACCACATGGTGCCTCATACAATCTATAATGAGATCTGGTGCCCTCTTCTAGCATGCAGTCATACACTCGGACAGAACACTGTGTGCATAATAAATACATCTTTAAAAAAATAAATAAAAACAAAAAACTTGTTGCTCTTCCCAAGATCTGGTGTTCCATTCCCAGCGCTCAGGTCAGGTAGCTTACAGCCTACTGTGATTCCAGCTCAGAGATCCAGTGCCCTTCTCTGATCTCCAAGAGTTCCTGCTCATATGTACCTGACAATATACACACTATTAAAAATAAAATTTAAAAAACGAAGAAAGAATGTGAGCTCAGGATGGCACTAGGACTCAGTAGACAGAGATAGACAGCTCTGAATTTGAGACCATCCTGTTGTGTATAGCAAGTTCCAGACCAGCCTAGGTTTATAATGATGACACCGAGTCTCAGAGAAATAAAAGTGCAGAGCTGGCTGCCCTTCTAGAGGACCTGGATTCCATTCCCAGCACGCATGTGATAGCTCACAGCTGTTTATCCCAAAGATGTCAGAAAGACCATCAACCCAAATCATCATGGCCAAATTAATTAAGGCAAGCTTTTTTATTTATGTACACGGGCTGCCACTCCTGAAGACAGGGTTCAAGAAATCAGCATTGAACATGACAAAGACAAGGTTTTCATAGCTCAGGGGTAGGAAGTTCCTAAACGGGGGAGGGATCTGGCTGACAAATAAGTTGGTTATAACCTTCTGGACAAAGCCGTGGTTGTAAGGTAGTCATGGCAGCGGGTGGGCATAATAACATCTTGACAGATGGTTGTGACCTCCTGAATAAAGGAGCGCTTGCAGGTAGTCACAACACCTTCTGAAACAGAGATGCAACATTTTCTTAGAGCGGATACTTTGAGAGAACATATGATGTTTAGAAAGGATATAGGTATAGTCCAACCAACAGTGGATGGTGCTGGATGGTATTGGTATGCCTTGCCATTCCTTACGGGTCACTGTTGGGCTTGGCTGACGATGCTGGGTGAAATTGGCACACCTTACCATTCTCTTGTCGGTCATCATTTGTCATGACTTCATAGAGACCAAAAAACATCTAGTGGTGTTCTGGTGGCTTCTTGCCACTTCTGCAGATCCAGGCTTATTAATAGAGCCTTACAATTTCTTGTAGGTCACTGCCATTACTAATTCGTAAATGGTGTTTTCAAATGGATCGAACTGCCGCTACTGATTTGTGTACAATAAACTGCTGATATCCTGACAGCACAGATTAGATTTGCTCCAAAAAATATTTCTAAACGGTCTACATCCGTCTTTGCTCTAGTAGTCTTTCCTTTCCACTACTTTGGTGGGTAATGGGCTAGAAAAGAAATTAAAACATATAAGAGCCCTTATTTAAAGTAGGTTTTTTTAAACCTACAGAGAAGGTTTCTGTTTGTCTTTACTGTAAAATGGCCCAAGGTGAATGCAGGCTGGTTTATCAACCATTGTTCCAGTGTCAGGTGACCTGATGCCCTCTCTGGGCTCCATAGGCATGTACACAATATACACACACACACACACACAAAGTCAGTAAGACAACAACAAAGGATGCTGTTATCATAGATAATATTGATCAGGACTGGTTGAAACTTGGTGGCCTTTATGTCCTAGACTTTGTGTTCCATGCCCAACACTGCCAAGAATTTATTTGATGTTAAAAATAAGGTGCTAGAGAGTTGGCTCAGTGGTAAGAGCACTGGCTGCTTTCCCGGAGGATCTGGGTCCAATCCCAGCACCCACAAGGCAGCTCATAACTATAACTCCAGTTCCAGGGATCTGATACCCTCACAAAGACATACGTGCAGGCAAAACAATGTACATAAAATAAAAATAAATCATATTTAAAATAAAAATAAGCTGGGTGTGGTGGCGCACACCTTTAGTCCCAGCACTCAGGGAGGCAGAGGCAGGCAGATTTCTGAGTTTGAGGCCAGCCTGGTCTACAGAGTGGGTTCCAGGACAGCCAGGGCTATACAGAGAAACCCTGTCTTGAAAAACAAACAAACAAATAAATAAATAAATACATAAATTAGAGGGCTAGGCAGTGGTGGCTCACACCTTTAATCCCAGCACTCAGAGGCAGTGACAGACAGATCTCTCTTTGAGTTCAAGGCCATCCTGGTCTAAACAGTGAGTTCTAGTACAGCAAGGGCTACACAGAGAAACCTTATCATTTACAAAAGGAGGGGAGTGAGGTGTGATGATGTATTCATGTAGATTTGTTCATATAATCTCAGCCCTGTGGAGGTAGAGCCTGGGAGGTGAATGGTTGAAGGTCACTCGCAGCTACATAGCAGCATAGAGTTTGAGGCCAGCCTGGTATACAGGAAACCCTGGCTCAGAGGGGCCTGGGGGCATTGATGAATACAAGGTCATGGAGGCTTACTGTATTTTCCTTTCTTATGTGTGTATGGATGTTTTGCCTGTACTCAGTACACATGCACATGATTTAGGATTTCAGAAAAGATGACAGCAGTGCTAGGGAGGTATAGGAATCATTGCTGGAACCAGGCTGGGGAACGTCTGTACAGGAAGTTAGAATCAAAGCACACAGCGTAAAAGCGAGTTCTAAGTTGTCTCTTAGTAAGAGGTTCCAAATTGGATAAAAGGAAATGTTCAGGACAAACATAATTAGTTAGCCCCAGTGTAACTATTGTACAAACATAAATCTTGGAAGGTTAGGTAATTCCCTAGCTCCTGCTGTGATACCCTTTGAGTTCTTTCTCCGTTGATTCAAAAGACCTCCCAGGGATTGTTGTTCAGAAAAGGAGTCCAACTGAGAACTGACTGAGAACATGCAGGAGGCAAGCGTGGTTAAGGGTTATGTTTGTCTTGAGGTTTTCCCCAGGGCAGGACAGGTGAGACCTGCTGGGTGCTCTGCCTTGCCTGGTCTTCTCTGTATTGTTCTTCTTAGGACCCAGCCTACCCTCCCCATTTCAATTGGCTTTTGGGCTTTTTGTTTTGTTTGTTTCTATTCGATGCATAGCCATACTGTGTAACCCATAGTGATCCTCCTGCCTCAGTGTCTCCAGTGCTGAGGTTACAGGTATTTTATGACTTAAGTATGGTTTGCTAAAGCCTGCCTATCCGGTAAATTCTCCAGAAACGAGCCTGCCCTGTCCTGCACCTTATTTGCACTGTGTCCACCTTAGCACCATTCCATGTGCCTCCAAGGAAAAAAAGAATCCTGAGAATGTGGTAGCTCACACCTTTCACCCCAGCACTAGTGTGGCAGAGGCAGGAAGATTTTATGAGTTCAAGATTAGCTTGGACTACTTAAGTTCCAGGCTGGCCAGGGTTACATACTCCTGGAGGTGCTATAGCCACATGTAAGGTCCGTACTTGTAATCCTAGGACCTAGGGGGGAGAGCGAAGTGAATGGAAAGGCCAGCTGAGGCTACTTTAGCAGACCTCTTGGGGACTGCAAATGTGGCTCTTTCCATAGATTGCCTAGCAAGTGCTAAGCCTTTGTTTCTGATCCCCACCACAGCATAGAGGACATGGTGGTCACACTCTGAGAATCAGATTATAGCTGGCAGGTATTTTTTTTTCAGGATTTCTTGTAGAGAAGTAGAATAAGCTTTGTAGTTTGGGACTATTTGTTCTAGTTTTGTTTCTTTGAGTTCTTACATTTTTCACTTTTGTCGTGCATTGGTTTTGTTAGCCAATTTTTCAAATGATACTTGTTGTGAAATTGCATTGTAAAGACGTTTTCTTTTGGAAAATGGTGGTTTTGGCTGTGTCAGCCTCTTCCCCTTTGGTTGGGGTTTGCAGTGTCTGGACTGCTTTCCTTTCGTCCCCAGGGCATCCCTCCCTCGGACAGTTCTTACTGCCTTGGCTTCTGCTGCTGCTTAAGGAGACATCCCCTTCACCTTTCCTTCCTTCCTTCCTTCTCTCTCTAGTTGTTGTCTGAGGACTTAGCTGGCTCCTCAGGCATGTGCTGTAGAGTGAGGGTTTTGTCAGATTCTCCACAGGGGGCAGAAGCTCGAGTGTCCGTGCCCTTGCCTCTTCCATCTTCCAGTCGGATGAGCTGTCAGATCCACTGAGCGTCAGGTAAAACAGATCAGACAGTGACTCCAGGGTGTAGTGTGTGTTGGGGATGGGGAGTATTTTAAGTAGCAATGATCAAAAGTAAAATGATTTCCTGCGAGGGCTTAGTAGATAGAGCGGGGCGAGTTTCTTTTTGTTGTTCAGAGCCTATGGGAAATAGTATTTTCTAACAGGAAACTGAGTGGAATGGGTGCTAAGAAGTGATCTGGAGTGTATTATCAGGCCCCAGGAAGAGGCATCGTAAAAGTTGGTTCAGGGCAGGGAAGCTGCCTAAATTCCCTTGATCTGGATGCCAGCCATATTTGTTGGTTTTGGTGCTGAGGACTGAGTGTTAGCTAAGGTATCTACTACCGAACCATCCCCGGCCCCCAATTTTATATTGACATATTTAAATGTCAAAGGAGGTTGATTTTACTAATAGAATCTTTTTTTTTCTCCTAGAGACAGGGTTTCTCTGTATAGCCCTGGCTGTCCTGGAACTCACTTTGTAGACCAGGCTGGCCTCTGCCTCCCCAGTGCTGGGATTAAAGGCGTGTGCCACCACGCCTAGCACTAATAGAATCTTACTGGTGCTGTGGTAAAGGTTGGGGAAACAGTGACTCTCTTGCACATAGGTATGCTGTGGGCTTGCTGGAAAACTAGCCTGCTGCAGAGCTTCCGTGATTGACTTCTGGACCCACAGTGACTTGACAGTGGGCTGCAGCAGTAATAGCCACCTACTGTCAGGAAAGCCTGCCTCGTGTGGTCCTGTTCTGGGCACCAGGAGCTACAACGTGCTGTGGGAACCAAAGAAAGAGGGGTCTACTGCAAGTTTTGCTTTTGTTGTTTTTCTTTTGCTTTTTTTTTTTTTTTTTTTTCTCTGAGACAGGGTTTCTCTATTTAGCCTTGGCTGTCATGGAACTCACTCTGTAGACCAGGCTGGCCTCAAACTCACAGAGATCCGCCATCCTCTCTGCCTCACAAGTGCTGTGATTAAAAGCCTGCACCAACACACCCAGCTTGTTGTTTTTCTTGAGACAGGGTCTTGCTGTACTGTCTATCCTAGCCTTGACCACTGTCCTCCTGCCTCTGCCCCCAACGTCTTGGAATACAGATGTGTACCACCATGCTTGGCATAGCCCATATTCTTTAACAGTACCTGTATACCTCCCAGAGAATAGTGCAGTGTTGATAAGTGTAGAAAACTGTGCTGCTGCTCTTAAAGAACTTACTTTTTGCCTTCATTGGAAGAGCCACGGGTAAAACTGGATTTAAAAAAGGATTAAACATTGGACTGGTGGACTTCTTCCGCTGCTGGAGACCCTTATCCTCAGACTGCAAGTGCAAGGGTCTGCATTCAGTCCTAACACTAAGTAATTTTATTCTCCCTTCTAACAATACAGGTGTGACTGTTATTTTTTTTTTCTTTATGTGTATGTGTGGTTTCACTGTTTGTACCTGGTGCCTATGACGGACAGAAGATAGTATGCTATCCCCTGGAGCTAGAGTTACAGACAGTCGAATCCAGGAATCGAACCCAGGTCCTCTGCAAGAGTACCCAGTACTCAACTTCTGTGCCATATCTCGAGTACCCCCTCCTTCTTTAATTTTATTTTTCTAAATGTAACCAGGTGCCCTGAAACACAGTATGCTTTTGCTTCTGTCTTGGTGCACTGTGTATTTGGAGAATGTATAGCATTGCTGTTCTTAAATAAAAACACAAAGGGGTTAGACCGGAACTAGAAGGTAGCTCAGACATGCACATTACCTTACTTTACTGGGTAAAAGTGCTTGCCGCCAGTAAGACCTGAACTCAGTCCTCAGAATGTACACGGTAGGAAGAGAGAGCCACCCCGACGAGCTGTCTCTGGCCACTCTCCATGTGATGTAGCACATACATGTTCACACACACCCAAGATAATTTCATTCAAGTAAAAAGGCTTTAAAACAAAATAGGAGTAAGAAGATTGGTGTGAGCCGGGCAGTGGTGGTGCACACCTTTAATCCAAGCACTTGGGAGGCAGAGGCAGGCAGATTTCTGAGTTCGAGGCCAGCCTGGTCTCGAAAAAACAAAAAAAAAAGAAAGAAAAAAAAGAAAGGAAGGAAGGAAAAAAAAGAATCAGAGAAAGCCAAGTTCGGTGACATTGAGCTTTCACCCCAGTATGCTAGATGCAGAGGCAGGTGGATCTGAGTTTGAGGCCACTCTGGTCTATCTAGTAAATGCCTGAAAGTGACTCGTGTACAATCCTAACATTGGGGAAGCTGAGACAGGAGATTTGCTGTGCGTTTTGAGGCCAGACTAGACTACAGAATAAGGCCCTGTCTTTCAGCAGTTGATGGGGCTTGAGCCTGTCATTCAATACTTGGGAAGCTCCTGTCTAAAGCCCGTCTAGACTGTAAGTTTGAGGACAGTCTGTAAGACCCTTTTTTCCATCCTTTAGTTGACAGCATATATACCAAAATTGGATCAATGCAGAGATTAGCATGGCCCCTGTAGAAGGATGACATGAACATTTGGGGAGAGGTAATGGGTATGGAAGGGCAAGGACGGCAGTATACATGGCAGGCAGTATACATGGGAGGCAGTATACATGGCAGGCAGTATACATGGCAGGCAGTATACATGGCAGGCAGTATACATGGCAGGCAGTATACATGGGAGGCAGTATACATGGCAGGCAGTATACATGGGAGGCAGTATACATGGCAGGCAGTATACATGGCAGGCAGTATACATGGGAGGCGTGGAGGGAGAAAAGGGAAGTGATGCAATTGTAACCTCAATGAAAACATGTGTTAAAAAAACAGAGCTCACCATGCAGCCCCATCCCTCCCATCCCTGTCTTCCTCCTAGTACTGGGATTCTAGTGTGTTTCCAAGCATGAAAATATATATAGGTACATATTTGAAAAGTGTATTTGGGCCGGGCAGTGGTGGGGCATGTCTTTAATCCCAGCACTTGGGAGGCAGAGGCAGGCAGATTTCTGGGTTCGACGCCAGCCTGGTCTACAGAGTGAGTTCCAGGACAGCCAGGGCTACACAGAGAAACCCTGTCTCCAAAAGAAAAAAAAAAAAGAAAGAAAAGTGTATTTGGAAACATGTCCTACATGTCGCTTCACCCTTAAACCTTTGTGTTTTAGATTACTTTTTGAGATTATGGTATAATTACATCATTTCCCTTGCTGTCTCCTTCCCTTCCCCCTGCTCTCAGTCCGTACAGTCTGCTCTGTCCTCACACTGTTACTTGTTTTCACAGCCTTTCAATATTGGACAAAGGCACCGCTGACATCCGTTTAACTTGCATCTGGTCTCCTCTCTTTGTGTTGTAGGTGCTCCATCCTTGCTTGCAGTGCTTATGTGGCTCTGGCCTTAGGTGATAACCTCATGGCTTTGAACCATGCAGATCAGCTCCTGCAGCAGCCCAAGCTGTCTGGCTCTCTTAAGTAAGTATGACTTCACCTGCACTTTGCTTGTTTCAGAGTTTCTCATGGCTCTCTACATGGCTCGCTCTACTCTCCAGTGGGATGTGTGCCAGTGAAGAAAGCACGTGGGCAGGTTAAGACTCTTAATCCTAGGACTTAGGAGTGGGGACAGGAGGATCAGGAATTCAGAGCCAGTCAGATACTTACCAGGTTACCCTGAGCTACTTGAGACCCTGTCTCAGGTTAAGAAAAGGAGGGAAATACTACTCAGCTATTAAAAACAATGAATTTGGGCTAGAGAGATGGCTCAGTGGTTAAGAGCAATACAATTTGCAAAACAAGAAGAAGGGAGACCAACGTGTGGATACTTCATTCCTCCTTACAATAGGGAACAAAATACCCATGGAAGAGCCGGGCGTGGTGGCGCACGCCTTTAATCCCAGCACTCGGGAGGCAGAGGCAGGCGGATTTCTGAGTTCGAGGCCAGACTGGTCTACAAAGTGAGCTCCAGGACAGCCAGAGCTATAAAGAGAAACCCTGTCTCGAAAAACCAAAAAAAAAAAAAAAAAAAAAAAAATACCCATGGAAGGAGTTACAGAGACAAAGTTTGGAGCTAAGACGAAAGGATGGGCCATCCAGAGACTACCCCACCCTGGGATCCATCCCATAATCAGCCACCAAACCCAGACACTATTGCATATGCCAGCAAGATTTTGCTGAAGGGACCCTGGTATAGCTGTCTCTTGTGAGGCTTTGCCAGTGCCTGGCAAATACAGAAGTGGATGCTCACAGTCAGCTATTGGATGGAATACAGGGCCCCCAATGGAGGACCTAGAGAAAGTACCCAAGGAGCTGAAGGGGTCTGCAACCCTATAGGTGGAACAACAATTTGAACTAACCAGTACCCCCATAGCTCGTGTCTCTAGCTGCATATGTAGCAGAAGATGGCCTAGTCGGCCATCATTGGGAAGAGAGGCCCCTAGGTCTTGCAAACTTTATATGCCCCAGTACAGGGGAATGCCTGGGTGGGGCGGGGTGGGGGGTGATAGGGAACTTTCGGGATAGCATTTGAAATGTAAATAAAGAAAATAGGGGCTGGTGAGATGGCTCAGTGGGTAAGAGCACCCGACTGCTCTTCCGAAGGTCCAGTGTTCAAATCCCAGCAACCACATGGTGGCTCGCAACCACCTGTATCGAGATCTGGCACCCTCTTCTGGAGTGTCTGAAGACAGCTACAGTGTACTTACATATAATAAATAAATAAATCTTTAAAAAAAAAAAAAGAAATTGTGCTCCCTTCTTAAAAAAAAAATAAAAAAAAAAAAAAGAAAATATCTTATTAAAAAAAGCAAAGGAGGGAAGCAGGAAGGACAGACAGGCAGTGGTGGCTCATAACTGCAAGCCTAGATCGAGAAGCTGAGACAGGAGGGTTAGTTGCTTTTAAGTTCAAGGGCTCTGTCCTTAAAGACAAAACAAAGAAACACAAACCAACAAATCCACAAATGTTAGTCCATAGTGTGTTTGCCTCTCATGCATGAAGTCCTGGGTTCAGGTATAGCATCCACATTGCGTGTGCCACATATGCGTGTCATCCTGGCATTGGTGGTCACGGAGTATGGGCACCAAAAGCTGAGGGTCTCCTTGGAACAGTACTGCGGATTTTATTTCCTTTTAGACAGGACTTCAGTATGTGGCCCTGGGTGGCCTGGCTGCCTACCTCACCTCCTGTGCTAAGACTAAAGCTGTGCTCCACTGTTCCTGGCTTAGGATGTGGGTTTTGTCTGTTTGTTTTATTTTGTTTGAGGGGTTGTAAATTTAATTACTAGCACGTGTGTGAATGTAGGTGTACAATAGCCATAGCATATGTGTCACACTCACAGGGAAAAGTCAGGGGACAACTCCAGAGGCAGTTCTTACACTCTACCTCTTGTGGGTTCTGCTGTGGCACTGTGATGTGGGTGGGGCAAGACATCACAGATGGCCAGTCGATGGCAGGCATATAGGCCTTCCCATAATGCCCATGTGGAGCTTGGAAGATGGCTGTGCTTGGCATTAGTTCTGACTTCATGGGGATTGAACTCAGATCCTTCAATGTTTTTGTTCTTGGATGTTGTTGGTTTTGTTTTGTTGGGGTTTTGGTTTTTGTTTGCTTTTAGTTTGGTTTGGCTCAGTTTTCAAGATCGAGTTTCTTCTGTAGCCCTGTCTATCCTGGAACTCACTCTGTAGACCAGGCTGGCTTTGAATTCAGAGATCTGCCTGCCTCTGCCACCCAAGTGAGCATGCAGCTACCGTCACCACCACCCAAGCTGTTGTTTTTTAACTGTATTACTTGTTTGTCTGTCTGTGGTATTTGTACAGATAGTGGTTGGGGTGGTACATATATGTCATGGTATGCATGTGGAGATCAGAGAACAGCTTACAAGACTTAGCTCTTTCCAGCACACGGGTTGGATTCAGGAAATAGGCTTGTTGTAAAGAGTTAGCCTTCTTGCTGGTTAGACGAACCTAAGTAAGCTTAGCTTTCAGGTCAGGGCGTGAAGTATAGGACATGCATGCCCAGTGTCTCTATGCATTTAGCATTTCTGTGATGACCTGTTACTCAGACTGGAATTTGCATTTTCATTTCAGATTTTTGGGCCATTTATATGCCGCAGAAGCCCTCATCTCCCTCGACAGGATATCTGATGCCATTACACACTTGAACCCAGAGAATGTCACTGATGTCTCCTTAGGGATCTCTTCAAATGAGCAGGACCAAGGTTAATGAGGACACATTGATGAGAACTCGCCCCTGTGGCCACTCCCGAGCTGTGTAATTCAGGACCTGTAGGACCCGAGGGTGTGGCTGTGAAGGGAAGGAAGTGAAGCTGGCCCTCCGCGCTTACAGCTGTTCTTACTGTGTAGTAATTGTTGGCTACAGAAGGCTGGGCACTGCCTGTCTCATGGCCTAAGTTCTCACTCAGAGGCTGAGATGTTAGGATTCTTCCCTTCCCTTCTATTCCCTCCTCCCTTCTTCCTTCCTTCTTTCTCCTTACCTTACCCTTCCTTCCATCCATCCGTCCATCCTTCCTTCCTTCCTTCTTTCCTTTCTTCTTTCTTCCTTGCACCCTACACACAACTCCTTCCCCTTGCTCCCAGTTTTTTGTTTGGTTTTTTTTGTTTGTTTGTTTTTTTAAAGAGATGTAATCTCACTGTTTGCCCAGGCAGGCTTCAAACTTCTGGGCTCATGCCATCCTCTGACCTGGCTGGACCTTTTGAGTGCTAAGATTGCAGATATTTGTGCCAGCTCACATGGCTTAAGATTTATTTTGGTTTGGTTCTGACACCTTTTTTTCTATGAACTGATTCCACTGTGCAAGAAGGAATGGAGACATGGTTTTCAAACAATTTTCAGTCATATTTAAGTATCTGAAAATCACCCATGTAAATTAGACATGGGTGATTCCATGTGGTCCCCTCTTGACGACTCACTCACTCAGGTGGGGTGGCAGTGAGCTTGCAGCCCGATACCTTTAGCAGAGCCTCCACAACTCCAAAAGCAAACACTTGCTCTTGTTAAGTTCCTACTTGGTAAGAGACTTAGGTGTTAGAAGATGTGCTGTTGTCCTGCCTCAGATCTATTTTCATGTATTTGTAGGATCAGACAAGGGTGAAAATGAAGCAATGGAATCCTGTAAGTAAGAAGTTTTGTAAATCCTTAAGTAGCCTGGCCTGCATCCCAAAGACTTAGACCCTGCATCTCTGTGTCCTTCGTGTATCTGTCAGCCTGAAGAGTAGTGCTTTGTCCCAAGTGCTCAGCGTGGAGCGGTGCTCTCTGTCCTCTGCACAGCCCCTTCATCCGTATCTACGCTCTCTCCTCAGCTGGCAAGCGCGCCCCTCAGTGCTACCCCAGTTCTGTGAACTCTGCCCGGACTGTGATGCTCTTCAACCTGGGCAGTGCCTACTGCCTGAGGAGCGAGTACGACAAGGCCCGCAAGTGTCTGCATCAGGTGAGAGGGCAAGGGGAGAGGGTGGCCCTCATGCACACCAGCCATGAGAGGACCTGGGAGTTTATGGAGTTTGTGACTTTTGATTGAGGTTTGTGGTCAGTTTATTAAACACCTGAAATATTTTTCCAGGTTTAAAATATTATTGGGAACATGGCGGGGCACATTTTTAATCCCAGCATTTGGAAAACAGAGACAGGTACATTTCTGAGTTCAAGGCTGAGCTGACTTACAAAGAGTTCCAGGCTATCCAGAGCCTCCTAGTGAGACCCTGTGTGCTGCCTGGTTTGTATTAGCTTTATAGAAGCTAGATTCATTTAGAAAGAGTGGCTCTTTAATTGGAAAAATGCCTCCATAAGATCTGACTGTGAGCCAGGCGTGGTGGCGCACGCCTTTAATCCCAGCACTCGGGAGGCAGAGGCAGGCGGATTTCTGAGTTCGAGGCCAGACTGGTCTACAAAGTGAGTTCCAGGACAGCCAGAGCTATACAGAGAAACCCTGTCTCGAAAAACCAAAAAAAAAAAAAAAAAAAGATCTGACTGTAGGACATTTTCTTATTTACTGGTTGGTGGTAGGTGATGCCATCCCCGGGCTGGTGGTCCTGGGTTCTATAAGACAGCAGACTGAGCAACCCATGAGGAGCAAGCCAGTAAGCAGCACTCCTCCATGGCCTCTGTATCAGCTCCTGCCTCCAGGATCCTGCCCTGTCTAAGTTCCTCCTGACTTCCCTGGATGATAGGCTATAAACTTCAAGTGGAAATAAACCCTTTCCTTCCCAAATTGATTTGGTCATAGTGTTTATCACGGTGCATGCCTTTTATCCCAGCACTCAGGAGGCAGAGACAGGCAGTGAGCTCGAGGCCAGCCTGGGCTATAGAGCTACTTCCAGGACGGCCGGAGCTACACAGAGAAACTCTGTCTCAGGAAACAAAACAAAAAGACATTATGAGAGAGCCTGCCTCCTCACATTATTGGGGAGACTGTCACTGAGAGTGACCCCACTCCCAGGAGACATGGCAGCTTCCAGACACTGGGCTCACATAGGCAACCTTGGTGTGTGTACACGTGACGGCTTTATCATGGGAAGTAACCATCTGAGAGCTTGGTGGTATTTAGTCAGCATTTCAAATACAAAATCAAAACATGGATGCTGATCTCTCCAGGGAGACTTGGAGGGGCTGAGCAGGTGAGCTGTAAACTGCAGAGAGGTGAAATGTCTTGTCAGTGATGGAGCTTGGTATGTACCAGCCCTCTGATGCTCTCTGACCCCAGGCCCTGTGGCCAGCAGGGCTTTGATCTGCAGTTAGTGTGTTAGTCCCATTCAGATTCTCGTACGGCAGGTGGTCGTGGCTGCTGCCTTGCAGGAAGAGACAGATGAGGTCAGCTCTGTTGGGGTCTCTCTCAGGTTTGTTTGTGGTCTCTGTTCTTTGGGTTAATCCAGTGGCAGGGCCGTTGTTAATTGGGAGGCCCACCGTGTCTAGAACGACAGAACAGTGACTTGGAGAGTCAGAAAGGGCTCTGAGCTGATGATTCCAAAATCCCCCCACCTGTGATTCTGAACAGTCAGCAGCCACGTGCCATTAAGTCTCAGGAAGTTGTTACCTTGAATTCTCTTATTCAAGGCGAGCGAGCAAGACAGACAGACAGACAGACACACAGACAGAGACAGACAGACTGTGGTCTATACAAGGAATAACAGCAAATGACCTGTGGTTACTAGCCCTAAGAGAAAATTGAATTAAAAACAAAAACCTGCACATGTGTATGTGTGCATGTGTATAAGTTAGAAAACAACTCGAGCCGGGCATGGTGGCGCACGCCTTTAATCCCAGCACTTGGGAGGCAGAGGCAGGCGGATTTCTGAGTTCGAGGCCAGCCTGGTCTACAAAGTGAGTGCCAGGACAGCCAGGGCTACACAGAGAAACCCTGTCTCGAAAAACCAAAAAGAAAAAAGAAAAAAAAAAAGAAAACAACTCGAGGTTATTAACTTAGTTATTTCCTTTACCCCTGATCATCTCAACACCTTCACCCCCAAACAAAAATGAAGATGTGAGTATCCACAAAGTGTATTGGTGCTGCCCACATAAAGCCCCACGTGCAGGCATTACCTTCCAAAGAAAACTGTTAGCCGCCTGTGTGGGAGAAGCACATCTTAAGAGCGAGTCCAGTCTCTGGGGAAGGCATAATGGTGCACTAGGAGGCAGAGGTGGCACAACTCTGGGTGAGATGTGCAGCAGTCCTACACATCTGTGTCCACCCTCAGCCTTCCTTCCATGCATTTCACATTCTCTGTCAATCAGGTAGGCGTCTGCCTTACAGAGCAGCCGTACAGAAAGAAATTTAGTCTCAGCTTATATTCACATATTCACTTGCCTCTCTTCCACTTGAGTGAACTTTGCTTGTTTATCATTAGGGAGTCTCCTGTCTTAGCTGGGCATAGTAGCATGCACCAGTATTCTCACTAAAAATTTAAGGCTGGGCTGGGCTACAGTGAGAGACCTTGCCTCAAGTAAATTGAAGGGGGGGGGAGGGTATTTGTACAAGAATATTTTCCTACTTTTATTAAAGAAAGAAGCAAAGTGGTGGGGAAACAGAGTACTGAGACTCCTGAAGAGGACAGCCAGGACCACACAGAGGGAAGGACCCTGTCCCAAACAAAAACAAAGTAGCCAGGCCTTCTGAGCACACCTATAGTTCCAGCACTCAGGTGGCAGAGGCAGAGGCATGTGAAACTCTTTGAGTCTGAGGCCACCTAGTTTACAGAGTTCTAGGACAGCCCAAAGAAACTCCCAGAAAATTTTTATTCTGAATAGACAGGAGTAAACCTGGCTGTGTGACCAGAGTATAGACTCAGTAATGCGCAAAGCAGCAGAGGCGTAGTAAGAGCTCCCAGGAAAGGGGAGACACAGTCTGTTGGTGCAGCCCTGTAATCTTCCACCTGGGGAGACAGAAGCAGGGCCATTGAGATGTTAGGGTCAGCTTGAACAGCTTCATGACCTACCATCTCCAAACAGTGAGAAGCTGGGCATGGTGGCCTTCAGTGGAAGGCAGAGGCAGGTAGACCTCTGAATTTAAGGACAACCTGACCTGCATAGCAAGTTCAGACATTCCATGGCTGTGCAGTAAGAGACCCTTTCACGAAGAAGAGATGTAAGATAAAAAGTCAAATTTGTGGTGCTGCTGAGGTGGCTCAGCAGTTAGAGCATGTAGAACACCCTGTTAGGTGTTGACAGTCACCTGTTGACTCCAGCTCTAAGGATCTGAAGGAGTAGATATGACCTCTGAGGAAAACAGGACCAGAAAGATGATTAGCTGGGAAAATTCTCACCCTCGAGCCTAATGGCCTAAGTTCAACACCCCCAGGACCCAGTGGTGGAAGCAGCTTGTACTGTGGCACATGCACTGCCCCACACTTGCAGTAGAAAAGGAATTAGGGACTGGAAAGAGTGCTCAGCTTCTTCTGTTTGTTTGTTTTCAAAACAGGATATCTGTAACTCTGGCTCTGACTGTCTGAGAACTCACTCTGTAGAGCAGGCTGGCCTTGAACTCAGACGCCCACTGCCTCTGACCTTACTCGGCTGAGGTGGCTCAGCTGTTAAGAGCACTCCTTCTTGCAGAGAGCTCAGGATTGGTTGCCAGCATCCACCTGCTGGCTCACAACCATCTGTAACTCCAGTTCTGGGGATCTGAGGCTTCTTCTGACCGCCTCAGTTTGCTGCCGTGGATGTGGAGTACGTGCATGCATACATGTAGACTGGCAAAACACATACACATAAAAATAAACTGTTGTAGTCACACAGACCTGTAACTCAGCCAGGTCGAGGTCAAGGTTAGAAGTTCAGGGTCGTCCTTGGCTGAATACCCTGGGGTTGCTGTCTCAAAAAATAATTAAGGGGTGGGGAGCCAAAGGCAGTGCTGGGGAAATGGGTGGAGGCTGCGTAACCTACGTTTTCATCCATACATGAGGGAAACACTTAGTGAGTTTAATAGTCGTTAGGTTTCCAGAAAAAGCAATGCTAAGTGAGGTGGCGTGTTCCTGTACCCTGTATCCTGTACCCAGCGTATGCGGCCAGAACATCACCCTGTGTTGAATGCCTATCATCCCCTTTTGGCCATAAATAGCCAAGCATAATAGCTCCAGGCACAGGACATTCAGTGTAAGAGCAAAGGCAGCTGGAAGACAGCATAGGCACCAAGGGGTCCTGAGAACAGGACTCTAGAGTCAGCCTGCCAGCCTCTCATGGAGAATGTCTCTGGGGACTTTGTGTCTGTTGTGATATCTTGGAGTTGTGTCTTAAACTGTTGGTTCTCACTGGTCTCTCTTGTGGGCAAAGGCGGCATCGATGATCCATCCTAAGGAGGTGCCCCCTGAGGCCATCCTGCTGGCCGTCTACCTTGAGCTGCAGAATGGTGAGTGAGTCTCTTCAGGGTGTTGACCCTCAAAAGTGCTCAAGAATTTTGGTGTAGCTGCCATCTCTTCAAATTCAAACTCAGGACAAGGCATGTTGGTTTGTAATTAATAATGAAAGCATTTGAGAGGTAGAGACAGGAGGTGATCAAGACTCTTCTGTCTCTAAAAGAATACAATGTAAAGCTTCACCGTCCTTGTGAACATGGCCCATGATTTCTCTTTCTTTTTTCTTTTGTTTTGTTTTGGTTTGGTTTTGGTTTTGGTTTTCGAGTCAGGGTTTCTCTGTGTAGCCCTGGCTCTCCTGGAACTCACTCTGTAGACCAGGCTGGCCTCGAACTCAGAAATCCTCCTGCCTCTGCCTCCCAAGTGCTGGGATTAAAGGTGTGCGCCACCATGGCCGACTCTGGCTTGTTATTTTTATTCTTTTGTGTTTGAAATGGGTCTCAGTATGTTGCCCTGGCTGATCTGGAACTTACTGTATAGACCAGGCTGGCCACAAACTTATAGATCCACCTGCCTCTGCCTCTTGACTAATATATATGATTAAATGTATATGCCACTGCTCCAGACCCATTTGTACAAGAACTGTCAAAACAAATCAAAGCCAGGCACTTGGGAATCGAACCTGGGTCCTCTGGAAGAGCAGCAATGTTCTTAATCTCTGAGCCATCTCTCCAGCCACTGCTGTTTTTATAGTTGAAGGGACATTAAATGCCTGGCACCCTGAGGGCTTGGCTGGCTGAAAGCCAGGACATCTGAGTTGGTAGTCCTGAACCCCTTCATTTGTACAGCCTACATGTATATAAAGACTTGTCTGAGCATTGGTTCCCTGTGTTCATGTGCAGCCAGGGTGGCAGGGCAGACCGTCTAATAGGGCTCCTTCATCTCCTTTTTAGGGTTCTGGCACCTTGTTCTATGAAGTGCTGTGTGCCTGGTTCTCCATAATGGACTGTTTTTCTAGGTAATACGCAGCTGGCCTTGCAGATGATCAAGCGGAACCAGCTGCTCCCCGTAGTAAAGGCGCACTCTGATGTGAGGAAGAAGACAGTGTTCCAGCCCGTGCACCCCATCCAGCCCATCCAAATGCCAGCGTTCACCACCGTGCAGAGGAAGTGAGAGCTTGCCTCAGGAGGCCAGGGTATGTTCAGGAGCCTTTCCGTTGTCCTGCAGGACAGTGGCAAAGGTGCTGGCATGGAAGACAGTTTGAGACTATTGTACCTGCTGGGTTTTATGCCAGAGAGTTACTTAAAATTAAGGTCTTACAACCCACTTTCAGGTTTTATTTAATATCTGCAGTCTTTTAATTGTGAACCATTGTGTTGAAATGTCTATGTCTAGGCATTAAAACATGTTCTTATCAGAACAGTTTCGTAGTCTGTTTTGGAATAGTTTAGCAACAGATTTATTGTCAAAGTTGAAAAAAAAAAACCTAACAGAAAGAAACATCAGCTCTAACCCTTTCAGAAGTTGACCTTGGGGTATAGGAGGTGAGGTAAATTGGTTCTCACCTGTAGGGTCTAGTCACTGCTCTGTTGCTGAGAAGAGATGCTGTGAACAAGGCAACTTAGGAAGGAAAGCAGTTAACTGGGGGCTGCCTTACAGTGTCAGAGGGTCAGTCCATTATCAGTGTGGCAGGGAGCTTGGTGGCACATGAGGCGCTGGAGCTGAGAGCCACATCCTGTTCCGTAGGCCAAGAGTGACTCTGGGCTTAGTGTGGGCCTTTGAAACCTCAGAGCCCACTCTCCACACTGCCTCCAACAAGACCACAACTCCTAATCCTTTCAAATAGTGCACACATCCCAATCCCTGATGACCAAACATTCAAATCTGCGGGCCTCTGAGGCCACTTCCCATCAAACACCACAGGGTACGACTGAGTCTAAAGAGACAACTAATACAATAGGACTCTCATTTACTGAAAAATTCCTGACAGTGCAGCTGGACAGATGGCCAGTGCTGAAGATTATGCTGGTCTTGTAAGGAGTCAGAGTTCTGTTCCCTCCACCCAAGTGACACACAACTGCCATAGCTCCCAGTGCAGGAGTATCTGAGAGCATCTTCTGGTCTCTGCAGGCACCTGCACAGATGGAGTGCATATAAGCTCAGTGATGGCTCACACGTGTGGAGGGGTTTCCATCCAGCAGCATGGCTGCTCTGATGAGGGATCACGTCCAAAGACCTTCTGGGTCTATGTGATCGAGCCAGAATGCAGACATGCCCTGGATTACAGTATGATCTGGCTGGAGTACAGCCAGGTCCGTAGTACACACCTTTAATCCCTAACAGTGAAGGTAGGGTTAGCCTATAAAAGGAAGCAGCTATGTTTGAAAGTGACGTCTAAGTGACGGGCTGACAGAGTGCCAAATCTGAGAAAGATTTAACTGAATGAGTCAGATAGGACACACCCAGCTCTCAGGAGAAGAAACAGAAAAGGGTTTTGGTTTTTTTTTTTTTTTAGAATTATTTATTTAGTATGTGAGTACACTGACGCACCAGAAGAGGGCATTGGATCCCATTACAGATGGTTGTGAGCCACCATGTGGTTGCTGGGAATTGAACTCGGGACCTCTGGGAGAGCAGTCAGTGCTCTTAACCACTGAGCCATCTATCCAGCCCAAAAAGGTTATTTTTAAAGAGCAGCACAGAGAGGGTAGGGAGTGGGGTGCAGTTTTACAGAGACAGGTTACAGGTGCAGACAGAATGAGCCAGAGAATAAGGATCCAGATTAGAACAATTTGCCAGAGTTTGAGGCCAAGCACAACAATTCAGTGAGAAACTGAGAGAAACCAGATTGAATAGTCAACCTGTAGCAGAGTTTGAGCCAGAACAGCTGAGTTGAACCAGCCTGGCAGTTTAGAAAAGGTGAACTTATTCAGTAGTAACCCTTGTTGTTGTTGTTGTTAAAGATTTATTTATTTATTATATGTAAGTACACTGTAGCTGTCTTCAGACACTCCAGAGGAGGGAGTCAGTTCTTGTTACGGATGGTTGTGAGCCACCATATGATTGCTGGGATTTGAACTCAGGACCTTTAGAAGAGCAGTCAGTGTTCTTATGCCGAGCCATCTCTCCAGCCCCAGTAATAACCCTCTTAAGACAACAATTACATTTGTCAAATAAAAGTTACTTTTACACACATACACATAAACACATAGATAGATAGATAGATAGATAGATAGATAGATAGATAGATAGGTGGGTAGGTAGATAATCTGTTATGGTATGGCCCTCCTTTAATCCCAGCAATCAGGAGACAGACAGGCCAATTCCTGTAAATTCATAGTGAGTTCCAGGGCAGCCAAAGCTACATAGTGACACCCTATCTCAAAAAACAACAACAAAAAAGAAACATACTACAGCCCAGCATGGTGGCGCACGCCTTTAATCCCAGCACTGGAGAGGCAGAGGCAGGCGGATTTCTGAGTTCGAGGCCAGCCTGGTCTACAAAGTGAGTTCCAGGACAGCCATGGCTACACAGAGAAACCCTGTCTCAAAAAACCAAAAAAAAAAAAAAAAAAAAAAAAGAAAGAAAGAAACATACTGCAACAGCAACAAAGAGAAACGATAAAAGTCAAAACCAGAGAGACAGGCACATCCCTGATCTGGCCTGCTTCAGCCTGTTCTAGTCTTAAGAACCTTACCAGGCAATTCAAGGGTCATTGCAGATCCCTTTACAAAGGAGCTGGCGCTGTAGCCCGTTTGTACATTAGCAGAATGCTTATCAACATGAACAAGACCTTGATTTCATCCCCTGCACTGCAAAAACTTGGGTGTGGTGGTGAATGTCTGTGATCCCAGCACGTAGGAGGTGGAATAGGAGTTCAGGTCTGCATTGGCTACCTACCAAGTTCAAGATGCAAGCAGGAAGCCGGGCATGGTATTGCACACCTTTAATTCCAGCACTCAGGAGGCAGAGGCAGGCGGATTTCTGAGTTCGAGGCCAGCCTGGTCTACAAAGTGAGTTCCAGGACAGCCACTGCTGCTACACAGAGAAACCCTGTCTCAAAAAAAAAAAAAAAAAAAAAAAAAAAAAAAAAAAAAAAAAGATGCAAGCAAGAATTTAAAAGTTTAAATGCTTTTTCACAAAATAAGGTGTGTGTGTGTTGTGAGATTGCAATTCTGACAATTTGTTGATAGGCCACACACTAACTTTAAATTGGAAAATAATGTGGCTATCCTTTAGAAAATATAAATGCCTCCAGGAGGCATTGACCAGGTGTGGTGCTGGGCAGGTGGTTTTCATTTAGGGGTGCTCTTGGTGTCCTCCCTCCCTCCCTTCAGGTCCCTGGTGCAGGGACCACTTTACCACGGGAAGTGTATATACCAGCTGTCTTAATTATTTTGGCAGCCTGTTTGGGGCCTGCAGTTTCAGAGGGTTAGAGTTCATGGTCATCAGAGCAGGGAACAGGGTGTTGGAGCAGTAGCTGAGAGCTCCTGTGTTAGTCACAAGCACAAGGCAGAGAGTGGAGACTTCACATGGCCCTCTATGACATAGCCACACCTGATCCTTACCGAGCAGTTCTGCCAACTGTGGGACTGAGCGGGCTGTAAATCATCCCAGCCATACCTGCTGGCTTCTCAGGCCCAGTCAGAGGCAAGTGGACAAAGAACTTCTTCAGAATGGGCCTCACTCAGGTGAGCTGCACGCCAAGTTTAGCCAGGCTGCTTCAGGGATGGTGGGAGAGGAGTGTTATCTGCAGAGGCTGTGAACTGAAAACTGCACGAATAGGTGTTTTTCTGGGGGTTCTGTAACTGGAGTTACAGATGCTTGTGAGCCACTATTGCGTATGTAGTAGGATGGAACCCATGCCCTCTGCAAGAGCAAACAATGGTCTTGTTTGAAACGGGCATCTCTGTAGACTAGGCTGTCCTTGAACTCACAGAGATCCACCTGCCTCTGCCTCCTGAGTGCTGGGATTAAAAGCATGTCCTACAACACCCTCCCTGCTCAGCCTCCAAATGCTGAGATTACAAGGTGTCTACCATCACGTCCAGCTTTCCTAACTCATTTGTATAGAGCAAGTTTCTTCTGTTAGCAGTGGGTGTGAAAATTAAAGTAGGATTCTTAAGGGAAAAAAGGCCTGAAGAACTTGCCCCACAGCTGACCCCAAGCTGCACCCATACACCAAGAAGGACTTGACCAGAGCTACCCCCTAGCTACTCCCTAGCATCAATCAGTCAAACATTAGTCTGGGGCTGGGGAGATGGCTCAGCGGGTAAGAGCACCCGACTGCTCTTCCGAAGGTCCGAAGTTCAAATCCCAGCAACCACATGGTGGCTCACAACCATCCATAATGAGATCTGATGCCCTCTTCTGGAGAGTCTGAAGACAGCTACAGTGTACTTACAAATAATAAATAAATAAATCTTTAAAAAAAAAAAGGATAGTCTGGTTGTCTCAGATGTACTTTCAGACCGTTTGTGATTGTTCACGCTCTTGCTTCAGAGCACCCACCTACCTGTCGGCTTACAGTAGTCATTCAATTAATTAGATGCTTGCCAGGGTAGACACCCCTCACGTGCTCCCGTTTTTCCTATAAAACCTTGTCCCAGTGAGAGTTCAGGGCTGCTTCACCAAACCATCTTGTGGGCTGGCGGTGAGTAAGCCCACACTCGAGTCTGTAACAAAGAGACCCTAATGTGATTGCATCGGAGTCAGCTCCTGGTTGGTCTTTTGGGCTCACGAAGGAGGCACGACAAGGCCAGACTGGGCTAGATAGGGCTCCATCTCTTAAAAAGGCAGATGAAATAGTTCAGTGGGAAAGGAGTTTACCAACGAGCAGGCTGGGCTGAGGTTAGTCCTGAGGGTCCACGTGATGGAAGGAGAGAGCCCGGGACTACAGACTGTCCCATGGCCTCATGCCTGCCTGTGTTGTGGCACACTAAGTAAGAGACAGTTAATATACTAATAAAAATAATTAGTACAGTTGGATGATGGTAGAGGAGAAGCCTGGCCCACAGACCGGATGAATCCATTCGCCTTCTGCTGCCTGTGGGCCCTGAACGTTTGAATTCACACTGCTCCCCCTCCTGTGCACAAGTCTCTCTGGACCCTCATTATTGGAAGCCAACAGAAAAAACTACTGAAAATGTCATGGATCCCATGTCAGTCTGGCACTTGATTCTTTGTGCCTGAGCTTTGCTGAGTGGCAAGGATGCCATGCTCCATGGAAAGAAAGGACCCGTTGTATTGGTTGACGCCACACAAACCAGTACCAGTCACCTGGGAAGAGGGAACATGACTTGAGGAAATGGCTTCCCCAAACTGACCTGTAGATAAGTCTGTGGGTCATTGTTTTGATTGTTGATGGATGTGGGCTCAGCCCATTGTGGGCTTTACCACTTGTGAGCAAGTATAAAAATGGTGTCCCAAATTAAGCCTGGGAGCAAGCCCAAGGCACTGTGTCTCCATGGCTGCTGCCTCTGATCCTGCTTGAGTTCCTGCCCTGATATTTTATTTATACATTTTATATTTATAAGTTAATATTATTATATGAATTTATTAGTTATGTTATAATTTATAAATCATTAATTTATATAATATTTATATTATTTATACACACAGATATATAGATTTTTTTTTTCATTAAAAAAGTGAGTGGGCCAGTGGTGGCACAAACCTTTAAGTCCAGAACTCCGGAGGGAGAGGCAAGTGGATCTTTGAATTTGAGGCTAGCTTGGTCTACAGAATGAGTTCCAGGACAGCCAGGGTTACACATAGAAACCCTGTCTCAAGAACAAACAAAGTAGGTAGGGGTGTGTGTGTGTGTGTGTGTGTGTGTGTGTGTGTGTGTGTGTAGGTCCCATGTAGCCTAGGCTGATGTAACAACACAACAACTAAAACGTTTATTTACTTAGCTATTTTGTGGCAGTTGTCTTAGTCACTGTTCCAGTTGCTGTGAAGAAATACCATGACAGGATCTGGAGAGATGGCTCAGCGGTTAAGAGCACTGACTGCTCTTCCAAAGGTCCTGAGTTCAATTCCCAGCAACCACTTGGTGGCTCACAACCATCTGTAATGAGATCTGACGCCCTTTTCTGGTGCATCTGAGTTACAGTGAACTTATACATACTAAATAAATAAATCTTAAAAAAAAAAAAAGAAAGAAATACCATGACCACAGCAACTTAGATAAAAGGAAGCATTTAATTGGGGCTGGCTTACAGTTTCTAAGGTTCCCTTCATTATCTTCATTTCAGGGAACATTGTGGCAGGAAGATGGAAGTGGTGCTGGAGAGGAGACTGGAGAGAAACACTGGGCCTGTTCCCTGTGATGCACTTCTGCCAGCAAGGCCACGCCTCCCAGTCCCTTTCAAGCAGTGTCATTCCCTGAAGATGAAGCATTCAAATATGAGTCGATGAGAGCCATTCTTGTTCATGTCGCCATAGTAATGGAGGTTGGACCCAGCACCCAAGACTGTTATAAAGAATTTTTGCTTTGGTGGTTGTTGTTGTTGTTGGGTTTTTTGTTTTGTTTTTGTTTTCTGGGGGGTGTGGGGTAGAGACAAGGTGCACCCCAAGCCTACCCTCAATGACTCAGTGGCTTTATCAGCTGAGCTGTGTCATCACCAGACCTTTGAAAAGGTTTTGGCCATCATTCTAGCTCTCTCTCTTGGTGTCTCTGTCTCTCCTTCATGTCCCCTCTCCAAGACTGCCTTTCCCCCTCCCCGTCAGTCTGTTGCAGAAGATATGTTGCATGGTGTGATCTTTCCGGTAAACCTTGCCTGTAATCTGCCAAGGTACTTCCATGGCATAAGTCCTAACAGTAGTAGTGTTTGCTTTTGAAACAGGGTCTCTCTATTCCTGATGCCCTTGAACTTGCTTGACCAGACTAGCCTCAAACTCACAAATCCACCTTCCTCTGCCTCTCAGCACACCAGAAGGCAGAGAATGACAGATTTCTGAGTTCAAGGCCAGCTTGTTCTGCAGAGTTCTTCCAGGACTTCATATACAGTGTAGCCAGGGCTAAGCAGAGAAACTCTGTCTCAACCAAACAAAAAACAAAAATTTGCAAAATTTGAGTGACATTGAAATATGTGAGATTGAAGCCATTCTGGACGGTATAGCAAATTCCAGGCCAGCCAGGGTTTCATAATTAGACCTGTCTCAAAGGGGAAGGGAAGAGAATAAGAAGGAAATTAAGAAGATGGGTGAGAGGAGCTGAAGGTATGCAGAGGATGGGGCTCAATTCCCAGAATCCACACGGTGGCTCGAAACCATCTGTAGCTCCAGGTCAATAGAGCTGATGCCCTCGTCTGGCCTTCGTGGGCACATAACCTGCTGGCAAAACACTCATGTAGAGTTTCATGCTATTTTTCTTTCTGGGCTTAGCAGTGTTCCCAGGGGCCTGAAATAGGGTGGCCCCTAACAGCCCCAGGGGCCCTCAGTATTTGTGTCCCTTGCCCCTTGTGGAGTAAAGGTTGAGCAATGGCCCAGGATAGGTGCCTTTGTCAATGGTCAGACTGGATCCTAGAAGCCAACGGGCCCGCCTAAAGCAAGCACCCCCTGACACAAAGCTGGGAGGCTGGCGCAGAGGCTCGGCTGGCCGGGTGCGAGTGGGCTGTCACGGAAGGAGGCAGCGAAGTTCATTAGCCTCCTCATTTGGGGCAAAGCGAATCCGTGTGGTGACACACAATTGTCTTGGAGGATTTAGGGGGATTTGCCCGAGTGTCCCGGTGGGCCCCTAGCCTCCTCCTAATCCAGTCCACATTTCAGACTACTTAGGAACGCATTAAATGTCAAAGCCGGCGTTTAGGAAAATATCTACATTTCGTATGCATCGCCCGGGTCAAAAGAAAAGCCAAACCGAACCTTCCAGCTTTTGGCGCGAGAGGCACTCTGTGTGGTCCCCAGTGTGAATGGGGAGGGCCTCGCTCCCCTCCCAGGAATGCGGTCCTTTCTCTAGGGGAAAATGCTAATGTTTTGTTTCTGCCTTGGCTTCCCCAGGCGCGGGGGCGCCCCGCGCGATTGTCACCACCACATTAGCATGTGAGCAGCCCCTATCCCCACCCACACACCCCAGCGCGGTCCTGACTGGGGACTTCTGGGACCCGGGCAATGGCCAGCTGCCAACATCTTGCCACTGTCCACATCTCCGCTGAGACCTCAGGAAGCTAACCGAGGCAACCCTGCAGGTGGGGAGTTTTCACTCCATACGCGTTGATTCTTTAATGTACGAGAAAAAACTTTATTGTAGCTGTCCCACCAAGGAAATCAAAGTCATTGGAACATCTGGGGTCCCGCTGCGATCTGTGGCCTTATCACCAGGGTATCCTGCACACGATGTGACGCTTCGCACGACCTCCAAGCTATTCCCAGCGGGGACAACCGGGAAGGGGTAAGGCCAGCCCGCGGGATCCCTCTGGGAAGCAGCAGAGAGGCAGAGTCTCAGGACGCCGCCGGGAACCCGCGTGGACCCCGGGACGCCGAGCGCCACCTAGCGGCAACGCGGAACAGCCCAACAAATTCTCCGTTCTCTTCACTGATGACTAAGCATGCGTCATCCGTTCCTTTCCACTTGATTCCCTTCTATTTATTTATTTATTTATTTATTTTTTTCGTTTTTTGAGACAGGGTTTCTCTGTGTAGCCCTGGCTGTCCTGGCACTCACTTTGTAGACCAGGCTGGCCTCGAACTCAGAAATCCGCCTGCCTCTGCCTCCCGAGTGCTGGGATTAAAGGCGTGCGCCACCACGCCCGGCCCCCTTCTATTTATTTTGTTTTACTTATTTGAGTGGTTATTTGACTAGGGTTTTTTTTTTTGGGGGGGGGGTTTCGAGACAGGGTTTCTCTGTATAGCTCTGGCTGTCCTGGAACTCACTTTGTAGACCAGGCTGGCCTCGAACTCAGAAATCCGCCTGTCTCTACCTCCCAAGTGCTTGGATTAAAGGCATGTGCCACCACCGCCCAGCCTGAGTTTTTAAAGAAAGGAAAAATACTGCTTTAGCTAAGTACTCCAAGTATTTTGTCAAGGACAATATTTTATGGCTTTATGCCGAGGCTGGGCCAGGCAAGCATCTATTAGTTGGATAAATACCATTAATAAGTATTTCAGCTGGCATTGTGGCAAACGCCTGTCTTGCCTGTAGTCCCTAAGGTAGAAGATTGTTCAGAAGTAAGCTTGACTCGGGAGGCAGAGGCAGGCGGATTTCTGAGTTCGAGGCCAGCCTGGTCTACAAAGTGAGCTCCAGGACAGCCAGGGCTATACAGAGAAACCCTGTCTCGAAAAACCAAAAAAAAAAAAAAAAGAAGTTTAAGCTTGGCTGCATGAAACAATGGAGTGAGAATTTGTCTCAAAAATCAAACGACAGAGACTGGAGAGATGGCTCTACAGTTAAGAACACTGGCTGGCTGGCTGGGCTGGTGAGATGGCTCAGTGGTTAAGAGCACCCGACTGCTCTTCCGAAGGTCCAGAGTTCAAATCCCAGCAACCACATGGTGGCTCACAACCATCCGCAATGAGATCTGGCGCCCTCTTCTGAAGACAGCTACAGTGTACTTACATATAATAAATAAATAAATCTTAAAAAAAAAAAAAAACACTGGCTGGCTGACTGCTCTTCTAGAAGACCCGGGTTCAATTCTCAGTGCCCACACATCTGCAATTCCAGTTCCAAGGGATCCAACGCCCTCTTCTGGTTTCCTCTGGGCACTGCAAGTGGTGCACAGAATACATGCGCGCAAAACACCCATATACAAATAAAATAAAAATCAAACGAGGCCAGAAAGATGTGGTTGGTTGCCCGTACCTTTAATTCAAGCACTCAGGAGGCAGAGGCAGACAGATCTCTGTGAGTTGCAGAACAGCCGGGGCTACAAAGAAAGACCTTGTCTTCAACAACAACAACAACTTCTCCAGTTGCTGTAGTGTAAAAATAAATAAATAAATAAATAATGATGATGATAATAGAAAGTCAATTATTGGTCAGTTGAAGGTCAGTCAGCCTTTTTTTTTTTTAATTTATTATATGTAAGTACACTGTAGTTGTCTTCAGACACTCCAGAAGAGGGCGCCAGATCTCGTTACGGATGGTTGTGAGCCACCATGTGGTTGCTGGGATTTGAACTCTGGACCTTCGGAAGAGCAGTCGGGTGCTCTTACCCACTGAGCCATCTCACCAGCCCCCAGTCAGCCTTTTAAAGCCCATCTAGGAACCTGCTCTTGGCAAAACACAGTGCCCCAGAATGAGATTGGTAGGGTAGTGTAGAGGAGTCCAGGATGAGTTGGAGAGTGGACTGAAGGTATATATAATTGAAATACATGGTGAACATCCATGAAATTCTCAAATAATAGGTTTAAAACATTTGAAACATTTCCGTTTAAAAAAAAAAAAAAAAGTATGTGTATAAGTGTTTTGCCTGGATGTGTGCTGGAGCCATGGAGGCCAGAAGAGGGCGCTGGACCCTATGGAACTGGAGACAACTGTGCTCTGCTATGTGAGTACGAGAAGATACCCCTGTTTGCCCTTTTAACGTGAGGCTTCTGTTGTTGTTTTTGTTGTTGCTGTTGTTACTATTATTATATTCATTGGTGTTTTCCATGAATGTCAGTCTGTGTGTAAGGGTGTCAGATTCCCCTGGAACTAGAATTACAGCCAGTCGTGAGCTCCCACATGGGGGTTGGGATTTGAACCTGGGTCCTTAGGAATGGCCAGTGCTCATGACTGCTGAGTCATCTTACTAGCCCCTAAAACAGGCTTCTCTATACTTGGCTGGACCGGAAGATTTTAAAAGTGAATGCCACCATGGCAGATAGCAGGAAGACAAAAAGACAAGCGTGCTTCCTCTAAGTTTTGCCGTTTTGTTTTGTTCTGTTTTTTTGGTTTTTTGTTTGTTTGTTTGTTTTGTGGTCTCTCTACACAGCCTTGGCTGTCCTGGAACTCATTATATAGACCAAGCTGGCTTGGAACTCACAGATCTCCCTCTGCCCTCTGCCCCAAGTGCTGGGATTAAAGGGGTGTGCCACTACCACCTGGCTTTCAGATTTTATCTAAATAAAAGGTAAACTGATTTCCTGAAAGCACCCGTCATCTGTTGGTTTCTTTTACTGGTGGTAATCTGTCCAGCCTCCCGAGTGCTGGTAACCCAGGCACATTTTACCTGTTAGATTCTAGTTCTAGTTCTAAAGATCGCCACTAGGGGGCAGAGGTGAGCTGATAAAGGAAAAACAAACAAAACAAAACAGACGCATCGAATCCTAGTTCCCTCTCTTCCTAGCGGTGAGAGCCTCCTGTGCTTCTTGGCCTCTCTGAACCCGTTTCCACTATAAAATGAAGCATGCGCTCACTTCCGGGCCAAGACAGACAGATTTAGCTATGCTGCCAAGGAAAATGGGAAGAGGCCTCAAGGCAGCCACTGCCTGACGGAAGGAAGCACATCTGATCCTTTACTCGGACTCAGTCACAACGGCAACCAGGTGTAGTGCATTAAATCTGTAATCCTGCTGGGCGAGGTAGTCCATGCCTTTAATCCCAGCACTGGGGAGGCAGAGGCAGGCGGATTTCTGACTTCGAGGCCAGCCTGGTCTACAGAGTGAGTTCCAGGATAACCAGGGCTACACAGAGAATCCTTGTCTTGAAAAACCAAACAAACAAACAAACAAAAAACAAAAGCAAAAACAAAAAGCCAGATTTGATTAACCCCAGCCCAATACAATGATAGAATAAGAGAGAGAGCCTGGCTCTACAGCCAAGATGGAAAGGGAACCCACGGTGAAAAACTTGCCCCCACGCTTTCAAACGAGTGTAGTATGAAGCACACACATGGTTGCACACAGAAGCAAATTATTCTCTCTATTTGATGTGCATGACTGTTTTGACTGCATGCGTGTCAGCACCATGTATGTGCCTTGTGCACAGGAGGACACCAGATCACTTCAGCCCCAATCGCTTGTTTTAAGTGAAAAATAAAACACAGCTCTTACAATGGGAGCCATCATCAGAGACAACTACAAAGAGGGTGACCAACCAGGGTTCAGGAGAAGGCCTCAGAGGGAGCCTGTGCTTAGCATGCAAGGGAAGGTCTGAACTAGGAACCCCTCCAGGAGGGAGGGAGGGAGGGAGAGGGAGAGAGAGAGAGAGAGAGAGAGTGGGAGCAGGGATTGGGGGCAGGAAAATAAGAAATTTCAGTTCAGCCAGGCGGTGGTGGCGCACGCCTTTAATCCCAGCACTTGGGAGGCAGAGGCAGGTGGATTTCTGAGTTCGAGGCCAGCCTGGTCTACAAAGTGAGTTCCAGGACAGCCAGAGCTATACAGAGAAACCCTGTCTCGAAAAAAAAAAAAAAAAAAAAAAAAGAAATTTCAGTTCATCTTCAGCAATATAAGTTCCTGGTCAGTCTGGTATGAGAAATTTCTTTTGGCTTGTTTACTTTTTAAAGATTTGTTTTTATTAGTAGTTGTTGTTTCAAGACAGGATTTCTCTCGGTGTAGCCCTGTCTGTACTGGAACTCACTCTGTAGACTCAGAGATCCTCCTGCCTCTGCCTCCCAAATGCTGGGATTAAAGGCATGTGCCACCATGGCCTGGCTGGCCTGGCTAGTGTGTGTGTGTGTGTGTGTGTGTGTGTGTGTGTGTTTTCAGATGCCTGTGGAGACCAGAGGTATTGTATTCCATATTCCACCAGAGCTAGAGTTTATGAGTTTTTTAAAAAAGGTTTATTTACTTATTTTATGTTTATGAGTGCTCTATCTGCATGTACACCTGCATGTCAGAAGAGGGCATCAGATCCCAGTGTAGATGGTTGTGAGCCACCATGAGGTTGCTGAGAGTTGAACTCAGGATTTCTGGAAGAACAGCCAGTGCTCTTAACCCTGGAGCCATCTTTCCAGCCTTCAACGAATTGTTTATGAACAGGAACAAAGGAAAGAAATGGACCTAAGGGGGTGCTGTGTAGTATACCTCAGGAAAGCCATCCTAGGACCTAGGAGTCCTAGGTCCACTGGGTCAAGGTGGCTAGATCCAGCCCCACAGCTAACACACAGTGTCCTCTCAGTCAGAGGAGGGAAGGGACTCTTCACTAAGATCCAAAGTGGGGGTGTTAAGTAGCGTACCCCGCCCGGTCCCACTCTGCTTGAACAGGAACCCTAATTAGGTGCACCCGTGAGGGTCCACCTGCCAGACCTCGAGGGCAGTCCCACTGAATTAAGATTCAATTAATCGAACTTTAAGGGCAAGAGAAAGTATTTGTAAAAAAAAAATCATTAAACAGCACATAAAAGGCTTTGAGGGACTTGCAAGGATGGGAGAACACAGCCTGGCTTTTGTTAAGGTACTTCGGGCCCAGTGAGTTAACTTTTTCCAGGAATTTTAACAAGATAGTGGTCAAAGTGAAATTTGTTCGCGTGGTTTATTTAAGGTTTTACAAGGCCCTGCAAAGAGTCGATGCCCTGAGTCTGGAAGCACAGAGCTGCTGACAGAGGTGAGATGCCGTAAGAGAGGGGAATTCTTGAACATGTGGCCCGAGACAAAGAAACCCAAATGGAGAGCTCTTGGGGTCCCGAAAGAAGGCATCCTGGGGGCTGTCTTGGATCCAGGGGACCTGACAACTCTGCACTTGTGATCTTGAGGGAAGGAAAAACAAACCCAGACAGGACATTGAGACAACCGATGAAATGTGAACGGACTGTGGATTAGATAGTAGACTTGTATCAACATGGGATTTCCTGATTTTGATAACGGCACTTTGGTTGTATAAGATAATGTTCGCCGTCTTAGGAAACGCACCCGGAAATGGTTGGGGTGAGAGGGCCACAGGCAGAAGCAGAGAGTTGATTCGTAATTGGCAGAGCCTGGGTGGCCAGGTGCCTGTGAGTTGGTAGGCATTATTATGGGTTTTGTGGCTGGGGTTTGTGTGGGTGAAATAGAGTCTTTCTGTGTAATTCAACACAGCCAGGAACTGATGGTTCTCCAGGATTCCCAAGGGCTGGGATTGCAGGCTTGTGGAGTTTTCTTTTCTTTGCGGGGTACAAGACATCTGGAAGGGCGTTGAAGCTAGAACCACACACAAGCTAAGTATTGAGCTGTATCTTCAGCTTGCCTTTTTTGTTTTTTTTTTAAGATTTATTTATTATTATACATAAGTACACTATAGCTGTCTTCAAACACACCAGAAGAGGGCATCAGATCTCATTATGGGTGGTTGTGAGCCACCATGTGGTTGCTGGGATTTGAACTCATGCAGTCAGTGCTCTTACCAAGTGCTCTTACCCGCTGAGCCATCTCACCAGTCCAGCCTTTTGTTTATTATATGTGTTTGTATGTGTATTTGTGTGTGAATGTGTGCGGGTACACTTGTGTGTGTATGTGTGTGTGTGTGTGTAAGGCATCAGGTTGATACCACCACCACCACCATCATCATCACCACCATCAATTAAGTAATTTTGGCAGCGCTGGGGAATTAAATACAGCACCTCCCACTGTAAACTTCTTTTTTTGTTTTTGTTTTTGTTTTTCGAGACAGGGTTTCTCTGTGTAGCCCTGGCTGTCCTGGAACTCACTTTGTAGACCAGGCTGGCCTCGAACTCAGAAATCCGCCTGTCTCTGCCTCCTGAGTGCTGGGATTAAAGGCGTGGGCCACCACGCCCAGTGATTTTATTTTATTTATTTATTTAGACACAGGGTCTCACTGTGTAGACAGCCCTAATTGGCTCACTCTGTAGACCAGGCTAATCTTTTTTTTTGTTTGTTTTGTTTTTTTTGTTTTTTTTTTTTTGGTTTTTTCAAGACAGGGTTTCTCTGTGTAGCCCTGGCTGTCCTGGCACTCACTCTGTAGACCAGGCTGGCCTCGAACTCAGAAATCCGCCTGCCTCTGCCTCCCGAGTGCTAGGATTAAAGGCGTGCGCCACCACGCCTGGCCAGGCTAATCTTAAATTCCTTTAAAGTCCACCTGCATCTGGTTCCCCAAGTGCTGGGATTAAAGGTCAACCAGGAGAGCCAATCTGCCCACATTTTAAAAGGATGGCTGGGGTCTGGTGGTGTTAGCACATGCTTTTAATCCCAGCAGCACTCAGGAGGCAGATAGGGGTAGAATTTATATGAGTTCTAGGCCAGCCTGGTCTACAGAGTGAGTTCTAGGATAGTCAAGGCTACTCAGAGAAACACTAGCTTACAAAACAAACCAAAACAAAACAAAAAGACAAAAAAGAAAAAAAAATAATAAAAAATTTTGAGGGTGTGAAGAGATGGCCCAGCAGTTAAGAGCTCTGACTGCACTTCCAGAGGTCCTAAATTCAATTCCCAGCAATCACATGATGGCTCACAATGGCTCAGAACCATCTGTAATGAGATCCGATGCCCTCTTCTGATGTGTCTGAAGACAGCTACAGTGTACTCATATACATAAAATAAATAAATCTTTAAAAAATTAAAACTAAGTTTTTTTTTTAAGATTTATTTTATTTATTATATGTAAGTACACTGTAGCTGTCTTCAGACACCAGAAGAGGGAATCAGGTCTTATTATAGATGGTTGTGAGCCACCATGTGGTTGCTGGGATTTGAACTCAAGACCTCCAGAAGAGCAGTGAGTGCTCTTAACTGCTGAGCCATCTCTCCTGCCCCAATTTAGTTTTTTTATAAAGATTAAAAAAAAAAAAAAAAAAAAGATTTATTGGGCCGGGCATAGTGGTGCATGCTTTTAATCCCAGTACTGGGGAGGCAGAAGCAGGCAGATTTCTGAGTTTGAGGCCAGCCTGGTCTACAAAGTGAGTTCCAGGATAGCCAGGGCTATACAGAAAAACCCTGTCTCAAAAAACACCAAAAAAAAAAAGAAAGAAAGAAAGAGATTTATTTATTTAATGTACACGAGTACACTGTAGCTGTCTTCAGACACACCAGAAGAGGACATAGGATCTCATTACAGATGGTTGTGAGCCACCATGTGGTTGCTGGGAATTGAACTCAGGACCTCTGGAAGAGCAGTAGGTGTTCTTAATCCCTGAGCCATCTCTCCAGCCCTCCAAGTTTATTTTTAATGTATTACTTTATTTTTTTCATGTGTTTGAGTGTGTTGCATGCATGCTTGCATTTATATATGTGTACCGTGTGCATGCTGGGTGCCTTCAGAGGCCAGAGGAGAGCATTGAATCAGTGGAGTTACAGACAGTGTGAGCCTCCATATGGGTGCTAGGAACTGAGCCTGTGTTCTCTTGGAAGAGCAGCCAGCCAGTGCTCTTTCCTTCTGGGCCTTCTCTCTGGTCCCTACTTGTTTGTTTATCTATTAATGTTAAGGATGCTGGGCATAGTGGGGTCCTTTAATCCCAGCACTCTAGAGGCGGGTGGATCTCTGTGAGTTTGAGACCAGCCTGGTTTACATAGTGAGTTCCAGGACAAACAGAGATGCCAAAATAAATAAATAAATAAATAAATCCTTTAAGGTAAGTTCTCATGCTGGCTTTGAATGAACAGAAATCTGTCTGCTCCTGCTTCCAAGGAATGCCGGGGTTAAAGGAGTGGGCTCCCTCCCCAGCTTGTTTTCTCTTTTTAAAATTATTTTCACTTTGTTCATTTTTTTTTTTTTTGGTTTTTTTTTTGTTTTTCGAGACAGGGTTTCTCTGTATAGCCCTGGCTGTCCTGGAACTCACTTTGTAGACCAGGCTGGCCTCGAACTCAGAAATCCGCCTGCCTCTGCCTCCCGAGTGCTGGGATTAAAGGCGTGCGCCACCACGCCCGGCTTGTTCATTTTTTTAGTGTGAATGGGTGTGTGTATCTGAATTGTGGTCTACCTATGAATGTGTGGGGACAACTTGCAGGAAGACGTGGGTCTCTCCTTCATCCATGTAGTTCTCAGCATCAAATGAAGGCTTGAGACAGTCTCACTGCTAGCCCTGGCTGAGGTGCACTCTGTAGCCCAGGCTGGCCAGGCTCCCATTGAATTCACAGCAATTAGCTTCCTGCTAAGTGACTGCAGAGGCTCCAGGTGTGTGCCGCCAGGCCTAGCCTCAGTGACTCAGTGACCAGAGATCTGAGGGAAGATAGGCCACAGGATTGGGAAACTACAGACAGGGACAGGTCCCAAACACCGCCAGGCCTGACCTGTGTAGACAATACTTGGAGCCTCCAAGTCTGGCCCAGGTATGGTTGCGCAAGGGGCTCATTACCTGAAGGCTGCAGGCCCAGTCCCAGGTCCCCCAGAACCGTCTGGAAAGGAATGTTAGAGAAAATGTACCTGGTATAGCCACTGAGGCACTACTGTAAAGTTTCCCAGTAAGGGCAGTACCTGACAACAACCTTGCCCTACTTCCAAGGCTGTACCCAGAGAAGCCGAATTTAGCATACCGGAGCAATTTCTTGAAGATTTGTTACTTTTTGGTTTTATTTTTGTTTTTTGTTTTCCAGACAGGGCTTCTCTGTATAGCCCTGGCTGTCTTGGAACTCACTCTGTAGACCAGGCTGGCCTCGAACTCAGAAATCCACCTGCCTCTGCCTCCCGAGTGCTGGGATTAAAGGCGTGCCCACCACGCCCGGCAGGATTTATTACTTTTATGAGTATGAGCATTTTACCTGCATGTGTGTATGCATGTGCACCACCTGTGTGCCTGGCACCCTAGGAGGTCAGAAGTCAGCCTCAGATGATCCCCTGGGACTGAAGTTACATAAGGTTGTGAGCCACCATGTAAGTGCTGGGATTTGAACCCAGGTCCTCTGGAAGAGCCACCAGTGCTCTTAACCACTGAGCCATCTCTCCAACCCTATTAATCTTATTTTTAATTGTATGTGTCCATGTGTGGATGTGAACACATAGGAGCCGTACCCTCAAATGCTAGATCCCTAGAGCTGGAGTTCCAGTTTCCTTTTTTTTTTTTTTTTTTTTGAGACAGGATTTCTTTGTGTAGCCCTGGCTGTCCTGGAACTCACTCTGTAGACCAGGCTGGCCTTGAACTCTGAGATCTGCCTGCCTCTGCCTCCTGCATGCTGGAATCAACTATGTTCAGCTCAGCGCTCTACTTCTTAACCTCTAAGTCACCTTTCCAGGCCTTACTTGGTCTTCAAAAAGGAAGGAAAGCGGCTAGTTTTGACAATATGGAAAAGCCTGGACGACACCAGGCTCAGTGAAGGAAGCTGAGCCCAGAAAGATGAGCAATACATGATCTCAGGTGTAGAATTCAAAGGCCGTACATTGGCATGCATCTCTCTGCCGTTCCACTTACTCAAGAGGCTGAGGCAGGAGAATCGGGAATTTGATGTCAGCTTGGGCAATAGAGGCAACATAATGAAAATCTGTTCATAAAAGAAAATTGTGGGGGCTGGAGAGATGGCTCAGCGGTTAAGAGCACTGACTGTTCTTCCAAAGGTACTGAGTTCAAATCCCAGCACCACATGGTCGTTCACAACCATCTGTAATGGGATCCAATGCCCTCTTCTGGTGTCTGAAGACAGCTACAGTGGAAATAAATAAATCTTTAAAAAAGAAAAAAAAAAGAGGGGGTGCTTAGCAGTTAAGAGCACTGACTGCTTTTCCAAAGGTCCTGAGTTCAAATCCCAGCAACTACGTGGTGGCTCACAGCCATCTGTAATGAGATCTGACACCCTCTTCTGGTGTGTCTGAAGACAGCTACAGTGTACTTACATATAATAAATAAATCTTAAAAAACAAAAAAAAAAAGAAAAAGAAAATTGTGGGCTGAAGAGATGGCTCAGTCGTTAACAGCACCAGCTGCTCTTCTACAGGACCCAGGTTTGATTTCCAGTGTCACGTGGCTGCTCACAACTCTTTCTAACTCTAGTCCCAGGGAACCAACTACAGGCAGATCACTGTGAGATTGAGGGCATTCTGGGCTATCTAGTGAGTTCCAGAACTACATCCACATTGAGATCTTTTGTTGTTTTTATTTGTTGTTTTTTGTTTTTGTTTTGTTTTCGAGACAGGGCTTCTCTGTGTAGCCTTGGCTGTCCTGGAACTCACTCTGTAGACCAGGCTGGCCTCGAACTCAGAGAAATCCACCTGCCTCTGCCTCCCGAGTGCTGGGATCAAAGGTGTGTGCCACCACGCGGGGCCCACATTGAGATCTCGCCAAAAACAAAAAAAGGAAAGAAGAAAGAAAGTGGGAGTGGTCACACGGCTTTAATGTCATCACTTGGGAGACAGAGGCATGTGGATCTCTGAGTCCAAGGCCAGCCTGGTCTAAAGGAAGGGAGAGGAAGGGAGGAAGTTGTATAGTTAGTTGAGTCTGGTAGTGGTAAAGTGTTTGCCTATACTTTGCATACAGGAAGTCCTGAGTTTGATCTCCAGCACTGCATAAACTAGACCCTAGTGGTTCAAGCATTTGGAAAACTGAGGCTGGAGGATCAGAAGTTCTAAGTCATCCTCAGCTGCACACTTAGTTTAGAGACACTGTCTCCAAAACAAGCAAATAGCCCTCCTCCCTCAAACAACAACAAAACTAGCAAACTAACAAAACCTGCCAAACAAAACGTTAGCACAGCATAAATCAACTCAAAGAAATTATTAGTGTGTCAAGGTCAGGGGCTGGGGATATCTCCTGGGCAGAGGACTTTGACCAGTGCAGGGGAGACAGGGTTCATCCCTCTAGGGAGGGAGGGGACCTTAGGTGCTTGGATCAGGTGCTTAGATGTAAGGAAGTCTGGAGGTGGGGGGCTCTGTTGTTTCAAAGATTGATTTCTACACAGCAAAGGACTTTAAAATTTAGTAACAGAACTATCATGAAGCTGAGTGTGGTGGTCCAGACCTGTGGTCCTGACCTTGCTCTGGAGAGGCACAGCCAGGGGGATTGCCACAGACTTCAGGTCAGCAGGGACTAAATAGTGAGATCCTGCCAAACAAAGAGGGCTGGCAAGATGGCTCAGTGTGTCAGGAGGCTTGCCGCGGAGCCTGAAGGTCTACATTCACTCCCCAGGATCTGCATGTGAAATGGAGAGAGCCAACGCTCACTGACTGTCCCCTGTGCTCTTACATGTGTGCACACATGCACATACACATATGCATGTACCCATACATGCAAACTAAGTAAAAAATGTAATAAATTTAGGGCTGCAGAGGCAGCTCAGTGGTTAAGAGCACTCTCGCAAAGGACACAAATTCAATTCCCGGGACCCAGTTGACTTCCCAATCATTTGTAACTTCAGTTCCAGGAGATGTAACGTTGTCCTCTGGTCATGGGCATCAGGCAGACTTATGTAGGCCAAATATTGGTCCATCATTTTAAAATTCCATCTGTCTGTCTACCTACCTGTCTGTCTATGTATCTATCTATGTATCTATCCATCTATCTATCTATTGATCTATCATCTACTTATTATGTGTGAACATATGGGTGCATGTATGCCACAGTGTTTGTGGCAATCAGATAACAACTTCTAAGAATCAGTTCTTGGGCTGGAGAGGTGGCTCAGTGGTTAAGAGCACCGGCTGCTTGCTCTTCCAGAGGTCCTGAGTTCAATTCCCAGCAACCACATGGTGGCTCACAACCATCTGTAATGGGATCCAGTGCCCTCTTCTGGTGTCTGAAGACAGCTACAGTGTACTCATATAAATGAAATAAATAAATCTTTTAAAAAGAAAAAAAAAGGGGGGGTGCTTAGCAGTTAAGAGCACTGACTGCTTTTCCAAAGATCCTGAGTTCAAATCCCAGCAACTACGCGGTAGCTCACAGCCATCTGTAATGAGATCTGATGCCCTCTTCTGGATTGTCTGAAGACAGCTACAGTGTACTTAGATATAATAATAAATAAATCTTTGGGCTGGAGCAAGCAGGGACCCAAGCAAGCGGGGTATTCCAGAGCGAACAGAGGTCCTAAAATCAATTCCCAGCAACCACACGAAGGCTCACAACCATCTTTACAGCTATAGTATACTCATATACATAAAATAAATACGTAAGTAAAATAAAAAATCATTTCTTTCTCATGCTGTCAGGTTTAGTTGCAAGTCTCTCTACCCACTGAGCTATCTAGGTGGCTCTCCCACCATTTCTTTCTTTTTAAAAATATTTATGTATTTTATGTATATGAGTACACTGCTGCTGTCTTCAGACACTCCAGAAGAGAGCATCAGATCTCATTACAGATGGTTGTGAGCCACCATGTGGTTGCTGGGATTTGAACTCAGGACCTCTGGAAGAGTAGTCAGTGCTCTTAACCCCTGAGCCACCTCTCCAGCCTGGCACTCTGTCATTTCATTACAGCTCACAGTTTTGTGAACGAGGAATTCAGACTGCCTAGACTGGGCTATTACTAGCTTGGAGAGGTTTCTTTCCAGATGGCTTCACTCGTAGTATACCTGTCTGGACAGCCAGGAAGCTGAGTACCAGTGGCCCCTCTGTGTTCCATGGAACCTCTGAGGCTCTTCTGGAAGGGAAGTCAGTCTTCGTGGTGGCTTGTCTCCAGGGTTAGACTGGGAAGACCTTGCTTCGCATCTTCTTTCGGAGCCTTGCCAGTAGGATTCTAGCGGAGGGGCTTAGGGACCAGACTAGAGACAAACTGGAGGGAGAGGACTGGGTAGGGACAGTCAGGCCAAGCATCTTGGTGTCCATTTTCTACTTAAAGGGGATCCCTGAGAGGAGGGACCAGGGGAAAGACTGAAGGATGATATTAAACAGAAACTGGGAGAAATGCACACAGCTTTCCCACCATCCATTCAGATAGCATTTAGCATTGTTTTTGATAGCGTTTGTTTTGTGTGTGATGGGGGTGTGTGGAAATGGCATGCACGGGGGTGGGGTGGGGGGGAGATTCTATCCTTCTGTATGAGTCCTGGGGTTCAAATCCAGGTTGTCAGACTTGGTAGCAAGCTGAGCCATCTAGCTGGGTGTCCCCTAATGATTATTTTAAAAAGTCTACTTATTGTGTGGTGGTGGTGGTGATGGTGGTGGGGCGCTTGACTTTAATCCCAGCACTCTGGAGACAGAGGCAGGTGGATCCCCGAGTTTGAGCCCAGCCTGGTCTACAGAGTGAGTTCCTGGACAGTCCGGGCTACACAGAGAACCGTGTCTCGAGTAAACAAAAAATAAACAATAAAGTCTATTTGTTGAGGGATGGAGAGATGACTCAGTCGTTATGAGCACTGTTCTTCTAGGGGACCCAGGTTCAGTTTTCAGCATTCTCAGAGTTGCTCACAAACGTTTGTAACAGTTGTCCCGGAGGCTCCAATGCCGCCTTCTGCCCTGCGCAGACCCGGCACACACGTGGTTCGCGGACATACATACAGCGGAACGCCCATACATATACAAAGACTTGGGAAGCATCTGTTTACTGAGCTTGTATGAGCTGGGTACTATGGGAAGCTCTGTGCATTTAGAAGCTTATTCAATTCTGATTGGCTTTTTGTATTATTCCACTTCTGTCGACAGAAAACTGGAGGGACGCAGAGTAATGGAACCAAAAGGAGTTCTAAACACTTTGTTTCTGAGACCAAGTCTCAGGTAGCTCAGGCTGGTCTTGCCCTCGCTGTGTAGCCAAGGATGACCCTGAATTTCTGACTGTTCTGCCTCCTCCTCCGGACAGCTGGGACTAGAGTCCCACAGTCAGCCTTTCCCTCCTCCTCTTTCTGGTTATTCTGAGCAGTTGTGCTTAGGAAACTCTTTTAGCTGCTGCATGCAGTCTGGAGTCACTTCTACTCAAGTCACCTGAAGGGCTGTCAGCATTGTTCACCATTGTGCTATTTTTCTTCTCTCTCTTATTTTTTTAAATATTTATTTATTTATTTATCTATTATATATAAGTACACTGTAGCTGTCTTTAGACACTCCAGAAAAGTGCATCAGATTTCATTACGGATGGTTGTGAACCACCATGTGATTGCTGGGATTTGAACTCAGGACCTTTGGAAGAGCAGTTGGCACTCTTAACCGCTGAGTCATCTTACCAGCCTCTCTCTTTCTCTCTCTCTCTCTTCTAAAGATGTATTTATTTTTATTTTATGTGCACTAGTGTTTTGCCTGCACGCATGTCTGCATGAGGGTGTAAGATGTCCTAGAACTGGATGGCAGACAGTTACGGGCCGCCATGTGGCTGCTGAGAAATGAACCAGGATTCCGTGGAAGCGCAGTCAGCGGTCTTAACCAAGCCACCTCTCCAGCTCCCCTAGCTTTCTTTTCTCTTCCTCTATCCTTCCTTCCTTTCTTTGACGGTGGTAGGTGGGCCTCTGGAGCCATCATCTTTCTGGCACTACCTTCCTCCCCCTTTCTAGCACCTCCCCGGGGCATCTGTCCTCCCTTCCCCCATCTGTCCTCCCCTCCCCCATCTGTCCTCCCCTCTCCATCTTTCCTCCCTTCCCCATCTGTCCTCCCCTCCCCCATCTGTCCTCCCTCCCCCACCTGTCCTCCCTCTCCATCTGTCCTTCCCTCCCCCATCTGTCCTCCCCTCTCCATCTGTCCTCCCTCCCCCACCTGTCCTCCCTCTCCATCTGTCCTCCCCTCCCCCATCTGCTTTGCTCATTTCCTTTGTTTTAGACTTTAGATTTTTAGAGACAGGTTTTCTCTGTGTTACCCTGGCTGTCCTGGAACTCACTCTGTAGACCAGGCTGGCCTCAAATTCAAAGATCTGCCTGCCTCTGCTTCCTGAGTTCTGGGATTAAAGGTGTGTGCTGCTCTTTTTTTAAAGTAACAAATCAGAAGTCCAGGAATTAGACCAGCCACTGGACTGATTGCATTGAAGGCAGGGAAGCTTTGACTCTTACTTAGCACATAATAAAGCTAGCTAAATCTGGCTTGGTGGTGGAGGAACCGGAATGGCACTTGCTTGCCTCCCTCCCTCCCTCCCTCCCTCCCTCCCTCCCTCCCTTCTTTCTTTCTTTTTTTTTTTTTTTTTTTTTTTTGAGACAGGGTTTCTCTGTATAGCTCTGGCTGTCCTGGAACTCACTCTGTAGACCAGGCTGGCCTCGAACTCAGAAATCCGCCTGCCTCTGCTTCCCGAGTGTTCGCCACGCCACCACAGCCCAGCTCCTCCCTCCCTTCCTTCCTTTTTTCCTTTCTTCCTTTCTTCTTTTTGTGACAGGGTAGCCCAGGTTCTCCTGGAGCCTGTTCTGTAGACCAGGACGACTTCAGGCTCCCAGATCTGTTTACCTCTGCCAGGCAACTTTATTTTTTCTTTTTCAGAAAACAAGTAACAAATCCTGCAAACAACAATAACAAAACTGAAGTCAGTCACACAAAGGAAAAGAAACAAACTGAAAAGTTCGTCAACTATGTTTACAGGCAGGTCTGCATGGTGGAAAAGCACTGGGGCACACAGACTCATCACTACCTTAGGTTTTTTTTTGTTTTTGTTTTTGTTTTTTGTTTTTTGATACAGGGTTTTTCTGTATAGCCCTGGCTGTCCTGAGCTCACAGGAACTCACTTTGTAGACCAGACTGGCCTCAAACTCAGAAATCTGCCTGCCTTTGCCTCCCAAGTGCTGGGATTAAAGGCGTACGCCACCATCGCCTGGCCACACTACCTTTGTTTTAATAATTTATTTTTTTATTTTAGTACACTGGTGTTCTGGCTGCATGTATGTCTGTGAGGGTGTCAGATACCCTAGAACTGGAACTACAGACAGTTGAGAACTACCACATGGGTGCTGGGAATTGCACCCAGGTCCTCTGGAAGGACAGCCAGTGCTCTTAGCTGCTGAGCCATCTCTCCAGCCCTACTACTTTCTGATTTTTTTTTTTTCGAGACAAGTTCTCACTAGGTAGCCATGATTGTTTTGGAATTAGGCAGGTAGACCAAGCTGGCTCTGAAGTCACACAATTCTGCCTGTCTCTACCTTCTGAGTGCTTGACTAAGGTGTGTGAAATTGTTCCTAGACACAATTTTTTTTTTTTTCAGGATTGATCTATGTATCAGAGGGTCTTGTCTGCATGTGTGTATGTGGATTGTGTGTGCCTGGTGCCAAGGCAGGGAGTGGGATCCCCTGGAACTGGAGATAGAGGGTCGCGAGCAGCCCCAATGGTGCTGGGAGCTGAGCGTGGGTCCTCTCCAGCTCCTAGCTAGCCCTTGAGATCATAACAGAAGAATCATGCATTGGTAACAGGCAGCACTAGCCAAGCATGTGACCACTGCCTCAGACACTTGGGAGGCTGAGGCAGGGTGATTATTGAGGTCAATATGAAGAGAAAGTAAAAGATACCACAAGAATGTCCTTTCAAAGATCCCAGATCAGATGTATACCTCCCCCCCCCTTCCCCCCCTAAATACAAACACACAGAATTTTCTTTTCCGAGACATGGCTTTCTGTAACTCCTTCTGTAGACCAAGCTGGCATTGAACTCAGAGATCCATCTTTTTCCAAGAGTTGGGATTTAATGGATGTGCCACCACTGCCTGGCCACCCTGCAGTTTATTTATTTATTTACTTACTTATTTTTGAGAGAGGGTACCACTATGCAGCCCAGGCTGGCCTAAGCACTTCAGTTTTGCTAACCCGGCCTCCCACATGCTGGCATTTCAGGCTGTGCCACCATACCAAGCTTCAGCCCCTAATTTTATTGCTTTGTCTTTTGAGACAGAGGCTGGCCAGGAACTGACTGCAATGTTCCTGCCTTAACCTCTGTGTGCTGAGATTGCAGATACTGAGACACCATGTCCAGCTTCTGCCCCTATTTTTTTTTTTTTTTTTTATTTGGTTTTTCGAGACAGGGTTTCTCTGTGTAGCCCTGGCTGTCCTGGCACTCACTTTGTAGACCAGGCTGGCCTCGAACTCAGAAATCCGCCTGCCTCTGCCTCCCGAGTGCTGGGATTAAAGGCGTGCGCCACCACGCCCGGCCCCTATTTTTTTTTTTTTAATCAATACAACGTTTAGGTGCTGTAGAGATGGTTGAACATTTAAGAGAGCTTATTGCTTGTCTTACTTAGGGTTTTACTGCTGTGAACAGATACCATGACCAAGGCAACTCTAATAAGGACAACATTTAATTGGGCTGGCTTACAGGTTCAGAGGTTCAGTCCATTATCTTCAAGGCAGGAACATGGCAGCATCCAGGCAGGCATGGTGCAGGAGGAGCTGAGAGTTCTCCATCTTCATCTGAAGGCTGCTAGTGGAAGATTGAACCCAGGCAGCTAGGACTAGGGTGACACACCCACCCCCAAAGGCGACACCTCCTAATAGTGCCACTCCCTGGCCCAAGCATATATATATAAGCCATCCCACTGTTCCACCGGAAGGACTGGAATTCAGTGTCCAGCACCCATATCAGCAGCTTGAGAAATTCCTGTAACTCCAATCTCAAGGAATCTTAACACCCCCTTCTGGTTTCAGTGGAGACCTGTGCACACACCTATACGACACAATACATCTTTAGATAAACTTGTGTTACACTTTACACTTAATTTGTGTGTATGCGTGATGTATTCTTGCTGCCACAGAAGATAATCTGCTTCTCTTCTTCCACCCTGTGGTCCCGGGAACTGAACTAAAAATTCAGATTTATTAGCCAGTGCCTTTACCTTGCAGAGAGATCTGTGCCCAAATGGTCATTAAAAATTTTTTTTTGAAGCCTCCCTAACAATTTTATTATAAACAGAAAGGAGAGTTCCTTTTGGTCCTCATTTTTACATTATAAAGTCTCCCATCTTTGTTTAGGGGAGCTCTGTTCAGTTTTGGGGGGCCCATAGTTAATCTTCACTTCCACATCCCAGGAGTAGAAGGTCACAAAGGGATCTTCGATGTTGTTTGGACAGTGGAGCTCTGGAAAGCAGAGGGGTCTCTGGTCTTCCCATGATGCTGTAGGTCACTTGTGGGGGGAAGAGGCGCTCGTGCGTGCGTGTGTGTGTGTGTGTGTGTGTGTGTGTGTGTGTCTCCTCCCTGAAGTATCTGAGCCCCAAGGGATCTGCCTCTTCAGCAGCCTGCCCAGAATGGATTCATGTTTCTAGAATGATCTTTTCTGTTGTTGTTGTTGTTTTTCCCCATGAATAAAAGGCAGTATCTAGAATTGCATCCTATCCGTATCATTACGATCCAGGAATGGTCACTCAGATTGGAAGCTACATTCTCTTCTAGGCTTTCATAGTCATACACACACACACATAGACACACACACACATATGTCTATGTGGGGGTATTTGCACATGAAGCCAGAAGTTCAGAGCCACCCAAAGCGGGGTTCTGAGAACTGAACTCTCCTCTTGACGGACTACAGAGCTAACCTTTCCACTTCTTTCATCACTTTCTTGAGAGGTTTCATGTAGCCCAGATCTTGAACGTGTGAGGGTCCAGCATGTATCGTCTTTTTCCTTTCACAGTATAATCTACAGAGTGAAATTTTATACACAGCTTGATGGCATTTGTTTATGTATTTTACTCGCGCGTTAATTTGACAGAGGGTCTCACAGTTTAGTTCTGCCCTGCCTCTTGCCTGCTGAATTATAATGGGTACACCACCACACCCATCTTAAGTAGCATTAAAAAAAAAAAGTTCTGAGAGCAGCCTTTCCAAGTCTTTCTTCTGAGAGCCGTAAAGTTCCACCCTCAGAAACGCCTGGGGCACCACCCAGATGGCCGCTGGGCCGTCAGTGGGTCGCCTTCTCTTAACAGCTGCCTGGGCTCCCATTAAAACTGAGAGCAACCAGCCCCTTGGACGGCCAGAATTCAGAGTCGTTTAGTTCCATGCATCCAACTGCACAACTGTGCGATGCTTCGAGGTCGGTCTCAGCTGTGTAGAGTCCTAGAGAAATGTAAAGGGAAAGGAAGAGAAAAAAAAAGGGGGTGATGGTGGTGTTGGGGGGGGGACCTAGCTCTCCGGGGTAGTGGCCATCAGCTTCCAAGAGGCAAGGATTCAGAATGAAGTCTTTTTTTTCTTTCTTTCTTTCTTTTTTTTAAATAAACGGAAGAGTCGCTCTGCCTTCCTCGCCCAGGAGGTTCCAAAGGTCGCCACACTGAGGCCTGGGGGCGATCGTCTCCCCCGCGGCCGGAGCGGGGGAGGAGGGTGGTGGGAGGAGGGGAGGCGTACACAAAAGCGGGCCGGGCCAAGAGGGCTAATGTTTCCTGTTTGCCTGGAACCCCCTCCCCGGCCTCCCCTCCCCCACCCCTCCCAGCACTCGGGCGGAAGTGAGTTTGCTCCTTTGGAGATTAAAAGGATTCCGAATTCCGATCAGTCCCAATAACCCGCGTTCTGAGAGGCGGCAAAGCGGAGAAAGAAGGGGGACACGCGCACGCACACAGCCCCCGGTTCTGGGGAGTCGTGCAAAATAAAACCCAAAGCAACCCAGGACACCAGGGCATCGGGAGAGCCTGAGCCCGGTAGGCGCAGCGCAGCCGGGGCCACCCGCATCCCCGCTCGGCGAATCGTTCCTAGGAGGATGACGCAGGCGGGAGCCGCGGGCGGCGTTGGCCACGCGGCTCCCGAAGTGGCCGCGCGGGTCCCTCGCGTACTCCTCTGATTCCAGCAAGCCCGGGAGGGAGACTCGGTTCCCGAGGCTCCGGGATTGAAGGGGGGACCCAAGCGAGGGTGAAATGGCCCGATGACAAAGGAAATGTGATCCCCCTTCGCTGCCCAGGTTTCGGAGAGGACGGCCGTGAGGAGGAGGGGCGCGCGGCGCGCGCGGAACGCGGATAGCATTGCACGACGGCCCCGCGCGGAGCGGGCGGCCCGTACATCCAATATCTTCCCGCCGATGAATAATTCAGGGCGGCCCGCGGGGACCTGCGGCCCCGCGCCGCGGAGCGCCTGAGGCCGGAGAAGGGTCGGAGCGCGCGCTAGAGAGCGAGCCAGGAGGCCGGAGGACACGCGGGCGCCGGGCCGCGTGGGGCGCGCGCGCGTGTGAGCGCACAGAGACCGCGGCCCGGCAGGGCTGCGCACTGGCGCGGAGCGTGTGGGGCGCGCGTGCGTACTTGGCACGCGTGCTTCCGCGGGCCGGGGGCCCCGCACGAGGCGCAGCTGCGCGCCCGAGCGGACCGCGCCGCGGGGGAGGTTGCGCCTCGGCCGCCACGCAGGAGCTCCTGCCGCCGCGTCATGCGGTGGGGCGGCCGGCGGCGCGCGCGGGGACTTGGACTGCTGCGACTCCCGGACGTTTTCCCCTCCCTCCAGGAGGCTCAATTCATTTAGCCGGAGGGCAAGAAGAAAAAAAAAAAAAGCAACACAAGCAAGACTCGTTGGGACCAAATTGGTTTGCGCCGCGGGGACCGGATTCCACGGCGGACTTTGAGACTTGTGCGGGCGCTCGCTTGCGGCGGAGTAGCAGTGCAAACCCGCCCTGCCGAGGTGGCCCAGGGTCGCCTCCACCGCGTCCTCGATGCGCTCTGCTGAGTGAGCCGCGCGCCTTCCTCCTCCTCGCCGCGCGCCCTCTGCCCTCCAGCCCGCCTGCAAATGGCTTCGTTCCCGGAGACCGACTTCCAGATCTGCCTGCTGTGCAAGGAGATGTGCGGCTCGCCCGCGCCGCTCTCCTCCAACTCGTCCGCCTCGTCGTCGTCCTCGCAGACTTCCACGTCGTCGGCGGGCGGCGGCGGCCCCGGGGCGGCGGCGCGGCGTCTTCACGTCTTGCCCTGCCTGCACGCCTTCTGCCGGTCGTGCCTTGAGGCGCACCGGCTGCCCGCTCCCGGAGGCGCGGGCCCCGCCGAGGCGCTGAAGCTGCGCTGCCCCGTGTGTGACCAGAAGGTGGTCCTGGCCGAGGCGGCGGGCATGGACGCGCTGCCATCGTCCGCCTTCCTGCTCAGCAACCTGCTGGACGCCGTGGTGGCCACCGCCGAAGAGCCGCCGCCCAAGAACGGGCGCGCGGGCGGCGGCCCCGGGGGCGCGGGCGGCCACAGCAACCACCGGCACCACGCGCACCACCCGGCCCAGCGCGCCGCCGCTCCCGCGCCGCAGCCGCCGCCCGGCCCGGCCGCCTCCCCCGGGTCGCTGCTGATGCGCCGGCCGCACGGCTGCAGCTCCTGCGACGAGGGCAACGCCGCCTCGTCGCGCTGCCTCGACTGCCAGGAACACCTGTGCGACAACTGTGTCCGCGCGCACCAGCGCGTCCGCCTCACCAAGGACCATTACATCGAGCGCGGCCCTCCGGGGCCTGCGGCCGCCTCCGCGGCGCAGCAGCTGGGGCTCGGGCCGCCCTTCGCAGGCGCGCCCTTCTCCATTCTGTCGGTGTTCCCGGAGCGCCTCGGCTTCTGCCAGCACCACGACGACGAGGTGAGTGCGTGTGGGGCGCGGGCGAGGGCAAAGGGACTTTTTATTTTATTTTATTTTACTTTTTTTTTTTTTTTTGGTCGACTTGTATTATCGCCTCTCCCGAACCCCCAAGTTCCTCGGAGAACCAGGACTTGAGGATTGTTTCCTTCTCTGCATGTCTGAGGAGTCCCAAAACACGAGATTCCCCCCTTTTTTGTTTCATTTGTTTAATTTTAGTGGTGAGGTTCGAACCCAGAGCTTATGCTACCCAACTCTACGCTTGGATTTCCCTTTTTTTTTTTTTTTTTGCCCCATTTATTTGTACACGTGTGTGTAGGTCAGAGGATCATTTTCAGGAGTCGCCTCTCCTCACCAAGTGGGACCCGGGGACCCAAGTCAGGTCTTTCAGGTTTTACGGCAAGTGCCTCTTAAACAATAAGTCATCTCTCTAGCCAAACTTCATTTATTATCATTTTTTTCCCTGTGTGATAAAATGTACAGTGGGCTTATCTTGTTAGGCACGAGTTGTGTGGAGATGAGTATGTTTGTGGAGTCGTGGACTTCTTTTGTGTGGGCCCGCCAGAGGCCGCCCAACGTGCTGAGAGGGCTCTTGGGAGGGGAAGGGATGGTTGCACCGCGGGGTGGCTTCCCGCGTGCGTGGTTGGCCAGGCGACTTGATTTTTGTTGTCATTCGCACAGGTTGGCATTTACCGCGTTGTCTGCCAGGATGTTGGTAAGGGGCCTTGCCTATGTCATTTTACTAACCAAGGGACCCCGTATTAAGTCCTTATTTTTAATTCTACAGTTGTCTTACGCACTATGTAAAAGCATGTTCTGGTCGGTGAGTACCCACGTGCAGTGACCATGTGACCTCCTTGGTGGCCCTTGAGAGAGAGAGAGAAGCCAGATTGGGACCACCGCAGTTGGGTCTCTGGTCCCATCTCCCGTCCCGCGCGGACCGGGTAGCCACCCTGCATCCTCAGGCGCTCTACTTGCCTTGGAAAAACTCGGAGCCTCCCGCAGCTCGGACTGGGGCGTACAGTATCTGAGGGCTGCACTGCCGCCCTCGGACCTGACTACCCCTTTAGGCAATATTTTTATTTTGGTTTTGGCCCCCCTTCTTCTGTTCCCGAGAACCCCACTGGAAGCTGAGAGCAGAGGCTAGGCGGGACCCCTCTTATCCTTGATGGGTTAGGTAACCTGGTCTCAATCTGCATGTGTATCTGAGACCCTGTTCGATTTGCGGAGGTATTCCTGGCGTTAGGAGGGCAGCAGGGGACAAACACAATCCCGCGTGACTAAGTTAAGCGTGGGATTGAGACCACCGCCGCAGCAGGGTACGCGGTCTAACGTTATTGGGGAGGAGGGCGGAGTTATCCTCTGACGGCCTTAAATTGACTGAGGTTGGGGGAAAAATTAATTGTAATGCTAAGAGTAAACTTTTTAAAGTTTTATTTTGAAGTGAAGTCAGTGACACACTTGGGTTTTCAGCCCAGGGTTGACTCCCGTTTTCTCACATTTGTGGTTGGATGTTTCTGGTATGTTCTTTCATTACTTTTAGAAAATCCCCTGAGCAGGAAGATGGAGCCGGTTCACTTCATCCTACTCTTAGGATCAAATTCGAGGACCAGGCAGGGAAGGGCTCCTTGAAACGGGATTGTTTTCCCTCCATTGGGGGAGAGGAAGTGCAGCAGTGTCACCTTTTTTGTTAATTTTTATTCACAGATACTCCAGTCGGCTGTAGGTGTTTGGTAAGGCTGATTTGAGGAAGGCTAACTCCCTGCGTGTGTATTTTGAGACTGGGTCTTGTCTAGGCTGGCTTGGATCTGTGTAGCCCAGGCTAGTTGGTCTCAGATCCAGTCATCTCCTCCCTTAACTTCCCAAATGCTGACATTATGGATGTGAGCTACCATGACAGGCTTTACCTCACAACAACACAAAACATTTTGTAGTAAGCAGACAAAATGAATCTCCCGATGGCTTCTTTGTATGAATGCTTTCTTTCCTCCATGCCTCCTATCACCTGCCCTCTTGCTCAGTTTTCATTCCGTTTTCCTGTCATAAATACATACCTACCACGTTGGGGGTCTGAGACCATGTCAGCTTTGGTAGTATTCCTTTACAGCTTCGAGGAGGTGGTCCTCCGTCTACACCTTTGAAGCCCCCCCTTATCCCTACAGTACACCTTGAGGGAAAGCCAGGGTTTTCCCTCCTTGGAGGATGGACGCCCCCTTTCCACTCCTTTCTCTGCAGATGACAGTTTCATTATTTGCCATGTCTGGTTTATTCACTGTAAATTATTGGAGCATTTGAACAGCGTGGGAGAGGCTCTTTCTAACCCGGGCCTGACCCAGATGTCTTTAAAGTCCCTCTCCCGTGCGTGTGCAGTTAAGATTGGGGTCTGTTGAAGGGGGAACCTCAGGTTTGCTGAGTCAGTTTTCTCAGCTTTTCATTAAAGCTAGAAGCTTGGAAGTTGCTAGACTCTTGAAGATGACAGAAAGGTACTTTGGATAAAAAGACCCACAAGCCTCCTTCTCCCTCTGATGGAACTGGGAAAGAGTACCTGAGGCTCCCAGGGAGGGGGGTGATGGATAGGTGGACTGCTGTCTTCACTTTTGGAGGGGGTGATAGATGGACCCCTGTCTTAACTGTTCTTGGTACACAGGACTTCTCCTTTGAGCTCCACTGTGCCATCCTGTGTTTAAAATATGTGACCATGTTAAGTTAATCCTCTTAACAGGGCGAGGAGATTTGGGGTGTCTCTTCCTTTTGGGGGACTGATGGTAGTGATGTGGCTGGAGTACCTTGCTTGTCAGGCAACATCTTGGGAGAAAAACAGTTTCCCCGGGAAACTGTATCCATCAAGCCCCCCGATTTGGAAACTGAAGCAAGATGTCTGAATGTTCAGTTGGTTTAAGTAAAAATTACAAGGACTTTAAAACTTTGGAGGAGCCTGACAGTCCGTGCAATCCCAGGGTGAGTCAGGAACGTGGCTATGATTCTGAGGCAAGCCTGGTCTACAAAGTGAGATCTTATTTCAAAAAAACTTAAAAAACATATTTTTTTTAAAGGAGGGTTTTGGGTTCCTGTCAAAGGGCGACTGCTTGCTTGGGCTTTTGAGTAGTTTTGCACCTAGAGAGCCAGTTAGTCCTGAGAGGCACTGTGTACCCTCAAGAAGAGGCAGAGGCACTGTGTACCCTCAAGAAGAGGCAGAGGCACTGTGTACCCTCAAGAAGAGGCAGAGGCACTGTGTACCCTCAAGAAGAGGCAGAGGCAAGTTTTCTGATCCCAGGGACAGGTACTCCATGCCACATATGAAAAGCTCAAGGTTTCTGAGATTTGTCTGTTTTTCTGAGGTGTGTCACTGAGCTGGCTGCTACTATAGCCTACCAAGGACTCTTTCATCCCTCTCTCAGTGGCTACCCAGGATGTGAGAGCCCTTGGCTACTTTGGAAGCCTCATTGGGAAGGAAATCTGTGTGAGTGTCCCAGGGCTTGGTAAAAATGGCAGGACTCTTGGGGACCTGCAGGACAGGTAGGTGATGATGTATGGCTGTAGGGGAGGCCTGCCTGGGATTTGATGGAAAAGAATCTTGAAATTTTGGTTGGAAGGTGGGGGTGAAGGTCCTGATAGAGGGAGGGGTTCAACCAGCCTGAAGCTGGGTTCTAGAAAGATCTAGAATTCAAAACCGACTTTTAACTCAGAATATGGAGTCCTGTTGGGACCGCCTTTCTCCCAGAATCCTGATCTGGCTGGCTCAGGCCTCCCATCACGTTGAACAAGATAATTTTCTGCCTAAAACAATTACCGGTAAAGTCAGTTGTCTTGAGTTTCTGTCTCTGATCTTACGGTGAGCATCGTCATGTCTGTATTCTGTATCGATACTGGTTTGTTTTGCCTTCTAAGGATTTAAGCTGCTTTGGGTTTGCAGGGACACTCAGTCTCTCTTATGTCTCTGGTTTTAAAACTGTACAATTTTGTTTCTCATACGTGAAGGGTCGGAGTAGTTCTTTCTTGATACCCCTCTCCCCCCACTTTGTTTTTAAGTCAGGATCTTCCTCCATAGACCACACTGGTCTTCCCTTGTCCTGATTCTCCTGCTTCAGCAGGCCAAAGGGTGCTAAAGTTACAGGAATGCCAGCTGGTGCTAAGAGATGAGACCCTTTTCACAACCTAACTGACCAAAAAACCCACAACTCTCTATTCTACCATTTTTGGAGATAGTATTTATGGAGTTTCTACAAAAAAAAAAAAAAAAAGGGGGGATTGAAATAGGAATCTCATTGATGGGAGAGAGATGGAGGTCCCAGGTCACACACAGTGCTTATATCTCATCTGTGGGCCACAAAACTAAACTTTGAGTTCCTGTGATTACAGAGGCTGCTGCCTGTTAAACTTTGTCCATTGTTACCTGGGAGAGTCATTGAAGTGCATAAAGCAGGCTTTCCTTAGCGCGGATAGTTTGACCAGTCCATGCCTGCTGATAAGGCTGCCCTCCGACACAGGAAAAGGCCATAAACTGGAATAAACTGGGGCCCTGGTGTCTTCCTGGTGTGGGGACCCCTCTGAAATGTATGCTTCTGAAATCATTTCAAGGAGGGGAGGAAAATCTGCAAACTGCATAGATTTGTTGGTTGTTTATAAAATTTGGTTTTCAGTGTTTGGATTTATGGACTTTTGGATATCAGTGAAGATATTTTAGGAGGGAAGAGGAAACGTACAGGCTTCGCATTCCTTTATCAGGAACGTTTTTCTAAGTTGTAGCTGAACTAGAGGAATCTTGAAGGTGTTTGGAGACTGAGATTGCTCACCCTAACACCTGGTGTTCCCTTTGTTTTAGTCAGATAAATGCTACTTTTTAGGAGAGAGTCCCAGCCCTCCATTCAGTAGTCTTGCTGTTTGTTAAAAACACTCCCTTAAAATGGCTGCAAGTTTCTCCTGAATGTCTGAGCCACTTTCTGAGCCTAGCCTTTTGTCTTTTAAAACAACTTGGTTGTGAGTCTGTCCTTGAGGGAGTGGCTAATGTGGGGTTTCTTTTAAGTTTGCCTGGGTGGAAGGTGTGTCGTTTTAATTTATTCTAGATTCTGATCTGTTCTTCCCCATCTTTAGTTTTGCTCTGGTAGCCTCGGGACTGGCTTCATGGCTTCAAACTCGGTTTTCCTGCCTCAGCCTCCCCAGTGGTGAGAGAGGGCACGAAGGTCTCACTGGGCCCCCTTGCTAGAGCTATGCAGTTTAATCCCTGCTGGCGGCTCAGTCACGTGGTTGGCTTGCCCTCGCAGTTTCTCCATCCAGTTCCAAACATAGGTCAAGGTTTATTGGAGCTGGGTTCATTCTTAGCAAACTGTGGTGGGAGATCATCGAGCTGAATTTCACCTTCCACCTATATAACACAAAGATGGCCATGCCCCAAAGGCTGTTTTGGAAGACAGCAAGAGATAGGATAGGATCTAGGATCAAGAGTTACAGTTGCAGCCGGGCATGATGTTTGAGGCCAGCCTGGTCTACAAAGTGAGTTCCAGGACAGCCAGGGCTACACAGAGAAACCTTGTCTCGAAAAAAAAAAAAAAAAAACCAAACCAAAAAACAAACCAAAAAAGAGTTACAGTTGCCAGCGAGGCAGCCTGATGAAAACCCTCCACAGCCTTTGTGATTGGCTCCCTCCGCTTTCAGTTCTTCCATCATCCCGCCCACTTGACCTGCTTGCTTCATAGTAAACTTTTTGTGTATCCGTGGTCACTGTGAGTGTGTTTTAAATCACCTTCTACTTTCATCTTTGAGACCCAGGTCTCTCAGGGACCCTGGCTCGGCAGAAGTCCTGCCTGGAAGCCAGGTCCTCAGGAATGACTAGAAGCAAGTTGCCACCTACCAGCAGTCTCCCAAACCCCTTTGTTTGCCTTGAAACCAAACTGATCGACTGGCTCTCGGATTAGGGGGGCTGTAGACAAGGTGCTATTTTATTTGCATCTGAAAGTGACTTAGCTTCCCTTCCTGGGGTCAAACTTGGAGACACCACTTGTTCACCAGTGGCTTCTTTAGGGAGCTTGAGCTTAGCTCTCCTCCATCCGAGCCTACGGAGTATTTTGGGAGATCTATATTGGGTTGCTTAAGCTACGAGTGTGTTTTTTTCTTAAAGTAGATTTCTCCAGATTAGTTTTAATTGATGGTCAGATCAGCCCGACCTATTGGAGTTGCCTCTCCCAGCAGTGATGTTCTCAGCTTAAATTTTCATACGGACCTCCAAACCTTGCCAACCCAGATGGCTGTGGAGGAGGTGGCCCTTGAATGGGGTTCTGTCTTCAATGGGTTCATTCTGTTAATCTGAGTAGGTGTTGTTTATTTATTTATTTATTTGTGGTTTTGCTTCTTTTGAGATAGGGTCTCACTACTAGCTCTTTGGCTGGTTTGAAGCTCAGATCCTCTTGGAATGGAAGGTGTGCCCTACCAGGCTCAGGTCCTATAATCTTTTTTAATTTAATTAGTTTTATGTGTGAGTATTTTGCCTGTTTGTATGTCTGTCTACCACAACATGTTCCTGATGTTGGAGGAGGTTAGAGGAAGATGTCCACCTGGGACCAGAGTTACAGGGGGCTGTGAGCTACCACGGGGTGCTGAGAGGGGTCCCCTGAGAAAGCTGAACACTCTCCAGCGCCTCCTGTTGACTTTTTTTTTTTTTGGTTTTTTCGAGACAGGGTTTCTCTGTGTAGTCCTGGCTGTCCTGGCACTCACTTTGTAGACCAGGCTGGCCTCGAACTCAGAAATCCGCCTGCCTCTGCCTCCCGAGTGCTGGGATTAAAGGCGTGAGCCACCACGCCCGGCTTCCTGTTGACTTTTGATTGCAGTTCCTTTATCTGTAAGCATTTTCTTGGGACAGCATGTGTCCGTGGTAACAGATTGAAGGAAATGGACTGAGGACAGGGCCTTGTGGCTTTGCCTCCCTGTGTGTGTCTTGAATTTTGAAGCATGACTTGGTGAGAAGCTCTGAGATGGGGCAGTGGTGACTTAAACCTTTAATCCCAGCCCTCCCGGTGGCAGAAGCAGGCAAATCTCTCAAGTTCAAGAACAGCCTGGTCAACAGGACAACCAGGGCTACACAAAGAAACTGCCATCTTGGGAAGCCCCCTCCCCACCCCCCCACCCCCGGTATCTCACCCATTGCCAGCTAGTAAATTAGGGGATGTTTGATTAGCTGCCTTCTAGCCATAACCATTTGCAGAGTTGGAAAAAAAAAAGTTTCTGTGGCCAGTTGGCTCATCCCTTAAGTTCTATGCCTGGCACACACTCCTGCAGCACGAGACTAGCTGAGTTCTGTGGGTAGCTACATTGATGTGTTTGTACACATAGTTAAACATTAGTTTTTCATCCGGGGTGGTGGCTCATGGACCAGCCAGCTCTCCTGCAGTCCCATTTAGTCTGGAGGGGCAGGGCAGCAGGGGCTAGGCTATCCTGCCGCCCAGAATGCAAACTGCACCCTGATTCTGTACAAGTAAACCCCGTTTGTTCTGTCTTTTCCTTTGGAACCTAAGGCCTCCTGCAAGCCACAGAGCACCTCTCCGTTGAGCTGTGCCGCCTGCCAGCTGAGGCACAGCAGTGCATACAACCTGTTGGGCATTTTAACACCTGCAGTTTGATTCTGTGCCCTCTGGGATCCATGCCAGAGGGAGGGAGGGAGGGAGGGTGTTGATTTAGCATCCATCCTTGGCTGCTAGCCAGTGTCTTTCCCAATGTGTGCATAAGCGTGGGGTAATAGAGTCAGGTATAGTAGAGATAAATAATGCATCATTTTGTGTGTGTGCATAATGTGTGGTGCACAGTGGAGGTCAGAGGTCACCTTTGCGAATGGAGTTCGTTCCCTCCCCTCGGCTTGAGACAGGGTCTCGCTGTGTAGTCCTTGCTGGCCTGGAACTTGATGTGTAGAACAGGCTGGTCTCAGAGATCTCCCTCCCTCAGCCTTCAGGGTGCTGGGGTTCCAGATGGGCTGGGCTGGTTTCCTCTGCCTTTATTGGGGGTTAGGCCTACTTACTCAGCCTTTTCATTGATTTAAGAAGCCCAGTCATTGCGCTGGCATTGTGGGTATGGTCCTTGCCTCCTGGGGCCTGTTTGTGCTCCTTGTAAAACAGTTTTTTGTAGTTAGTTGTACCTGTAGCTGAGGCAGGGGGATTGAAATTTCCCAGGCTGTCCCTAGGTTACAGAGCTTGTAAGACTTGCTTTTGGGGCAGAAGTTTCTGGTTGATGACCAAAGTGATACTCTGAAGGGCTTTGGGTGGCTTCTTAGTCACAGAGCCTGTGGGCTGGAGATTCCGGAAAGGGGGCAGGGTGGGAGGTCTCAGCCTTCTCAGTGTGGCTGCTTTACCTGTGGTCTGTTGTGTGAAGTCCTAGTGCTAAGGATCATGGTAGCACCAGACCGGTCAGCTGCATAGCAGGTGAGGGGCTGAAAGCCTTGGAGAATGGGGGAGGGGGGTTAGATGTTGGACCTGACTCCACCTACTGTGGGTGGAGTCTAGCAAGTGTGTTGGGAGGGGGAGCGTCACTCCCTTTTTTAACCTCTTAGGAGGATATGAAGTTCCCCTTCCTGGAGCCTGGTGGGCTCTTTTGAGTGGATCAGCTAGGAGCCAGAGAGCTTTGGTTAGACCTGAGACTGGGCTTGGTGGCTTATGTTTGTAATTCCAGTACTTGTGAGGCAGAGGCAGGAGAATTGCCCTAAATTCAAGGCTACATAGGAAGTCCCTGACTAGACAGGATCAGTCAGATGGCCAAATTGGTCAAGTCTGTGTCCACCAAGCCAGAAGACGCGAGTTCGGGTTCCAGGATCCCACATGGCAAAAGGAGAAAACGTGACTCCCTGCTGGCTGTCATCTGCCATGCTTGTCAGGCCTTGGGTTCAAATAAAGCAAACAATGGTGAGCAGCTTCCAACCCAGGTAGAAGGGCGTGGGGTCCTGTGGGGCGAGGCTGCTCAGTTAGTGCTAAATGGTAAATCTGTTGATCAGGGCAAGCAGAGGTTTTTTTTTTTTTTTTTTTTTTTGCTTTGTTTTTGTTTTGTTTTTTTTAATTTATTTATTATATGTAAGTACACTGTCGCTGTCTTCTGGAGTGCCACCACTGGTTGCTGGGATTTGAACTCAGGACCTTTGGAAAAGCAGTCCGTGCTCTCAGTCACTGAGCCATCTTTCCAGCTTGGAAGCAGAGTTTTTAATGATTATTTCCTTGGTCTTTTGAGACAGGGTTTCTCTGTAGCCCAGGCTGTCCCAGCACACTCACTCAGGCCAGGACCTTGCTGGGGACTCCCTCTCAGGCTCAGCAAGTGGCCGTGAGCCTTTCTGATTGTTGTGTTTGTTTTTCTTGCCTGATTGAAGGAAGGCTGAAACACAAAAGTGCCCAGGTTTGCTGGTGCTATGTGGGTGGCTGCCCTGGGAAGACAGCACAGAATGCGTCCGGTCCAGGTGGAATTTGCCATTGCCTGTGGTCACAGACTTGGGGTGGGAAGGAAGGCGCAGTGCTGGTTGCAAGAAGGCAGCCAGATTTGGCACCTCCGTCCCTTCCTCCGTCGCTAGCCTCTCTTGGCATCTGCTCTCTAGAGAAATGATGACTAATGGCTGCCTGGGGATTCCCTGCTTGGATGGTTTCCTTCATAGATTTTTAGCATTATTTGGCAACACCTGCTCTTTGTAAATATAAAAATGGCGCTAGTTTCCCAGGTGTGGTGGCTCAGGCCTTTGCTTGGGAGGCAGGGGTAGGTAGATCTCATCTGGTCTACACAGTAATTTCCAGGGCAGCCCGAGCTACACATCGAGACCCTGTCAAAAGCAAACTAGCCTGCCAGATCTTTGGGGTGATCCCTGAGAGTCTTTGATCGCAGTTGGTTTCCTCCCTGTGAAGTGGGGAGGACTTAGTGGGGTCAATTTTTCAGGCTTTTTTTAAAAAAAAAATTAAAGATACTTACTGTTATTTTTAAAGTTTATGGGTATTTTGCTTTCATGTAGTGTTTGCAGCACATGTGTGCTTGCATGTATGTTTGCAGTGCATACATGACTGGTGCCCACAGAAATCAGAAGAGGACTGGGGTCCCCCACGGTAGTGAGCTGCCACCTGGTGCTGGGAATCAGTCTGAAAGAAAAGCTTGTCCTTTAACCTCTTGTCATTTGTTTCAGCCCCTTGTTTTATGTATGAGTGTGTCTGTAGTGCAGTACAGTGTCTGTACTCATGCAGAGGCCCAGCGAAGGCACAGGAGCCTGGATCAGGCTCTAAGCTGCCTGCCATTAGCACTACATGTTCTTCTTTGGTTTGGTTTTTCGTTTGTCGAGACAGGGTTTCTCTGTGGATCATCAGCCCTGGTAGTCCTGGAACTTGTAGACCAGGCCAGCTTCACAGAGATCTGCCTGCCTCTGCCTCCCGAGTGCTGGGATTAAAGGTGTTCACCCTCTGCCTGCTTTTAGTGTTTCTATTGCAGTGATAAACACCATGACCAAAACCAGTTTGGAAAGGAAAGGGTTTATTTCCACGCGTGCGTGAGTGTGCACACAGTACATGTAACCATCTCTCCAGCCCCCAGTGTGCTGAGGTGAAACTGCCTTTCGAGTATGGGTTTTGTGGTTGTTTTTTGTTTTGTTTTGTTTTTTTTTGGTTTTCCGAGACAGGGTTTCTCTGGATAGCCCTGGCTGTCCTAGAACTCTCTGTAGACCAGGCTAGCTTGTTTTTGTTTTGAGACAAGGCTTTCCTTTAGTCCAGCTGGTCTATGTGATGTAACCCAGGGTAGCCTCATCCTTAACCAGAGCTGTCCTGTTTCAGCCTCCTGGGCTGGGACTACAGGCAGGAGTCATTACACTGGTGTGTCTACTCTATTTTAATGTATTTATTGCTGTTGGCAGAGAGTCCTTGTGACTGCCTACGGACAGCGGGTTCATACAAGCCAACACTGCGTTACTTACCTGCATTCCTACCCTTTTCCCCACACTTTGTTTTCATTTTTTTTTGGACATTATTAAGATTATTATTTTAGGTTCATGAATGTTTCGGCCGCATGTATGTCTTTTTTTTTTTTTTTTTAAGGAAAGTCTGGCTTCCTAGACTTTCAAGATAACTCAGTTGGTAATGTACTTCTGTCTTAGTCGGGGTTTCTTTTTTTTTTTTTTTAAAGATTTATTTATTTATTATTATATGTAAGTACACTGTAGATGTCTTCAGACACTCCAGAAGAGGGCGCCAGATCTTGTTACAGATGGTTGTGAGCCACCATGTGGTTGCTGGGATTTGAACTCTGGACCTTCGGAAGAGCAGTCGGGTGCTCTTACCCACAGAGCCATCTCACCAGCCCCACATGTATGTCTATGCATTGCATTCAGGCAATGTCTGTAGAGTCAGAAGAACTCCCTGGACAGAAGGTTGTGAACCACCACGTGGGTGCTGGGAACCCAGACCTGGGTCCTTTTAGCCTTAGCTCCATCTCACTGGCCTAGTACAGAGAGTTCCCCCTCCCGATAATGCCGGGTTAGGTGTTTCAAGTTCTCTCATTACCTTCCTCCCAGATAGCATCTTACTACGTCACCCAGGGTGGCCTTGAATTATTATTATTATTCAGGGGTGAGTGTCGAAGCCAAGCACAGTGTTTGAATTTATGCCGCTTGTCTCTTCAGGGACTCTGCTTTTAGGCCCACAGAGCTTGTTTGCAGACTGCGGTATGAGACCAGCTTTTCCGACCAGACCCTTTACTGTCCTCTCTGAGTTCCATGTTGTGGTTGAGTGACTGTCCCCTCTCTGTATGAAGCAGGCTTGCTCTGTTGACAAGAGGGACACAGATGGGTGTACACAGCCTGTTTATAACTGGCAGGGCTCTTGCCAAGGAGGCACCAAGTTTGGGGGGGTGGTGTTCTATTCCCAACACCACATAAAATCGTACTTCAGCTGCTTCCATGACACGTGAGACAGGAGTTCGGGATGGCAATTTTGTTTTTATGAATCATGTTTCTTTAGTCACACTTATCCTCAAGTTCGCTTATAGACGTCACTTACCCATTAGGAGGATGCTTTTCCGAAATCTGTCCAGTTTTTCAATCTTTCTCTTCCCTTCTCTTTGCTGCGTTTAGTTTACTGCTGGATGGGCAGCTATTCCTTGTTCCTGGTCGTGAGGTGCATTCATCTGGTTCCTCCTTGTCCTCATTCGACATACCCCATTGTATGTGAATGTGATCTTTAGGTTATCTGTAAATCCCAGTCAGTGAGATGTATTTATTTTATATGTATGAGAATTTTGTTTACGTGTGTGTGTGTGTGTGTGTGTGTGTGTGTGTGTACACCCACGTGTGTGCCAGGTTCTCATGAGATTTGGAGAGGGTGTCAGATGCCCCGGACTTAAGAGTTAGGGACTGCACAGCTATTGTGAAGAGCCACCTTGCTGGTCTCTTTCTTTTTCTTTTATTAGAAGCACCACGTCCCAGTTTCTTCCTAGCAGCCCTGTGTACACAGAGTGAGTGCTAACCTAACCGGCTGTCTGGTCCTTCCTGTTAAAGGCTGTGGTCCATCCCATTGTCTTCACTCTGTTGGGCTGACAGGAATGTTTGGCCCCTTCCAGCCTCTCCTGGCCTGGTTCCCCCACTGCAGAGCTCTGAGACTCCACAGAAGAGGCACATTTGACCTGAGACGTTAGTAGGCCCCCATGCCTTGCTCTTGAGCCATCTCCACCAGTACATTTCCTCCTGCTCTGTCTGCCCCCTTTGCCACCAGTCTAATGGAAGAAAAAATGTCCGGTCCTGTTCTACCTCACCCTCCATGATTACCAGAAATGGCTGATGGGTGTAGTATGTGTGGCCTATTGCTCGTTTGGGCTTCCTCCAGTTCTCTGCTCATGTAATTTGGCCAATTTCTTACTCTTTTTGAGAATTCTATTGTATTTATCTTTACATTGCGTGGAGGTCAGAGGACAATTTGAGGGGGCTGTTTTTCTCCTTCCACCATGCGTTGTCTTGAGGGTTGAACTCTGGTCATCCAGGCTTAGCAACAGACAGACTCCTCCACCTGTTGAGCCATCTCCAAGATCTCCAAGACCCAATAAAACAGATTTTGGGAGGGGTGTGTGTGTGTGTGTGTTGAGACGGGGGTTTTTCTTTGTAGTCTTGACTGGAACTCACTCTGAAGATAGACCAGGCTCGCCTTGAACTTGGAGATCCCCTGCTTCTGGCTCCCAGAGTACTGGAATTAAAGGCATCCCTTGATCAGTAAAATAATTTTGATCAGGAGAACATGAACACTACTCCCGCCCAATGAGTGCGCCTTAATGGTGGAAGTTGCCATGCCCTGGCTGCAGTGCAGGAAGGATGTCTTTACCTGGAAGCCCCCTAGTCTCCTGGAGACCAGTGCCTCTCCCCCACCCCCTCTATTATAAACTCTTGCTGTTTCTGGGCCACAATGCAAATGGCCAGGGCACATTGTTTGCTACAGAGCAGATGCCTGCTGGGAGGCTGGTGCCTCGGGGATTGCCTGGAAAACGTGGAGGTGAAGTCCATCCCATCAACAGCATTCTCATGCAACAACCGCCTTGCTGGAGGTGTTTAGGGGACACAAGCAGAGTTACATTCTGGGAACCCTTGCATCCCCAGAATAGAGAAAGACAATTTACCCAGCAGCACTTGGGGCATTTTGTTGGTAAAAGTGCTTTATGCTTATAGTAAATAATTTTTAAAAAGTTAATCAAGTAGCCACACTGGGTAAGGTGTAGAGAAAGCAGAAACCAGCTTTTGTGTGCTGTTACAGAGGTGGCCAGGCAGGACGGGGGAACCAGGAGCTCCCTTTAGTATTGACATCATATTTTCTGCAGGGACAGTTCAGTCTGAGGTCAGTTACCTAGGCCGACAGCAGTTTTTTGTTTTTTTTCCACTAGAAAGTGTTGATCTTTGAGCCTCTTGACCCGAATGTAAACCGTGAAGAGGATGAAGATGAGGTCGGGCTAGGCAGACACTGCCAACTGAGACATCTCCCTCGCCCACATCAGGACAGTCTTCCCTTGGACCAGCTATTGTAAATGCTTTTCAGAATGGCCTTCCGCTGGCAATGAGGTCCCAGGGGAAGTGACCTGATCCCACCAGTTGGGAGCACGTGACTCCCTGGTTTTTACAGCAGGCTGCAGGCTGCTTCCTTCCTGCGGGGTTTAGAGCTCTCCTTTCTCACCCCAGAAGCCCGGCTGTGGGCTGTGGAGGAAGGCTCCCTCGACAGCCCTGTTAAGGATGCTAAGTGGATTTCTCAGCTTTAATTCTTGTGTAACTCTTTCCTCCTGGGCGGTAGGATCGGAGTATGTCGGAAATGGGTGGGAATGGGTGGGAGTTGGGCCTCGTGATGGTCAGACTTGGGGGACTGATGTGGGTGGTACCCAGGGAAGGGAAGAGACCGCAGTGGTGGTCCCAAAAGACCCGGGAGCCTTTGAGTGATGGGTCTTTGGAAGTCTGGGAAAAGGCTGGGCACTTAGAGTTCCTTCCCATAGACTTTCAGTTCACCCAGTGTCAAGCTAATTAGACTGGCTGCCGGAAGCTGTTGGGTTCCACTGAATATTTGCTTAATTAAGCTAATTAAGTTATTTGAGAGAGAATCTCTTACAGGCTATCCTGGGACCCGCTGTGCAGCCCAAGTTCTTGAACTTGTAGCAATCTTCCTGCTTCAGCCTTTCTATGGCTGGGCAGTTAGTTGCTATGCCTGCCTGGCTTGTCCTCTCTGCCCTCAGAGAAGAGAACCATGTAGGTGTGCAACCCCCACCCCCTCCAGCCTAGGTGGCTCAGTTGTCACACTCCCCCCCCCCCCCCCACCATGTGATCACCCTAGAGTCAGCAGGCAGGAACAGAAATGACCTCTCCTGCATTCTATCTCTGGTGGAATCTCCCTGCATCATCTCCTGTGGTGATGGTGATGCTGAGCTCCTGTTTAAACAACCCCACCGTCCAGGCTTTGAAGGGCAGGAGTGTTTGCCCTAGTTACCGCACCGCACCGAAGGCACACAAAGGAGACCCTCGAGACACAGTTAATGATTAAAATCCAGGGCTTTGGGCCTGTTTTCCTCCGAGATTGTTCCTCCTGAACTTTGCTCCCTCACGCCCTGGGACTCACCCCACCTCAGCCAGCTTGTAGACCTTGGTTTTGAGGTTCTCCTGGAGCCCGACATCCTGGGGACAATCTGCTCCTTGCTACCTCAGGCTCTGCTGTAGGAATTCCTATCTGGGCTTTGTTCCCCCAAAGGCTGGGAACAACTGCCTCCTGCTGTGGGGAACAAGATGACCTTGCCTTGGATGGGTGGCATCACAGATGTCTGGCCCTGCCCCTCAGGAGTGGGTATACCTGGCTGTACCCGGACCCTCTAGACATCCCTAAGTTGGACTTACCAGTTAGCTTTTGTCCTAACTAACTTCCTGGGGTTTGTTGGGTTAGGTAAAAGGCCTATGAATACCTGCGGAGTGGTCTACCAACCATTTATTAGGCTCAAGTTGTGGATTGTCTTAAATCCTAGCCTTTTCCTGTAAGGTGTGACTTGTCCCCACAGTTTATCAGGGAGCCCCCCTCCTTGCCAAATGCAGATTTGAATTCCAGACAATGAATTATCCTCATGTTTAGTATATGTGTGTCCTCTGTGCAGTGTGAATTTGCCTTGTGCTTGACGTGTGCATGGTGGCCTCACGCAGGCGGTCCTGAGAGCTTCCCCTACCCACTCGACATTTTTAGTGATCTTGAATAGGACCTGGGTTATCTGCAATGACATCCCACCCACTCATGCCCCAGGCAAGGGAGGAACCCCATGCTTAGGCCCTGCCGGATGTGGGCCCCCATCCCCCCCAAGGCGGCCGGAAGGAAGAGCTGCCTGTGGCTCCCAGAGCTACAGCATCACTGTCCCTTGGCCTCTCCTTGAGCTGAGCCATGAGACCACAGACCGTCATTCCAGAAGAGGATTTTAGGGTTCCGTTGCTTTGTGTGTGTTTCTGTTGTTGGTTTTTATTCATTCATTAATTTTTTAATTTTTTTTTTAATTTTTTGTATGTTTGTTTGAGATGGTTTCCTGGCTGTCCCAGAACTAACTGTGTAGACCAGACTAGCCATAAACTCAAGAGACCCACCTGTCTCTGCCTCCTGAGTGCTGAGATAATGTTCCAACTGAAACCAGCTGGCTAGGAATTCCTGAACTTTCTATCTCCGCCATGCACAGTATCAGCATAGACTTGATAGCTCAGAGAGATTGCTGCAGACTTGGGTGGGTAAGGTGCCCGGCCGATTCTCACCTGCCCTTTTCTGGTTTAGCATTTTGGACTGCCCAGTGAGAAGTCAGGTTGATTATATTTCCGCGTGGCTTTGTTCCCTGGGGGTGGGTGAGGGTCTGTCCTCTTGTACTGATTGTCTGATCATGGTATAGCTGTGTGCCGGGAGGCTTCACCTTACTTGCGTCTTTCCAGTCAGCATGCCTCTTAATTTTTTTTTTTCTTTTTTGATGTGTGTGTGTTTTGAGACAGGGTTTCTCTTGTGCAGTCCTGGCTGTCTTTGAACTCACTCTGTAGACCAGGCTGGCCTTGAACTCAGATCCGCCTGCTTCTGGTTCTGGAATGTTGGAATTAAAAGCAGTCAGCACCACCATTTGACACTTTTTTTTTATTTATTTAAAATTTATGTGTATGGATGGTTTGCCTGCATATCTACACACCACGTGGAAACACTGCCTACACAGAGGTCAGAAAGCGTCAGACGCCTCAGGACTGGAGTTACAGAACATTGAATTGGAGTGAGCTCAGGTCCTCTGGAAAAACAGTAATTAACTGCTGAGCCATCTTTCCAGCCCCTCTTACTTCTCTTGACTCAGACTGCCTGCTTTGTAATTGTTTATCTGTGTCAGGTGTACGTTGTGAGGTATTCATCAGAGAAGACTGCTCAGATGTGGGTTTAAGCCAATGGGGAAAGTCTTTATTAGCTTTTAAGCACAAAAATCATGATCTAGGTTGACATAGTTAATAAAACAGTAAGCTAGAAAAGTGAAAAAGCAATGTAAATGTACATTTTGAGGCTTTCCCAGTACTATATGGGCCTTGCTGGACTAAGCCTTTGTTTTAGTTTTGGCAGGAGGTGCTGTCTCCCTGCTTCTTCTTACAGCCTGAATGGCACATGGTGGTCATTGAGTCACGGAGTCAGAGGTGCTAAGGTCTGGGGCCCTGTTACAATGTGGTGGCTTGGGCCTGTAACGCAAGCACTCCTGTGACAGAAACCAGGAAGATGGCAGGAGGTCACTCAAGGCTGCTTAAGGGGTTTTTGAGACATTGTGGGGTGTGTGTGTGGCTGTATATGAGTCCCAACTCTCAGGCAGAGGCAGGGAAGATCTCTGAGTTGGTTCTAGGCCGGCCTGGGTGAGACCACATCTCAAGTGTGTGTGTCTGTGTGTGTGTGAAAGAGAGAGAGAGAGAAGTCACATTGTTAGGCCTGAGTAAAGCTGCTAAATGCGTCTAAACTGAAGTTGCAATGTGAGTTGGGTGTGTGGCGGCGCACGCCTTTAATCCCATCACTTGGGTATCAGAGTTGGTCTCTGTGAGCGCAGAGCCAGGCTGTTCTACATAAGTGAGTTTCAGGGCAGCCAGAGTGAGACTTTGTCTCCAAACAAACAAACAAAACAACAACAAAAAAGGAAACAAAACAGGAGCGGGGTTCTGAGACTTGAGAGATGGTTGCCCAGGGTAAGGACAGTTTGACACCGCAAATTTGACTGATGGAATGTAAAAGAATTAAGCCATTGTGCCATCTCAGCACTTGGCAAACAAATGCTTAATCCTCCAGGGCTCTGCTCCGGTTCTTGGACAGAGTCCAGACCCGTGCCAAGGGACGGGCCAAGAGCACTTGGTAAAATAGCCATAACAAGATCGGAGTCACTTGTGGAAATCAAAGCACTAGGACCCTCGGTTGTTTCCTCCCCGTGCCAAGACTCGAGCCAGGTGTAGACTCTTCTGATATTGTTGCCTCCCCCCCCCTCCCCCATTCTGCAGTTTGGTCCATCTTGAAACCCCCTTCTTGAGAGGTGGGAGGAAGTGGTTAATCTCCAGTTCCCTCCCTGGAGTTTTATGAGCCTCTGGAAGCCTGCCTTACCCTGTCTTAATGGTCATAAATGACCCCCTCCTCTGAAGGCGGGGCCAGGCCTCTATCATTCTGTGCCTGAACCCCAAGCGGGTTGGCTTATTAAGTGCTTTTTGATGGCAGTAGCACTGATCTTCTGTGGGAAGCTTTAGCATCACCACCATGGTGTCTGGAAGGCCAGCTGAGAATGCTGTGTCATGGCCAGCCTGGGGCCGCCTCAGTGTTGGAGCAGGGTCGCCAAGCAGTTACTGGAGGAGGATATATGAATGGGGAACAGACAGCCATGACCTCAGCCTCTCTGCTCCCAGCTCACCGTATCTGGCCCAAGAGATGGTGGACTGGCGTGTAGGAGACTATAGATGAGAAAAAAGCCCAGCTTTTGTGCTCTGGACGTTAGCATTGTTTGGCAGCTCTCCCAGGGTGCCCGAGTTTTGGTGCAATGGGCCTTTGGGGTTACAGGACTCCTGGAGGCTCCAAGTGGTGTTGAGGTGCTGGGATGAGTGGGTGTCTGTGCTGTGCTCTGCCCATGGACATTGGTCAGCGGAGGGCTGATTAGCAGCAGGGCCGATCTCCGTGGCAGTCACCACCTGTCCTGCTAATAGGTTCTTCTTTTCTCTGCCAACTAATCCTCCTGTCAGTGTTTTAACGACTGTGCTCAGTCTTCTGCAGGAAGAAGGCTTTAATGCCCACCTGTGTGCTTATCCTGTTACTCTGCTGGGTTTGAGAGCTGATGCCAAAGAGGCACCCCCTCTACCCTGCCCTCTTTCGGATCCTCCTGAATTTTATTTATTTATTTAATGTGTGTGAGTACACTGTTGCTGTCTTCAGACACACCAGAAGAGGACATCCGATCCCATTACAGATGGTTGTGAGCCATCATGTGGTTACTGGGACTTGAACTGAGGACTTCTGGAAGAGCAGTTGGTGCTCTTAACCGCTGAGCCATCTCTCCAGCCTCATCTTCCTGAATTTTAATGTTGTACAAATAACTCCAGGCTGTGGAGTCCTGGCTAAGTACTCAGTACTCCAGTGCAAAATAGGTGTCAGAGAAACAAGCTGCCACCAAACTGAGAGCAGGAGCAGTCCTCCTGCCTTGACTTCCCACTGGTGAGGGGTTACAGGCACAGTAATTTTTAATTGCGACCTGCTTGCATGGTTGTCATATGTATTACATTCTTGGCTAGTGTGATCCCTTAAATCAGAACCCTCTCTTGTTTCCTCTTAATGAGTTGGCTGAGGCAGGGCATGGCTGTGAATTCCAGGTGCCAGATGTTCCTCTTAACCTCTCAGATGTCCCCAGTGTCCCTGGCCTGGCTGAGCAGCTCCTTCTAGGGAACACATTTGCTGTAGGTCCTATGGGTACTGCTCCTCCCCCCCCCCCCCAATTCAAAGAAAAATTGCCTTGGGATCTTCTTGAGTGACATTGCCTTGGGCAAAACTTAGCTGTTGAAAATGGGGATGAGACTGGTCATCAAGCTGCTCCCTCATTCACCCCAACCATCCCATCCCCCCCCCCCCGGTTTTTTTTCCCCTGAGACAGGCTTTCTCTGTGTAGCCCTGGCTGTCCTGGAACTCACTCTGTAGAGCAGGCTGGCCTCGAACTCAGACATCCGCCTGCCTCTGCCTCTCAAGTGCTGGGATTAAAGACGTGCACCACCACTGCCCGGCCCACTTAAAATTTTATACACACATACCATACCTTGTGTTTTTTTGTTTTGTTTTGTTTTGTTTTTTAAAGGCACGGTTTCTCTGTGTAGCCCTGGCTGTCCTGGAACTTGTAGACTAGGCTGGTCTGAAACTCACAGAGATCCCCTTGCCTCTGCCTCTTCCTTCTAGTGCTGGAATTATAGGTGTGGGCCACCACTGCCCCCCCCCCCCCAACATTCTACTTCTCATTGATAAATTCAATGTGACTGTTTAGCTCATTAGCATACTTACCGCTGAGTTTTGTGGAATGAAGCAATTTTGAGGTAAGCAACTCGTTCATTGAGGTCACCAATGCTGTGCAATACGTTACTTGACATATTATTACATATGTGTGTATACGTACGCATGTTAGGGTTCCCAGGACAACTTTCAGGGATCCTCCTTCCACTGTGGAATCCAGGGACTCATATTCATCAGGTTTGTGTGGGAGCTTTTTACTCACTGAGCCGTTTTGCCTGGCTCTCAACTTTTTCAAAAATTAGTGAATAAAAATAATAATTAAGCCGTGCAGTGGTGGTACCCGCCTTTAATCCCAGCAGTTAAGAGGCAGAGGTAGGTGGATTTCTGAGTTCGAGGCCAGCCTGGTCTACAATGTGAGTTCCAGGACAGCCAGGGCTACACAGAGAAACCCTGTCTCCAAAAACCAAAAAAAGAAAAAAAAAAAAAAAAAAAGAAAGAAAAAAGAAAAAAAAAGTAGAGCTAGGGCCTTGTTCTAGCTCTAGGTAGCCTGAGACTCCTGATCGTCCCACCCTGGGTGTCCTGAGTGGTGTTTGCAGTGCTGAGCTTTTAAGGTCCCCAGGTAAGCATTCATCCACTGAGTGGTTTGTAGCAAGGCAGCAGGATGAGATGCAGCATTTGCTTTTTGGGTTGGCGTCTCCTGGCCTATGGTTGTGTGCAGACTGTCACACATGATGGAAGTTGGCAGAGGCAGGCAGGTCTCCCAGTTTGGAGGCCAGCCTGGTCTACAGAGTGGGTTCCAGGACAGCCAGGGCTCTTCCGGAGAAACCCTGTCTCAAGGCAAAACTGAACGATGGCATTTCTTTTTGAAGAAATGGTGTAAGGAATGGTGGGGAATACATGGTTTAATTGGTAGCGTTTGTCATAGAAACACAGGGCCTGAGTCAGATCCCCAACACTCACATAAAAGCTGGACCCGGAGGCTTATGTGACAGGGGTGAGGTGAGGGGGAGTGAGAGAGCAGATCCCCAGGCCAGCCAGCTAGCAAACAGTTACAGATTCAGTGAGAGACCAACCCTGTCTCAAAAAATAGGGTGGTGTGTGATCAGGGAAGACACTCACTTGGCTTCCATATACAGGCATATATCCACACACCCGCAAAACATACACCACACATGTGCAGGGATAAAATTAAGGCTGAAAGCTACACACAGCAGCATGGCGGCTTATGTCTGTTGTAATCTTAGCACTTGAGGGTATTGCTAGGATATTGGGTTAGCCTGGGCTAGAATAGCCCATCTTTTTTTTTTTTTTAAGATGGCGGTGGTCCTGTGTGATGTGTTAGTGTGTTTTTGTCCCTGTCTTATAGGCCGGCTGCTGACCTTGTGGATGATGTTTTCCTGACTTGTGAATGTTTTCACACATTTAAGTGTACTAGGAAGATAACTGTGTACACATTATTTTGAGAGCCCTCCACATACACAGCTAGGCCACAGCTGTCTGTCTGCTCTAATGCATTTGGCAAGTGTGCCTCTGTCTAACCTCTGCTTTGTTCTCTGCACTCAGTTGAGCCTCTTCCCCCCCCCCCCCCCCCAACAGCTGAGATTAGCCCTGGGCCTGCCTTCTCTCCATCTCCACATGAAACTCTATTCTCTCTCAAAGTCACACTGGGAAACCCCCAAGCTGTGTGTTGCAACACTTTGTGCAAGAGTGTGTGCTTGGCTCTCCTGGCCTGGGATTCCTGGTTGACAGGCTCATCATACCTCTAGTGTCCTGCTAGAGCAGGAAGCTGGTCTCCAGCTGTGCTCCTGGGCCTGGGGCGAGTTCTTCCCTGCCCGCCCCCTTGTTCTGGGGTCAGAGGAATCCTGCCTAGGGAGTTCTGCGGGGTCTGGCCTGCCAGCTCTTATCTGGTCTCCAGAAGTCAGCTGGTCTGCCCCTGTCAGGAGGCTGAGTCACCAGTGCTGCTGGGGCAGGGTCCTCCTAAGAAAGGCAGGACACCTGCTGCTTCTCAGCTCTTCTGCACGTACACAGCTGACCAGTCCTGTCACACAGAGATATTTGGGAAGCGATGCCCTGACATTCTTAGCTTAGTCCAGGCATTATACCAATGCCAGGGGTCTTTCTGCCATCACGCCGCTCCTTTTCCTCCTCCTCCGACATTCACTGTGTAGCCTTGGCTCCCCTGTAAACCATGTAGATCGGGCTGGCCTTGAACTCACAGAGAGCTTGCCTACCAATGAAGGTTAGGAAGGGGAACTTGGGCTGGGAACGTCTGATCCAGGGCACTAAACTTCCAGGGTTGGGTGTGGGGCGGGCAGCTTGAGGCAGATCCTGTGGGGGCACATTCTTGGTTTTTTCATTTTTCTTTTTTCTTTTTTCGAGACAGGGTTTCTCTGTATAGCCCTGGCTGTCCTGGAACTCACTTTGTAGACCAGGCTGACCTCGAACTCAGAAATCCGCCTGCCTCTGCCTCCCAAGTGCTGGGATTAAAGGCGTGTGCCACCACGCCCGGCTGGTTTTTTCATTTTTCAAGACAGGCCTACTCTGTATTCCAGCCTGTACTTGAACTCAGAGATCAGCCTTCCTGGGCTTTCAGAGGGCTTCCAGAGGGCTTCCTTTTCCCTCTGATGCCTGGGTGCCCCATTTTGATCATGTGATTGACCCACCCACTCTCTTGCTGTACACTAAACTCAAGGCAAGCACAAGGCTACCTAGGACTTTTAAAATTTGAGAGCCAGTCTAAACTTATTAAGTAGTAGCCCAAGCTGTCCCAGAATGGCATGTTTCTGCCATGTTGTCTGGCCAAGTGGCAGGCATTCCCCACCAGACCGGAAAGGTTATGCTTGTGAGAGATTAGAGCAGAGCTTCTCAACCTGTGGGTGGCGGCTGCCTCTTGAGGTCAAATGACCCTTTCACAAGGGTCACCTAAGACCATTGGAAAACAGATTTACATTCATAACACCAAAAATTACAGTTACGGCCGGGCGTGGTGGCGCACGCCTTTAATCCCAGCACTCGGGAGGCAGAGTCAGGCGGATTTCTGAGTTCGAGGCCAGCCTGGTCTACAGAGTGAGTTCCAGGACAGCCAAGGCTACACAGAGAAACCCTGTCTCGAAAAACCAAAAAAAAAAAAAAAAAAATTACAGTTACGAAGTAGCAAAGAAGTCATTTTATGACTGGGGTCACCACTGACTGCGTGATGAACTGTTAAAAGGTCAAAGCATGAGGAAGGTTGAGAGTTGAGAATCTGGTGGATTAGACGAAGGAGCCTGGGTAGGGCCTAGTGAATAAGAAATTGAATAAGGGGCTGGTGAGATGGCTCAGTGGGTAAGAGCACCCGACTGCTCTTCCGAAGGTCAGGAGTTCAAATCCCAGCAACCACATGGTGGCTCACAACCATCCGCAAGGAGATCTGACTCCCTCTTCTGGAGTGTCTGAAGACAGCTACAGTGTACTTACATATAATAAATAGAGTTCTTTAAAAAAAAAAAAAAGAAATTGAATAAGAAATTACTCTTAATTAGCCATGTGACCTTGTGTAGGCCCAAAGTTAAAATAAGATAGACGGGCTCCCAGCTGGCCTGAAACTCAACGATTGGGTGCGTGTCTGGGAAGCAGGGCATGTTCATAATTGTGTACACACAAATTGACAGGCCCCAGGATTATTGGAAACTTGTGCATACATTTTATTTGTTTATTTGCCTGATTTTGAGACAGGCTCTGAGAGGCAGGCGGATTTCTGAGTTCGAGGCCAGCCTGGGCTACAGAGTGAGTTCCAGGACAGCCATGACTACACAGAGAAACCCTGTCTCGAAAAGCCAAAAAAAAAAAAAAAAAAAGAGACAGGCTCTGGCTAGCTTGGAACTCACTTTGGAGACCTCGCCGGCCTCAAACTCAGAGAGACCCACCAATCTCTACCTCTGTAAGGTGCTGAGATTAAAGGTACGGGCCACCATGCCAGGTTGTGCTGTGCACACATTTAAATGTTGGTCCTATCTAGCTAGGTGATGGTAAGCTTTTGTGGCCCAAAATAATCTTGGGGTACTTCATGTTTTTTGGTTTTTCGAGACAGGGTTTCTCTGTGTAGCCCTGGCAGTCCTGGAATTAATTCACTCTGTAGACCAGGCTGGCCTCTAACTCAGAAATCTGCCTGCCTCTGCCTCCCAAGTGCTGGGATTAAAGGCGTGCGCCACCACTGCCTGGCATCAGTGTTTTTTAAAGCAAGATAACCAACCACCTGTTTTATTTCAAAAGTGGAATAAAACCAGAGGCCCATTGGTGTGTCTGTCTGTCTCTCTCTGTGCCCCCACCCCCATACCCCCAAACATCTAACTTCCCAAGTAGCTCTTTGCTTATTGTGTGCGTGTACATGTGCATTGGTGCCCTCCCAATGTGTGTGTGTATACAAACACACACACACACACACACACACACACACACACACGGTTTCCTGGAACTCCCTCTGTTACACTAAGCTGGGCTTCGAGCTCAGAGATCTGACTGCCTTGCCTCCTGGGTGCTGCTGGGACAAAGGTGTGTGCTACCACTCTGCTCCGAGCAGCTCTCTTAATGATTTATATGTATGAGTGAGTGTTTTGCTTGAAGAAGGCATCAGATTTCCTGGAACTGAAGCTACAGATGGTTGTGAAGCCATGTGAGTCCTTGGAACTGAACCCCGGTTCTCTGCCAGAATAGCCAGCTCTGAGCCTTCTCTCTCCAGCCCCTCAGCATTGGTCCCTGGAGGTTCCTAGTGACAATCCATTTGAGTTCCACACATGTTTCAGGGTATATGATAGATAATGGGTGAGAAAACCAGGGCCGATTGGAGATTTTGTATAGGAGGCTGTGATTAAAGGAGAGATTCACACCATTAACTAGGAATATGGATTTTTGTATATGATTCTCCTTAATGGTTTAATTGTTTAAAGTGGGGGCAAAAGCTAAGAGAGAGAATTGTTTTCTTAAGGCCCAGGGGGAGGCACCCCCTCCCCCACTAGGCTTCCTCAGTTTATATACTTTGAGAGTGCCGATGTCAAAGCGATATTTTATATTTTGACTTGTAGTTTCTTTTAAATAGATTCAGCATATTCCTTGTTCCCATTAATGGCCAGCATGGTTCCTGCCAGAAAGCGGAGATTGCCCTGGATTGTCTTAGTTTACACCTACGCCGAGTTCTTCTCCTGTCCAGCTTAATCCTAGGCCGTGCTGGTGCAGGAAATTAATCTCGGCATCAGGGAGGCAGAGGAGTTTGAGGCCAGCCTGGTCTACAGAGCAAACTGCAGGACAGTACAGAGAAGAAATTCTGCCATCAAAAACAACAGCAATAACAAAACTAAACAAATGAATTCTGGACACTGTTTGCAACCATTGGCAGTGTAATCCGCTCAGTGGCCTCTGAGAAAAACTAGCCTGTGTAGACTGGCCCTTTGGGTTTTAAAACTCACTTTTGTGGGCCAGATCTTTGAATCTTTGAGCCATTCTTTGGCCCGTCCTTGTGTGTCTCTCGAGTTAAGTCATTTCCTTTTGACCTTATGCTGGGCTCTTAAACATGTTGCCTTGATCACATCCCCAAATCTCATCTCCCCCAACCTCCCCCCCCCAAACCCCTTCTGATAGAAATCCTGAGGGCTGGAGGGCTAAGGGTTTGAGCAGACGGTAAGTAATTTATGAGGATGCAGAGCAGGAAAGCAGATTGTCAATGTTTTGAAAATGGCCTTCTCCATCTTTCAGGATTTTGTTGTTCTGGTTTGGAGCAAGTCTTTTGAAATATTCTGTAATGTGGCTGGAAGGCCTGACTTCAAATGGTTTTAAAAACTTGGATGGCTCAGTATTTAAGAGCACTGGCTGCTCTTTCAGAGGACCTGGGTTTGATTCCCAGGGCCCACAGTGTCTCACAACTGGGCTCCGGATGTGTCTGTGGGCACTGAATAGCAGCACACGGTACACGTGCACACATGGAGGTGAAACAAGTGATTCCCATTGAAATATATAGAAACTTGAATTCCTATCCCACCGTGACAATCTTCCCCAAGATTCATTTTTACTATTTAACAGTAGCCCTGGCTGGCCTGGAACCTGACATGTAGACTAGATTAGCCTGGAATACACAGGTAGAGATTAGATTGCCAGGCTCTGTTTCCCAGGTGCTGGAATTAAAGGTGTGTGCCACTACACCCAACTAGACTTTGATGTGTGTGTTTTCCTGCATGTTAAATGTGTGTGTGTGTGGACTTGACAGAGCTGATGGTAGTTGTTTCACGATTGAGAGTCGAATTGGGGCCCGCTAGGGTAGGCGTCTGGGTGTTTTTTTAGGTCTCTGGCTCCGGACACATTTTTCTTATTAGTTGTACGTAGTTCATATAGAACAATTTCAGGGTGCCATAAAACAGGGTTGGCAGTGCATGCAGAGAGTGGGCCGCTGTTCTGTCCACCTTAGGGCTGCATTCTTTCTTAGTGGGGTCACAAACATTCTGTTGTTCCCTCCCCACTGGTCTGGACCTCTTTGTCTGGTGAGACAGAGGAGCAAAGGTCCTATTCTGGACCAGCTGTGCGTCCTGGACCAGGTTATCTCACAGGAGCTTCTGCTTTGGACTATAAATTGATCATAGATTCCCTGGGGGGTTGTAGCCTTTTGGATTTTGGGGGCAGGATAATGTCGTGGCCTGGGCTGGAGCATCTGGGGCCCTTCTTGGAAAAAGACAGTGAGGTCTGTGTCCTCCTGTCTGACCAGAGGGAGGGTGGGGTTGGGTTTCTCCAGTGTCTCCATTTCTGCTGCTGGGTTTTACCCTGGAGGGGGTTGCAGAGAAATCAGAGGTATTGGGAGAAGCCTCGAGAAGGAGTTAAGAATGCAGAGTGATAAGAGAGGAGCCAAGGACTCGGGGACAGGACAAGGCATGGCAGCATCTGGCCAGAGATCTCACCCCACCAAATGCTCTGGAGGTAGGCTATTGATTTTAGGCCTGGTTTACCCAAGAGGAATTTATTCTGGACCTGTTTGTGACATAATGGGGAGCCACTGGGCTGGCAGGCTTCAACAAAGAGGTTGTCAGTGGCTGTAGTAATAGTTGGATTGCAGGGGCCTGACTGGATAGGTCTGGCGAGGAGTCAAGTTACAGCCTGCCAGGCAGAGGAGCCTACTGGTTTCCACACTGACCTGGGGCCACTTTCTAATTGTCCTTGAGCAGACTAACTCATGCATGCCTGCTCTTCATCTATAAAACAGTGGGTAGTGGAGTAGCCATCCCATAGTGTAGTGACCAGAGCAGGACAGAAATAATACTTGGAAGCACCTCTGACAGAATGGTTACCCCCATGAGTGTGTGCAAGCGCACGCGTACACACACACACACACACACACACACACACACACACACACCAGTGAATGAGTGAATGCCTCTTGGCTCTGATAAAGCTTGGGTGGTTGACCCCCAGGGTGCCCTTAGCACTATTAAAAGTTTCTGTGTGTCTTTTATGGGGAAAGATAGCGACTCGAGGTAGTCCAAAAGGGTGGTGTGTGATAGGTCTAGTTTTTAGGGTTGGATAAAGAGATGACTCCCCAGAGCCTCAGTTAGGATCACTATTATGGGTCACCCTTGCAGTCTGATGCTTTCCCTTGATGTACCGTGTTAAGATCTGCAATTACTATTACTATTATTTTAGATTTACTTCTATTTTATGCATATGACTTTTTACCTGCATCTGTGGGTACTATGTGTAGATCTAAGGGTCTCAAGAGGGCAGGGATCCTCTGGAATTAAGAGTTTTGAAAAGTGAGTCACCTTATTAGTGCTGGGAGCCCAACCTGTGTCCTGTAAGAGCAACAAGGGCTTTTAATGACTGAGCCATCTCTCTGGTCCCTGGGGAGGAGGGAGAGAGAAGGAGAGAGAGTGGGTGTGTTTTGAAGATAGGACATCCTAGTTCTGGCTGTCCAACTTAGGTAGACTAGGCTGGCTTTAAACTCACCTGCCTCTGCTTCCTGAGTGCTGGCATTAAAGGTGTGAGCTACCGCATCCAGCTTCTTCTGTCCTTAAAAACAGCAAAACAAGATGGTGGCATTTGTCATGACTCAAACCTATAATTCTAGCTATTAGGGATACTGAGACAGGAGGATGGAGGGTCCAGGGCAACAGCCCAGGAAACTTATTTGAGACTCTGTTTCAACTCTAAAGAGAAGAGGGGGCTGCCGCTCTTCCTCAGTGGTAAATCGACTTAGTAGAACCAGTGCCTTGGTTGACCCCCACCCCCAGTTCTACAGCTCTCAGGGCTGCATCACTGGAGGAGACTGCTCAGTGGTAGACGACATGCTTGCATAGCATGTTCCTGGCCCTGGGTTCAGTTTTTTGTGCAATGGATTTTTTTTTTTTTTTTTTTTTTTTGGTAATGTAGGGTGTGTGAGGAACAAGTGTTGGTGTTGGCTCTGAGCCTGCACTGGTTTTTACATTTTACTAAGATAGTTTTGCAGAAAGCAATACCAAAATATTGTGTGGACCACATGTGGGGATTGGGGAGCTATGGCTGCCACTTGTTATTGGTTATTCTGGCCCTCTGCCCCACAGAGGCTCCATTTTGATGGAATTAGCTGTATAGGCTGAGCCAGGAAGAAATCTCGAGTGTCCTCATTCCCAAAGCCTCTTAGGTAGCAGACGGGGCTGGCCAGAGATAGCCAGGGAGTGTTCCAGTGTAGTGGTCTAGTCTACTGCCCCGCAGTCAGCCTGGCTGGAAAACCACTCACATGCCTGCCTGCCTGCCTGCCCAGCCTCATCAGTCTCTTGTACTGGGACTCCTGAGCAGGGGACTACTTCCTTTACATCCATGGCCTGACAGATGGCAAGGCCCGCCCACACATTTCAAGGGGAGAGAGCTTTTGTAGGGAAAGCCTGACATTCAGTCACCTTCTCTCCTGGACACTAGAGTCTCCAGGAGCTCACATTGGTAAACATGCTTCCGGTGGGCTAGTTGTGTGTTTTCTGTCAGGCGTCTCTTCTCTTGGCGTCTGTTGTTTGTAGGGGTTGTATGTGCTTTGCAGTTGCCCGCCATTCTCAAGATTCCCCATCAAATTGCTGATGGCTTAAGGGGAACACTGTGTCTTTCTGTCACAGTTTTATTTTGGTAAGATGCCAGTCTGTTCCTAAATTGAATCATTGTGTTCCAGAAACCACTGTCTCCTCCTTTCTACCCTTCCAACTATTTATCGAGTGTAGAGCTACCAGATGTGTGATTTCTAGGGTTGCAGCCAAGCTATGAACAACAGCAGCAACAACCACACAAAAACCACCACAGCCATGTTTAAATTTTAGGACACAAACAATAGGTACACACACACACACACATACACACACACACACGAGAAAAGTGCTAAGTGAGAACTATGGGCAGGTGGCACACACCTGTTGCCCCAGCTAATGAGGCTGGGCGAGATGATTACTTAGGTTGGAGGCCCTCCTGGACAGCCCAGGAGACCCCATTGCGAAACAGAAGGGCATGGAAACAGGGTTGGACCAGCATGGTTAGTAGTGGGAAGTGTTTGAGGAAGTGATGGGGGAGCAGCCACAAAGTAGGAGCATTTGACTCTAAATTCATCATTGCACTCAGTGTAAGGGGGGAGAATCCCAGAGGCAGCATGAGTAGCATCTCACGGTACTGTTCAGAGCAGGGCCTGTTCAGCTCTGGTGCTGTATGGTCAGCAGGCAAGCTGGGCCCTAACTTGCTTTTTCTAAGGACAGGGATTAGAGCATACACTGCCGTCCATGCCTGGGCCTTAGACCTTTAAAGGACTCTGTCCTCGTCACGGGGAGAGATCATGGACTGGGAGGTCCTGGGATTTTTCTCACTCTTCTCTCTCACTGGTGGTTTGCTGGACTGCGCCCCGGGTAGGACAGAGCACAGTGAGGAAATGTGCAGTTGAGAATCTGCCACCAGGAAGAGCTGCTCACTGGCTCCTCACTGGACCTGGGCAGCTGCTAGCCGGCAAAGGCGGTTGGCCTGGAGCAGTGTTGGGGGCTATCATTCAGCGCCCCCCACACCCTTCCAATGCGGGCTCCTGGGATCATTCAGGACTCTTTCCAGCAGGCATACAAATTACTGAGGCTAGAAAAGGCTGGCCAAAAGGCCTTGTTTGTGGCACCTTCTTTCTTCACCCAGACAGGGTCTCCTGTAACCCAGGCTGGCCTAGAGGCTGCTCGTTAAAAACTCTGATCCTCCTGCCTCTGCTTTCTGAATGTTGGGATTATAGGCCTTCAGGCTTTGTGTGTGCAAGGCAAATAGGCACTTGACCAATTGAGCTGCGTCTCTGGCCCCACATCTCCCACAGATGTCCTTCCTGTCACCTCTTCAGGCTAGGGCCTTACAAACTGGAGGACACAATTATTCTTTAACTAGAGTTTTGCTATCAGCCTCACAATTCTGTTAGCCCAGGCTGGCCTTGACTTCCTCCCCATGCTGTTGAGGATAATTGTGAACTGCTGGACTTCCTGTTTACCCTTTTTCAAGTGCTTGGATTACAGATGTGTGCCACCAAGTTTAATGCAGTGCTCAGGACTGGACCCAGGACTTTTTTGCTAGTCAGATGCTGTCAAGACCTTGCCTTTTTTTTTTTTTTTTTGAGACAGGGTTTCTCTGTGTAGCCCTGGCTGTCCTGGAACTCACTTTGTAGACCAGGCTGGCCTCAAACTCAGAAATCTGCCTGCCTCTGCCTTCCAAGTGCTGGGATTAAAGGTGTGCGCCACCACGCTCGGCTAAGACCTTGCTTTGATGGTCTTCTTGAGTTTGGGTTGTGTCTCTGCCATCCCGGCGTCACACCGGGATACACTAAGGATTTACAGAGCTGAGAGGCCACATGAAGTCCTCTGCTTCCCAAAATGGTCCCCTTCACAACTTAAACACGGCCTGCAAACGCTTGGGTTAAAAAGAATACTTAGTCCTAAGACTGCAGGTGGATGTGACCCTGTAACCAGGAACCCAGGGGCTTTCAAGGAAGGACAGTGTTCGGACAGTGTTCCTTCCTGTCACCCCAGAATCCCGATCGATCCATTCACCCTGGGCAGAGTGATGCAGAGCCCAGCTACCAGGATGTAGAAAGAGATGGTTAGCAGGATGTAGAGAGAGACAGAGACAGACAGGTCTGTTATTTTTTGTGACAGGAGAAAGTCTGGTTTTCTGAATATTTATGAAACCTCGTATTGCTAGCTGAATTTTTTTGTGTGTATGTATGCATGCATGCATGCATGTGTTGGGGGTTTGTGCAGGCGTCCTGGGAAGCTGGAACATCTAATCTGGGACTGGACTGAATTCTGTAAGAGCACACTGTTGTTAACCAATGAGCCGCCTCGCTGGCTTCTCCAAAACAAACAATCTGTGCGCACGCACATGCATGCATGCACGAGACTTCCATGCCTGTGCCCGTGTGTTTAGTAACTCAGTAGGTTATGTCCCAAGCCCTGTTGGTTTCTGAGTTTTTTGTTGTTGTTGGTGGTGATGGGTTTTTTTGTTTTTTGTTTTTCTTCTCATCTTGGCCAGTTTGTGTTTTCCCTGGCTTTCAAAACCATCCATCACCATGGCTTCCACCAAGCAGGCAGCAGTCCGAGGAATGAAGCCTGCTTTGGCTACTTGAGGGAGTAAAAGGGTTTCGGGTCTGCAGTCCTGGTAGGTGGCAAGGGATGGGGTCCAGTTCCTGGCCATCTTTGAGTCCGACTCATTTTAAAGTCAAGTCCCTCAGGTTCCCCTTCTTGCCAGCCAAGACAGCACCCTGTTTCGTACAGCCTCAGAGGCAGCAGGAACTGAACTCTCAAATGTCTACTGCTAGGTGCGTCTGGTTTGAAAATCCATAATTTACATGAGCAGCGAGCTCCGTGTTTGGACAGATCTCTCTTATTTCCGGCTGGAAGCTGAATAAACCGCTCATTAGAACACCAGAGGTCAGATTCGCGCTGGGCGGCAGCTGGGTCACTAATGATTTCATAGGCTTTGTGTGACCCCCTGGCCAGGGGTGCTGTAAATCGGACTGGAGAGTCTAATTTTTTTTTCCCCTCCCAAACCTCCAGGGAGTTGGTCTTCGCTCGCCTCCTGTGAGATAGAACTTAAGATAGCATTTCGTGGGAGACACAGTAGTAACAGCTAATGGGAGATTGTGGGAAGGACCCTGGTACCCTGGAGAAGTAGATTGTGTGGGGCCACCAAAGCTAACTCATTTAGAGGCTCCTTATTAGGGAGAGTTCCACGGGGGGAGCCTGGTTTTGAGCATTGCTGGATTGAGGTATAAGAGTACAGTTTGAGGTCTTTTTGGTTTGCTTTTGTTTCTAATTTTTTTGGATTGATGAATTTTTATGTGAATGAGTCTTTTGCTTGCATGCATGTCTGCACAGCATGTGCGTGCCTGGTGCCTGCTGAGGTCAGAAGAGGGCATTGGATCCCCTGGAGCTGGCGTTGGGGATGCTTGTGAGCTCTGATTACATACCTGTGTGACCCCCCCCCCCTGGAGCGCTGAGGCATGTCCATCACAACGGAGCGAATCCCCGAGGGCTGGGCTTGCTCTTCGTCTTTAGGGTCCCAGCCTTTTCTCTCCATGAAGAGGAGTGGTTTTTAGATTCCTCTCTGTAGTTGACTCAGCGAGTAGCCGATGCAGAGGCTTTATAGTGGTGGTTTTGATTTTCATGAGACAAGGTCTCACAGTGTAACTCCGGCTGGTTGGGGACTCAGTATGTAGACCAGGCTGGCCTCAACCTGCCTCTTGTCTTCTGACTGCTGGGACCATGCTTGAACAGTCTTTATTTGTGAGACAAAAGGTTCACGTACCCTAGGCTGGACTATAACTTGGCCAGGTAGCTGAGGGTGACCTTGAACTGCGGATCATCTTGCCTCCACTGACGCTGGGCTACCACTACAGCTGTATGCTTGCATGTTGCTGGAGATCAACCCAGGCTCCATTCACGCATGCAGGCCAGGCCAGGCCTACACCCGTAGCCATGTTTTTTATATTTAAGTTGCATGTGCATCTGTGTAAGGCATAGCATGTGCCACAGTACACACCATGTCAGAGACACAAGTACACTGTGTGGGAGGCAAGGCAGTCACTTCTGTTCCTACCCCCTATTTTCAAGGATTCAAACTCCGGTCCGGAGCTGGTGGCAGGCAGCATCTCCACTTTGTATTTATAAAACACTCCAAGATTTGTGTAAAGGAATTTGGGGCTGTGCATGGTGGCACATCCTAGCACCCCTGTGGGTTTGAGGCTAGCCTAGTCTACATAATAAGTTCCTACGTTCCAGGAGTATGGGGAGAGACCCTGTCTCACTCTCACCCCAGAAATAAACAAATTTGTTCAGTATTTTGGGAGAGTGGGATTGGATCTTCACCATTGCACGGTCTCTCCATTCCACGGCTCCGGCTCCTTGCACCAGGTACTGGTTAATGTTAACTGTGATTTGCTCATACGGCCACGCCCTGTGATTATTTAGCCATGATGGGGTGGAGTGTCCCAGAACGTTCAGGAGGATATTTGCCAGCAATCTCAGTATCTGGGAGACTGAAACGGAAGGATGCAAGTTTCAGGCCAGCCCTGGCTACAGTTTTTTCAACCACAAAAACAAGCTAAATATTTCTGGTCACAGTTGGGGCTATAGGCCAACAGCAGGAGGGAGCTTGTGGAGAATATATATGCAAGGCCCTCCCTGGATTCCATTCTCAGCACTCTCCCAAAACAGTGCAGTGCACGCAGAATACAGGATACTCTGGTTTCAAGCAGCAGGCGGGAAGTTTCTCTTTTTTGTTTAAAAAAAAAAAAATGTTTGAAAAAAAATTGGTCTCAGCCAGGGGTGACACGTGCCTCTAATCCCAGCATTTGGGAGTCAGAGGCAGGCGGATTTCTGAGTTCAAGGCCAGCCCGGTCTACAGAGTGAGTTCTAGGACAGCCAGGGCTACACGGAGAAACCCTGTCTGGAAAAACAAGGGAAGAGTTCCCTCTCTGCATTGCCAGTGCTGGCTTCCAACTGCAGAGCTGATCCTGTTCCTGCTGGGTGCTGAGGGCCTGGACAGCCAGCAGCTGGAGCTCCCATGAATTCCAGATGGGGGAGATTGTGGAGAAATCACTGGTGAGTGTGTGTGTGTGTGTGTGTGTGTGTGTGTGTGTGTGTGTGTGTGTGGTTTTCCGAGACAGGGTTTCTCTGTGTAGCCCTGGCTGTCCTGGAACTCACTCTGTAGACCTGGCTGGCCTTGAGCTGAGAAAAGCGCCTGCCTCTGCCTCCCGAGTGCTGGGATTAAAGGTGTGAACGCCGGGCTGTGAGGAATCAGGAATCGCTGTTCTTACTGACAGCAGTGGGGGACTTGGACAACCAGCAAGAGAGGTAGAGCCATTGGATCCAGCGTTCAGTGTTTCTATGGACTCCATGAGAACTGTCAGTAAAGAAAGAAAAGGACATGCCTGGAGGGATGGCTCCTCACTGGCTTCATACTCACAGATAACTGACACCCTCCCCTGGCTTCTGAGGGCATCGCCTGCAAAACACCCATATACCTAAGATCAAAATAATAAAATTCCATACCATCTTACAGTGCACAGCATTAGTTTATTGGTAGTGCTGAGCACACACAACAACACACTTCCTTCCTTCTTTCCTTCCTTCTTTCCTTCCTTCCTTCCTTCATTTTTGAGACAGTTTCTAGCCTTGGAACTTGCTATGTAGACTAGGCTAGCCCCAAACTCACATCTTCCAGCCTCTTGTCTTCCAAGGGCTGGGCCTAACTAAACCTCACCCATTACCGTCACCTATCTTTAAAAGTTTGTGAATCGCCCTTCTCTTTCTGCCAAAGAAGTCTAAATGGTTTTCTTCTGGCTCCCCAGGCCTCCCGGTTGTGGGGTCCCAGGCATAGGCTTCTGCTGAGGGCTTGTTTACTGTTTGGTTTGGAATCCCAGCTTTCCCTTGAGTTGTTACTTGTTGTGTGTGAACCCAGGGAAAGGTTGGAGCTAGCAGCTCTCTGAGTTGCCAGTTGCCAGACTTGGCGGCAGCACCCTCACCCACTGATCCCACAGAGCAGCCAGGCCATAAAACCCGGGTCTGATGGCCCTTTTGTTTTTGTTTTTAAAGATTTATTTATTTTTATTTATAGGAGTACACTCTAGCTGACTTTAGACACACACCAGAAGAGGGCACCAGATCTCGTTACAGATGGTTGTGAGCCACCATGTGGTTGCTGGGATTTGAACTCAGGACCTCAGGAAGAGCCAGTTGGTGCTCTGAACCGCCAAGCCCTGGTTCTGATGTTCTTTATTTAGCTGGTGGTTTTCTTGGCTCCCAAGCTTGGTTTATGATTTTTGAAGCAAGTCTCTGGCGCGTGTGCAACACACAGCACATGGATTGGGGAGGTTGGCCGATGGCCAGTGTGTGCCTGAGCCTTCCTTTGTGAGAGACCAAGTGACATTGAAGGAGAAACAGACTTAAAGAGTTTTAAATAAGTAAACGATAAACAGAGGTTGATAATGTACTTCAGTTGAGACATTTCGACAAACTTGAGACTTGGCTTGTGGGCTTTCCCCCTGTATTAATATTCCTCGCTGATGTAGGTCCCTGGACTTAGAACATTGCTCCTGTTTGCCCAACATGTCCTCCGATATGTGTGTGTGCCAGCTTGAGCCGGATGGAAGACTGAAAAAAATCACGGACACACTCACGGACACACACACACACACACACACACACACACACACACGTTGTTCACCAACAAAGCATTTTATTTCAGGAGGTACATAGGCCGGCCTGCCTACCTTGTGTTGTTATTTATTTTTTTCTTTAGTCTTCCCCACCCCCCATTCCACCCCACCCCTGTTCCTTTCCTGCTGGGCCCACATTCCTTGGTCTTTTGTCTCTGCTTGGTATTTTAGAAATTTTGGGAGAGGAAGGCTGGGAGAGGTGGGACGTTCTAGAAGCTGGGGGCAGGGAAGGGGGTGGTCACTTGGAGGGTCAGAGGTCAGGCTAGCTCCATTTAGCTAGAGCAGCCAGATTGTCGCCAGGCTCGAGGGGGCGTGTCCATGCATCTGCCGGGGTAGCCCCAAACAGGCGGCACGTAGGCCCTGGAATTTCTGCCACCAGCGGACTCCACCCCTTCCCTTTCTGCTTCCCCATAGTGGCTGCCACTTTTGCAGGGTGGGGGCACAGGCTCCTATCTGCATACTCTGTTCCATTTTTTTCTTAATAAGGATCCCCTGCCTTACATTTGTTTGGTTTAGGGGTAGGTTGTATGGAGACTTGGTGGAGTCTGTTCTGCCCACGTGTGGGTCCTGGGATCACCCATGGCCTTGCTTGGCAGGCAGCACCTCGATTCCCCAAGTCCTCTCCTGAGCCCCCAGTTGCAACTGATCATCCAACTGTTGATCGACTTTCGGAGCGTCCTTCCTCATTCATTGAATATATGTAGTTCTAAAATTCTGCCTCCCTAGTCTTAGAAATGGCAGGTAGATAACTGAGACAGTCTAAAAATATAACTCCAATCCATAACTAGAAGACTTAAAATTGTTCTTATTTTATGGTTTTGCCACCCTAAAGTTGCATTGTCTTAAGTTTTGATTTAAAACTTAACGATTTAAAAATGCATTTTAAAATTGTAGTTTACTAGTTATGAGCACGACGAGGCTGTTGTATGCATCTGTAGGTTTTATTACTCGCCACTCGGGTGCCACCGCCCCTCCTCAGCCCAGCTTGTCTGCATTCACAGCGCATCCGGACTTGGCTCCCATCCGTTGTGACCTGAGTCCGGGCCACGTTTCATGGCAGACACCCTTTGACTCATTTTAGAAGCATTTGGGCTGTCCTGACACCACCGCCTGCTCTGGCCAGGATTTCTTTCCCATATTTGCAGAGTGCTTCCTTGAGGCCTACTCTGAGGCCTCAGGGGAATCTCCTGTGCCTGGCATCACGGAAGCCCAGTTGCAGGGTCTACCAGGCCTAAAGGTCTGGGAGTTTGCTAACGTTTGGACAGTTTCAATTTGGAGCCCAGTTTCTTATCTCAGCCCAGAATTACCTGGAAGCTTTTTGCTTCCTGTTGTCCTCCGGTCCCCAGACAGGCTGGTTCCTGAGATTTTTGAAGGCTGGAAAGGGGTCTCCTGAGGTAGCAAGTCAGACCCCATTTGTTTCCCAGTTTAGAGGGAGGTTCAAGGCAGGCAGAGGAAGTCACTGGACAGGTGTCCTGGCTCAGGAGCCTGGGCTGTGGGTCAGTTGCTTTCACTTACATCTGGAGAAAGCAAGGGTGCCCGAGTCCATGATCTCAGTGTAAAAGGCACCTTCTGGTGGCAGGTTTCCACACAGCCCTTTGAGGGAGCGGTTGTTGGCGGCAGGGGGGTTAAGGGGGGAGGGTTGCTCCTTTCTTCCCTTAGGAGGGGGAGGGGGCTGAGGGAGGGACTGTGGCAGGATTGCCTAGCTCAGTAAACTTGCTCTATCCCCACATGGAAACTTACTAGGGGTTGCTCCAGATTCATTCAACCCAGCGTCTTCTTGCTGGTTGTTTGGGATTCTCTCCGGAATTTTTAGATGTAGCACCTGAGTCTGACAGGATAGACTTGCTTTAAAAGTGATTGCTGCCGAAGGCTTTAGTTTACAGTGTTAAAAAGTGATTAAAATTGGTTACTCAGTCACATTTCCTTGTGCAGACCCAACAAAAGATCTGATCCATTTCTCTGTGAGATTAAAAAAAAAATTTCAAATCTCCTATCTCTGGACGCAGGATAAATTACCAGTAACTTACAGGCCCTAGTGGGACAGCACATCACATTTCACCCCTCAAATCACCCGAGAGGGGGACAGATCAGCATGGGAAACAGCATCCTCCTCACTGTGGGTCTTCCCAGCTCCACTCTGGGGATCTCTGCCTAAATTATTTTCTGTTAGCCCCTCCCTCCTCAGCCTTCAAAGCTATCTCCCATCTTTTCCTGGCTACTGGGTCCTGGCTACAAGACTCTTGAAGTGTTTTGTTGTGGGTGGGGTAGCCAGCCCTGAGCTACGCTTGGAGCGCCCCTGCTGTGTGGTTCTGAGCCCCCGCCACATCTCCTGTCCTCATGTGGAGATCCAGTTTACACATTGATTCCTTGTGTCCCTGTGGCAGCTTTCTCCTCGCCCCCAGCTGCTCATGAAATCAATCCAACAGACAGTAACTGAGGGAGGAGAATGGCTGGTTTCCATGCCGAGCCCTCTCTCCCGAGAGCCTCTTGCCTGTCAGCAGGTGAGGGGTGTCCATCCCTTCTCTCCCCCAGCTCATGGGCTCTTAGGGAAGCTGTCCACTTGGGCAGGCTGACCTTACTGTTAGCATTGGCCTTAGTTCCGGATGCTTCCTCCCATAGATGCTGGAGTGCCCAGGAGATAGACTGGTCGCCTGACGGAGGGAGGGCCGGGAAGTGGTGTGCTGTGTGTGCTGTGTGTGCTGTGGTGTGCTGTGATGTGCTGTGTGTGCTGTGTGTGCTGTGGTGTGCTGTGATGTGCTGTGTGTGCTGTGGTGTGCTGTGATGTGCTGTGTGTGCTGTGTGTGCTGTGGTGTGCTGTGCTGTGTGTGCTGTGCTGTGGTGTGCTGTGCTGTACTGTGCTGCTGCTGCTGCTTCCTCCTCCTCCTCCTCCTCCTCCTCCTTCTTTCTTCTTCTTCCGTTTTCGAGACAGGGTTTCTCTGTATAGTCTTGGCTGTCCTGGAACTCACTCTGTAGACCAAGCTGGCCTCGAACTGAGAAATCCGCCTGCCTCTGCCTCCCGAGTGCTGGGATTAAAGGCGTGCACCACCACACCTGGCACACCGTACTGCTTCTTGACCTTGCTTCACATACAGCGTGACCACAGACAACTCTTTCGTTCAGACCATCAATCCCAGAGCAGAGAACCATAGAACTTTCTAGATCTGTTCAGACACAGATCTCGGCCCAGCTTGTCTGCATTCACAGCGCATCTGGACTTGGCTCCCATCCGTTGTGACCTGAGTCCGGGCCTCCCTGCTTAAACCCCCTAGACTGTCTCTATGATCTCTGACTTTGTGTGTCTGGGTTGTGATCTGACTCAGGCTGGAATGGGATATGAATGGCACCTGGGTTTGAGGCATGCAGGGAAGGGTATCTATTGTGACAGTTCTGCCTGTCTTGAGGGAGGGGTACACACTGTTTGGAGGAGGACTGTGCTGTCTCCACTCTGTTCACACCTGTCTCTCTGGTCCATAGGTCCTGCATCTATACTGTGACACCTGCTCTGTCCCCATCTGCAGAGAGTGCACACTAGGCCGCCACGGTGGCCACAGCTTCGCCTACCTCCAGGATGCCCTGCAGGACTCTCGGGCACTCACCATCCAGCTGCTGGCTGACGCCCAGCAGGGCCGCCAGGCTCTCCAGGTCAGTCACCTATCTCATTGATTCAGACCTCTCTGACCCCTTCTAAAGGACGTGTGGAAGGTGGGTAGGCAGACAAACTGCCTGGAGTCATGGACTGGAGACTAGAGACAAGAAGGGCTTGACACCCCAGCTACTGAGATCTCTAGGGCTCCTAGCAGTGTCCAGAGGATGCTGTGAGTTACTGGGTTACTTTGCTGGTTGTTTCAGCTTTCCCCTGAAGCTAGCATTGGTTTTTGGTTTTTTTTTTTGTTTTTTTTTGTTTTTTTTTGTGGTTTTTCGAGACAGGGTTTCTCTGTGTAGCTCTGGCTGTCCTGGAACTCACTTTGTAGACCAGGCTGGCCTCGAACTCAGAAATCCGCCTGCCTCTGCCTCCCGATTGCTGGGATTAAAGGCGTGCGCCACCACGCCCGGCTTGGTTTTTGTTGAGACAGCAGAGAACATGGGCACTTCATCTTTAGCCGTTTGGGTATTTGGTGCACAGATTGACTAATTGAAGGCTGAGATCTGAACACAGGGCATTTGATGTTCAGTGTCTTGCAACTGTCCCTGGGTCATAAGTCCTTGTAATTTGAATGTTTGTTCTTTTATGGTTGGGTAGGGACATGCATGACCGTTTGAGAACTGACGCAGTTCTCCCACATTGCTATGCAGCGGTGTATTACATATAGTTGATGGATGTTAAGTCTTGCCTGCTATTCTACCTGTCAAGCGTTTAGGAAATTATGACAGTTTTTTTTTCCATGAAGTACAAGATAAGTTTGAAAGACAAGAAACCTGTAGGAAGCTTGTTGTTTACATTTTAAAATATTCAAGTTAAGAAATTTTTAAGTCACCGGGCGGTGCTGGCGCACACCTTTCATCCCAGCACTCGGGAGGCAGAGGCAGGCAGATTTTTATTTTTCCCTCCTGATAAAGCCTGATGCTCAAATACAGGTTAAAGAATTTATATTTCTGGTGTGTCAGATCTTGCCACCAGGATTGGTATTTTATTTTATCCTTTTTTTTTTTTTTTTTTTTTTTAAAGATTTTTAGTTTACTTCATGTGTTTGTCTCTGTGTGCAGTGCTCATGGAAGCCAGAAGAGGGCATTGAATCTCCCATCCCTGAACTGGGAGTTAACAGATATTTTAAATTTGCCATACAGGCACAGGGACCCAAATCTGGGTTCTCTGCAAGAGGAATTGCTCTTAAGCAATGAGCCCTCTCTCCAGCCTTCTTTGAAAATGCCTCAGCAGCTCAGGGGACTGCCCCTTGACCTGGAACTCTGGAATTCCAGGCAAGCCTTGGCCACATGAGGTCCGGTCTCAAGACAAAAAACAAAAGGCCTGTGTAGTGTGCCCTGTCTTAAGTTATTGTGTCTCCATTGTTCTGCTTTGTGACAACATGATTTCGTTTCCACAGATATCGTGCCCAGTGTCTTCTCTTGTACTGTTAAAAAGTTAGGATTCTCTAAAAACTGTTTTGCCCTGTCTCCTGGATAACTGTGTCCCTGGACACTGCCTCTGACTTGAGGCGAGGAGAGCTGCAGTCACCTGTCCCACTTTCTAGATCTTTGTATAGTCTTAAATTCCCTCTTCCTCCCCCTGGTGTTTTGTTTTTAAATTGAGATGGGATCTTCTTCTTCTTCTTCTTTTTTTTTTTTCTTTTCTTGTTCTTTTAGAGATTTATCTATTTTATTTATACCAGAAAAGGTCATCTGATCCCATTACGATGAGCTGTGAGCCGACATGTGGTTGCTGGGAATTGAACTCAGGATCTCTGGAAGAGCCTACCCTACAATGCTCTTAACCGCTGAGCCATCTCTCCAGCCCCAAGACAGGACCTTTCTATTGACTCTTGACTATTCTGGAACTTGATTTATAGACCAGGCTGACCTCATCTTCACAGGGATCCTCCTGTCTCTGCTGTTTAAGGAGGTGCTTTAAGTGAGTGGTTAAATAAGGAGATCTCACGTGCTTTCAGCTAAGGAAGAGGAGAGGGATAGGAGGTTTTTGCTCAACTGCCTAAGCAGAAACCCCAGGTGTAGACCATGGAGGCCAAATATTAGTTGGTGATCAGTATCCAGTGTTGGTCTGGAGATCCTGAGGCATGCTGGGTAGAGGAGCAGGGTGCCAGGTGGGTGCCTGCACTGGGATGGAGGCATATTATGCTAATGGATACACCTGCACAGACTGTGCGGCCACCCTCCACCCCCACCCCCGTGCATGTGAGCATGCCCCCTAACTGGGCTCTGAGTGCTTCTTCCCTGAGGAGCCAGCCAGCGTGGGGTGGGGCAGCTAAAAGATGAGGTCAGTTGGCTTTCCTGAAGCCATAACTGCTAATCTAGTTTATTTCCCGCATAAACCACAGGAGGGAAGGTTGGTGTGGCCCAGTTTTTACAGTATACAAATGTTTGCACCTGGGCTATTGGTTAAGACCAAACAGAGTTCTCTGTTGCTAAAATAGGTTGCTTAGGAACCAGGAAGAGGTCATGATGTGTGAGCCCCACCCCCCAACCTCGGAGAGCCTATTAGCTGCTGGTGACACTGTATGTGGATGGAGTCGTCCTTGTTTAAGTCACAAGAGCACACATTGCGAAAGTCATTGGGAAGAGCACTTAGAGGACATAGAGTTGTACTAGGCATAGTACATCTGTTTGGTTGGCGTTTGTTTTTACACAGTGTAGTGCTGTGTAAATTCATCCAGGCTGGCACAGAACATCCTCTGTGCTTGCTCTGAGTGCTGGGGGTTTGGGGGTGTGCGTTGTTATGCCTGACCACGTCTTTTGTTTTGCTGTGAGAGTGTTTGAATTTGCATATGGAATGTATATGTGACTATCCTTTGGTGCCCAAGGCCTGGGAAGATGGGTCAGCTACTGATCCACTAATTGGGTCTACTCACCAGATGTGTAAATGCCGCCATCTGTTAAGGCTCTTGTCACTCTCAAGGAGGACTCAGGTTTGGTCCCTCACTCACACCCCACACCCCGAATAGGGTGGTACACATTGCTCCAGGGGACCAAACTCCATCTTCTGGTCTCTGTAGGCACTGCAAGCGTGTGGCTCAGTAGTTCAGAATACTTACTGGAAGCCTGGGCAGTGGAGGTGCTGCACAGACGCCTTTAATCCCAGTACTCAGAGGCAGAGTGTTACAGGAGTCTCCCCACAAACCACACAAACTCCCATCTCAGTTAAACAGGGATGGCTTATTCAGCACACCCCCCAAGACTGTCTAGCTATGCAGTAGACATCTCTCAGGAACAGCCTAGAAAGGCTAAAACCACAAGAACACACAGTGAGCTCAAACACAGGCACTAGAAGTACCGGCCAGTCGTCGGCCCTGACTCAAGCCATTTTAAGATAAAACAGTCCATATTGACCTTGAATTTGATGGGCCCTACATGAAATTAATAGTCGTGGAGTTTCTTAAGATTAACAAACTTCATACAGAACATAACAGGGTATGTGGTCAACATGACCCTTCTCTGAGTCGTTATTTTTTCTGCTGCAGAGTTTCTTAAAATTTGAATTTTAGATCTGGGCAGCTCTTTGATTTGATGCCCTGCTTTGCATTCATCTGGATACACACATGCACATTCACTCAGACATAAAATAACGAGCCGTTCCTAATATGAATGAGAGGGAGGAGAGGCAGTCACTGTGTCTTGAAAGTATTACATAGAATGGGGCCCTTCATTATATATACATACACACATACATATATACACACACATGCACATACATGCTTATATAATTAAATATATTTAAATAAATTCTTTTTCGAGCATTTTTGATTTGCTTGCATGTATGTCTGTGTGAGGGTGTCAGATCTTGGAATTATAGGCAGTTGTGAGCTGCCGTGTGGTTGCTGGGAATTGAACCCATTAATTTATGTTTTCAAAAGTCCCTTAATAAAATTATTTTCTTCCTTACAGAAAGTTTTCATTGGTGTCTGAGTATGGTTGTGCTTGGGCCAGGCACTGACTGCTGTAGGGTGTGTGGGAGCTTTGATTTCTACTTAATGGCTTCTATAGCAACACACACACATACACACACACACAACCTTGAAGGTACAGGGATCAGAGAGTAGAAAGACTGACTGCTCACTGTGGAGTCCCAGCTATGATCCTGCATTGTGCTGCCAAGACTCAGAGCTAGGATTTTTTTTTTTTAAGATTTATTTATTGTTTATATGTAAGTATACTGTAGCTGTCTTCAGACACACCAGAAGAGATCGTCAGATCTCATTACGGATGGTTGTGAGCCACCATGTGGTTGCTGGGATTTGAACTCAGGACCTCTGGAAAAGCAGTCAGTGCTCTTAACTGCTGAGCCATCTCTCCTGCCCCAGGATTTTTTTGTCTTGTTGTAACCATCACATATGAAGCCTGGCTGGCCTACCAGCCTACCTGTGACTTTCACAATTTGCTGGTGTTCTTGAATAGTAGTTGGACTCTTTCCTGGCAAGGTGGGTTTTTTTTTTTTTTTTTTTTTTTTGAGATGGGTTATTCTGTGCAGCCCTGGCTGTCCCGAAACTCATTCTGTGGACCAGGCTGGCCTCGAACTCACAGATTTTAAGTGCTGGAATTAAACATGTGGACCACCATTTTTATTTTTTTTTAATTACTTAAGTTCTTTCTATGTCCACTGACTGGCAGTCAGAGTCCCTGGATTACCACTGGGTCTACAGCTTGCCTTGGGAGACTGATAATAAGTCCTTGAACGTACTTGGGAGGCAGAGGCAGGCGGATTTCTGAGTTCGAGGCCAGCCTGGTCTACAGAGTGAGTTCCAGGACAGGCAGGGCTATACAGAGAAACCCTGTCTCGAAAAAACAAAACAAAACAAACAAACAACAAAAAGTCCTTGAACATAAAGGTTGTTCTGGAAAGAGAACCCTCGACCCCCAGCGTTGCGAGGTCTGTTCAATGCAATAATGCATTCAAGGGGTCTGGGCTAGGTTGCTTTTATCCTGTCTCTCTTTTTCCCCCCGCTCCTGGAGATGTAATATTTTGGTCATGGATGTGGTTAGATCTGTTGGTGGTGGTGGTGGTGATGGTGGTGTGGTGGTTGTGTGGTTGGTTGTGGAGGTCAGAGAACAGCTTGAAGGAATCTGTTGGCAGGAAGCACATTTGCCCACTGAACAGAGTTGGTGGTGGCAGTGGATTTTTGTTTTGTTTTGAAGTTTAAAGTTCAGAAATTGAATTGTGTATGTCAGTGTTTTGCCTGGAAAGCCATGTGACTGCTCAGTACCCATAGAGGCAGGAGGCGGCATTGAACCCTGGAACTGGAGTTACAGACAAGTGATTGTTAAATTGTTGGCTGTGTTTAACATGGTGGACTGTAGGAGGGTCCTGTTCCCAATCTGAGAGTCTTCCAGCAGCCGAGTTCCTGGCTGTACCTTGGAAACAGGGTTCATCCCAGCCTAACCCACACAGCTGCCGCTCAGGAGTTAGTAGACCCGGAGTGCAGACCTGGAGTCGACCTGCCCTGGGTTCTCATCTTTTCTGGAAATGTCCAAGTTACCTTCCTCTTATCCCACTCAAAACTGTCTAGCTCCAGGCCCACTGCTGGCCTACGTGGATACAGCGGGCTTTCAGTGCACAGACATGCATGCAAATACTCAGACACAAAAGTAAAGGCATGTTTTTAAAATACAGACAATGCTCTGTGGAGTGGAGATCTCTAACTGCTAAGCCTGCCATGGAGTCCTTTGCCCTGCTACCTCTGTTACTTGCCTGGCCTGGCCTGGCCCGTTCATTCATTCATTGGTTGCAGGGCCTGCAGATCCTGTACCCGCTGGGATGTGATCAGAACAGATTCATTGCTCCTCGACACAGTCTTTTTTTTATTATTATTATCCTTAGGAATGCTGTGACCCTTGCTCAAATGGTTTGTAGTTGTTCAGGTGCCATTATACTTCTTCTACCTGTTGGAAGAAACAGATCTTCCAGTACACTCAGCAGTAAATCTCTGGGAACATGCTAGGATGAATGCATACACTCACACACACACACTCTCTCTCTCTCACCCTCACATACACACTCTCTCTCACTCACACACACTCAGACCTCATACGGTCACAGGAGAACACATTTGTCCATGCCTGTGTGAAACAGGCAGTCATTCTCCTGCCCTCTACTGGTCTTGCTTGGCAGGAGAGAGGAGAGTCAGTTTGTCCCTGAACATTACATTTGTATAGTGTGTTGACTACTTTTGTGTCAACTGCACACAAGCTAGAGTCAGAGAGAGAGAGAGAGAGAGAGAGAGAGAGAGAGAGAGAGAGAGAGAGAGAGAGAGAGAATATGCCTATGGCAGACCGGCCTGTGAGCAGGCAGCCTCTCCTTCCCAGGTTAGTTATTGTCCTCATGGTTTTTATCAAGCCCTGAAAACCCCAAGACACAGTTGTTACTTTTTTTTTTTTTTTTTTTGGTTTTTTCGAGACAGGGTTTCTCTGTATAGCTCTGGCTGTCTCTGGAACTCACTTTGTAGACCAGACCATTTCGAACTCAGAAATCCACCTGCCTCTGCCTCTGCCTCCCAAGTGCAGGGATTAAAGGCGTGCGCCACTACGCCCGGCTACCAGTTGTTACATTTTTGAAAATCACTTTAAAGATAATGATTGGCATAAAGATGGTATCACATTAACATAAAATGATAATTTACTAGATAACCATCTATCTGGTCCACGTAGTTTTATTTAGGTAGCTATGTATGTAGGAATTTGATGTACCACCAATGTCGTATGGAGGAAGGTCGGGAGGAGGACAATTTTGTGTGTTTTTCCACCACTTGGGTTGTCAGCTTGGAGGCAAGCACCACCCCTCATTTGCATATTTAGAAAGTAGCTCATCTTTCCGGCTTGCTTTTTTCCTCCCCTTTCTTTTCCCCCTTCCTGTTCTTCCTCCCCCTTCTCATTCTTGTTCGGGGATAGCCAGAGCCGCACGGAGAGACCCTACCCTGTCTTGAAAAAGAGACAGTGCAGCTTGTTGTTGGCTCTGTGTTAGTGACCCATCTGAAAAGAGGGGATTGGTCATTAAATTCTACACAATAGGGTCTGGAGGTAGCCCTGGCTGTCCTGAAACTCTATAAAGACTAGACCAGCCTTGAACACAGGGATTAGAGGTGTGCGGTCCTTTGGCCAGGGAGCTTCAAATCCAACAGCCTGGAAACAGGGACCCTCAGGACTCGGTTTAGAAACACAGACTTCATAGAAGTTCCTAAGTGATCTAAATCTAACCCCTGAAGGGACTTGCACTTACTGCTTATTATACTCACACGAATGCACGCACACATATGTACATTTATTAAAAGTAACGTCTTAGGGTTTTATTGCTGTGAACAGACAGCATGACCAAGGCAACTCTTTTTTTTTTTTTTTTTTTTTGGTTTTTTGAGACAGGGTTTCTCTGTGTAGTTCTGGCTGTCCTGGAACTCACTCTGTAGACCAGGCTGGCCTCGAACTCAGAAATCTGCCTGCATCTGTCTCCCAAGTGCTGGGAATAAAGGCGTGCGCCACCACTGTCCTGCTCAAGGCAACTCTTATAAGGACAACATTTAATTGGAGTTGGCTTGCAACAGGTTCCGAGGTTCAGTCCATTATCATTAAGGCAGGAACATGGCAGCATCCAGGCAAGCATGGTGCAGGAGGAGCTGAGAGTTCTACATCTTTATCTTGCAGAATACTGGCTTCCAGGAAGCTAAGAGGAGGGTCTCAAAGCCCACACCCACAGTCAGTCACACACCTACTCTTAACAGGGCTATACCTTCTACTAGTGCCACTCCCTGGGCTGAGCATATACAAACTATGGACAAGTAATCAAAGATGGAAGATGGAGGGGCTGGTGATGGCTCTAGCGGCTCTTGCAGTGGACCCAGATTCAAGCCGCAGCGCACCCAAGGTCACGGTCATCTATAATGCCAGATCTTAAGCGTTTGATACCTTCCTCTGATCTTTGCTGGCATTTGGCATATACGTGATTGATTCATAGGCATACATTCAGGCAGAACACTCAGACATAAAACAAATCTTAAATAGAAACCCTTTGTTTAAAAAAAGATTAAGATGGGGGGACAGTAAGCCGAAGGACAGGCATTGGGTGCTCTCAACCTTGGGAAGAAAGTGAAGAGATTCATAAGCTGAACTTGAAGTTGGGAAGAATTTAAGGAGTGAGAAGGCATCCCAAGCCATGTACACAGCCATAAGCATACAGTCTGCCTAGAGCCAGAGAGAGGTCGGTAGTCAGTGGGTATTGAGGGCTTGCACAGTGTCCCTTCTAATCCAGCCCAGGTGGTGTAGCATGTAGGAGTCCCTGCTGGGAGGACAGGGCAGGGCAGGGCACTTGCCACTGCATGCAGTTTGGGGAAGAGAATTCTACTCTGGTGGTTGCACTCTGGATGCAGAATGTCCCTGGTGGTAGTTTTGACTCTGGCAGCAGCTGGCTCTTTGCATGTTTTTCTCAGGTTTCTTTGAAGGCCTCTGGCCAGGTTTGAGAGGATTGTAGTAAATGCCTGCTTAGAACCTAGTAGGAGCTGAGATTTGAACCTGGGTTACCTTCATAAAATACCTCACCGGCCTGAGGTGCCGAAGCCCTCCCAGTCGCACCACATCCCATCTTGTATCCATGGTGTCCTGCCCAGGCAGGTATCTGTGTACTGCTTGCTATCGGTTCAGCTCCATCTATGCCTCACGCTTGCTTTATATACATACTATGGGTAGGATCATCTACTCTAAAAATGGGTTCCTCTGACAGTCAGGGCGGAATCTCCATCTCGTCCCTCCGTGTCTCAAAGAAATCCTTGCGGCTTTTTTGACACACTTCATGTAATATTAATGAACACACCAGGCCTTCTGTCCCAGTTAATTTTTTATGAACAATATGCCTGATTAAGCTTCCCGATGTACCGAGGCTGGTGCTGTAAGATGGAGGCCCCGGACTGCAGGGCGTGATTGAGGATTTTCTTAGGTTAGATGAGGTGATAGATACCCTCAGAGTGCACATTGTTGGCTTAGGAGAGATGGCTGGAAAATGATGCACACGTGGCGGAGAGACCACTAACCTCCGTTCGCCCTCCTGCGCCCTCAAGAGGGACCTCTCTGGCCTTCAGGTGTGGGGAGTAAGTCCAGGAAATCCGTGCAAGCTCAGAGCTACTTTACACCTGACGGTCATTCCCAGTATTCCACACAAACGCAGTCACGCCCATGACCCTGTTGTTAAAGAGTGTCCCTTAATAGTCTGATAGTCACTGGAGGTGCCACTTCGGAGACAAAGAGGCTCAGCCTTTGCCAGCCACTCTCAGTTTACACACCCTCGGGTGCCAGCCAGCACGAGCCCTACAGGCCTCTTGGAAGTTGCTGTATGTGAGGTAAGAGGTGATGTCCCTTCCAATGCCTCAAGGTTTTGCTTGCTTTTGCAGCTGAGCATCGAGCAGGCCCAGACTGTGGCAGAACAGGTGGAGATGAAGGCGAAGGTGGTCCAGTCTGAGGTCAAGGCCGTCACAGCTCGCCACAAGAAGGCCCTGGAGGATCGGGAGTGTGAGCTGTTGTGGAAGGTAATAGGCTCACAGCTTCCCCTGTCAGCTCCCTCAGGCGGGGCGTGCACAGCACTGGAGCCTCCTTTCAAGATCTGAGGCCCAAGCTTTAAGTTTAGAAAGAGTTGGTAATTTTCCAGAAAGTTTGAGGGGGGCGGTGTCCCTGGAATGCTGGGTGTCACTCACGTAGCAAAACAACAAGAAATCCTTTCAGAAGGGCCCGGGGAGCCAGGAAGGCCGGGGTGCAGGTTTTCTGTTGTGCACTCGGGGAAAGGAGGCCAGCCAAAGGCAGACAATCAACTCTTGTTAGCAGAGGGCTGGGGAGGAAATTGTCCTTATTTTGGGTTTCCCGGCTGGTTGCACTTCTTGACCCACGTGGTAAAGCCTTCACTTGGGGGTGTGGGGAGTGAGTCTGTGTCTTTCCATCCGTGTCCTTCCTGTTGAAGGCAGGGACGATAGCTGAGCATCCTGGTGGGCTTGCAGATAACAGTCAGCTGGGAAGGCTCCTACCGTACAGCATTGTAGCCTTTCTGGTTATGTGTCCTCTCCCTAGCCATGGCTACCTTTCTGCTGGTGAGCAACCTGCTTCTCCGGCTGTTCTGAACATAGGGTTGCAAGGTTAACTTATAAGAGAGGCCTCCAGTTGGATGGCTTGTTTTGATCTAATACTGTGTTAGAGATAGCTTCTTAGTAATGTGTTCCCCTCCCCCCTCAATACCCTTAAAATTAAAACAAAACAAAACAAAAAACAATGTGTGGGCATGTAGTTGGGTGCCTGCAGGGGCATAGGATCCCTCTAGATCGGGAGTTTGGGTGTGCTGAGTGGCACGCGCCTTTGAGGTAACAGAACCTGTGGAGCCCAGCGCAGGTAGGTTTCTATGAGTTCAAGTGCAGCAGGCCAGTCAAGGCTACGTGATTAGACCCTACCCTCAGAACCCCCCCCCCCAAACAAAACATGAAACAAACTAGTGTGTGTGTGTGTGTGTGAGAGAGAGAGAGAGAGAGAGAGATGAATGAGAGAGCATGCACATGTGCGTGTACACACTTCCATGAGACCAGAATTTTGGCTTCCCAGGAATCCAGCACCTCTGGCCTCTGGGCACCTGCACTCATGCACACACACAGTTAAAATAATTTTGGGGCTGGAGAGATGACTCATTGGTTAAGAGCACTGACTGCTCTTCCAGAGGTCCTGAGTTCAAGACCCAGCAACCACCTGGTGGCTCATAGCCTTCTGTAATGGGATCAGATGCCCTCTTCTGGTGTGTCTGAAGACATGTGTACTCACACACATAAAATAAATAAATAAATCTTTTTTTTTTTTTTAAATACATTTCTTTAATTTCTAAGCCCAGACCTCAGAAAAGTTGTCCCCTGTGTCCATAGTCGGTTTTCTGTAGCTCTCAGCTTAAGAGCACTAAGAGGTCGTGGTTCCCCCTAAGCAAAGTGTGTGAGTTGGTCTTTTTACCTCAGAGGCTGGGGCAGTCTACCTGGGTGACTGTTAGGGTTTGAATGCAGAAAAGAGAAAGGAGGGAAGGAATTGTTCTGTTTGTCAGGTGATAATTGCCCATCTCTACCTCCACTCGAGATGGCCGTGGGTTCCCCACCCTCTGCTCTCTGTGCTTGGTTCTAAGCGTCTCTTTCCTCCCTCCTCAGGTGGAGAAGATTCGGCAGGTGAAGGCGAAGTCTCTGTTCCTGCAGGTGGAGAAGCTGAGGCAGAGTCTCACCAAGCTGGAGAGCACCATCAGCGCCGTGCAGCAGGTCCTGGAAGAGGGCCGCGCCCTGGACATCCTGTTGGCCCGAGACCGGATGCTGGCCCAGGTGCAGGAGCTCAAGACCATCCGGGGCCTCCTGCAGCCCCAAGAAGATGACCGCATTATGTTCACGCCCCCTGACCAGGCCCTGTATCTCGCCCTCAAGTCTATTGGCTTTGTCAGCAGCGGGGCCTTCGCCCCACTCACGAAGGCTGCAGGAGATGGCATCAAGCGTGCCCTTCAGGGAAAGGTGGCCTCTTTCACTGTCATGGGCTATGACCACGATGGTGAGCCCCGCCACTCGGGAGGTGACCTGATGTCAGTTGTGGTCCTCGGCCCCGATGGAAACCTGTTTGGTGCAGAAGTGAGCGACCAGCAGAATGGTACTTACATAGTGAGCTACAGGCCCCAGCTTGAGGGTGAGCACTTGGTGTCCGTGACATTGTACAATCAGCACATAGAGAACAGCCCCTTCAAGGTCGTGGTCAAGTCGGGCCGCAGCTATGTGGGCATCGGGCTCCCCGGGCTGAGCTTCGGCAGTGAAGGTGACGGGGAAGGCAAGCTCTGCAGGCCCTGGGGTGTGAGTGTTGATAAGGAGGGTTACATCATAGTGGCTGACCGAAGCAATAACAGAATCCAGGTGTTTAAGCCCTGTGGCTCCTTCCACCACAAGTTTGGTACCCTAGGGTCTCGTCCTGGGCAGTTTGACCGACCGGCTGGGGTGGCTTGTGATGCCTCCCGCAGGATCATAGTGGCCGACAAAGACAATCATCGCATTCAGATCTTCACCTTCGAGGGCCAGTTCCTTCTTAAGTTTGGTGAGAAAGGCACCAAGAACGGGCAGTTTAACTACCCGTGGGATGTAGCAGTGAATTCTGAGGGCAAGATCCTGGTTTCAGACACCCGGAATCATCGCATCCAGTTGTTCGGACCCGACGGGGTCTTCTTGAACAAGTACGGCTTCGAGGGATCTCTCTGGAAGCACTTCGACTCTCCACGGGGCGTGGCTTTCAACAATGAAGGTCACCTGGTAGTCACCGACTTCAACAACCACCGGCTTCTGGTTATTCACCCTGATTGCCAATCTGCCCGCTTCTTGGGCTCGGAGGGCTCAGGCAATGGGCAGTTCCTGCGACCACAGGGTGTGGCTGTGGACCAGGAAGGGAGAATCATCGTAGCCGATTCCAGAAATCACCGCGTGCAGATGTTTGAGGCCAACGGCAGCTTCCTGTGCAAGTTTGGTGCTCAAGGCAGTGGCTTCGGGCAGATGGACCGCCCCTCAGGTATCGCGGTCACCCCGGATGGATTGATCGTCGTGGTGGACTTTGGCAACAATCGAATCCTCATCTTCTAATTGTGTCTTCTGGGGTTTTCTGTGTTTAGTGTGTGCATGTGTGTGTCTCTCATTTTTTAATTTCAAAGAAGAAATCGTCTCAGGGATATTTCTTTTTCTTTTTTTCCCCCCTTTATTTTTATTATTTTTTTTTTTAAAGAACAAAAGTACAACATTGCCTAAGTCCTACCTCAGCTTAAATTTTTTTTTTTTTTTACAGATGAATGTAATTCTCTTCTGTGCAGGGCTTGAGCCTGTGAAGTGATAATTTCTATCTACCTCAACTCTTTGCATTTCCCTCTCTGGCAAGCCTCTTGGCTCACATCCTCTTCCCTCCTGAAGGCCTAGGAGGCACAGGACCTCCTAGGTCCTGCAACCTTGAGGGCACTGGAAGCATATGGTGGGGTGCATGCATTTTGTAGATTGAGCCAAGGAAACCCAAAAACTACTAAGTAAAAAAGAGAAGTATAAGATGTTGGAAAGATAGGATTTAAAATTCATAATTGTAGTGTATTTGTGTTTTTGAGAATACTGTGTTTGTGTGGGGTTAGGTTGTGTGTGGTTTGCTCTTTTCTTTTTTATCAATGCAACAGGGCTTTTCTCTGTTTACCTCAGTGTGTCTGACATCTCATCCCTAGGAGATATGGCTGTGGCTTGCTAGCCTAGAAAAGCAGACCATTCATATTTTCGGGTGTCTCATCTTTGTATCTGGTAAAGAAGGGTGTATGTGTGTGTGTGTGCACTCGCGTGCATGTTTGTGTTTCAAAGCCATCTTTGCTTGAGGAGAAAAGCTGGACTTGACACATGACATCCCAAGCAAATTTCTTCCCAGTTTGCTAAGAAAATAGATTTAGCTCAGGACTCTAGGTTGAAAGTGTTCTCAAAGGTTAAGTTATCTGTGTTTTTGTTGTTTGTTATAAAGACTTAGGTATAAGGAAATAAGTTAACCTTGTTCTCAGAGAGAGGGGGGCTTTTCAGATGTGGACCAGGGTGCCACAGAAGTGGGGGTTGCTGGAGAAGTGAGGCACCCCCACATCAGGGACTGTTCAGGAGGGCGGGGGACCTCGTCTCTATGTGTGAGGGTGTGGTGGGCAAAGGGATAGCTTTGATTTGAGAAGCACAGTGGTTTTTCCTGCTTGTGGGAGCACCTCGCTCCCTAACCCTTGGCTCAGGCCAGTTTCTCAGGAACCTTCGCTAAGTCTGAGCGGAGTCAGACCTCAAGGTTAACACCAACCCCGCTCCTCCCCCAAAGGCCTTTGAATGTAAAGGATTTACAAACCAAACCACCCAACAGCAAGTGTAGGACACAGTATATGTCTTTTTTTTTTTTAACTTAATTTTATTTTTTTAAAAATTAAAAACTGTACCAAAGAATAGAAACTTGGGGGCCTGTGGCTCCCATCCCATTGGAGTCTGATGTGTTGTAAGCCACAGAGTGGGTCTTCTTGACATTCACCTCTGAGAATGAGGGCCCATCCCGGTTCTCTGTATTCTCACTGCTGAGATCAGACCAGATTTGAAAGAGGACAGAAGAGTGCCCAACGTAGATCTCAAGTTCAGTTTCTGGCCCCGTTGCACGGCAGGCAGGAACTTCACAGAGGAAGAGGCGGTGGGGAACAGGATAAGGGGTCAGTCAAATTGCCTTGGGATGCTCAGTTTGCCTGTGTGAGCTACGACATTCATTCACGTGACTTGAATTTCAGGATTTCGGGGTGATCTGAGTGGGGCGGTGGGTGCTGGGGGGGCGTCTCAGCAGGGAGAATAGTACACAATCAAGGAATTCCCGAAGGTAGCTTTAACTGCTGATCTCCATGTTCCTCGGGATGTGAAAGAGGGTTACAAGCTCCTTTTAAAATTTAATAGCGGGTCCTTCCCCAGTTTATATATCCCTTTAGCCTTTATTATGTCACCTAAGTGTTAAACTGATTTTTAAAAATTTTGTAGAACAGGACAACCCAGGAGGCCTCTGCGCCCTACCCCGCTCCCCCCAATCTTAAACTGTCTTTAAACACTCAATAGAGCTAGCTTTACATAATTAATGACACTAATTGAACAAATGAATCTTGACAACCTTCTCAGAAACCTGATTTTAATTGTGGCTGGGGAAAGCTGTTTTTCAATGCTAAATTGAAGTCCTATTCAAGGAGAACTTTTTTCTGGTGACTAACAGAATACTTGACATTTTACTTAGAATTTGATAGCTCGGCCCAGGTTCCCATCTCGTGGATGAGATGGTTGGGTCTTGATTAGTACATGGATAGACCAGTGTGGGCTTAGAGCACAGCAGATGTGTTCTTAGAGGTCTGTGGCTTTCCATATCCAGAACAGTGTAGGGCTGGCTTCTAAGGAATTGTGATCATAGTTGGAGAACTTTTGTTTTTAAAACAAGTGGCTATTTGTGGCCGCCTGAGATTGGACTCCTAGCCGGTGGGGGAATTGGTGCTAAGCACATTGGAGAGTGTACCGTGATATGGACTGATCCATATCATGACGCCAGCCATGTTTGGTGCACACCTGCAGCCAGTTCTGAGGTACGACAGGAAAGAGATTCAGGAAGAGACACCGTGGGTGCTGGCTGGCCGGAAACCTTCCGTCTCTGTGGTGAGAGACTGACGGGTAGCGGTCCCTGGTCAGGTGGCAGGGGCTGGCAGGAGCTGGCAGGAGCTGGAGAGGGTGGGTACCAGGAGATTCCCATTGGAAGTGAAGTATCTTAAGTTTGAGTATTAGCCACCTGGTTGCCACCTGCCTAACATTCCAAAATTATAATCTGAAGGTCAACACCAATCTGTCACTTTTGTCCATGAGACGTCTCCAAACCTGTGCTCCACTATGGCTGGCAGGTAACTCCTTATCTTGGTTTGAGCCTGGTAGTCTAGGCTGTTCCCCTAGTGCACTAAACTTCCTCCGATCAATACCCTTGTTAAGTCTAACTTATCTGGGGAAGCACACAAGGGTACCCTAAACAGAACTGGACAGTGTTGGGCCATAGAGGCTGCCGGGATGAAGACACTTTGATGATGGTCCAGAGTGTCTCGTGTAGTTAAGCCAAAGCTTAATCATTTGAGTTGGGAAGTCTTTTAAGCTTGAAGCAGCACAATTACTGTCTTGTCTGTGTGTTTTCTTGGGTTTGGAAGATTCTAAGGTTGCTGTGTTCTGGTAGGTATTAAAAGGAATGCCAAAGTTCTAGGCTTGTTTTCCCTGTTGTTTAAGAAGTATGTGTGCGCGTGTGTGTCTGTGTGTGTCTCTGTGTGTGTAATATACGCACACACGCAGTGGTGCCAAAATGTATTTATTTAGAACATCTCTCCTACTGAGGTTCTGACAGTCTGGGGCTGTATGAAGATGGTGCTATCATCTGTGTACAGTTACATAGGACTGGGGCTTTCTCTGGCTTTGTGTGAGCCAGGGTTACAGGGCAGGACACCGCCCCTAACCACACTGATTTTGTTTAGTATGGATTTTCTACCTCACTTTTGGCAAAAAGTTGTCTACCTCACGTCGGCACCGGATGGGTCTTAAAAGGGCTAGTATTAATCCAGTGGGGAGGGCATGGATGTGGGAGACCCTCTCTAGAGATGATGTTCAGGGATGCAGGATTGATTTCTTAGACAAATGTTTGACCTTGAATAAGAGCTGTCTGGTCAGTGTCGTCATTCACCCAAGTAGTTCTCAGCCAGTCTAGCTTTCCCTGCCACAAACCCTGTTCCACAGACAGCGGTAGGAGCTGCTTCTCTGACCGGATGGAGAACCTTCCTCCATTAAAGGCCTTTAGGTCTCTCTTCTCTTCAAGAGAAAGCCGTTTTATCTGTTAGGAGTGTCTGTAGGCGTGCCCTTTTAGTGGGAACTCTACAGGTCTAGTGGGAAGCATGAGGTATTTGAAGGGAATGAGAGTCTCTGACTTCATGATTGTATTTGAAGCTGTCTGTGCCCAGCAGAATCTCCGTCACCGCAGTGTAGCCCGTTTCTACAGCGACCGGTGACGTGTGTATTGCTTTTTGTTTTGATTTGTTCTTCCTACCAAAGGCAACACTTTGACACTTGTTCCCCCCTTCCCCCTTTGTTCTTGTTTGTTAAATACTTGATAAATTGAGAAGCACATTATCAGGACTGTTAAAACTTTCTCCCTGTTTGTCCCTCCCCAGTAACCTTGTGGTCTACCTGGATGAAAGAGCGCATCCTGCAGGCCACGGGACTTAATGGGGTTTTGGGTTTATAAATAAATGTCACCGTGAAGAAATACCTCAATAATGTCTATTTTTAAAACTGGTGTTACGGGTCAGCAATCCAGCCTGGATGGCTGTTTTTCCATCATCATTTAACCAGTAATGGTTCTAAATGTTTTTTGTGTATCTGCATTGGTCTTAGACCCCTTTTAATGATTGTATTAACTCAGGAGCTCAGGTCGTACCTTAGCTATCTCAGAGCACACTGGCTGAATGTTGGCGCCCCTGGCAGCAATGCCTTTACTTGCGCTGTAACCAGCTTTGGTTCCTGGTGTTCGTAGCAGTCTGTAGCTGTCCTTCAGAGGGAGACTGCTCACATGTATGGGTGGGGCTTTCTTGTTTTTAGGGTGATAAATGTCTTTTCCCCCTTTTCCCTTAACGTCCGTGCCGGTGAGGGTGGGTGGTTTAGCGATGTTTGAACTAGCATGTTACGTGTAGTAGTTGTGGGTGGGAGGGTCGTTCGGTTTTGTTTTAATGGATCTTGTTTGATACAGTCCATTAGCGCTCTCATGCCTGGTCAGCCAAAAAAGAGAAGCAGCAGCTTTAATTTTTATGTAACTGTAGAATACACGACCCACTTCGGTCTTTTTGTTTTAAGAGAAGTGAACGCATACCTTTCCTGGTGGGATTCACAGAGGCGTGTTGCCTGATGCCAGGATGACTAAGTTAAGTGTCTTACGCTGGACAAGCTGATTGAAGGAACACACTGCCTCCCCTGGCAGCAGAGCCCTCGGTGCCTCTGCCCCTTTTGGGATTGTGGTGGCATTTCGCAGAGCTTGTCCCGGCACTGGGTGGCTAGGGGGATTCCCCCCACCCCCAAACCTCAAGGCAAAAGTGTATTGTTTTTTATTTTTATTTTTAATTTTTTTATTTTTGCAAGCCCCTTCCTCCCCTTGTCGGGCTTTTACCTTTAAAACCTTAAATGTTACTATTGCCAGCCGCAGGCATGACGGGCAACGAGCGTGGGTGAAGAGCCTGTGGAAGAGCGTTCCAAACCTCCTGTGAGCTAAGAGGCGTCTGAATGTATCTCTGTGGTCCACAGAGAAGGCTGGGGGAGTAGCAAGGAGATGCTGTATCAGCTACTGCAGCCTTAAAACAAAGCCGGTGTCTCTTTGGACTTTAAAAGTGTCCCTATGCAGCTTATTTTATTTTTGTTTAATCAAATAAACAGAGGGTTGTTCCATGAGAACTTGTGTCCGTGTGATCTTTCCATCTGGATTAGGTATGGAAGTACCACTCCCGGTGGGGACAGGGGGACTCCGGGTCTGGCTGTCCCGGGACTTTGCATGAGCACCCGTGCTAAAGTGGTGTTGCTAGTGTTTTAGGAAGAAAACAGAACAAAACAGACTAGGGGCTCTACATTCACACCATCACACACACACACTCACTTGTAAATGGCTGTGTGTGTCTGTATTTATGCAGGCTCTATATTCCTGTCCTTCAGTTTCCCATGGAAGGAGAGTAACAGCTGTCTGTCCAGAGGGTAAGTGGCTGTGTGACTCACAAGCTGCCACTGCTGCTTCCTCTCCTCTGGTGGGATTGGAAAGTCGTTTCAGGCCTGCAAAGATGGCTCTGCAGTTAGAGCCCAAGGACCCAAATCCAGTTCCAGAGAACCTGATGCCCCCTGACCTCTGAGCACCTGGCACACACGTGTGCAGCCAGACATGGAGGTAAAACACACAAAGTTTGGGTTTTTTTATTTTTAAGATTCAGCTATGGGCTGAAAAGATGGCTCAGCGTTTAAGAGCACTGACTACTGTTCTGAAGGTCCTGAGTTCAAGTCCCAGCAATCACATCCATCTGTAATGAGATCTGACGCCCTCTTCTGGTGTGTCCGAAGACAGCTACAGTGTACTTACATATAATAAATCTTTAAGATTCAGCTGAGCCCTGTGAGTGCTTGGCTAGCCTTGGAATTTGCTTTGAGTGGAGTGTAGATGAATCTTAACCTGTTTCTCAAAGCAGGTAGCCTCTGGTTTGGGTAGAGGCCATCAGGGACTGGAGGTGACCCACCAGATAGATTCACTACATTTTCCATAAAAGTGTGACTTGTCGCTCTCCGAAGGTGGCTGGGTGGAGAACTCTGGCATTGAACACCTGCTGAGAGATTTCTGGAGAGCCCTGTGAGTTCGTGGTTGGACTCAGCCTCTGTCCCTCTTCCCCATCTCCTTTTATTTATGTTACCCGTAACTGGGCACCGTGGAAGTCTGTCAGATTTGAGGGTTTGCAGGACAGGGTCCTCCACATTTTCCTAAGGCCTGGTGTGGAAATAGACCAAGCCAAGTGAGTTGTGAAGCAAAGACTAAAGTTCCTGGGCTGTCAAGATGGCTCAGCAGGGAAAAGTGACTGCTGCCAAGCCTGGGACCCATGTGGTAGACGTTATCCTGATCCGTAGTGCTGTGGCATGTGTGCGCTCACATTCCAGGTGGTTTATATTTTGAGACAGGGTTTCCCTGTAACCCTGGCTGTCCTGGAACTCATGAAATCTACTTGTTTCTGCCACCCACGTATATCCACCACCTGTCTTTAGTTCCATGTGATTCCCACCATCTCTGGCCCAGTGAGCTAAGATCTAAAGGGCTGAACTAACCACTCCTTGGGAGGCCCCTAACTGATCCTGAGCAAGCATTAATAATAAATACAAACCAAGTATTTTACAGGGATATGGGGGGAGGTTGGAGCCTTTGCTTCTTGCTGGTATGGTTGCAGAATCGGGCAGATGAACAGGGTTTAGCTGTTTCATACGGTGAACATAGCCACATACATGTCTAAGGGAACTGCACACCTCCATGGAAACGTTACTGTGTGAATCTCAGCACTGGTAGCCTGATAACCAGGAAGTACAGGCAGGAGGAAAAGTCCCTCCATGGGGTATTCAAAGGGTAGGGATATTGCAGTGGATTCAGAGGAAGGATCAGATGTTATGATATATAAGTGGAGCTTAAATGGGTCGGGTGGGCACGTCATTTCGTGTACGAAGAGCTGGGAGGCAGATACACGAGGTGGGAAGGAACGGGAGCTGGAGGCTTTGCACACAGGATCTGCACAGTTCTCTGATGTGTGTGCAAATGATCAGAAGTGTGTTGCTCATCTTAGTAATTCCAGGTAAGTACAATTCTGCCTGGGCGTCTTCCAGGACCTTCTGATTCTCGTTACTCGGGTGGGGTGGGGATGGGGAGGAAGTGGCAAGTATGTGCTGTGGACTGAAGGCACCAGAGTGAACCTCCGAATGGTTGGGACAGCTTACTGGAGTTCTCTCCACAGTACTGGCTCAAGGGTTCTAATGCACTGAGCCATTTCACCCGGCCCTTACTTTGAGGGAACTCGGATAATCAGTACAAAATACCTGTGTGTATAAAGAATCATCTTCAGGAGTGTCAACAGGGTGTCTAGAAAGGGTAAAGGTGCTTGCAGCCAAATGTGTACACACACACACACTCAAGCAGATGCACTTGTGTATAACCCGAGAATGCCTGGTGTCTGAGGAAGCACAAAGAGGGGCCTCTGATTCCCTGGAACAGCCACCAGACTTGGACTCTTCATTCTCCTGCCTCAGCCTCCCATGTTTGTAGAGTTACACTTGTGTCCCCACGCCCAGTGTAAAAGCAAACACTTAGAGTTACACTTGTGTCCCCACGCCCAGTGTAAAAGCAAACACTTTCAGAAGAACGTGGTTAGAAAGAGCCCTTTGGGGTGTGGCTAGGGGACTGGTAGTCCTTGAAGTATTGACAGATGTAAACCTGACATTGTTAGGTGGGCTTTTTTTTTTTTTATTTACACACTTGCCTATAATGTGAATGCATTTTCTACTCTGTTAGCCCTCGTGGGACCTGCTAGGACAGATAGCCCAGCAACACTTTTATTGTTCCTGGGTGGAGTAGTTTCCTGGGGTTTCACTGGAGAGGTGGCAATTTTTATTTCAGGCAAGGAGACTTTAAAAAGTCCTTTTGTTAAAAACAACACCACCACCTTAGGACCAAGTTGGCTGATGTCAGCCCTGCAAGATGCAGTTTTGCTTTAGGAGATTATTCTTCATAAGGCAACTTGGATAGATGAATTATTGATTATTGACCCATCGCTGTTGGAAGCGAGCTTGGTAAAAAACTGAACCAGAAGCCCGGTGTGGTGGCGCAAACTTTTAATCCCAGCACTCGGGAGCCAGAGGCAGGCGAATTTCTGAGTTCTAGGCCAGCCTGGTCTACAGAGTGAATTCCAGGACAGCCAGGGCTACACAGAGAAACCCTGTCTCAAAAAACCGAAACAAACAAGCAAACAAAGAAATGAACTGAACCTTCAGAACGGACCAAACTCTTGAGTTTGGGCCCACAGCTCACACACAGGACCATCGGGTGGGAGCCGAAGGGTGAAGGCTTCACCTGAGTGTGCCACTCTTGTGCAATCGCACTCCGTTGGGACTCCAACTGCTTCCTAGTATATGACAAAATTCTTCCTAGGGCCATGAAGCAGTCTGCTGCCACAGATAAGGAAGGAGCCCAAGGCAGACCAAAGTACAGATACCACCAAAGTCCAGCCTGGTGAAGCAATGGGTTTTATTGAAGTCACTTACAGGAATGTGGGTGAGGGGTAACACTTACAGAGATGTTTAAAAGACAGCTGCATCATGAAGGCCCGCCCCAGCATGGGTGACAGTTCTCAGGAGCACACTGCACAGCCTGCAGGCAACGAAGCAGGTCGGGGACTTCTTCCCAGGCGCCTCGGTTGATCCTATCTCTTCCAGCTCGTCTGGTTTCTGCTTCTTCCAGGCAGCTGCTCTGGTCTGAGTCATCTTGCAGATTCCCTTCTCTTGAGTCTTGGAAACTCAGCTTGTCTGAGTTGCCCCCTCGGCTCTATGTGCTGGGCCCTGCTTACTACTGCAGGGAGAGGAGTGATCTGGTTGAAGGAGCTCCCCTGCAGGCTGGAGAGTTTTCATCGGGAGACTTACACACACTTCCTGAGAAGGCACAGCCACCAGGTGCCAGGGAGGCACGTGGAGCTGCAAGTACCAGAAAAGTATGGTGTGTCGCAATAAAAACCCCCCGAACAAAAATCTGTAAATTGAAAATGGAAAAAAATATTGGGAGCTAGGAGTATTAGTGGGTCCTGGCACTGGGGAGGCAGAGGCAGGTGGATCTTTTGAGTTAAATGCCAGGCATGTCTACAGAGTGGATCTCAGTATATAGCCAAGCTGTGTAGTGAGACCCTATCTCGGAAGCAGAAAAATCAGGTTTCTCTCCCTCCAACCTTCAGAAGTACCCAAGAAAAGTGAGGTTGTCTGGAAGCCATGCCCTTTTGAGGTTTGCTATCCTGTTACTTTCAAAAAAGGAGCCTCATTGCGCATGCATGCGCGCGGTGTGTGTGTGTGTGTGTGTGTGTGTGAGATGCGAGTGCGCGCACATGCGCATACGCATGCTACAGAGCCTCATGTGGCAGGCAGAAGATAATTTCTAGAAGTCAATTCTCTATCTCCCAGTGGCTTCTGGCAATCCAGCTTAGATCACTAGGCTTCCACATGGAAAGCTGTTTTACCTCAGTGGCCCTACACGATACTTCAAAAACAAAAAGATTTTAATGTAACTTCCCCCTTGATTTTTATCTTCACATTCATTTTCAGGATACTTGTCATCCTAACTTATCCTAGATCACAGAGGATGCAAGCCTGGCACTGACTCTCAAGCCCTTCCCTGAGGTTTGTGGAAAAGACATTGGACTGAGAGAGAAGGTTCTAGAAAGAGTGAAATGAGTTCATTGTGTGGGGGTCGGGGGAGGTAAGGGGACATTTCAATGAGCACTTGTAGCCCATATGTTCTGGTCAGGGGGAAGGGGAGGGGTTTGGGAGCTTAAACCTTGCTCAACAATTAAAGAGCCCAGTGTGGTGGATGAAGCAGGCCTGGAGGGAGGACTGCAGACAGGCGGGAAGAGACCTGAGAGCAGAGCTTTGGTAGGGACCAGGAGGAGTTGAAGGCTGGTTCTAATTCATAGGTCTGTACCAGCTGTGTTCCTGACTCCTGTATCCAGTTCTGCAGGATCAAGGGAGGGTGTTTCTCATCCTGAATGTATCATGTCCTCTCAGGACATTCTGTGGGCTTGATGTGGTCAAAAACCTATCTGCATTTGGGGTTTACATTTCTTCTAAGTAAACCACAAGCTTTGGCCCAAGTCACTAAGCCCCGCCCTGGCTTGCTGCTCTAGAGCTCATCCATCCAATCTGTAAGCTTTCCTGGCAGCTCTTCAATTGCATAGTGGGTGGCGGTAGCCATTGTGACAATGTCACGCGCCTGAAGAAAGATATGTCTTGCTTAAGGTGTTGGTGGTGGACGCTTCAGTCTTTTATTGCGATAGGGAGATAGGGTATCCTGTGTAGCCTTGGCTAGAGCCCAACTCAAGATCTCGGAGTGCTGAGATTATAGCGTACCTTTTTTTTTTTTTTTTTTTTTTTTTGGTTTTTCGAGACAGGGTTTCTCTGTATATCCCTGGCTGTCCTGGAACTCACTTTGTAGACCAGGCTGGCCTTGAACTCAGAAATCCGCCTGCCTCTGCCTCTTGAGTGCTGGGATTAAAGGCGTGCGCCACCACGCCCGGCTATAGCGTACCTTTTTTAAAAAGTCATTTAAAAAAGGGGGAGTTTGTGAGGCAGATGGGGCCAGGTGAATGAAAGCGGCTTCCAGAGTCTTTGTCTCAGGCTCAGGGTTCAGTAGCTGGCCCCAGGTATAAAAAAATGGTGTGTGTGTGTGTGTGTGTGTGTGTGTGTGTGTGTGTGTGTATACACTTAGTTGCGGGTCCCACGGAGGCCAGAAGAGAGAACTGGATCCGCTCCAGAGCTGGAGTTAGATGTGTTCTGAGCCGCCTCTGGGTACTGGGAACCCAATTCAGGCCCTTTTGGAAGACCATCCAGGGCTCTTAACTGCAGAGTCATCTGTGCAGCCAGGGATCCACGGAGTCAGAGATGGAGGAGAGGTCATGAAATTGCATCATAAACACAGACCACTGTTTTTTCTCTGGTGGGTGGAGAAGCAGGGATTTGAGTCTGGTACACACGTGCCCTGCCTCCCAGCACCCGAAAAGTAGGGCAGGCAAGATGGCTCTGCAGGGAAAGGTATCTGGTGCCACAGCAGAATGTACATAGACAACCTACATTTCTGGACAGGATGAAAGCAGTTGTGGTTTGACCTCTAGCATGCTATCACACACACACAAATAAATAATCACTTAAAAGGTTTTCTTTTGAGATGGGATTTTACTAGGTAGACCAGGCTGGATTTGAACCCAGAGAGATTAGCCTGTCTCCCGCTCAAGAGTGCTGGGATTAGAAACATGTCTCTACATGCCCTCCATTTCCAACTCTAATAATGAAACCATTTCCTAAAGGATGGTAAACTGGAAAACGCTGCCATCTGCTGGCCGTTATAGTTACTAGGCAACAGCCCATCTGGAGCTATGAGACCAACCCAGGATGCCAGAGCGGTATGGATGGAGTGATGGAGGAGTGTCTGGAGGGGGGAGTTTGTGAGACAGATCGGGCCAGGTGAATGAAAGCGGCTTCCAGAGTCTTTGTCTCAGGCTCAGGGACAAGGTTCAGTAGCTGGTCCCAGGTATAAAAAAATGGGGAGGGCTGGAGAGATGGCTCAGCGGTTAAGAGCACTGACTGCTCCTCCAGAGGTCCTGAGTTCAAATCCCAGCAACCACATGGTGGCTCACAACCATCCGTAATGAGATCTGATGCCCTCTTCTGGGATGTCTGAAGACAGCTACAGTGTACTTACATATAATAAATAAATAAAATCTAAAAAAATAAAAATAAAAAAATGGGGAGACCCCAAGAGGGGAAAGGAGCTGATTTCTAGGTGCACTTGCGGCTAGGGCGGTTCCCAGCAGCCACCTTGGCAGAGGAGGCCCTCCCTCAGCCGAGATGCTCAGTTTTGTTAGTTCAAGCCCAGTCTGGTCTACAAAGTAAGTTCCTGTCGCGTAAGCTCTCAACCAGCAAGAACAACACGACACAGTTGGATTCTTCTCAACAGCCTTTATTGCAGGAACGCCTCGATGCTTCTATGGGGACCCCGGGCGCCCAGGGAGCCCTGCTTATATGCACCCCAGCACAGGAGAAGGCTCCGTGGCCCCCTGGGATTGGTCAGTCTGCGGCACCCAATTTGCATGCACCCGCTAGGGAGGGGTTGGCGCCAAATTCGAATTGACGCCTGCGCAGTGGTGTTGTTTATGACAACGGCAACCAGAAACCGGCGCCATCTTGGAGTTGGCTTCCCACAAGTTCCAGTACAGCCAGGGTACACAGAGAAACCGTCTCAAGAAAACAAAAAAACCCAAACAAACAAAAAAGGATCGCCACCTTGTTTCTGCATTCCCTGGCCAAAGATTAGAATGGACCCCCAACCTTTGCTACTTCTGTAGCAGGCAGACACAATCATATTTATGAGTTTGTTGACTCCCAGCAACGTTGCTAATCCCCGTGATTTTTGTCCTGTTTTTTTCATCCTTGAGCTGCTTATATATGTTTTTCATTATATTACTTTTTTTTTTTTTTTGGTTTTTCGAGACAGGGTTTCTCTGTGTAGCCTTGGCTGTCCTGGAACTCACTTTGTAGACCAGGCTGGCCTCGAACTCAGAAATCCGCCTGCCTCTGCCTCCCGAGTGCTGGGATTAAAGGCGTGCGCCACCACGCCCGGCTACTTTTTTTTTTAAGCCGGGCGTAGTGGGACCCACTTTTAAACCCAGAATTTGGGTGTCAGAAGCTGGAGCGATCTCTGTTAGTTCTAGCATGATATTGAATTCCTGACAGATAGTACTACATGGTGAGATGATGTCTTTTAAAAAATAAGATTGATTTATTTTGTGCAGATACGTGTTTTTTGTGCATGTGCTCTCAAATAGGACATTGGTTTCCCTGGAACCGGGAGGGAGTCTGCACCATGGGGCTGCTGGAAACTGAATCTGGGTCCTTAAGAGCAGTAAGTGTTACTAACAGCGGAACCATCTGTATCTTTGACTCATTAAACTTTTCGGTTTTTTTTTTTAAAGATTAATTTATTTATTATATGTAAGTACACTGTAGCTATCTTCAGACACAGCAGAAGAGGGCGTAAGATTTCATTACAGGTGGTTGTGAGTCACCATGTGGTTGCTGGGACTTGAACTCAGGACCCTCGGAAGAGCAGTCAGTGCTCTTAACCACTGAGCCATCTCTCCAGCCCTCGTTAAATTTCGTTGACAACGTTTGTATTTTTGATTCTTGAGGTAGGATCCTTGAATTAGTACATATGGCTGAGAATGACCCCTCCTCTGCCTCTACTTCCCAAGTGTTATATAAGCACATACCACCATGTCCAATTTGGGCTCCGTTTTTGAGTCCCTGGCTTGATCCAGTCACCTCGCCTGTTAGCAGCAAAATTTACATTCCAAATCTTTTCCTTAGGCAAGCTCTGGAACCACTCTGTAGAAACCCCATTCGCCTCGGGCCGGGGGTTAGACAGCAGGAGTCAGCCCAGTAGTTCCCAGTTACTGCAATTAGCCCATCTACAAAGCGCCCAACTAACCCTCACCCGCAAGAACTTCCCACACTGCTTCCTAGCGCTCTGTGCAGCCTTCTTCACCTGGCCGATTTCTCTCACTTCTAGCTGTTTCTGGATACTTAGCCACTGGACTGAAGCCTCAGCGTTTCTGCAGCAGGGTGCCAGGGTCTCCTCCTGGAGGGGTGAGGGCGTGGGCTTCGCGTTACTCTGCGCTGCTCCCATGGGTAGCCCGAAGCGTTTACTTCTCGTCTTTCTTTTTTTTTTTTTATTTTTTATTTTTAATATTTTTATTACATATTTTCCTCAATTACATTTCCAATGCTATCCCAAAAGTCCCCCATAGCGCCCCTCACTTCCCTACCCACCCATTCCCATTCTTTTGGCCCTGGCATTCCCCTATATTGGGGCATATAAAGTTTGCAAGTCCAATGGGCCTCTCTTTCCATTGATGGCCGACTAGGCCATCTTTCGATACATATGCAGCTAGAGACAAGAGCTCCGGGGTTCTGGTTAGTACATCATGTTGTTCCAACAATAGGGTTGCAGATCCCTTTAGCTCCTTGGGTACTTTCTCTAGCTTCTCCATTGGGAGCCCTGTGATACATCCAATAGCTGACTGTGAACATCCACTCCTGTGTTTGCTAGGCCCCGGCATCGTCTCACAAGAGACAGCTATATTTGGGTCCTTTCAGCAAAATCTTGCTAGTGTATGCAATGGTGTCAGACTTCTCGTCTTTCCTGTTGGAATCAGTCCTGGTACACCAGGGGGCGCTACAGCTCCATGTTGAACGCTGGCCTGGCCTGGTGGTGGATGGGTAGGCTTTTTATTGAGTTTTGCTTTTCCCGGCTGCTCCTTTCTCAGAAATCAAGTTTAAGGTGTCTATGGAAGTGTCAAGAGGAGGACTGTAGGCCCAACTATGGCTCCCGGGCTTGTGATATTTCATCTTCCCTCTCTGACTTCCTGTGTCTTCACATATGATCTGGTCATTGTAAAAATCTTTACTACTTGTATACGTGCTTATTATTAAATTTTATCTTTGTCAATTCCATACATTACACAATGCATTATGGCTACCTGCTCGATCCTGTTTTTGATTTGTAGTTTACTGCTGCTTTTTGTTTGTTTGTTTGTTTTGTTTTGTTTTCCAGACAGGGTTTCTCTGTATAGCCCTGGCTGTCCTGGAACTCACTTTGTAGACCAGGTTGACCTCGAACTCAGAAATTTGCCTGCCTCTGCCTCCTGAGTTCTGGCAGGTACCACTGCCCGGCTACTGTTGCTTTTTTAAAAAAAGATTTGCCGGGCATGGTGGCGCACGCCTTTAATCCCAGCACTTGGGAGGCAGAGGCAGGCGGATTTCTGAGTTCGAGGCCAGCCTGGTCTACAGAGTGAGTTCCAGGACAGCCAGGACTACACAGAGAAACCCTGTCTTGAAAAACCAAATAAATAAATAAATAAATAAATAAATAAAATAAAATAAAAAAAGATTTATTTGCTGGGCGTGATGGCACACACCTTTAATCCCAGCACTCAGGAGGCAGAGCCAGAGGCAGGCGGATTTCTGGATTCGAGGCCAGCCTGGTCTACAAAGTGAGTTCCAGGGCAGCCAGAGGTACACAGAGAAACCCTGTCTCAAAAAAGAAAAAAAAAAAGATTTATTTATTTTTAGTCAGGTGTAGTGGCACACACCTTTAATCCTACACTTCAGAAGCAGAGGCAGGCAGATCTCTGAATTTCAGGGCAGCTGAGGCTACAAACTTCATGTCTCCTGCCCCAGAAAAACAATGTTTATTTATTCTCACTTGTATGTGTATGAGGTTTTGGCCTACATATATGTAAGTGTGCCACATGTGTGCAGTAGCCACAGAGACGAAGAGAGTGTCAGGTCCCCTAGAAATGGAGCTACAGACACTTGGGTACAGAGAGCTGGTGACAGGTCCTCTGTAAGAGCAGCCAGTGCTCTTGGCCGCACGGCTGTCTCTTCTGACCCTGATGTTTCGTTTGAAATCCTCCCTGCAGGAAGGTCTCGTGGTTCTTCAGGAGTGGGGATGCACTATGCCAGGCTGCCTGCTGGTTACCTCTGGGGTAGTAGCAGCTTGCCCATCTCACAAGCCTGAAAGCTGCCCTGGGTCTCAAGATCAACTCATGCTCCCCTGGCAGCTCAGTCATTTCCGGTTTCGTTTATATGGATGGAGGTTTTGCCTCCATGTATGTTGCTGCGTCGAGCTTGTGCCACGTCTAGGAGAGGGCAGCAAATCCTCTGAAAATGGAATTACCTGACGAAGTCACCTTCTCAGTCAGACGCACACCATTAAATCAACTTTCCCCTCCTCTGCATGTTTTTGTTTGGTTTGCTGTTTTGGGTTTGTTTTTGTTTTTGCTTGTTTTGTTGTTGGTTGCTTTGTTTTGTTTCTTGTTGGTTTTTGTTTTTGGCCTTCTCCCAGAGTTGAAGACCTAATCAAGGGACTCGTGCTCACAGTTTTTCTTTTTTTAAACAACTGCCCCGTGTGGTCCTGCCATTAGACCCAGGGCTTTGATCACACTAAGCAAATCCTCTGCCTCCGTGCTCCATCCCTAACCCACAACATATATATTTCACAACTTGAAAAGCCTTAAAGTTTTTCTTTTTATTCTTCCTCCCTGTCCCTTCCCTCCATCCCCTCCCATCCATTCTTTCTTGAGGCAGATTCACATGTAGTTCAGGTTAGCCTTAAACACACTATGTAGCCCAGGATGACCGCCTGCCTCCACCTCCCACGTGCTGGGATCACAGTCTACACCGCTGCACCTCGCTCTTACCTTCTTGTCATTTTTCTTCCCTGCTACAGAAGAAACTACACCAGCCTAGCTTTGCGTTTGGGGAAATGAGTCACTCAGCTTTTTTTTTTTTTTTTCTTTCTTCTTCCTTTTGTCAAGAAGCCCCACATGGGTGAGGGGAGAGTTGGTATGTCACAGTGTCACAGGAAGTCACATACCCTTCAAAGCACCTGTGCTGCTTCTAGGATCCTGGCATTGCCTCACAGACTGTCTTCAGGATCACTTTCAGAAGAGCAAGGTAGGTGGAGACAGGGACATTTGCGGGACTTGTGGCTGTGCTGCTGCAGGTGCCTGTGGCTTCGGGGAGCACGGACGGACAGGTGACTAGCTACCTGCCCGGCCCCACACTCAGGCTTTGTTTTGTTTGTTAATTTATCTTGTTGTATGTGTAAGAATGTTTTGCCTGCATATATGTAAGTGCCCACGTGTGTGCTTGTGCCTGAGGAGGTTGTAAGAAAAGGAAAAGGGCCTCGGATCCCCTGGAATTGGGGTTACAGATGGTTGCGAGCCACCATCCCGGTGTTAGAAATTGAAGCCATGTCCTCTTCCAGAGCAGCCAGGGACCTTAGCCACTGAGCCATCTCACCAGCTTCACACTCAGGCTTCTTTTTTTTTTTTTTTTTTATTTGGTTTTTCGAGACAGGGTTTCTCTGTGTAGCCCTGGCTGTCCTGGCACTCACTTTGTAGACCAGGCTGGCCTCGAACTCAGAAATCCGCCTGCCTCTGCCTCCCGAGTGCTGGGATTAAAGGCGTGCGCCACCACGCCCGGCAGGCTTCTTAATCTTGCTGGTGCTGGCCTCTGTCTTGGAGAACACACACTTCCTACCTGTCTGCAGGGAGGTCACATGAGGCTTCACCAGCCAGGCATCCACTCTGGACTCGGCTCATGCCCTCAACGCTGACGAGGACTGCAAACTTTTCTGCTTGTTCCAGCATGGAATATCACAAACCCAGGAATCACAGCATCGTAGGCAACTTACTTACTTACTTAGTAATTTTCTTTTGAAACGTATTTGATTACATTTCTTTATGTAGTGCAGGTATATATGGATGGGTGTGTGTACCTATATACCGAGGGTGCCTGTGTCAGAGGATAATTTGCAGGAGTCTGTTTTTTTCTACCATGTAAGACCAAGGAATTAAACTCAGGGTTAAGCAGATGTCTCCATTTGCAGAGCATCCTCTTGGCTTCACTTGGTTTTGAGAGTCAGATACAGTGCAGGCTGGCCTCACCCTCAGTGTTGCTGAGCATGGCCTTGAACTTCTGGCCTTCCTGCCTCTGCCTCTGCCTCTCAAGTGCTGGCATATATGTATGAGCCAGTAGACTGGACTATCCTTTTTGTTTGCCGGTTTGTTCTTCTGAGCCTATCTTCATTCTTCTGTTTTACTGAATTTTTCCCCCCTTTAAACCTTACTGATAAAATGATAGCAACACAAGATAGTTGTTAGTCACTGACAAGCCTCCCAGGAGACTCTCCCATGTGACAAGTCTTCATCATGCTTTTCCAAGAAAAAAACCCAAAAAACCCAAAGAAATAAAAAACTCTTTTGAAAAACACCAGGGGCTGGGGTGATGGTTCAGTGGGCAATGCATTCACACCTAAAGCACGGGGCCTTGAGCTCTCCAGAAGGTGAGTAAAAGCCAGGAGTGGCTGTGCACGCCTAGGACCTCACAGCCCTCCCCCGCGGTGGAGACGGGTAAATGGAAGGTTCCTTGGCCAGCCTGTCTTCCCAAAACAGACAGTCCTGGTATTGAGACTGTATCTCAAAAAACAAGGTAGAGAGTGATAGCAAAAGACACCTCTGGCCTCCATTAACACAGGCATGGCTGAATGACCGCACACACAGATGTGTGCACATGTGTACACCGCATACACATAGAAACAGTAGAGTGTTCAGGCGTGCAGAACTGAAGCTATGGGGAGAGATTAGATGTGAATTACTGAACAAAGCGAGAAGGGTTTAACAGGGACTGACAGGATGCCACAGAGACAGGAATCAGGAAGTGAGGGGGGTGGTCCTGGGTCGGGAAATCGCTCATGCCACATGTCCCGGGTGAGTCTGTGAGTGAGCAACTGTTAAAAAACATTTTCACATGTGTATCCATGACTAATGCATTCATTTTTAAACTTGATCATCTACCTGTGTGTCTGTCTATTTGAAAAAGGGTTTCTCTGTGTAGCCCTGGCTGTCCTGGAACTCACACTGTAGACCAGGCTGGCCTCGGACTGAGAAATCTGTCTGCCTTTGCCTGGGATCAAAGGTGTGTGGCACCACCTTTGGCTATTTATTTTTTAACTAAAAAAAACCAAGGCATATTGTGTGTGTGTGTGTGTGTTCACCACAGTGCCAGTGTGGACATCAAATGACAAGGGTGGCACCTGGCTCCCATCTTTTATCCTGTAAGGAGTCCAAGAAATTGAATGCAGATTGTCAGGCATAGTGACAGGTATCCTAGCCCACTGACCCATGTCTTCTGCCTAAGTTTTTTGTTTGTTTGTTTTAAATTTTTATTTATTTGTTTAATTTTATGTGTACGGGTAGTTAGGCTGCTTTGTGCATTGGTGCCTTAGGAGACCATAAGGGGGTATCGGATCCCCTGAAACTGGAGTTATAGATGATTGTGAGCTATAGTGTAGGAACTGGGAACCAAATCTGGGTCCTCTGGGGGAAGAGCAACCAGGATTCCTAACCACTGAGCCACCTCTCTAATCCTATCTGTTCCTTTTTTGAGACAAGGTCTATCTATATAGCCCTGGCTGACCTGGGAACTCTCTACAAATATAAGGCTGGCCTTAAACTCGCAGAGTTCTGCCTGTCTCTGCCTCCTGAGTGCTGGATTCTCCTTCAATTCTGTGGTTTCCAGGGGTCAGTGAGGCTCAGTGTCAAGTGCCTTTACCTGATAGGTCATCCCGCTGGCCACAGAGACCATCCATTGGAAACCCATTATAAACTGTACCGCCTGGGGCGGGGTTGGGGCTACTATCCCCATCTATCCATGAGTGACATGAGCTTCTCAGCAGAAAGGCAGAAGTCCAGAATGTGAGCAACCCATCTGTCTGACTCCCAAAGCTGACATGATTTCTAGTTGACCTTTAGGTCCCTTCTGGACAGGGAATATGACAATTTGGGGTGACATCACGTGCAGCTACCTTGCATTTAGCACTCTTGACTTATTTCCACCCTCACAGGCAGCTCAACTGTTTTCATTGGCTTCTCCTGCTGGTACCCGGAGCCTGACGATTCCAAAGATGAATGCCACAGATGTCACAGACACCACCCAGGATGAAACTGTGTACAATAGTTACTACTTCTACGAAAGCATGCCAAAGCCTTGCACCAAGGAAGGCATCAAGGCGTTTGGGGAGGTCTTCCTGCCTCCTCTCTACTCCTTGGTCTTCTTGTTGGGTCTGTTTGGAAATTCTGTTGTGGTTCTGGTCCTGTTCAAATACAAGAGGCTCAAGTCCATGACGGATGTGTACCTGCTGAACCTGGCCATCTCGGATTTGCTGTTCGTACTGTCCCTCCCGTTCTGGGGCTACTATGCCGCCGACCAGTGGGTTTTTGGACTAGGTCTGTGCAAGATTGTTTCATGGATGTACCTGGTGGGCTTCTACAGCGGCATCTTCTTCATCATGCTCATGAGCATAGACAGATACCTGGCCATCGTGCACGCGGTATTCTCCTTGAAAGCAAGGACCCTGACCTATGGCGTCATCACCAGCCTGATCACATGGTCAGTGGCTGTGTTTGCCTCCCTCCCAGGCCTCTTATTCAGCACTTGCTACACAGAGCACAACCACACGTACTGCAAAACCCAGTACTCGGTCAACTCGACGACGTGGAAAGTCCTCAGCTCCCTGGAGATCAATGTTCTGGGGCTACTCATCCCCCTGGGTATCATGCTGTTTTGCTATTCCATGATCATTAGGACTCTGCAACACTGTAAGAATGAGAAGAAGAACAGAGCAGTTCGGATGATCTTCGCCGTGGTGGTCCTCTTCCTCGGCTTCTGGACGCCGTACAACGTGGTGCTTTTCCTGGAGACGTTGGTAGAGCTTGAAGTCCTGCAGGACTGCACCTTGGAGAGGTACCTAGACTATGCCATCCAGGCTACAGAAACCCTAGCCTTCATTCACTGCTGCCTTAACCCTGTCATTTACTTCTTTCTCGGGGAGAAATTCCGCAAGTACATCACCCAGCTCTTCAGAACATGCCGGGGTCCCCTCGTGCTCTGCAAACACTGTGACTTCCTCCAGGTCTACTCGGCTGACATGTCCAGCTCCTCTTACACGCAGTCCACCGTGGATCATGACTTCCGTGACGCTTTGTAAGGTGTGAATGGGGGTAACATGGCGTTAACAAGCTCCACACACCCAGAACCTTCTTGCCTTGTTTCAGTCAGGGTGCCCTGAACAGGTCTCTGAGGAAGAAAACAAGTAAAACCAAGACCGTGGCAAGATGGTTTCTCACCCTGCAGGTGGCTCCCAAGAGGTTCAGAGCCCTGCTGGGTGGAGGAAATTACCCTTTCATGACAATGAGCCCTTGAGTGGATCTCTAGTTTTGTTGAACTACCTTGAATTCTTGGACATGCTGTATTCCATAAAGCCAGATGTCTGGAGAAATGAAGATCTGACATCTTGATTCTCTTATTATAGAGGATGCATTGAAGCCTGGTTACAAGTGTAGAGATAAGGGTGTTGAGACAATCCCTTCTCCACTTGACACAAGGCTTGTAGAACACACATCTGTTGAAATGTCTGTGCAGTTTGGCTTTCTGGTATGTTTTAATTGTGATAGGTGTTTGTTCAGCTTGTAGAAGAAGCTCATTGGTGCAGAGAAGGGTGAAATTCCTTTGTAATTCTAGCTACTCCGGGGATAAGGCCAAGAGATCTTAGATTCAAGGATGGCCTGGACAATAAAGTGAAAGCCTGTCCCCAAACCAAACCAAACCCAAACCCAAATCAAAACCAAAATGAAAGGCAAGCAATACCCTAAAAGTTAGCTCTGAAATGCTCTTGTGAGCACCCTAAATTCATCTTTCTTTTCATTTTCTTTTATTTCCTCCTCTTCCTCTTTCCTTCTCCTCCTCCTTCACCTTTCTTTCTTCTTCTTCTTCTTCTTCTTCTTCTTCTTCTTCTTCTTCTTCTTCTTCTTCTTCTTCTTCTTCTTCTCCTTCTCCTTCTCCTTCTCCTTCTCCTTCTCCTTCTCCTTCTCCTTCTCCTTCTCCTTCTCCTTCTCCTTCTCCTTCTCCTTCTCCTTCTCCTTCTCCTTCTCCTTCTTCTCCTCCTCCTCCTTCTTCTAACTGTTATTGGGTATTGGGCATGGTGGCGAGTGTCTTTAATCCCAGCATTCGGGAGGCAGAGGCAGGAGTATCTCTGAGTTCGAGGCCAGCCTGGTCTACAAATCTAGTTCCAGGACAGCCAGGGCTACACAGAGAAACCCTGTCTTGCAAAAAAGCAAACAAACAAAAATGTAAACTGGATGAGCCTGTGGTGGGCACACCTTTAATCCCAGCGCTCGACAGGCCAGGCAGGTGGATTTCCGTAAGTCGAGGCCAGCCTGGTCTACAGAGCTAGTTCCAGACCAGCCAAGGCTATTTAGTAAGACTTTGTCTTGAAAAGAAAGGAGGAAAGAAAGAAAATAGTAAATGTATTAATAAAGTATGACAATATTCCTTTAATCACTTTAAAGGGTCATGTCAACTATTGAGACACAAATAATCAGTTAAAAACCATTATAGGTAGGGTGTTAAAATAACTATCAAATTATGAAGTTGTAAGAAACATCCTTTGTAAAATATTGGCTCCAGTTTCTGAATACTAGTTGTATCAAAAGTTAGAACAGTCAGGGTTTGATGGTACTCACCTTTAATTTCAGCACTCCAGAGGCCGGGGCAGGAGGGTCTCTATGAGTTCAAGTCTCGCCTGGTCTACAGCATGAGTTCCAGGACAGATAACATTAGAACAGTTATTCTTACGTTATCTTAATTGTTTAATGTGTTAGATCATTAAAGTCATTTGCTAAGTTTGTTTTGTTTTGGTTTTTTTGGTTTTGTTTTGGTTTTTGGTTTTTCGAGACAGGGTTTCTCTGTATAGCCCTGGCTGTCCGGGAATTTACTTTGTAGACCAGGCTGGCCTTGAACTCAGAGATACTCCTGCCTCTGCCTCCTGAGTGCTGGGATTAAAGGCGTGCGCCACCACCGCCCAGCTGCTGAGTTTGTTTTTTTTTTATTCAAGCCATTTAAATCTTTTTAAAAAATTATTTCATGTGTGTGGGTGTTTTGCCTGCATGTATATCTGTGCGCCATGTGTATGCCTGGTGTCTGCAGAGGCCAGAAGAGGGCATTGGATCCCCTGGAACTGGAATTACAGATGGTTGTAAGATGTCATGTGGGTGCCGGGAATTGAACCCCTGTCATCTGGAAGAACAGCTGGTTAAGAGCATCTCCCCAGCCCCTTGTTCTGTTTTTGAGATGTCTCACGCTGTGGCACAGATTGCCTTGGGAATCTGTGTAGCTAAACTGGCCTTGACTTTTTTCCAATCCTCTTGCTTCAGCCCCTCGAGTGCTGGGATTGTAGGTGTAAGGCTGCATAGCCGTGACTGCCCAGAAACTCCTACAGAGCTTGTGAGAGCCGATCCCTCCAACCTGGAGAGTACCGAGTTCAAAGCTCCCCTTAAGCCTGTACAGTGTAGCACTGCTGCCTTTATAAAGAATGCATTTCTAGATGTTTACTTTCTTTTTTTTTTTCAATTTTTTTATTAGATATTTCCTTTATCTAATACATTTCAAATGTTATCCCCTTTCCTGGTTGGCATTTACTTTCTGAAGAGTGGCTTTAAGAGGAAAATCTGATATCGCCTTTATAGAAAACAAATAAAGTTGTGATTAGCTGTGTTAAGCCTTTTCCTGATCATGTCTGTGTGTGATCTTCTGGTGTGGGTAGAGGCAGAATTGCTGACACACCCAAGGTTTAGCCATGTGATCCAAGTCCATGGACGAACAGATGAGCTGATAATTGCATTCACATGGGAGCTGGCATTATGGCTCACCTGGCAAAGGTGCTTGCTGACAAGCCTGGGGACCTGAGGTTAATCACTGGAACCCACATGGGGAGAACTGACTCTCAAAAGTTGCCCTCCATATCTTTGCCTTGGCACATAAGAATGTGTGTGTGTGTGTGTGTGTGTCCACACAGATCCAGTTGGGTCAAGAGGAGACCTTGTGTTGCACACTGGGAGATGAGGGATTATAAAGCAAGAGCATCCCCTAACTTTATGTTAGATATGAAACATTGCTTCCTCTCCCAGAAAATGATCAGCCTCTGTATCCACAGATATAAGGTCATTACACGCTGTATTCATATATTAGATTATCACTCCCATAAATGTGTATATACATCCTACACCTGTCCAAAACACAGCAGAAGAAGGTATAGGCTTAGTTCAGGTTTTTTTCTTTTTACTTTTTTTTTTTTTTTTTTTACTTTTTTGGTTTTTTGAGACAAGAGTTTCTCTGTGTAACCCAGGCTGTCCTGGAACTCACTCTGAAGACCAGGTTGGCCTCGAACTCAGGGCCAACCTGCTCTGGCCTCCCAGGTGCTAGGATTAAAGACACACACCACTGCGGCCTGGCTTAGGAGTGGCTCACCCTTGAGGGCAGCTTTCTTAGAAAACTTTACCTCATGAGGTTCCTACAGAGGATGTGGCATGTGCTCAGCCAGAGGCTGGCTCCCTGTCCCTGGTGAAGCTTAGCTCATTTCTGCATGGTGACACTGGAGCTTGGTGGAAGCCAAAGGGTCTGCTATCGGTTTCTCAGCACACATAAGGCTGAGCAACGGCGAGCTGTGGCCCATGGCTCCCATCCTTGTACCCATGGTGGCTCCCAAATCACCTCCACTCACAAAGGAGGCAGCTGTACAGTTACTAGTAAGCCGCCATCCTGCAGTGGCCCCAAAGATAGGACCCCTGCCTGTCCACTCCACCCCTGCTTAGGACAGAAGCACTTACTCTACTATTGATTAGGCTATTGGCAGCCAACAGCTCTGAGCCATTCTTTCTTCATGGGCCAACTTCTGGGGACAGTTTGTAACTTGTGACTGCTCTAAGAGTGGAGACAAGCATTTGTCTCCTCACTCAGCTGTGGGACGACTCCGAAGGGTCCTGGGCGGGGTTGAGTCCTCTGAGATCACGTGAGGCTGCTGTCACGCCCCTCATGGTCAGCCTGTGTTACTGGCCAAGCTTGCGGTTCCTGAGAAGGTTCCTGAGAAGGCGCCAGGAGACGCCCTGCACGCTGCGTTGGGAGTCTCAGGCTGATTCCACGCAGTGTGTGACTGACATCCTGGGGGTGACTTGACTTGCGGGATTCACTTCTCTCCTTCCTCCACACGGGTCCTGTGGAGGAAATTCAGGTTGTTAGGTTTTAGTCCTCTCCCCAGCCCACAACGCGTGACTGCTTCAAAGTTCATCACAGTTCCAAATTCCCCCTTCAGAACACCAGAAATCCACCAAGTACGTTCGCACGTTGCGACTCATTTCAGACTTTCAAGGAGGAGATATGGTCACTGTTATGATTCCAAGAACTGAGGTTCAGAGTCCTGGGGGAAGGAGCTCGGTAGGCAGAGTGTTTGACTAGTAGGAGTGGAGACCCGGGTGTGGCCTCTTCCTCTGCTGCTAAATAAAAAGGGCGTGGCATCACGTGCCCGGGAGTGGAGGCCAGAGAATCACTTTAAAACAACAAAACCAAAGCTCTTTGTTACATTTATTTGTGTAGTGTGTGTGTGTATCTATGTCTGTGCTTGTCTTTATGTGTGTGTGTCTATGTGTGTGTATGTCTGTGAGTATCTGTGTGTGTCTATGTGTCTGTGTGTATATGTGTTTCTCTGTGTGTCTGTGTGTGTGTGTCTATGTTGGTATGTGTATGTGTGTGTGTGTCTGTGTGTCCGTGCCACAGCACACATGTGGTATTCAGAAGACAATGACAGGAGTCAGTTCTCTGCTTCCTTCATATTGCAAGGGTGGGATTCAGGTCCCTAGGCTAGGCAGCACACAGTTACCAGGTGAGCCATCTCTCTAGCCCAGAGGTCAGGAGTTGAAGGTCATAGGCACCTACAGATCGAGTTCAAGGCCAGCCTGGGCTACATAAGATGATAGAAAACAAACAAACAAACAAACAAACAAACAAAGAAATTGAGGTTCAGGGGAACAACATTCTAAACAGGAACTGAACTAACTGCACCAACAGTAGCCCCTGCGTCCAGGCAGAGTGCAATGTATAAACAGTTGGTTTTAATTGTGTGAATGAGTTCCTTCTGTCTGCCTAAGGCCTCTCTGCTCTAGAAAGCCCAGTTTCTATATAAGTGTACAGAGTCTTTGATTCTTATCTCTGAAATTTCCCACTTTTGTTTCTTTTTTTTTTTTTTTTTTTTTTGGTTTTTCGAGACAGGGTTTCTCTTTATAGCTCTGGCTGTCCTGGAGCTCACTTTGTAGACCAGGCTGGCCTCGAACTCAGAAATCTGCCTGCCTCTGCCTCCCGAGTGCTGGGATTAAAGGCGTGCGCCACCACGCCCGGCCCCACTTTTGTTTCTAATAAAACTTTATGTGCCCAGGTTCAAAGACTGACCAGATTGTTCTAGAAGCAGCAGGTGGATTTAGGGTAAAAAAAATAGATTTACCCCATTGAGACTTTTGATAAGAACAGAAGTGTGAGCGCTGAGTCTGTAGTTTCACCTCTTGGAAATTGTAAAATAACATCAAGAAGAATAAGCTTAAAAGCCATAAATTCCTGTTTCTTATTTGTTGAGACAGGATCTCACTAATGGATAAGGCTAGCCTTGAACTCACGAACCTGCTACCCCAGCCTCCCAAATGCTGAGATGACAGGTCGCATCCACTGTGCCTGACTAAGGCCCAAACTTTTATTTTATTTTTTGGAGTAAGGACCTTATACCTGTAGACAAACCCTCCTCCTGAAGCTGCAGCCTCACACAGCTTAAAGACACAAAAGGAGATGGAACTGGGCTTTGTATTAACCAAATATTGTAAGTCCACATGAAATTATAAGAAAGGCAAAACTAATCTATGGAAAAAAATTTGTTAACTGTGCCTGATAGAATTTTGCTGTATTTCACTGCGCATAGGAGGCCTGGGTGTACACATCTCCAACATTCTTACATATCACATGCTCAAAATATGCATGTTTGAGTTAAGATAGAAACACACACCTCTAAACCTATAAGCTGGGATACATCTGTAATCCCATTAGTTGGGAGGTAGAGGCAGAAGGATCAGGAGTTCAAGGCCATCTCACCTATATATAATTTATTTGAGGTCAGCCTCAGGTATATGAAACCCCATATTAAAACAACACAAAAGAACCAAGGCTGGTGGGGGATGGATGGCTCAGTGGGTAAAGGCACCTGCTGCCAAGCCTGATGACCTGAGTTCAAGCCCTGGTGCCACAAAGTGGGGAGAGAGTTGTCCTCTGACTTCCACATGGGCGTGGTGGCACATGGGTTCACACACACACACACACACAGACACACAGACACACACACACACAGAGCATTAAGAAGTAAAAATGTAAAACAAAGACAAATGTGTATGCTTTGGCATAGATACTACATATCAGCAAAAGTAAACAACATTTCAAAAAAAAAAGAAGAAAGAAGAAGAAAGAAATCTAAGCAAACCTGTCATCAGAGCTTCCTGAAGCAGGAAGTAGCGCCACTTCAGAACCTGGGGTTCCACATAATAGGAGGGACCTTGAAGTTAGAGTCTTAGGCAGATCCACGCACATCCACGCACGGCCTTTCCACTTCTGAAGAATACATACATGAGATGCAGGCCTTGTGAGAAGGGGGATGAACACAAACTCACACCAAAAGCCAAGCCAAACCTGCAAAGCAGTCAGGCTGCAGGCTTCAGGCTACAGAGGGACTCAAGGGGTGTTTCTAGAAGCAGACCCTAGACAGGAGTTCCCGTGTGTTTGGGTCTGAATATGAAATGCTTCCCATAGGTCCGTGTGTTTAAACACTTGCTCCCTGGTGGTGCTGTCTGAGAAGCTGTGGGTGGGGGGTGTTTTTCTTTTGCTTGCAAACAGGGTCTCACTATACAGCTCCTGGATGTTGAGATTAAAGGCAGAGCCCACTGTGGAGCCACTGTGCCGGGTGGGCTATGTCATGGAGTCCATAGGAGGTGGAGTCTGGTTTGAGGAAGTGGACCAATGGAGAGGGGTGATTGCCCAGCCTCAGATCTCTCTGCATCTTGTGTCACTAAGAGGTGAGGAGCTGAAGTTCTGGCCAGGGTCAACCAAGCCCGGCCATGTCTCTTCTGCCAAGATGGGCTCTAGCCCTTTAAAGCATGACCCAAAGTGAATTCTTCATACATGGAGTTGCTTTTCCTCGCTGCTGAGTTTCTTTGCAGTTCTGGAGAGCAAACCTAAGGACGTGTGCATGCCAGGCCAGGAAGCTGCCGCCTCTGAGCTCAATTCCAGCCACGGGCTGTGCCTTGTCGGGTGCTTGGTCACCAAGAGAGAAGAAACCAATGCACAGTCTAAGTACTTCTGAGCTGCTCCTTGGGGAACGGGAGGAAGAAGGAGAAGGACCACGGGAGGGGGAAGACACAGAGCCAGGACCTCCACTCTAACAGGTTCTGGACAGCAGATCCCATCTGCATGCAAAGGTCTGACCTTTCAGGGCCCCCTCAGCAGAGCCCCCTTGCAGGGAGTCAACAGGGTTGTTGTGTTTGAACTAATGTCTCTCTATGTAGCCCCAGCTGCTGGAATTTCACTACGTAGACCAGGCTGCTCTGAACTCAGAGATCCTCCTGCCTTTGCCTCCAGAGCGCTGGGATTAAAGGTGGGCTTTACCTTGCTTGACTGTCGGCTGCTTGTTTTTTAATTTAAAAAAAGAATTAACTTTTTTAATGTATTTATTTATGGTTTTGTTTGTTTGTTTTTGTGAGACATATCTGTAGCAGAGCACGTGTAGAAGTTAGAGGACAGCCGGGCGGGCGTGGTGGCGCACGCCTTTAATCCCAGCACTCGTCGGGAGGCAGAGGTAGAGGCAGGCGGATTTCTGAGTTCGAGACCAGCCTGGTCTACAGAGTGAGTTCCAGGACAGCCAGGGCTACACAGAGAAACCCTGTCTCAAAAAACAAAACAAAAAACCCAACAAAAACAAAAACAAAAAAAACAAAAACAAAAACAAACAAAAAAAAAAAGAAAAGAAGTTAGGGAACAACTTAAAGAGGCTGGTTCTCTCCTTTCACCACGTGGGAATTGGGGATTGAACTCAGGTCATCCCTTGGGCTTTGTAGCAAGCCCCTTCACCTGCTGAGCCATCTCATCACCCCCAGGTTGATTTCTGAGACAGGTTCTCACTTAATGCAAACAACCCAGACTGACCTTGCACTTAGTCTGGTGTTAAACTTGAGGCAATCCTCCTGCCTCAGGCATTCAAATAGTAGCTTTGAGGGCAGGGGAGCTGTCTCTTCAGGAGCTGGAGGACCATGCACGCACAGTAAAGGTCTCTGGTAGGACTGCGTTTGCTTCTCAATCCTTGTTGAGTAAGATGCTTGACATACGCAGGAGGGTTTATACTGGCTCACAGTTTGAGGGTAGAGAAGATTCCGCAGCGGGAGTGGGAGGCAGCTAGTCACCCCGTATCTGCAGTCAGGGAAACTGAGGTAGGCTGAACCCTTTATGTTCCTTCAGGGACTGCAGCCCATGGAGTGGTACAGCCCACACTCGGGGTGGGAGGTCTTGCTTCCTCAGGTAAAACTCTCTGAAAACACCCTATAGACATACCCAGAGCTATGTTTCCATGGTGACTCTACAGATTCAGGCAAGTTAGCCATCTTAGACACTAAGAACATACAATCCGGGGGCCGCCTAGAAACTGCTGTGGAGGGGAAGAGAGAGGAGGAGAAGGAAAGAGATCTTAGTAAACAAAGCATAGGAGGTCACATGTGCAAAAGAAATATCCAACCCCAAACTCGCACCCCAAGGGAGAAGTGTAATTATACGGCAGCAGCCAAGAGCGGCCATTAAAACATGGGTTCACTTAAACAGAGCAGTGTGGGAAACGCTTTTATGTAGGTAGGCTGACTTAGGCTAAGAAAGACACCTGTTAAGAGCAAGCAGAACCGGAGCACACCTTTGATCCCAGCACTCAGGAGGCAGATCTCTGAGTTCAAAGCCAGCCTAAGTCTACAGAGTGAGTTCCAGGACAGCCAGGACTACACAGAGAAACCCTGTCTCAGAAAACAAAAGACAGAAAAAACATAACCCAACAAAAAAAGAATGAGCAGAAGACCAGAGAACACCTGTTACAGCAGGAGCGTCGTTCCCACCCAAAGGTGTTAGGAGAGATGTGCCGGTGTTAGCGGTAAACTTCCCACCTAAAGCTGAGCTCAGTTCCTATGTCACCTCCAGTCCTTCCGAAGGCAGCTTAATAGCTTCTCACCCACTGCCCCTGGGCCCTGCAGACACTGCAATTTTGAAAGAGTGGCTTTTGTGTGTGTGTATGTGTGTGTTTGGAGACAGGGTTTCTTTGTATAGCCCTGACTGTCCTGGTACTCACTTTGTAGACCAGGCTGGCCTGGAACTCAGAAATCCACCTGCCTCTGCCTCCCAAGTGCTGGGATTAAAGGCGTGTACCACCACTGCCCGGCCTTGTTATCTCTGTTGATATCGCTGAGTTGTGGAACGGATCTACTCTCAGTGCTGGCTTTCCCTAGGACCAGTTTGGGCATATGCCTCTGTGTGTGTGTGTGTGTGTGTGTGTGTGTGTGTGTGTGTGTATACAGCTGTGAACCTAGGGATCCATACATTTTTGAGACAGGGTCTCTCTCACTGACCTGGAAGTCATCAAGCAGGCTAGGCTGGTTGGCTGGAGAGCCCCAAGGATCTCCCCATGACTTGGGTTAAGGTGCAGGCTGCCAGGCCTGGCTTTCTTGTGTGGTTGCTGGGGTTGAAATGCAGATCTTCTTGCTTGCATGACAAACACTTTCCCTGCTGAGCCATCTCCCCAGGCAACTGGGCCACTTCGTACTCAGATCTTCTGCAGTCTTGGGACATGGGAAATGCTTAGATTTCTCGTGGTCTAATCTGTGGCTTCAGAAGATGTCACCGGGCTGGCTACTCAAGGCCTTTTCGTTGCTGTGCTCTGGGTGGCGTGGGAAGCCTGCCTCCTCTCTCCATTCTGTGTCCAGTCCACTTGAACTTGAAGGTGGCCTGATTCATACACCAAGTCAATGCATATTGACTACCCCTGAGCCTGCAACATGAGGGGAACTCTGGGGTGTCTTTCCTCTTCAGGCTTGGCACTGAGGGTGGTGGCTCAGACCCTAAACCTCTCTTCTGGGTTCTCCTACTTGAAGAGTTTTACCCCGAAGGATGAGATGGCTCAGACCACTAGTGACGGTCATCAACCCCTAACGTGTGTATTTCGCTGTGTGTTCATGTGCACAGGTACATGTGTACATGTGGTGAAGATGTGTGTATGTGCCCATGTGTGTGGAGACTGGAGCCTCCTGTGTTCCTTAGGTCAGCCATCTTCCTTTAACATTTTGATGTTGCTTTTTGTTGTTGGAGACAGGGTTTCTTTGTGTAGCCTTGACTGTCCTCAAATAGAAAATATTTTTCAGCAGGGCTGGAGATAAGCCTCAGGATCCAAGTTTAGTTTCTACAACCAGAAAGCAGAGGGGCTCACAACTGCCTGTGACTCCATTTCTAGGAGATCTGATGTCCTCACATGGCCTCTTTGGGCACTTGCAGTCACCTGAACATACACATGGACACCAACACATACACATAATTTAAAATAAAAAAAATAAAGTTTTTAAAATAAATTGCTTGTGTGTGTGTGTCTGGACTACAACACAGCACACACGTGAGCTCAGAGGACAACTTGCTAGAGTCGATTCTCTTCTTCTACTTTGTGGGTCCCAGAGAACAAACTCAGGTTGTCAGACCTGGTGGCAAAAGTGTCTCTGCCTGAGTCACCTTACTGTGCCTGCTTTGTTCTTTGAGACAGGTGTGTGTCTGTGTGTGTGTGTGTGTGACTAGGCTGGAACTTCCTGAGTAGGCTCTCTGTGGGCTCCACAGATCTGCCTGCCTGTCTCCACACTGCTAGGATTGTAAGTGCAAGCCACCACACCCTGGCTGCTGCACCCTTCTGACTCTAGAAGCCACTTGCCTCCCAAAGCCCCATATCCTAAGGCCCTGGACCTTGAAAGGCCAGCATGTATCTTTCAGGAACACAGATGGGCCATGCTTAGTTTGAAAATGACCAGAGATGTGGAGGTCAGAGTGGACAAAGAAGGCGAAGGGAGGGAGGACTTGTAAAGACTGAGGTATCAGGCTGGGAATGGAGCTTGTTGCTAGAGCGCTTGCCTGGCATGAATGAGATCCTGGGATTCCTAGTGCTGGACATAGGATACAAGATGGCTCACTTAACAATTCTAGGACTTTAGGGGTAGATGCAGAACCAGAAGTTCAAGGGCATTCTTGGCTTCATAGTGAGTTTAAGACCAGCCTGGGCTACATGAAACACTGTCACACACACACACACACACACACACACACACACACACACACACACCATAGAGAGAGAACAAAACTGTTATGTCCCATTCAGTGTATTGCATTTGTACAGGCTCAGGGTGGATGGATGCTATGAACTCAAGATTTCTGTATGCTTATAGGTTAATGAGGTCCAGTGTGGTTGACGGTGTGTGGAGCTCAAGACGCGCCGCTCCACATTTGAGTCATGATACTTTGCAAGACTGTGTAGGATGGCTCTGTCTTTCATGAGCTGAATCTGTTTGGAAGAGTATAGACCGTCTAGCCAGAAGAAACAGCAGGAAAGCAAGCCCTCTGTGGGAAGGTTTTTTAAACAAAATGTTTGTTTTTTAAAAAAAAATGAAATCTTGGATCTTTCAAGAAGATGAAATGAATAAATAAAAACTGTGTGGGTGGCTCAGACACACCTGAGGGACTGGTGGTGTCACAGGGATCCTATGCTCTCAGTGTGTATATAGGCATCCAGGCGTGCAGGCACTTACTTATCCAGCCAGTAGGCATTGGCTGAGGACCTACTCTGGGCTAGATGTGCTCTACCAGGTACCACAAATACAGGAACTAAACATCACTCGAAGGGGTGGGAACCTTCTTGCTTTGGCCTTCCCAGTGCTGGGATCACAGGTATGAGCCACCCACACATAGTTTTATTTATTCATTTCAGAGACAAGAGATCACAATGTAGCCCAGGGTGGCCTTGAACTTTCTATGTAGCCAAGGATGACCCTGAATTTCTGACCCTCCTGCCTTCCCTTCCCAAATGCTGGGATTAGAAGCACGTGCCATCATACGGGCTCCAGAGCTAAGACCCAAGCCCTTCAACTTTTATTTCTTCCAATAGTCGATAAGTCCAGAGTCCACAGGAAAGGGGACAGGACAGACATAACAGAACCTCCAGACACAAAGTCTCTTTGCTTAGTAAAATTCAAAGCAGAAGGGAAGTGCAAGGTTGGACGGCACCTGAGCTCTGAGTGAAAGATCTCACCAACAGATAAGAAGCAGAGCCCAAGCTTCTCACACACATGGCGCACAGGCTGGTGTGGGGCTCACAGGGTACGTTCCTAGCCTGTGCTCAAGGTCTCTAGCCCTCCTACTTCCTTCTGGTGGGTTCACTAGGGGCCAAGACAAGCTGAAATGGCCCATGGAGTCCTTGATATTAAATACAGGCCAGGTGAACCTAGGATGATCAAGCCCTGTACTTTACTGATGGGGTTGGACCAAAAATGAGCAGGACTCAAGAACCATCTTGGGTGGCATCACTTTCCCCACCCCTTTGGCTTCTCTGCTTGGGTGGGGACTTAATTGAAAGTGTCAATGAATATGTGTGTGGTGTTTAGCTTTGTCAACTAGACCCAGAGTAGAACCATTGGAGGGGAGTCTTAGTGAGGAGTTAGCCTTTGGGTGTGTCTATGGTGGATTGTCTTAAGTAGTTGATATGGGGAGACACAGCCCACTGTGGGTGGCACCATTCCCTGGGCAGGGGGCCTCAAACAGCACAGCGAGTCAAGCTTGAGCTAAGAATAAGTCAGCAAGCAATCGAGCTCTCGTACACTTATCACTTACATGCTTGTGACCATGGGATAGCGTTGACTAGCTTCCAGCTCCTGCCACGTTCACCAGTGAAATTGTGAGGGTCTTTTTGTTTGTTTGTTTGTTTTGTTTCGAGACAGGGTTTCTCTGTACAGCCCTGGCTGTCCTGGAACTCATTCTGTAGACCAGGCTGGCCTCGAACTCAGAAATCCACCTGCTTCTGCCTCCCTAGTGCTGGGGTTAAAGGCATGTGCTACCACTGCCTGGTGAAATTGTGAGTTAAAACAAGTCCTTTCTCCCCGAAGCTGTTTTTTTGCCAGGGTGCTCACACAAGAGCAGAAACGAAACTAGAGCACGCTCCGTGGCAAGTGCTAGCCGGGATGCTTCTAGGCTTGACGCAACTGAGAAAGCCCAAGTGGGAGCCACACTTGAGGAAACCAAGGCGTATGAGCGAGTCACTTTCTTGCCACCAATGATGAGAAAGGGAGGGCGAGGAAGAGACTAACCTGAGTTTCCATCACAAAGTCCAAACTGTTAGCAGTACCGTTACCTGTATTCTGACCTGGAACTTGCTATGATTGTGAGCTTCTGTCTGACCTTCCAGCCTCTACTTTAGAGTGCTAGGATTACTCGTGTGCTTGGCCATACCTTGTTTCTTCAGTGAGGGGGGTGGAACCCAGGGCCTCACACTTGCCAGGCAAACACTTCATCAACTGAGCCATGTGGTAGGCAGTGGTGGCGCACGCCTTTAATCCTGGTGCTCAGGAGGCCGAGGCAGGCGGTCTCTGTGAATCTGAGGCCAGCCTGGTCTACAGAGTGAGTGCCAGAACAGCAAGGGCTACACAGAGAAACCCTGTCTCGAAAAAAAAAAAACCAAAATGTAGAAACCTCAGTGCAAGTTTCCAGTCAGCCAGAGGGGCAAGGGAAGCTGAGAGGAAGCTCTGACACTCAGGGGCTGGAACACTGTCACCTAGAGTCAGCGTGTCCCCTCCCACCCTCTGGACAGTCACTTTACGCTCCTGCAGCCCATATGTGGTATTGTACCACAGCTTAGACAGATCCCTCACAGTGACTAAGAAATGATTTCAGAAAATGACCTTTTATTTTTTCATAAGAAGAAAGAAATAAAGTCCATGGGAGATCATTTGCTGTCCCAGTCACTTGACAGGAGACTGAGGGCTAAGCAATTTCATTTCAAGTAAACTAGAATTACCGAGAAACAAATATGGACAGGCTGACAAATAGAAAGCGACATTAGACAACGGAGAAAAGGCCTGGGAATGTAGCTCTGTCAGTCAAATGTCTAACATGCACGAAGCCCTGGGCTCCCTTCCCATCAGAGTCTAAGAATGGCATGGTGGTGCATGTTTGTAAGAAGGATCAGAAATTAAAGGCTATCCTTGGCTACATGATGAGCTCAAGGGCAGCTCTGGAACTCTGTTTCAAAAAAACAAAACAGGGATGGAGAGTTGGCTCAGGGGTTAAGAGCACTAGCTGCTCTTCCAGAGGTCCAGACCCCACATGGTGGCTCACAACCATATTGGGATCTGATGTCCTCTTTCATTATACAGGCAGACATGCAAATACAGTACTCACATACATAAAAACTGAAACAAAAGCCAGATGTGGAGGTGGCTCAGTGGATGACGGCACTTCCCAAGCAAGCATGAGGACTTGAGCTTGGATCTCTGGTAGCCATGTAAAAGCTTAAAACAATAGTGTGCACGAGTGTAATCCCAGTGCTCCCGTGGGGGAGGGAGACAGGGGTGGGGGTGGGGGTGGGGGTCGGGCTGGAAACTTCTAGTGTGTGCACACACTTGTTCCCTCCCTCCAAATTTAAAGTATAGGTTAGGAAATGTGGCCAAGTACCCAAATGTTTACCACTCAGATGCAATCATATTATTAGTTTTTTTGAGACAGGATTACATATAACCCGAGGTATGGACCCCGCTGTGCAGCTGAGGATATCCTGGACTTCAGTGCTCTCCTCTCACTTCTTTTTTCTTTTTCTTTTTTTTTTTTTTTTTTTGGTTTTTCGAGACAGGGTTTCTCTGTGTAGCCCTGGCTGTCCTGGCACTCACTTTGTAGACCAGGCTGGCCTCGAACTCAGAAATCCGCCTGCCTCTGCCTTCCAAGTGCTGGGATTAAAGGCGTGCGCCACCACGCCCGGCTCCTCTCACTTCTTGAATGCTATTACACGTGTGTGTACTGTTAGCATTCTGTCTAAACTCTGCCCCACAGTTACCTAGCAACACCCAGGTAGGCTGCTTTGCCCCCTCCTCTCTCTCTTACTCTCTTGCCTCTTGTTCCCTGTTGCGGCCCGCCCGCGGTCCACAACACGAACGGTTCACTGAGAAAGGCAGTTCAGGCTGAAAGAGAGGAAACTAGACGGGGCGGAAGAAACAATGGAGTCTAGACAACATTCTGATCAAGACTCAATTTTTTTTTTTTTTTTTTTTTGGGTTTTTCGAGACAGGGTTTCTCTGTGTAGCCCTGGCTGTCCTGGCACTCACTTTGTAGACCAGGCTGGCCTCGAACTCAGAAATCCGCCTGCCTCTGCCTCCCGAGTGCTGGGACTAAAGGCGTGCGCCACCACGCCTGGCTCAAGACTCAATTTTATTAATTCCAGACACTCAGTTAATAAAGGAAGGGGGAGGGAACCCAATTTCCCGCCAAGTAACTCGGGGTCCAGTAGCAGGACGAACACGTGTGTGCCTCCAGACGGCAAAGGCAGGTTCCAGCAGTAGGTAGGCGTGGCAGGACGAATGAGCCGGTAGCTCCACCCTTGAGCAGGCAGGTTCCAGGCTGGGGGAAGGGAGGCCACATTTTCCCCCATTAGATAACAAAACAAAAAATAAAAAGGGGGTGGCCTGTGGCAGAAAAATTATCTATGTTCAATAGTTCTGCCTGAGTTCCTAGGGCTAAAGAAAAAACTTGTTTCCGTGGGGTTCCCTAACTTTTCTAATGGTAAACTGTATCTGGCTAAGACTGTCTTTAAGGCACTGACTGAATAGCAGCGCTGGGCTGTAGGCTCTGACTTTATAATGCTAATTAGTGCTGAATAGGTAGCTACCTGTTTGCATTGAGTAGGGCATTGGAACCCTAGCTGAGTTTAACTAAACGATTTAGAATAACACTGAGCTGATAATTATCCACAATTCTGGGTGAAAGGCAGGGGGACAGGGAGAAGGGGTTAAGACTGGCTGGCTCCTAGTACAAGGCCAATTGGCTTTTTTATTTTTTGGGTGGGAGGCAGTGAAGGGCCTGCTCTTACAACAGCAAGGTCTCCAACCTCTCTCCCCCCTATTAATTAAGTTTAAATAGGCAATGCTTAACAGAGGTGATCAAATGATTTTCTCATCCGTAGATGAGTGGGCCTTTAACCTTGACTTGGGTGGACATTGACCTGATTCCTCCCGTGAGCATTGTAACAACTCACATCTGTGGCTCTTGGTATCTTTTGGGGAGGGGAGGCAGAGCCTTAAGTATTTTTGGTTTTTTGCTGGAATCGGATACCAACCTCCTTCAAATCAGGTGTGTCGCACAGGGAACTCAGAAACGGTCAAACTGGACCTTCCCTCCGCAGTAATCTCCTGCGCCAAGCGGTACCCATACCGTATTCATATGATTATGAATCAGTAGCGCAATTCTGAGTTATTGCGAGGTCTCTATATGAGACTTGTCAACCTCAGATTTAGCAAGGCCTAGACAAGAATTATGTCAGTATTAACACCATTAATTTTTGGTTAAAATAGGAGCTGAAAGTCTTTCCTCTTCATCTCTGTTATTCCCAGTAGCCTGAGGAACTAAGGACACCTTGCAGTAACAGCAAGGGTGAAAAGCCAGAGGCCAGCTAAGGGACTAAGCCTATATCTATCAAAATAAGAACTAATCTTTGTAAATATATATGAAATTTCTACTTCCCTAGCTCTCCTGTTAAATCTAAATCTTCTCTTAGACTGAAAAGCCACATGCTGGGATGTCCCTGGAAGGGAGATTAGCAATACCACCTGTTTGCTCATAGGGGTGGAGAACCGGAGAATGTAGATTGACCTGCTTGAGAGAAGGAAGAATTCTAAACAATGAGAGTGTAGCAATGTAAATTTTCTGTTCGGAGAAGTCAAGGTACTTTATTTAGATGCAAATTGTAAAGCTAAAGCTAGTCTCCGGCCTCCTGTAGGGGATTTGGCTCAGAGGAAAACAATTTTTTCTGAGAGCTTCCACTCCCAGCACAAGAGGAATTTTAGTCTTTAGAATGATACTTACGAGGAGAGACAGAATCTGTGTCTACCTGACGAATTAATCTCTCTGGTAGCCACCGTGCTTCATCTTCATCTCGTGAAAAAACACAAACCGAGCCTCTTCCCCAGATTAGAACTGGATCTGGACCCTTCCATTTATTAGTCAGGGCGTCCTTCCATTTTACCAATGCATAAGAATTAGAAGTAACTGGGTGCCAGTGGCATTCCGCTGCAGACTGACCTTTAATGTCAGTTTGCAAAAAGTTTAGGACAAATAAGGTAAAGGCAAGGTGAGCCTTTGGTGACCTTGGGGGATATAGATGCCCCTCTTTTGTTTTAAAAAGCCAATTTTTTAAGGTGCTATGAGCACGTTCAACTATTCCTTGTCTCATGGGGTTGTAAGGAATTCCAGTTTTATGTTTGATACCGAATTCTTTACAGAATGTAATAAAGTTTTTACTAGAATAAGATGGCCCGTTATCTGTCTTAATAAGCTTAGGCAACCCCATGGTATTAAAGGCTTGTAGGCAATGATCAATTACGTTTTTTGAAGCCTCCCCTGTATGCAGGGAAGCAAAGAGAAATCCTGAACAGGTATCAATGCAAACATGTATATATTTTAGTTTTTTAAATTTTGCATAATGGGTTATATCCATTTGCCAAATATGATTAGGCACAAGGCCTCTAGGATTGACTCCTAGATGTGGCACTGGGGATAATGTAATACATTTAGGACATTGTTTTACAATCATTCTTGCTTGCTCCTTGGTGATTTTATGGCGGAGCCTTAGGGTATGGCTAGAGAGGTGAAACCTTTCATGATCACGTTGGGCCAGAGCCACAGGATTTGAAACTAAAGCTTCTCCTATTAGAGCCCTGTCAATGCGATCATTACCCTCGGCCAGAGGCCCAGGAAGACCAGAGTGAGACCGTATGTGGCCAATATAAAACGGATTTTTCTGGGCAAGAATGATGTTTTGCAATTTTGAAAATAAGGATCTTGATGGCGTATTGAAGTTAAACGTGCCACAGGTTTCCAATAAGGGTACTGATTGAGCAACATATAAACTGTCAGTAAAAATATTAAAAACCTCATGTACAGACTGAAAGACCTTTAGCACTGCTGTTAATTCGGCTAGCTGAGCCGAGAGACCAGGAGTCTCTACGATAACCTGTTGATCATTAATAAGATATCCAGCTCGCCCTTTAGAGGAGCCATCAGTAAAAATCAATAGAGCATTATTTAAAGGCTGTAAAGAAGTCATTTTAGGAAATATCATATCATGTACATTTAAAAATTTTATTAACCTATCTTGAGGGTAGTGGTTGTCTATAATTCTACTAAACCCTATCTGTGCAAGCAACCAATCTGTACTATGCTGTTTCAGCCAAGTGTCTTGACTTACACTGTAAGGCTGAACAATGATATCTGGCTCTTTTTCGAAATAAGTCAATGCCTGCCTTCTTCCAGTGATAATCATCTGAGCCACTGCTTCGTGATATGGCAAGATATTACGTTTGGGAGAAATCCTTGAATGTATCCACATTATAGGAAATTTTTGCCATAGCAGTCCCGTAGGCACATGAGTCATATTAAAAATTAACAGGTGCAGCGGCAGGGAGTAATCTATATAGGTAACGAATTGCTCTTCAATAGACTTTTCCACTAGTTGTAAGGCCAGCAATCCTTCTGAGGTTAGGGATCTAGGGGAAGTGGGATCAGAACTCCCTTTAAGAATATCAAATAAAGGTTTTAACTCCCCTGTAGTAAGCTTTAAATAGGGGCGAAGCCAATTAATATCACCCAACAATTTTTGAAAATCATTTAAGGTCTTTAAGTTATCTCTACGAATAACGATCTTTTGGGGAAAAACAGCTTGATCAGTGAGTCTAAAACCCAAATAATTATAAGGATCCTGAGTTTGTACTTTTTCAGAAGCAATTTGCAATCCCTTATCAGCTAGAGCTTTTTGTAAACCTTTATAACACAAAAGCAATTCTTGGGGGTCCTTTCCCGCCAGCAAGACATCATCTGTGAAATGAACAATGTAAATATTTGGCCATTGTTGTCTAACAGGCTGAATTGCTTTCGCCACAAACCTTTGACATAATGTGGGACTATTAGCCATCCCCTGTGGGAGGACTGTCCATTGATATCTTTTCATGGGTTCCTTGAAATTTACAGAAGGAACACTAAAAGCAAATCTCTCACAATCCTTTGGATGCAAAGGGATGGTAAAGAAACAATCTTTCAAATCTATAACAATCTTATAATATCCCTTAGGAATGGCCACTGGGGAGGGGAGCCCTGGTTGTAAGGTTCCCATAAGTACCATGGTCTCATTAACTTTTCTTAAATCTTGTAACAGTCTCCATTTTCCAGATTTCTTTCTGATAATGAAAATGGGTGTATTCCAGGGAGAGTGAGACTCCACCAAATGTCCTGCTTTTAACTGCTCCTGCACTAGCAAAGAAGCGGCCTCTATTTTCTCTTTAGGTAAAGACTACTGATCTACCCACACCGGAATATCATTACGCCATTGAATTTTTTCCGCGTGGGATGCAGGCAAGATAGTGGTCGCTATTGAAAATACTTTAAACCTCTCATGTTAGAGTGGGGTTTAAGATCCTTAAAGGTCTTAATTCCCTGTCCTTTTTTTACTAGTTCACGACCAGGCAGGAGTCCCCGCCTGAATGTCTGTTCAGTCACCATCTCCTTAGAACTGCACAGAATAACACCCATCTGTGACAACAGATCTCTTCCCCACAGGGTCACAGGCAAATTTGACATAACATACGGCTGAATCTTTCCTGATTTCCCTTTCTCATCTCTCCAGGTTAGCAATTTGGAACTACGTTTTGGGTTACTGGCGTACCCAATTCCTTGAAGATGAGTCAAGGAAGCAGTCAAGGGCCAGTTTGAGGGCCAGTCCTGCCCTCTAATAATTGTTACGTCGGCCCCGGTATCTATTAATCCTTCAAAGCCTTTTCCATCAAGAGTCAATTTAAGGTTAGGTCTCTGATTTGTGATAGATTTCACCCAATTTACGCCCGAGGAGTCAAAATTATTTTGTCCTTCCTCACTTTCAAAGAATCTATACAGTGACTGGCGTAAAGGGATCAAAGTAAGTTGAGCAATTTTTTGATTAGCAGGTATAGTTATAACACCACGAGGGCAAGCGGCTATGATTTTAAGTTCTCCCTCATAATCATTATTTATAACACCTGGAAAAATCTGCAGGCCTTCTACAATAGAACTGCTACGTCCCAAGAGAAAGCCACAGGTTTCTGTGGGCAGTGGTCCGAAGACTCCGGTAGGCAGAGTTTGGACTCCCATTTCTGGGGTTAATACTGCGTGGACAGTGGAACAGAGGTCCAGTCTTGCATTTCCTGGGTTTGACCTGACAAGTTCAAGAACTGATCTTGTTGGCTGGGCAGCAGATTTATGGCCCCATAAGCTGTCCTCTTTGAGTAACTCGGGGCCTGGGGCTGACCCCTTTCCTCGTTTCCCGGCACCGGGCGGCTCAAAACCCTTGGTTTATGCTTACAATCTTTTGCCCAGTGGCGGCCCTTCCCACACTTGGGACATATTCCTGGGGTACGGCCTGTTTGTCTACCCTTGGCGCCCTTGTTCTTAGGACAATTACTTCTAAAATGATCCAAACTTCCACAATTAAAGCATGCATTATTTTCTCGTTTCCTCGAGAACATTGCTTGCGCGTGGGTTCCCTGCGAGAACTCGCAGGAAGGCCCGATGTCTGCGCAAAGACGGACATATCCCGCCAAATCTGTCTGTCCCTTATGCGGTTGAATTGCAGCTCGGCAAGTTGCGTTAGCATTCTCATAAGCCAGCTGCATAACAAAGGGACTACCTGTGTCTGGACTTCCAAGGATTCTACTAGCGGAAATCAACAGCCGGTCCACAAAGTCCTGATATGGTTCATCAGAACCCTGCCGAATGCTAGCTAAACTTCCACTAGTATCTCCTTTAACTGGCAACTTTCCCCAAGCACGGCGTGCGGCTGTCGCAACTTGCACGTACACTGCAACGGGAAAATCAATCTGATTTGTCTGTCCCTCATATGGACCCTCTCCTAAAAGCATGTTGCTATCCCAGTCTGGGTTACCAGCCTGAGCATTAGAAGCAGCAGTTTTCTTACTGGCGTCTCGCCATTCAGAATCCCAAAGCAAAAAATCTCCTCCTGACAGGGTAGCCTTGGACAGAGTCTTCCAATCTGAGGGGGTTAAGTTTGACTCCGCCACTGTGTCCAGTAATGCTTGAGTGAATGGGGCTGAAGGACCATATTGCACAACAGCTGCCTTTAACTCTTTTAACAACTTGAAATCCAAGATCTGGTAATGTCTGGTCCTAGCATCTTGCTGATCAACTGCCTCGACCACAGGAAAGGCCAGCGTATTAGACGAATTCTGTCCTTTCCCATGAGTCTGACTCACAACTCTTTCTAGCGGCACCTGGTGAACTACAGAAGAGTTACTCTTCTCCGCTTCTGAGATCTTTTTTAGTTCCCGAAGCTCATTAGTCAGCCTCTGAAGCTTAATCTCAAACTCTAACTCGCTTCAGGGCCTCACCAACTTTCTCCCAGGTTCCACAATCTATCGTTTCTTCTTCTTTGAACCATGGACAACAGCTATCTATCTTATCTAAAAAATTTCTTACTAATTGTACTTCAAGCCTTACTCCTTTTTCCTTAAGCAACTCCTGAAAACTAAAAACAATCGCCTGATCCATGATTTTGAACCCTTCTTTCTTCCACCTAAGCAGTTTTCTAAAAAACTGCGGCACACCGCCTGTCTCCGTATCTAGTTCCGATTAACGAACTGCTGACCCCAAGCAGAAGCAGTGTTGGGTCAGCACTGGTTCAAACTTGATTCGTATCCTACCGCATCCTCAGCAACACTTTACAAAACTGAAATTTTTTAGGCTAGCGCTAGCATGTGTACCTGTCCGTTGCTCCGATGCTCCTCCGATACGAAGATTCTTTCCTTTCTTGTGGAGCTCCACACAGCAGTCGTTTCTCTTAACATCCCTCTGCCATTCTTCAGGTCCCAGTTCAGGCGCCAACTGTTTCGGCCCGCCCGCGGTCCACAACACGAACGGTTCACTGAGAAAGGCAGTTCAGGCTGAAAGAGAGGAAACTAGACGGGGCAGAAGAAACAATGGAGTCTAGACAACATTCTGATCAAGACTCAATTTTATTAATTCCAGACACTCAGTTAATAAAGGAAGGGGGAGGGAACCCAATTTCCCGCCAAGTAACTCGGGGTCCAGTAGCAGGACGAACACGTGTGTGCCTCCAGACGGCAAAGGCAGGTTCCAGCAGTAGGTAGGCGTGGCAGGACGAATGAGCCGGTAGCTCCACCCTTGAGCAGGCAGGTTCCAGGCTGGGGGAAGGGAGGCCACAGTTCCCTTGTTCCCCCTCTCCCCATCCCCTTCCCCCCCTCTCCACGTTGTCATGGCCAGACTCTACTTCTCTACTCTCTCCCTCTCTCTGCCTCTACTACCATCTTAGTTCTCCTCCCCATGCCCTAAATAAACTCTATTCTATACTATATCGTCATGTGTGTGTGGCTGGTCCCTCAGGGGGAAGGGATGCCTTGGCATGGGCCCACCGAGGCACCCACACACACACCTCACCACACCCCCATAGAACATATTCTTAGACCTCTTTATCTTTTTATAACCACAACACGTACTATGATGCCTAGTTTTGTGCACTGCTAGGGAGAGAACCCAGTGCCTCTTGCATGACAAACGTGTTTTATCAACTTAGCTACAGACCAGCCCCACGTTAACACTTTTTTTTTTTTTTTGAGACAGGGTCTCAAACATAAGCAGAATTACATTTTATACATCCTGTATGTGCCTAGACACTAAGACATCCCTGAGAAATGACACCAAGATGGGCCTCTGACCTGCATACCTACATGCATATACATGCAACTCCATACATACATGAACATGCACACACACACACACACACACACAGAGAGAGAGAGAGAGACAGAGAGAGAGACAGAGAGACAGAGAGACAGAGAGACAGAGAGAGAGAGTTCTATTCAATTGTATAGAGAGACCATACTACCTACTTCGAACAACCATTAATCTTTTAGGTGATTTGTAACTGGAGATCTCTCACCAAGCAGATATCACAGAGATTCAGAAACAGTCAAAAGCAGGATCAAAAACAAAGCCCTCTTCTCACCCAAACCAGCTCTCTCTTCTACCCACTTTGTACCTCAAGCTGGTGAAGTAGCTTCAGCCAGCCCACTCAAGTCTAGTTGAGATTTAAGTCAGACCTTGGAATTTAATACCTGCCTGATATATTAATGACAGGACCCCTACAACTTGCGTACCAATTTTATTCAGCAGAAAGATGACGTGATTATTTCAAATCAGGATAAAGGACAGTATTCAAGTTTTGCTCCAACTCTTGCACACCAGCTGTGTCTTCCTGTGGTGCCCACTCCCTTCAGCCTTCCCGGTGGCCACTAGGGTGGGAGGTCAGGCAAGGCAGGGCTGCAAAGTCACCAGCAGGGTACACACATACCAGAAATGTAGCTTCCATTCTAGCACAACAAAGGCGATCCGTGTAACCACAGTAGAGTTGTGCTCCCCGAGGCTCAGTCTCAGAGGTTCAGCCATGAGTCTTGACCAGACTGGCCTGGAAAATGGCCACTGATGGTCAAGTCAGGTCAGGAAATGACCGGAGTGTCAACAAACTCTACTGTACACAGCTCTGGGGTCCCCTCGCTGCAGGGCGCAAACTCCAGCTCCAACACTGTGATGTTGTTTGGGGCTGAAGTGGTCAGGATGTTCCTTGGCACGAACAAGGTCATTTGTGGGCCCATTGTGGGCCAATATCGGCCGAGGTTAAAGCCATTGATCCATACTTGACCCTAGAGAGAGAGAGAGAGAGAGAGAGAGAGAGAGAGATTGTCAGCTGAGGATCACTAGTATCAGAGAGGCAAGAGATGCCTCATAGAGTCCAGCATCCCAGTATCCCCCAGCATCCCAGTATCCCCCAGCATCCCAGTATCCCATGTTAGGTGGTAGAGCTTCTTCCAAATACCAATTCCTGCCGCAGAAGAAATGAATTTGGAGCCTCAGATTCCAGAAGCTACAGACTTCAGTCTTGGGCCACACCTCACCACATTCTGAGATCCACCCTGGCTCCCAAGAACTGCCTGTCTGTACCCCCAACCCTCTCTGCTATGGCTGCCCACACCCTCCAGCAGGAGAGTCTTCCTTGCTCTCTGCCCCACAGAGGCAGGGCTCAGCCATGCTGCCTGATGTGCAATAAGCCCGCACACAGTCTAAGAACTGTTCCCCAAACAACCAGGGAAGAATGTGAGGGCATGTGCGGCAAGTGCTACAACCTCAGCATGTGAGAGGCTACGGTAGGAGGATCGGTCTGAGTTTGAAGGCAGCCTGGGCAATAGAGTGGGCGTAAGCCACAGGAGTGGGACAAGACGGGGATGGCAGCAGAGGCCTATGCAGGAGAGTGTCTACATTATTGTTGGGTGTGCAGTTCTTGTAGCTTTCCTCCGAGGGATGTGGGGAGAATGGCTTGGAAGACAAGATTTTCAGTCTTACAAGCTGTGGGGATGACTCCTGTGAGCAGGGACGCTGCTTCCGGAACAGACACACTCAGGATTCAAGGGGCGGCAGAACAGATGGAATAGTCTACTGGGGGTGGTGTGGGGTCACACATGCCAGAGGTAAACAGAAGATCTGGAAGAGGAGGGAAGGAATAGAGGGCGAGGGCAGAGGGGACAAGAAAGGAGAGAAGGAAGGAAAGAGAGTGGTCCTCGTGGTGATTCCTCCTGCTCATTTTAAAATGAACTATTAATTAATATTTGCACAGTCTTTCTGTACAGCAGAGACTAGCCTGAACTATCTAGTCCAGATAATCTCTGGATTATATATATAATAATAACCTCTGCCTCCGAAGTGCCGAGACTGCAGGGATAATAAAACTTCCCTTGGCTTTATTCCAGTCCACCTGGATTTCTTTCCTGGTTTCCCATCTTATTCTTGCCCGCCGCTAGCTGTCTGACCTCAGGCAGGTCTCCATTTAAGGTCCCCCCAACCGTGACCCCCCCCCCCCGTCCGCCCAGGGTCGATGGCAACACACAGAGTCTATATAGTTTGAGAACGGTCCCCAAAGCAACCCAAGATGGAAGCAAGGGTGAGTGGGGTGGGTGCTGTAATTTCAGCCCTTGGGAGCTATGGTAGGAGATCATTATGAACTATGTGCCTAGGGGGCACAGCACATTTTGGTGGTCAGCCCAGTGCCTGGTGCAAGGAATGGGGTGCAGATGGGCTGTGCTCCTGGTTTAGTGTGGGCACCACTTACCACTGAAACAAAAGCTCTAGGCGTTCAGTGCTCACAGAAGGAGGTCAGCGACTCAAAACTGCCTGTCTGTTGGACTAAGTCATTTAGAAAAGGGTGGCAGTTTCGAGGTTCTCAGAACTGCTTTAACTCTTGTTTTTACGCGGGATCTGTTATCTCTCTCCGTCCTAAAAGGCATAAACCATAATAGTTTCACCTGGGCTTTATCAGCCCCATCTCAGCCAGAATCCTGTTTTCACGATCTTGAGACCAGCTCCTGATTTCAGTTGCCCTGAATTAGTTTTGACTAATTTTTACCTATGTGCCAGTGTACATAAATAGGCTGGGAAGACGGCCCAGTGGGTAAGAGCCATGCCGCGCAAGCATGAGGACACAAGTTCAAGTCCCCAGCAACCACATAAACGAGCTGGGTGCTGTCTTTCCCATGCCTGCAATGCCAGTGTTGTGGGAGACTGAGACAGAGGACCACTGGAGTTTACTGGTCTCCAGCCCAGCTCCAGGTTCAGAAAGAGAGTCTGTCTCAAGGTGGTAAGGTGGAGAGCCAGAGCAGGACACTTCGATTCCTCTGACCTCCTCCCCTGTACACAGGAGCATAGCACACATGTACACGCACATACATGCACAAATAAGTGTATATATGCGTTATTGTTTTAAACATCATATGGCATTCAATGGTACGAATATACCAATTAGTTTGGGGGACAGGTTCTCTCTCTTTTTTTTTTTTTTTAAATATGTAGCCCAGGATGACCTCAAATTCATAATCCCTCTACTTTGGACTCTTGTACGCTGGGACTACAGGCATGTGCCAGCGTGCCTGACTGATATACATTGTTCCCTGCTCCCCGCCTTTTCTTCAGTGTTAGGGATTAAAGCGGGGCCTGTGCGTGCTCCCACGACACTACATTCCCTAGGAAAATATGCGGATGGCTACTCACTCCTTTGCTACTGAAAATGGGTACTCGGGAGTTTCTAGCTTTGCGTTCTTAATAACAGTGCTGTCAACAACATTTTAAAAAACCGTTTTTTTTTTTTGTTTTTGTTTTTTTTTTTTTTGTGGTTTTTCGAGACAGGGTTTCTCTGTGTAGCTCTGGCTGTCCTGGAACTCACTTTGTAGACCAGGCTGGCCTCGAACTCAGAAATCCGCCTGCCTCTGCCTCCCGAGTGCTGGGACTAAAGGCGTGCGCCACCACGCCCGGCTTAAAAAACCGTTTTAATTGTTTCTGTTTGTTTGTTTGTTTGTATTATTTCCACCAAGACAAGGTTTCTGTGTAGCCCTGGCTGTCCTGGAACTTTGCTGTAGACCAGGCTGGCCTCAGAGATCAATCAACCTACCTGCCTCTGCCTCTCAAGTGCTGGGATTAAAGCACCTCATTGGCCTTAGGGTAAGGTTTTAGTTCTTTGGTTTTGCTAGTAGCCCCAGCTGGCTTGGAACTTACTATATAGACTGCTGACCTTGAATTTGCAGTGCCTCTCCAGCCTCTGAGTCTGTAGTGCTAGGGTAATAAGTGTGGACCACCACACTCGGCTTCCAGTTAAAAGCTTTCAAGGCTTTCTTTAGTTTCATTTTTACTAACTTGCTTATCATTTATTTATTGAAACAGGGTTTCTCTACATAGCCCTGGCTATCGTGTTACAAAGAGAAACACTGCCTTGAAAAACTGAACTAAGTAACTAAATAAATTTAAAAATAAGTAAACTTTATGCTGAAAGAGTTGAGAGTATAGCTTAGTAAAGGACTCTTGCTTATTAGCACATTTGGCTAGTCTAGGCTACAGTGTGAAACCCTGCCACCAAAGACCAAAAAGAAAAATATATGCTGAAATTAATCTTGGTACATTATTCTTGGGAAAGCAAAAGGATATACTAATGAGGTGACTGCAGGGGCTTGGGGGTGTCCCATGGCAGTCCCAACTTCTACAGTCCATGTCAGAAGCCGACTATCTCTGACCATCATGACCCCAGCCCACACTTCTACTTTCTGCTATTAACACAGAGGTGACGGCAAAGCGGAAGTTCCTGTAGGGCCTGACCTACTTCTCAGTGAATGTGTGTCTGCCTTAACTTACCCTGACAAAGCCAATCTTCCTGGAATTTACAGTGAAGCTTGCTTTCTTTATTTTTTAAATTTATTTTTACTTCATGCACATTGGTGTTTTGCCTGTCTGTCTCTGTGAGGGCATCAGATCTTCTGGAACTAGTTATAGTGGTGAGCTGCCACGTGGTTGCTGGGAATTGAACCTGGATCCTCTGGAAGAGCAACCACTGAGCCATCTCTCCAGACCCTAGAGTTAAACTTTCAATACTGTCTTTTGCTTTGTTTGAGACAGGGTCTCAACAGACCAGGCTGGCCCGGAAAGCAGAACTCTCCCTGCCTCTGCCTTCCAAGTGCTGGGATTAAAAGCGTGCGCCACCATATCCACCCCTCAATACTGTTTTAAGATATTCAGATGTCTCTTTAAACATGAATATAGGTTGATCATGGTAGCACATCCCTTTAGTCCCAGCATACGGGAGGCAGAGGCAGGTAGATTTTTAAGTTCAAGATCAGCCTGGTCTACTTAGCAAGTTCTGGGACAGCCAGGGCAGCATAGTGAGGCCCTGTTTTAAAAACACAAAAACAGCGAGGTAATAGACTATACTAAAGGAAATATGGGTGCTCGGAGGGCTCAAATCGGAAAACGTGGAGGTCTGTCCTCAAGGTTCAAATGCTGTCACTCATAACTTGTCTACACTGTGCTGTGAGGTTGAAAGCTTGATTCTATAAGGTAAAATGGCAAGGAACATGCTCAAAGGTATGACTATAAGCAGATCCCCTGAAATAAGCAAAGGGGAGTGAACTTTTCTTCCCCTCCCAACCCCATGGCTATCTGCAGATGGTGTGACCCAGGTCTTAGTGTAAGAAACGAAGCAGCTCTGTGGTCTCCTGTATTTTAGGAAGTATTCTAGGATACCTTTCTATTTCCTAACAAATACCCAAGGCATTCAGCTCAGAGAAAGAAGAGGTCTGGAAGCTTTCAAATCCATAGGCAGGTTGCAAAAGTACCTCCCACCCTCTCTTTCTCTCTAACACACACACACACACACACACACACACACACACACACACACACACACAAGCTCGCATCAAACTTTAAAAGATGAAGAAATCCAAATGTGGTGTCTACATCTTTAATCTCAGCACTGGAGAGGCAGAGGCAGGTGGATTTCTGAGTTCGAGGACAGCCTGGTCTACAGAGTGAGTTCCAGGACAGCCAGGGCTACACAGAGAGACCCTATCTCGAAAAAACAAAAAACAAAAAACAAAACAAAAAACAAAACAAAAAAACAAAACAAAAAACAAAAAAAAATGAAGGTTAAAAAAAAAAAAAAAGAATAGCCAGGGCCCTGTCTCTAACCTTCCAATATGAAGAGGACAGGGCTGGAATGCGGCTCACCAGCCCGAGTACCTCTGTTCTTAGAGCGGATCTATGCTTTGTTCCCAGCACCCACACGGTAGCTCACAACTGCCTGTAACTCCAAGGGATCTGACACCCTCTTCTGGCCTCTGTGGGTCCTGCATGCAGGTGGTGTGCACACATATACCTATAAGCAGACAGACACTCATACACGTGAAATCTAAAAAGGCATGAAAGGTTGAGCAAAATGACTCACCTGAGAGCCAAGAAGTGAAAGAGAGCATAAAAGATCAGAAACAGAATCCCAGTGTCCTGTGATGAGGGCACATGCACACAAACATGTGAGTCATCATTGTGTGCCATTCATTCATTCATTCATTCATTCTGTCTCTCACACACATACACAGTAAAATAAGCTCTGTGTACTAAAAATTATAGCGAACCCACTTCACCTGGAGTTATTGCGCTTGCTGGGAGAAGCCCAATCACCTAGTTTCTGGGTTCACAGGGTTTGTGAGTGAAAACTATGAGTTAGACATAAAGAATGACTGTGTAGGGTTAGCACCATTGCAAGCTGACCCCTGCCCCACACTGTGGGAGTGGCTTGTAGGATGATAGACACCCACGGGCTTCTCAGTTTCCAGCTTAAAGCCAGTTAACACCCAGTCACACCCCGGTACGATAAGCAGCAGAGTCATAGTCTGCCAGTACTCGGCATTGGGAGTGACATCAGGGGTTTTCACCCTGTGCTTTGAGACAGGACTGCTCACTGGTACCTAGGGCTTGTTAGTTAGGACAGGCTAACAGGCCAGCACACTGCAGGACTCTGCCTCTCTCTGCTTCTCCAAGGATAAGACACCACCACCACCACCGTTTGTAGCTTTTTACAGCTGTGCTACGCTTAAATTTACACCCAGATGTCACACGTAGGGAACACTTTTACCTTATCATAAATCATTTAAAAATATTTATCTGGCTGGGTGGGGTGGCACATGCCCTGTAACCTAGTCGAGCCAGCCAAGGATCCATAGTGAGACCCTGCCTCACAAAACCAAATAAATAAACCTGAACAAAAATGATGTGTGTGTGTGTGTTCATGCATATCATGTACACTCAGGAGCCAGGCAGGTCAGACACAGCTGTGAGACACCAGGTAGGTGCTGGGAATCAAAGCTAGGCCCTCTGCAAGAGCAGAAAGTGCTCTTAACTGCTGAGCCATCTCTCCAGCCCCATTCTTTTATGATGCTCGCTCAGCACTCTTTTGAGTCAGAATCTCACGGGTTCCAGACAGGCCTTGATACGCATCTGGGGGGGATGACCTTGAACTTCTCCTGCATCTTCCTCTACCTCATGTGTATTTTTGGAGACAGGGTTTCTTTGTGCAGCCCTGGCTGTCTTAGACTCACCGTATAGACCAGGCTGGCTTTGAACTCACAGACATCTGCCTGCCTCTACTTCTTGAGTGCTAGGATTACACCACACACAGCTTGGCGTGATATTTTAATGAAAGAGTCATCCACACTCATTTCTCTTGGATGGAGATAAGCAGAAAACATGCTTTTGTCCCAGCACAGCAGGACGTGGCACACATGACCCACACGTTCTGACTGTCACCAAAGCCTGGCAAACACGCCTCCCTGAGAGTCTACAGTCAGTCGGTGCACAGTGCAGACAGGCACTGACCTGTATGGACAGAGCAGGCACGCCTGACCCCTGAAATCCCCCAAGCACGCTTGCTTCACCAGAAAGCCACATCCGACCAAAGAAAAACCAGAGCAATCAAAAGTGGTGCTTTTATCTCACGGACCGAATGTATCAAGTGATTTCACTCACGAGATCAAGTTAGTTCCTGGGTAACAAATGAAAAGAAAGCTAAGTGGCCCTGGGGGAAGGGGGGAGCTCTGAGGAGGAGGAAGACAAGGGTCAGCGAGTATAACCTAGTCTGAGAACTGCTCAGGCCTCAGTGTCACGTGGTCAAATCCTTTCTCTTCTCCCAAACCATCAGCTGAAGTGTTCCTCAGGACAGGGTGAGGCCCAGGAAGGGGTGACTTATCTGTGTTCATGGAGGGCATGCTGGGAGGCATTTGCTTGTTTGTACGTACGTATATGGAGACCAGAAGTTGGCTTTGAGTACCTCCCTCTGCTGCCTTATCATTATTGAATTTCATGGATATATTTTGCCTGGCTGGATCCAAGTCTGTGCATCATGTTCATGCCTGATGCCCACAGAGGTTTAGAAGAGGGTATCATATTTCCTGGGACTAGAACCCTGGTCCTCCAGAGCAGGGACTCTTCACCTCTGAGCCCGGGCCCCAGCCCTCTCCAGTACTCGTCACCCTCTTTTTGGAGGCAGACTGTCCCCACTGGACCTGAAGCTGTCTCACTGACTGTCCAGGAACCCTCAGGATTCTGTCTCTGTCTGTGCGGCCTCCTAGGTGCTGGGGCGAGCCGCCATGCCTGACTGGCTGGAGGTTCCCCAGGCTCTCCCGCATCGTAATGTCTCACCTTTCATTCTGTGCTCCCTGCAAGGCCGCTGGCCTCCTTATTTTTAAGGGCTAATGTCCTTACCAGCTTTTAAAGGTGTAACACAAGAGCTGCCAAAATCCTGTATCATTGTCCTGGTTAGATTTTTTTTTTGTAAACCTCACACAAGCCAGGGTCACCTGGGAAGGGGGAATCTCAATTGAGAAAATGCCTCCCTTGGACTGGCCCATAGCCAAGTCTGTGAAGTCATTTTCTTGGCTGATAATTGATGTGAATGGGGCTTAATCCATTGTGGGTGGGGCCATCCCTGGACAGGTGGTCCTGGGTTCTATCAGAAAGCAGGCTAAGTAAGCCCCGGGGAGCCCCTCCATGGTCTCTGCCTCAGTTCCTGCCTTCAGGTTCCTGCCTTGACTTCTCTCAGGGACAGACTATTACCTGGGAGTATATTGAAATAACCTCTTTCCTTTCCATGTTACTTTCGGTCATGAATTTTATTACAGCAATAAAAACCTAAGATGCCATTGTAAAGAAATGTAATTGGGACTCTCTGTAGAAGCCTATACTGTCCTATAAGGTGTGTGGACCTGTCTCTCCCCCTACCCCAACCCACCCCTAGCTGTCTACCTTTCTGTATAAGCCTTGGGGCTTACTGGATGCTTGAGGCTGGAGATGTACCTTGGTCTATGATGTTTTGTCCTCTGACTATGAGGTTCTGAGTTCGATCCCTAGAACCCACAAAAAAAGCCTGGTGTGTTGGTCCATGCTTTTAATGCCAGCACTGGGGAAGTGGACCCTAGTAGCTCTAAGGGATCCACTGGCCAGACAGCCTAGCTGAATCTGCAAGCCCCAGGTCCCAGTAAAAAACTTCCTAAGAAAACAAGGTGGGGCAGGCTAGCTGGCTCAGCAAATAAAGGGGCTTGCTGTGAAAGTCTCAAGATCTGAGTTTGATCCCTGGAATCCAAAGTGGAAGAAGGGAACTGATGCTAAAAAGTTGTCTGTGATTCCTGCGTTCACACACACACATACACACACACACACACACACACACACACACACACACACACACGTGTGCGCGCGCATGTTACCTGTCTGTGACTCCTGTGTCCACGTTCACACATGTCAGCTGTCTTGAGATTCTTATGACCACACTCATGCACACATCACCTGAGATTTCCCTGTCACGCTCATACACACACACACACACACACACACACACACACACACACGTCATCCACACAATGACAGTAATAATAAACCAAGTAAAATAAAGTCAAGCAAGCAAAACAGAAACAGGGTGGATGGCTCCTGCAGTGTTCATACAAGCAGGCCAGAGGTCAACCCAAGGTCTCCTGGAGCCCGGGCTGCCCTTGAACTTGCTATGACTTGAATCTAGGATCCCCCTCCCCACCTTCTGCTGCTGCTCAGTACCACTTCACCCAGTTTTATGTGGTACTGAGGACTGAGCCCAAGTATAGCAAACATGCATGGATACATACCTACATAGATATATACATACATGGACACATACATACATACATACATGGATACATACATTCATGGATATATACATGGATTCATACATATATACATGGATACATACATATATATACATGGATATATACATGCATACATACATACATGGACATACTCTATCAAGCCACACTCCGGTCTCTTTTGTCTTTGTAATTGTCACAATGCCTTGGGTGGCCAAGTCTAATCTAAGGCTGGGTAACCAAAGCCTGAGATTTTGTGCTAAACTGGAGTAACAAGAAGACATCCTGTGGCATGAGAACTGGGAGAAAGGCCTGGCTTGGGAGCCCACACAGACAAAGAAGAGCCAGCCGCCTCTGATGGCCACAGCGCCCTTCACCTTCTTGTCAGCAGGGGGAAAACCAAAGGTGACCTAGGAGGCAGAAAGTCCCCTGCTAGCTGCAGGGGGGGGGGGGGAGGAAGGGGGGAGGGGGGGAGAAAAGACCCAGGGGCACATCTGTTCTCAGCCCTGAGAGCCCCTGCTGAGAGAGAAAGGCTGGTGAACCACCAGCAGAGAAAGTGAGAAGAGGGGTTGGTTTTGGGGAAGAAGGCAGGCAGAATGGAGCCTTCCTTCTAGAGACCACTGGGCAGGAAGTGAGGACAGAACCTGACAGGAAGTCCAGGAAACAGGAGATCCAACTGACAGCAGGCAGAGAGGATGAGGTCCCAGGACAGGGGAGAGGAGGACCAGGCTTCCCAGGCAGGCAGAGCTTAGACATGGAGAACATGGTGGTGGGCAATGCACAACAGAGGCCTCACTGTGGTCGGTACATGACGAATCAGCCAAGAGGCCAAAGACGGTCACTTCCAGGGGGCGGGAAGGGACGGACGAGCGTCAAATGGACCAACGGGTCTAGAATTTTTGTTTGGTTTTGTTTTGTTTTGAGACAGTCTTTCCTGCAGCCCAGGGCAGCCTGGAACTACTGTAAGAATTAAATTGCTATGGTCCATTTACAGTATGAGGTTTGCTTAGAGTTACTCAGTCATGAACAAGCAGGGGGCACCCGTGGTGCCCCTCTCTCCCAAGATGGGCAGTTAGCACTGACCTCACAACTCTGAGAACCAGAAGACTACAGTTCCACCCAACAGTAACCTAGCAACAGCTTACATCATCATCATCATCTGCCGCCAGATGTGTGCCAGGCGTATAAGAAGACTGCTCACACCCCAGCTCTCTCTCTCCCCATCTTCTCTCTCTCTCTCTCTCTGTTTCTCTCTCTCTCTCTCTCTCTCTCTCTCTCTGTCCTCTTCTCTCCCCTCTCCTTTTCCTCTGCCCTCATAGCCCGGTTGCCCCATTTCTGGGGTCCCATTCCCTTCCCCCCATAATAAATCTTAACACTAAAAACAAAGAAGAAAGGAAGAAGAAGAAAAAGAAAGAAAGAAAAAGAAAAGAAAGCATTTTAACACCGGGCCTGATGGTGTGTACCTGGAGCAGAGTCAGGAGCACCAGAAGTTCAAGGTCATTCCTGGCTACTTAGCAAATTCAAGGCTAGCCTGGGCTACATGAAATCCTATGCAGACAAAAAATTGTTCCCTTCATAAGCAGCATATAAAAAGGCCCTGGGGATGGGGGATGACTCCATGGCTGAGGGTGCTTGCTAACAAGCTCAATGACCCGAGTTCGATCCCCAGGACCCACACACATGGTGGAGGAAGAAGGCTGATTCTCATGGCTCTGACCTCCACGTTTGCCTTGGCAGGTACATGAAAACACACATTTGAACACACACACACAAGTAAATGTAATAAAAATGAACAAATAGGTCCTAGTTCTTCCTGGAGGAAGCCAAGTGAGCTGCCATTCACTGAAGAAAGTTGTCAAGGAAAACGGGGCAGAGAAGGACACCTTCAAGCTGGACACTGGGTCCCTGAAGATCTGCCACAGTCTTGTTCCTGCACGAGTGACGCAGTAGGAAACCCTCCCCACATCACACAGCATCTTACCAGCAGCCTTCTGATTCCTTCTCAGTACTGAGAACCTTGAACCCAAAGGCTTTTCATGAAGATGCATACCTTGGACCACCCAGGAAACTGGATGAAGGTGTCCTGTGGCAGGTCTGGGATGCCCGAGGGGATGGAGAAGTTGCCCACGTAAAAGGTGGGGAGTATGAGGTCCGAAGAATTGGAGGTCGACCGTCTGTCAAGGTGACCCTCATCACTGGCCTCCCGGCTCCAGAGATGGTTGCGTACCATGGCCTCAGTGTCCAGTGGGAAGACCGTCCAGTTGGTGAGGACAGTGGAGTTGAGAGTCATGTTGGAAATCAAACCCTAGAAAAAGGAAACACAGAGCCATGAGCCAGAGGTGAAGCAGGGACTCATGGGAGTCACTGACCTCTGGGGAGACGCAGCAGGAAATGAGACTCTGCTGTGTGGACAGCAGGTGACACAGGTCCGGCTGGAGGCTCAGTCCAATCTACTGTCTTGGCAGGAATGAAGATATTCCTTCCATCTGTCTGTCTGTCTGTTTTGTTTTTTTTCAAGACAGAATTTCTCTGTGTAGCTCTGGTTGTGCTGGAATTCGTTCTATAGACTACACTGGTCTCAAACCAACAGAAATCCGCCTGCCTCTGCCTCCCAAGTGCTGAGATTTAAGGAGTGTGCTGCTACCACCTGGCTCTTTATTTAAGGTTTTTTTTTTTTTTTTTGGTTTTTCGAGACAGGGTTTCTCCGTGTAGCCCTGGCTGTCCTGGAACTCACTTTGTAGACCAGGCTGGCCTCAAACTCAGAAATCCACCTGCCTCTGCCTCCCGAGTGCTGGGACTAAAGGCGTGCATCACCATGCCTGGCTTTATTTAAGTTTAAAAAAAATTATTTTTATTTGTGGCATAAGATCTTGTGTGGTGTGTGTGTGTGTGTGTGTGTGTGTGTGTGTGTGTGTGTGTGGTGTGAGTGTGTGTGTATGTGTGTTTATGTGTGTGTGTGGTGTGTGTGTACATGCATGTGGGTACCATGCCAAGAGAGCACCTTTTCCCATGAGACACCCTGGAGCTGGAGTTACAGGCAGTTATGAGCTGCTCCATGTGGGTCTTTGCATCTAAGCTTGGATCTTCTACCAGTGTGCTAAACCCCTAGCCACCCTTCCAGCCCAGAATGAAGAAATTCTAAAGAGACACTTATCCCCCCCCCCCCCCGAGTTGGCTGGCAGACTGTTGAGTCAATGGAACCTACGGAAATGGAATTTCCCTAGAAATCTCATGCTAGGAAAAAGAAAGGCCAGACAAAGTCTGGTATCATCCCGAGCCAGCCTGAGAGCTTGTCTCTCAGGAAGAGCTGGCACTGAGTGCTGACATCCTCAGAGCACCGGCTGCAGAGACTGGAGCTGGGACACATCTTTACCAGGATTACTAGAGTGTCTCTCTCTAGCCATCCATTTAAACCTGATCCCCATGTCAGGATCCTGAGGACGGACTGGGGTGGGGTGGAGTAAGATGGGGTGATACAGGATTCACTTACTTCTCCTCCTAGAGTGGCCACATGGGTGGCTCTTCCTGCCTTTCAGTGGCCCGTCTCTGGATCTGCCTGACCCTAACAACTCCCGCAACGGCAACTCTTTGGAACGAGGTACACGGCCCTCTGCGCCAGCTTCACCACAAATCACCACAAAGTCACCCTAGTGTCTGGGCTACAGGAAGTGGGTGCCTCTGAGGGAGCGCTCTAGCTTGAACCCCACTGACTTCAGAATTTGCTAGAATGAAGAAGAAAAGCAAAGAATAACCAGGGAGGGGAGGAGGAGGGAGTAGGGAGATCTAGGGATATTCATCCTATGCAGATGGAGGGGTTTTCGGGGTGGCCTCTGCCCCTCACACCAACCAAGGAGCAAGCCTTGATCCAGAGTGGCCGAGTGTCTGCCCAGCTGAGGACCATGTGTGTGGACATCTGTGGGATTGAGCAAAGGCTCTAAGGGAAGGATGAGATGACAATGGACATCTGTGGGATTGAGCAAAGGCTCTAAGGGAAGGATGAGATGACAATGGACCCCAGGATTGGTTGAAAATTTCTCCTGTTTGACCTGCAGGGGCCAGGGGCTGAGGCAGCCCTGACTACAGTCGTCACACAGAAACTTAGGGTCGTGATGTATCTAACTTCTTTCTGTTGTTATCGAGAGAAGGATCCGTGTGTTCCACACGATTTTGGAACTCACTATGTAGCCGAGGCTAGCCTTGAGCTCTAAAATCTTCCTGGTTCAAGCATTGGACTGTAGGTTGCCTCTGGCAACTCAGCTAAGTTCTCACTACGGCTTTTTTATTTGTTCGTTGAGAGAAGGAACTTGCTGTGTAGCCCAGACCTCACAGGGGCGGGGATTACTGGTGTAGGTATGTGTGTGTGCTTGTGCATGTATGTGTGTGTGCCCAAGCCTCACCGATTCTTTACTTTCTATGTAAGGAGCTTTCCCACTCAGCGAGTCCTGGACTTTAAAAAGACACTCTCTGATACCAGGTCTCAACTGTCTGTTTACTGATCCGGCCAGTATGAAGTGCCTAGACATAGGGACCACACCACAGGATCCTACTCACCCAGGGAGTCAATGTGACCAACCACAGTCAGCCAGGAAGGTCAGTGACTGCAGCTGGAACACAAGGGTGGGGAAATACGTTTATATGGAGGCAAGTGTAAGCAGTGTGTCACACTGGCTTTGCTGCTGCCCATAAGAGGATCAGGAAGGGGCTAGGGAAATGGATCAGTGGGTGAAGGGCTTGCTACGTAAGAGTGAGACCTGGAGCTTGGATCCTCAGCTCCTACATCAATGCTGGATAGGCATGACAGCCCGGCCTGTGATCCCAGTACACAAGAGGAGGAACGGGGAATTCCCCAGGGCAAGTTGGCTATGAGAGCTCCAGGCTCACTTGGGACCCTGCCTTGATAGAAGGTGGAGATCGCTTGAGGGAGAAGTCAGTTGTCAACCCTGGCCCTTTATACTCATGGCAGGCATGTGCATATGTGCTTGAACACACATGCATGCCCGTACATACACAAACAAACATACACATACTTACATATGAATACACAAACATACATGTTACAAAAATAGAAACGGGATCACGATCCGATGCTTGGCAGTGCCTTGGGCTCTCTCTCCAGGGAAGCACCTTGGGAAGGCTACAGAACCAAAACAAATGTTTCTTGAATTGGGTGTGGAGGTTGGCCCTGTAAACTCAGAATCTGCATTGTTGTGAGTTCTAAACCAGCCTTGGCTACAAAGTAAGACCTGTCTCAAAAAACAAAAAGTTTCCAGGCTGGGGAGTCAGCTCAGTAGGACTCGCCTAGTGCCCTCGTTTGTGCCCCAGCACCACATGACCTAGGTGCAGTGGAACATGCCTGTAAGCCCAGCACTTGGAAGGTCGAGGCAGGAAGCTCAGGAGTTCAAGGACATCCCTGCCTGCCTACACAGTGAGTCTCAACCCAGCCTGGGCTATGAGTTTTTTTTTTTTTTCTTTCTTTCTTAAACACGTTAAACTAAACAGAAACCCAGATTAACAATGTAAGCTTTCTTAATGATCTAGAAATACTGGTTAGAATACCACACTGGGACTGGACAGAGACGAAGTAACTGGCGGCGGCAGGATGGCAGCCAAGGGGCTTTCTATAACACAGCTTTGTTGCAGCCACCGGTCCAAGCCTGCTCAGCAGAGCCCACCACATGCCTCAGGTACCGAGGAGGGAGAGCCCCGGACGAGCTGGGTGGGTTTTCAAAGCAGAGGAAGGGCACGGTGGAGTGGCTTCCGTTTCTCCCCACAGGATGACTGAGCTCAAGCACAAGGGAAGTGTTCTGTTTGCAAAGCTCAAGGTTCTCGTGGGCAGGGAGGAAAAGAGCCCCTCAAAGAAAGTCATCTTCTAGGCTGCAAAACAAAGCAGGGGGCTTCGCTCCTCAGGCTCAGCGAAGTGTGCAGGCCTTGAAAGGGAGCGGCTGTGATGTGTGACAGCTGGTCTGTGGTCACTGGTCAGAATGAATACATACACACATACATATACATCCATCCCCAATCTTAACTATTATACTTAAGTATCAATATAGTTATTGATATATAATATATTATATAATATATATATAGCATATATAATTATCGGTACTTAAGGGCTGGAGAATGTGACTCGGCTGGCAGGCTCTGGATTCAATCTCCAGCACTGCATAAACAGGATGGTGGCAGACATTGCGATCCCAGCACCTGGGAGGTGGAGGCTCAAGGATCGAAAATTCAAAGTCATGGTGAGTTCAAGGCTAGCCTAGACTACTTGAGACTGCCTTAAACAACAACAACGAGGATAAACAGATTTAAAAAGTTAAGGTGTAGATTTAATATGGTGGTGCATGCCTTTAATCCCAGCACCTGGAACACAAGAGGCAGGTGGATCTCTGAGTTTGAGGCCAGCCTGCCTGGTCTACATAGGGAATTCCAGGACAGCTAGGGCTACACAGGGAGACCTCGTGTCAAAAAAAAAAAAAAAGGATATATACATACATATACATACACACTACACATAAAATAAACTGCATTCCTTGGTAGAAATAGAAAGTAAAGATTTTTTTCTGTATAAATGGAAGCGGGAAGCAGAGACAGATGTGTGAGTGTTTCAGGCACAGGCCCATCCCTCCTCCGAGTGTCCTACCTTGAAGTCATTGATGAATCTGCCATAGTTGACACGCCCCATGTTCTCCACCATAATGTCCAGCGTGGCTCCAGCCTTCCCCCGTATGTTCAGAGTCGTCATAAGGTTTCGATCAAGGATTCCTTGGGGGACCTGTGGGTTAAAGCCGAGGCTGAATGGAGGGTGAGATCAGAGAAAAGGAGCCGTGTGCACAGCTCATCTGTCCCCTTTCCTGCCCCGAAGTGTCATCAGGTTTACAGGGAGAGTCTGGATGTGCTCAGGACAAGTTCCCACAATCCCTGTCTTCCCCAATGAGGAGGATGGCTGTACACAGCTCAGGGGCCACCTCTGCTGGGAATGTGTTATAATGACTGAGACGCCTTTCTAGGAACAAGGTCCTGTGATACAGCCCAGGATGGCCTTGAACTTGAAACCTTCCTGATTCCACCTTATAAATGCTAAGATTACAAGTGTGGACCAACATGCTTGGCTCAGGCATTTTATTGATTGATATATACGTGTGTGTGTGTGTATGTACATATGTATATATATATAACATTATTAGTATCTATCTATATATCTCTATCTCTATATATCATTGTTTTGTTTTTGTTTTTCGAGACAGGGTTTCTCTGTGTAGCCCTGGCTGTCCTGGAACTCACTTTGTAGACCAGGCTGGCCTCGAACTCAGAAATCCGCCTGCCTCTGCTTCCCAAGTGCTGGAATTAAAGGCCACTGCCTGGCTATATTACATTGTTAAGAGTGTGTGTGTGTGTGTGTGTGTGTGTGTGTGTGTGTGCGCGCGTGCGCGCGCGCGCACGCACGTATGCCATGGTGAGGACAACTTGAGGAAGTCAGTTCTTTCCTTCTACCATGAGGGCCTGCCTGGAACTTCTAATTCTCCTGCCTCACATCCCACGTGCCCAGCTTACAGGTGTGGCCCCCACACTTCTATTTTTAAAGGAGCAGGACAGACAAGACATTCTAGCGTCCCTGTGAGAAGGATCACTGCATCTCCTCACAGCTTCCTGCCTTGGCACAGTTAGGTGCATGGAAACAGCCTTTTTTTTTTTTTAAAAGATTTATTTATTTATTATATGTAAGTACACTGTAGCTGTCTTCAGACACACCAGAAGAGGGCGCCAGATCTCGTTACAGATGGTTGTGAGCCACCATGTGGTTGCTGGGATTTGAACTCTGGACCTTTGGAAGAGCAGTCGGGTGCTCTTACCCACTGAGCCATCTCACCAGCCCCCCGGGAAACAGCCTTTAAACACGTAGAGAGTACAGATAAAATCAGGGAACAGATAAAATCGGCGAGAGGTGGAGTCAGCGCACCTCAATTGCTAGGGTACATCAGTCACAGAGATTATGTAACAAAGTGAGGGAAAACAACAGGGATTTTCTCAGCAAGACATTGCTAACCATTCATTCATTTATTCATTCATTCATTCATTCATTCACACCACCACACCCACACCAAGTTGAGGCCAGAACCAGGGCTCTGTTACAGAGCTCAATCTCCAACCCTATTTTTAATGTTTTTTTTTTTTTAATTTATTTGTGACTTTATATTTTATTACTTTTTTTTTCTGAGATCCATTTTGTTTTTTTAAATTAAAATTTTTTTAAAATTTATTAGGTATTTTCTTCATTTACATTTCCAATACCATCCCAAAAGTCCCCCAGGCCCTCCCCCCACCCCCTATTTTTTTTTGTAATGATTAGGTAATCTTTCAGAATTTTATTCTAAGATTATTCAAGTATTTTTAACGTTTTAAAAGGTTACTTTTAGACTGGCTACACTCACCATAAGTCACCAGGACACAACTAAGGAAGGCTGGGTAATGGTAGGCACAGTGTCACCTCTCAGGGGCTTGTACCTACTGAAATGAAATCTGCTGGTTATAAAAGAAAGCCCTCCCCCCTTATTGTGTGTGTGTGTGTGTTCAGGTGAAAGTATGCATGTGTGCGTGTGTAGAGACCACTGGGACAGGATTGGTTGTCATCCCTCAGAAATGGGCCATCTTCCTTTCTGACATAAGATCTCTGGCCCTCTTGGAGGAGGCTCGGCTGGCTGGCCAGGCTCCCAAAGGATCCTCCTGTCCCTGCCTCCCCAGCACTGAGATTACAGCTGCACACAGTCACACGTGGATTTTTTTCGTCTTATTCTTTTACGTATTTTATGTGTGAGTGTTTCACCTGCATGTGTGACTGTGTACTATGTCTGTGCCTGGTGCTCAGAGGCCAGGAGTGTCAGGATCTTCTAGGACTGGAGTTTCAGACAGCTGTGAGCTGCCACGTAGGTGGTGGAAGTTGCACTCAGGTCCTCTGGAAGAACAGCCAATGCCCTTAACCAGTGAGCCATCTCTCCAGCCCCTTGTTTCTTTGTTCTCTATATAGGCGCTGCTGATGTGATCTGAGGCTCTTATGCTTGCAAGGCAAGCTATCTTCCCAGCCTAGAATGGAAATATTTTTGATTTAAGCTACTCTGAGTGTGGCTGCACACACCTGTAATCCTAGCACTTGGGAGGCAGAGTTAAGTAGACCAGGAGTTCAAGGCTGGCACTGGATCCCAAACGTGTCTGAGGCCAACCTGGGCTGCATGAAATCCAGACCAAACCAAGACCAAAAATCTCCAAGGCTAACACTTTTCTGAAACAATGTGCTTGGTGAGGAAAATCTTCTCACGAGCTTTTCCCACAACTGTCCCAATGAGGAGCAAATGGCCACAGATACCTTTTGAATTATTCAGTTTACTGTGTGCGCACCGAGGCACAGGAGTAGGTATCGGAGGTCAGCTTGCATGAGTCAGCTCTGCTTTGTACCATGTCAGTCCCAGGGATCAAACTCAACCACAGGGCTCATGGCAAGCACTATCTGCTGAGCCATCTCATGGGCTCTGGCTCTCAGGTCTTCCTTTTTTTTGTTGTTTTGATAAAGCCTGGATTTCATCATGCAGGTAGACTGGCCTGAATCTTAACAATTCTCTTGCCTCAACCTTCTGACAGCTGGGATTACAGGCGTGTGTCCTCACACCAGATACTGGACAGGGTGTTTAAAAATACATCTGCATTTTACTATGAAGTGAAGCCCTCGGTATACTTTGGTTACAACTGTCATGAGCAACCCTTGAGACTCTAATGTTTCATTTAGGGGGAGACACTAAGTTCAGCACATTTTGTATAGTAACAGGTACCAAACTGACGTGGATGCTATCCCTAAAGAGCAGAGAAGGCCTGGGTGACATGCTAAGCTCAGTCGGGGTAGCGTTGGCCTTGGACTCATGAGACCCAGGGTTTTCTAGAGTGTGTGTGTCAGAACAGCCCTGACCCTGCAGCATGTGAGCCGTAGCAGCAAGCAAGCCATACTGCCCCGGGACACCGGCTGTCACGTTATTAAGTGTAGAAGACCCTCCACCCCGCTGTCAAGGCTTAGATGTGGAGGTCAAAGAGAATGCTTACCCCGTCCACAGAGACGTAAGCCCGATCACGGACACCATTTAAGGGTGAAGAGAAAATGGGTTTCGGGTTACTGCAATCTTGAGGAAGCGTTGTTCGGTACAGCACATACCCAAAATACTGGTGAGAAAAGAACATGAGAAATCAGCATCACCCTCACTGTTCAGCTGCTGAGAGCCTGGCTGCCCTTGATCCGGCTGAAAGCAACGTTCTGAAAGCGCTAGGGAACGAAACGCTTCCTCCACCCACAGCCAAACTCAGGCTGACTTTTTAGGTCTTGGCGAAACTATTCAAACATGAAGGGACGGACAGACTGCCACACTGAAGGGACGGACGGACACACTGCCACACTGGGGAAACAAGAGTTAAGTTACTGCCCAGAGGGACCCAGGGAAATCATACCTACAGGTCAGGGGTCCCTGGTATCAAACAAAACAAAACAAAAAAAAACAAAATCAAGTGGGTAAAGGTGCTTGCCACAAAGCCTGATGACCTGAGTTCAATCCCCGGGACCCACCACAAGATGGAAGGAGAGAGCCCATTGCCACAGGTTGTCCTCTAACCTTTGTATGTGTGCTATGGCACACACACATATACACATCAACAAAAGAAAGAAAGAAAGAAAGGAAGAAAGAAAGAAAGGAAGAAAGAAAGAAAGAAAGAAAGAAAGAAAGAAAGAAAGAAAACAATAGTTTTTTTTAAATTAGGTATTTTCTTCATTTACATTTCCAATGCTATCCCAAAAGTCCCCCATACCCTCCCCCCCCATTAGTTTTTTTTTTTTTAAAGGGGTGTGGAGAGATGGCTCCGCCATTAAGAGCATTTGCTGCTCTTGCAGAGGCCCTGAGCTCAGAACCCTCTGTAACTCCAGTTCCAGGGCAGCTGAAGCTCTTTAGGCTTCTGTTGGAACCAGGCATGGGCAGTACACATCCACACCAGCAGGCAAAGCACTCATACACATAAAAAAAATTTTTTTTATGCCAGGAAAAGCCCTGAGCACAAGACAAACACTGAGTTCTGCTCAGTAAAACATTTTCCAGGTTCTTGGGCTAAATCTTCTCTAGAGTACAAAACATGACTCAACCTGAAACTCTTTTTAAAGCAAAGAGGAAAGAGAGAGAGCTGGTGGGTGGGTGGGTTCTACCACCAAATCAGAAGTAATATTTATTGATTTTTTTTAAAGACAGGGACTCAGGGGGCTGGAGAGATGGCTCAGTGGTTAAGAGCACCTACTGCTCTTCCGAAGGTCCTGAGTTCAAATCCCAGCAACCACATGGTGGCTCACAACCATCCGTAATGAGATCTGACGCCCTCTTCTGGTGCATCTGAAGGCAGCTACAGTGTACTTAGATATAATAATAAATAAATCTTAAAAAAAAAAAAAAGACAGGGACTCAGGTAGCCCAGGCTGCCCTCAACTCTACTACATAACTAAGGATAATCTTGAATTTTTTATTCCACCTCCCAAGTGACGAGGCTTCATATAGCCATGTCTGGTTTTATGTAATTTTGGGGATTAAGTTCAGGGCTTCATGCCATGCCAGGCATGTGTGTGAGGCACATGTGTGTGTGTGCACATGAATGCAGGTGTCCACAGTGGCCAGAAGTTTTGGATAGCCTGGTACTAGAGTTATAGGCAATTGTGAGCTGCCCTGTGGGTGCAGAGAACTGAACCCAGTCTCTTCAGAAAAGCAGTCAGCACTCTTAACTATTGCGCCATCTCTCCAGCCACTTAAACTCTTTTCAAATCTCATCTCCAGTTTGTGAGCTCACTGGAATTTTTGTGTGGGATTTTCTCACGTTTGTTTTTCTGAGACAAGGCTGCCCTGTTCCACAGGCCAGGTTGGAGCTTACTATGTAGCCCAGGCTGGCCTCCAGTTCTCTAGTCTCTTGCCTGGCCTCCCACACGCCGGAATCATACTTGTGGCCTCCACAGCCGGACTGGCAGCAATAGTTTCTGAAGAGTCCAGACTGTTCCTAGACCAGCCTTCCCACACTAGAGTCAGCAGAATGCCTTTTGTGTGGACACAGCAAAGGAGACATGTCCTCTTGGGTCCCCGTGTGGCATGGGACGGGGTCACCGGAATACCATGGGTCTCTTGGTTCCTTTGTCACACTTGGGATCTCAGCCCTGTTTTCTGGGGACAAGCAGTCTGCAACATACACGCCCAAAGCAGGAAAAGCAGCTGCTAGCTGATGGATGAACTGGGTAAAATCCTGAAAAAGCTTCAAACGAGAAACTTCTAGCGAGACAAGAAAGTGAAGCGCCAGGAAACGAAGCACACACACAAACACAGAGCACAACAATGTCCTTCCCAAAGCAGAACCTCTAAGAAGGAAAACTTAAACTGACAACTGACTTTTTTTTTCTTTTTTCTTTTTTCTTTTTTGGAGACAGGATCTCATGTAGCCCAGGTTGGCCTCGAATACCATGTATCTGAGAATGACCTTGAGTTTCTGAGCCTCCAACCTCCACCTGCTAATTCTCCAGGCTGTCACCGTGCCTGGTTTATGAGGTGCTGGGAACTGAACCCGGGCCTTTGCTCACGACAGACAAGCACCTCACCAACTGAGCCCTACTCCCAGCCACCATTAAATAACGACGCCCAGGAAGCAGTAAGACACACCTGTGTTGCCAGGAACAGAAGGACAGAGCGTTCTCCATAGAGACAGACCTACCTGTTTTACCTGAGTGAATGTCAGGGGGTAGAGGCTTTTCACCGGCCCATTGGGACACAGGATACCCAGAGCTTCAGCCACCGTCTTGAACTGCAAAGAAGCAGGACTAGACTCAGTATCCTGTCCCCAGACTCAGTGTCCTGTCCCCAGACTCAGTGTCCTGTCCCCAGACTCAGTGTCCCTGTCCCCAGACTCAGTGTCCCTGTCCCCAGACTCAGTGTCCTGTCCCCAGAGTGGCAGGTGGGAGGGAGGCTACATTAGTCTGACTTAACAGAGACATTGAGAGAAGTCATCTGCTTCTCAATCCCCCTTGATCTTACCCACTCCCTGTTTTCTCCCACCCCCACCCCGTCTCTCTCTCTTGTCTCTCTCTGTCTCTCTCTCACCCTTTCTCTCTTCCTCCCTCTCATCCCTTTCTTTCTGAGACAGGGCCCCATGTGTCCCAAGCAGGCCTCGAGCTTGCTATGTGACCTTGCTCTTCTGATCTTCCAAGTGCTAGGGTTACCTGAGCGTTCAACCACACACACCCTATGTACTGTTGGGGTTCAAACCCAGGGCTTTCTGCATGCCAGGCAGGCTCTCTGCTAACTCAGCTAAAACCTAGCACCTACCTGCTTTTATTTCTTACTGTTTTCTGCAGGGCTGGGGATAGAACCCAGGGTCGGTTTCTTTCTTTCTTTTCCTTCTTTTCTTCCTTCCTTCTTTTCTTCCTTCCTTCTTTTCTTCCTTCCTTCTTTTCTTCCTTCCTTCCTTTCTTTCTTTCTTTCTTTCTTTCTTTCTTTCTTTCTTTCTTTCTTTCTTTCTTCTTCCTCCTCTTCCTCTTCCTCTTCCTCCTCCTCCTCCTCCTCCTCCTCCTCCTCCTCCTCCTCCTCCTCTTCTTCTTCTTCTTCTTCTTCTTCTTCTTCTTCTTCTTCTTCTTCTTCTTCTTCTTCTTCTTCTTCTTCTTCTTCCTCTCTCTCTCTCTCTCTCTCTCTCTCTCTCTCTCTCTCTCTCTCCTTTTTCAAGACAGGGTTTCTCTATGTGACAGCCCTAGCCATCCTGGAACTCACTCTATACACCCATGAGTCTCAAATTCACAAAGACTGACCTGCTTCAGCCTCTCAAGTGTTGGAATTAGAGGCATGCACCACCATACCCGGCTACGAGCCCGGGGTTCCACACAAACTGGGTAAGTAAGTTCTGTACCACCGAGCGGCTAGCCCCGGGCCTTGCTTGCAACTTTTTATTTTGTTTTATTTTATTTGGAGACAGGGTCTTACTGTGTAGTCCTGGCTGGCCTGGGACTTGCTATGTAGATCAAACTGGCCTTGAACTCACAGAGATCCACCTGCCTTGACCTCCAAGTGCTGGGATTAAAGGCCAACCACATCCTAAACCTGTTCTTTAGTTTACGTGTTTGGGTGTTTGCATGTAAGTCTGTGCACCATGTGCGTACTGTGCCCAAGGAGGGAAGAAGAGGGCGTCAGAACCTGGAACTGGAGTAACGGATGCTTTCGAGCTGCTATGTGGTTGCTAGGAATCTAACCTGCATCCTCTGAAGATCAGTTGAAGCCAGGCCTGGTGGCACACAACTTTAATCTCAGCACTTGGAAGGCAGGCGTACGGTCTGTGACTTTGAGGCTAGCCTGGTCTACATATCAAGATCCAGGATGCACAGTACTGTATAGAGAAACCTGTGTCAAACAAAGTATAACAAAACTTAAAAAAACCAGAGCAGGCAGTGTTCTTAACTGCTGAGCCATCTCTCCAGGCCCTGCTCCTAACTCTTGATAAAAATGTAAATGATAGAAGTCTTAAGGGGAGTTTCAAGTGCACCCGTTCAGAAAGTCAGCTCAGAGCTCTCTATCTAAGAAAGGCCTCAAAACGGACAGCACGGGAGACAGGAGGCCTCTGTGAAGCATCACTTGTTTTCAAGTGAGGAAGAGCTCTGAAGCGAAGACAGTAGGTAGAGGCAAATCACTCTAAGATTAGATCTGCCAGAACCCTGTCACAGGCTTGGGTCACGGTTGCTCCACTGTCTTTCAAGCTTATGTGACACGTGTTCTGAGCCTGTGTCACGGCTCCTGAAAGTTACCCTCTCTGCTCCACAAGTGTGCGAGTGCACACACAAACACATACAATTTTAAATAAAACTTTATTATATACTATGTCTTACATAAATGGAAAAAAGCTGTGTGCCGATTCCCTCCCTCCTAGCTAGCTCTGTGTCGAGTAGACAGTGAGTGTCTCCTGTAGCCCAGGCTAGAACTCTCTACTTGGCCAAGATGACCCTGAACGTCTCATCCTCGAGCCTCCACTCCCAAGTGCTGGGATTACAACCACCTCTGCTTTCCCCCACACCTTTCTTCTGGAGACAGAATCTTTCTCTAAAGCCCAGGCTAGCCTCGGATTCACCACGGAGTAAAGGCTGGCTTTGAATTTGACAGCAATCCTCCTGCTTTAGCCCCCACAGTTAGGATTATAGGCATGAGCTACCATGCCAATTTGCTGATTTCCTTCATAGCGCTAAGCTGTACATCTTCATGTTTTTCAATTTTGGTACTGTTGTTGTTTTAAACATTTGCAGCTATTTATATCACGTGAAAGGACTCTTGACTGTTTCAGAACCAAGCGACCATTTTTCTTAAGTCGCTACAGAGATGAACATGTGCCCCCTTCCAAGTGAGATTCAAGCGTGATTAATCTAAGAAGAGATTCCTATCAGAGACCACGTTCTTTGTAGAATGTGGCACAGGATCTGACACTACAATGGAAACTATTACGGCAGCTGGGCCAGCCAAGCAGAAGCTCAAGGTTACAAATGGAAAACTATGCTATGGTGTTTGGTGTTTGCCTTAAAGATAAAAGCTTATGCTGCTATTTTAGAACTTGAAGATTCTTAAGAAATAAGTGGCTATTCATGTTTTCTTCTCTTTTTTTCTGGTGAATGAATGCACGTAGGAGTAAAGGGTGAAGCTAGGGGAAAACCGGGGACCCAAAGAGTCAAAACAAACCAATTTTGTAAACCATTAAGTAACTCTCTCCTTTCCTACCCAGAATAAAATTACCTGAACTCATATTAAATGATTAATTTCTATTTTTTTACTCTGATGTTCCGGTATCCAAAAAAATCACTATGATATGATTTTTGGATCTAATTTAAGAACAGAGGTATCAAAATTCCTGTGGCTTGGAGGAACTCATTAAAAAAGGGGGGGGGTGGATGGGACTGTCAAGAGGGTTCAGCGGGTGCTTGTCACCATTCCTGATGCCCTGAGTCCCAGTCCCCAGATGCACAGTAGGAAGAAATACTCACTCCTTCATGCTGTTCACTGGCCTCCATCTCAGCCCCACAGAATGCATGTCTCCCAAGCCAAGAAATAAATGTAATAAAGAAAATAATAATAATAATAAAGGGGCAAATGATGGGAGAGAGCCTGACTGGTGAGAATTATGACATAAGATGTCATTCTAGGGCCGTCTGAAGCACTGCCTTTCAAAACCAAGAACCGAACTAAAATGAACGGAGCGGCCCACAAGCACCACACCCTGCATCCTCCCAGCTTGCACAAGGATCCTCTCTTCCATCTCCCCATACCCCAGAAAATGCCAATTCTTCTACCCGGCTCTCAGAAAACAAATTCAGGGAAGAGAGCAAGCCTCCAGCCGACCGATGACACGCCCATTCACTGTGTCTTCCCATCTCAGTGAGGAGCTGACTTGGGTTTTATGTAGCCCAGGCTAGCTTCTAACTCATTATGGAGTTAAGGATGGCCTTGAACTTCGGATCCTCCTGACTGCCGGGATTACAGGTGTGTGCCAGCATGCCTGGTTTATATGGTGCTGAGGATAGACCGCTCATGCCAGGTAAGCACTCTACCCACTGAGCCACACTACCAACCCTGAATCCTGTCTTACCTTTCTCAGAGCAACTTTTCCATATGCAAACTTGGGTGTAGACGGAGGGATAGGGCCTTCTGGGACTTCTTTAAACTATAAAACACAGTGGGGAAGAGGAGAGAAAAAAACGTTAACCCCTTAGACATTCACCTGTAAAAAAATTTTTCTTTTCTTTCCTTCTCTTCTCTTTTCTTTTTTCAGGACAGGGTTTCTTTGTGTAGTCCTAGTTGTCCCAGAATTTACTCTGTAGACAAGGCTGGCCTCAAACTCAGAGATCCACCTGCCTCTCCCTTTCAAATGCTGAGATAAAAAATTGTGTGCCACCATCCCTGATTCTGTTTAATAACTTTTTATTGTTACTAGTTTACTACTTAGCAAAATCATAACATTCTATCCAGGTAATTAATGGTTCAGAAAATAAGCAAATATCCACAAACATTTTACCTCCTACTCTTTATTTCTCCGACATAATCTATGCCTGAGACACAGCTTCTAGTCTGACCATCAAAACTGCCTGTCATTGCATTCAAAGATGCATACCCAGCAGACAGCTGCCCTTTCCCATTCAAAGAGAATGGCCTGAACTCTTATTATCCTGACAGTCCCGCCCACCCCATTTTATGAGTTTCTCCAAGCCACAGGAATTTTGATATCTCTGCTCTTAAATTAGATCCAAAAATCATATCATAGCGACTCTTTGAATACCAGAACACCAGAGGAAAGAGATAGAAATTAATCATTAATAAGAGTTCAGGTCTCGTGTTCATTCATCCATCTAAAGATTCTGCTTAGAAAGCACTTTGTGTGGCGATGCTGTAGCTAGAAACAGTCCTTGCTCACGGAGTGAGAAAAGCCACGGCAGGCTGTATTAATCTTGTATTAAGTCATGTAGTAAGGGTTCCCGCATCACTACACAGCCAGGAGACAGCATGAGGGACTTTGTCCAGAGATGAGTCAAAGGCCTACGGCTGGGCTGGGGAGACGTCAGAGTGGGTAGGGTGCCCACTACGGAGGTGTGAGGGCTTGATTTTATATCCTCAGGACTCCCATGAAACCCCAGCACTAGGGGGATTCAGAAATGGGTGGATCCCCAGGGCTTGCAGCAGCCGGCCTAGCTGATACAGCAAGCTCAGAGTTCAGTGAGGAACCCTATCTCAAAAATAAAGCAGACAGAGGCAGGGAAAGATAGCAGAAGTTGGTCTCTGTCCTTTACACGTGCATGCTCGGACAAGCTCACAGGAGTGCATGTGGACTTGTACACCTTACATGTGTGTACATGTAGGTACACACACATAGGGCAAACAAGTTCCCTGAGTCAGTCAGTCCCCAGGTGTACACTCATGTCCCCCGTGAGTGTGCTCAGGGGTACCAGGAGCTGCTTTCCACTCAGCATAGTTCTCTGGGTGGTCTGGTCCATTTTAGGGCCGGCATTAAACATAAAAGGGGGGAACTGAGAGATAAGGTTGAAGGGCTCTCCTCACAGTCCTGCTGGGTCAATGACTAGCTGGGAACTGAACCTAAGACTTAGTGCTTGTCAGGCAAGCACAGGACCAGCTGAGTGGCACTATTAGTGGGTGTGGCTTTGTTGGAGGAAGTGTGTCACTGTGGGCGTGGGCTTTAGGACCCTCATCCTAACTGCCTGGAAGTCAGTATTTTGCTAGCAGCCTTCAGATGAAGACAGAGAACTCTCAGATCTGCCTGTACCATACCTGCCTGGATCCTGCCATGTGTCTACCTTGATGATAATGGACTGAACCTCTGAACCTGTAAGCCAGCCCCAATTAAATGTCCTTTATAAGACTTGCCTTGGTCATGGTGTCTGTTCACAGCAGTAACACCCTAACACACACATACACTTCCTCACCCACATATATACACACGTATACACACTATTTATTTATTTATTTAGGTTTTTCGAGACAGGGTTTCTCTATGTAGCTCTAGCTGTCTTGGAACTCATTCTGTAGTCCAGGCTGGCCTCGAACTCAGAAATCTAGAAATCCACCTGCCTCTGCCTCCCAAGTGCTGGGTTTAAAGGCGTGTGCCACCACTGCCCGGCTTACACACACATACTCTCTTACACTCATACACTTTCTCTCTCTCTCTCTCTCTCTCTCTCTCTCTCTCTCTCACACACACACACACACACACACACACACGGTGGGGGTTAAGATAGAACTGTTAAAATAGGTCACCAATTTAATCAAGAGCTCATAAAAGTAGAGGCATGCCTGTCTTTTCAGGATGGGGTGGGGAGGGGGTAGGGGGGGATGGGGGATTCTACACTCTGCCCTCGAGTTTTACGGTCAAAGTGTTAACCCTGTCTACTTTAGTATTACCCACACCAAAGAGAAATCTTAGAGAAATGCAAATGTCAAGTCTTGTCAAGCCTTGAAGACTCACACGTGACCTTTACCAGTGAGTAAAGGCTTGTGCAGCCTGCTGGGAAGAGGTTCTCTCGATAGTCCAAGGCAGGGGGAGACAACACCCATCTCCATTTGGGTACCCTGACATTGTCTCACTGGAAGAGACTTTTCACTCCCTAAGTCTCTGGAGAAGGGAAGGGTCAGGAGAGTTTACACGGGTCCCTTATCTTTAGACATTTCCCTTCATGCAAGCAAATATTCCAGTACTTTAAAAATAAGTTATCTACGTATCTGCAAGTTCCAGGAGAAATACCACTATGAGCCAGAGACGTTGCTCAGTGTTGAGTGCTTGCTCAACACACGCAACCCTAGGAGTGATCCCTAGGGGCGAAGCAGACCATACCACGGAGACTTTTAAAACAAGCCATTGCGAGCCAGGCGGGGGTGGTGCATGCCGGAGGAGGAGGAGGAGGAGGAGGAGGAGGCAGGTGGATCTCTGAGTTCAAGGCCAGTCTGGTCTACCGAGAAACCCTGGCTTGAAAAACAAAATAATGCACACACAAATGCATATTACGAGGGTAGGGTAGGTGTGTACATGTGGGAGATCAGAGGACAACTCTGGCAGTCAATTCTCTCCTTCTATCGTGTGAGGACAGGAGACTGAGCTCAGGTCATCAGGCCTGTCGTCGAAGGCCTTCACCTGCTGATCTATCCGGCCAGCTCCATTGTATTCACCGTGATGATAGTCCCTCTTAGCTGGCCTGCTAGGTAGATGGTACACAGGCTCTCTGTCCTTTCTCCCTCATGCTCCACAGGGAATCTTAGCCACCCTCTGCTGATGACAGTCATGGAGATATCTCTGACCTTCTTCACATGAGCACCACAGCACGCACACATATATGCCACCCATCTACACACACACACACACACACACACACACACACACACGATCTGTACCACAGAGGAGTTTTTCAGGCCAAACAGTAAGAGACATTTGATTCTAGTTATTATGGGGTTTATGTTATTGGCATTATTATTATTATTGTTATATACACACACAGACAGCTTGCATATGAAGGTTAGAGGACGACTCGCAGGTGCCACTTTTCTCTCTGCACCATGTGGATCCTGGGGCCTGAACTTGGATCCTCAGCCTTGGTGACAAACACTTGACTTGCTGAGCCTCTCGTCAGCTGGCTGAGGCGTCTGATTCTTGCCCTTTTCCCTCACACTTGCCCCAGAAAGTCACAAGTATCTGCATTCTCTCTTCCCTCCCCTTCCCTCTCCTCTTGCCCGTTCCCTCCATCCCTACATCCCTGAGACAGGATTTCACCCTGTAGCTAGCTAGCTCTGGAGGGCCTAGAACTTACTACGTCATAGTCCAGATTGATCTCAAAATCATGGTAACAGTCCTACCTCAGTTCCCCAAGTGCTGAGATTTTAAGTGTGAGCCAGGGTGTGTGGCTTTCCACTTTCATATTGTGGTCTGAGTCTGACTGGTGATGTGTATATACACACCACAGCCACCACCAGTCACCACCAGTCCCCGACTGGTCTTCCTGCTTCACTGGGGTTCTCTGTCTGGTCAGTTCCTGCAGCCTGCATTATCCTTCAGCTGTTCTGCCCAAACCTCCCATGCATCCTCACTTAAGCGAGTCTCAGTCTGGCCCAGGAGACGGATGCAGCCGTTCTACACTTGGCTTCTCCCCAGACTTCATGGCTGGGCTCCGTCCAATACACTCTAGAAGCAGGGCACCTTCCTCTCCCTGTCTAAGTCCTGACAATGTCCCAGCCCTGGCTACCAACACAATGCTCTGCTCTCTCATCTCTGCCTGAAGTCTTTGTACAGGTTTTACCTTCAGCAGGAGGTTACCAAGCAGCTGAACCCAGCTAGCGTAAAGCAGTACACATACCTGTTCTTTATGGTACCAATTAAGTAATTAATTAAAGCAGGAGTCCAAGTAGCAAATTCTCAAGGTTGCTGAGGATAACCCTGAACTCCTGACCCTCTGGGCTCCACCTTCCACGTGGGATTACTTGTGTTTGTTATCATGGCCAGTTTAGGTTTCCAAGGTACTGAGGACTGAAGTCAAGGAAAGGCCTTCACCTGCAGAGCCATCTCACCAGCCCCTTAGTACATTTTTATTTTTATTTTTTTTATTTTATTTTATTATTTTATTTTTTTTTGGTTTTTTCGAGACAGGGTTTCTCTGTGTAGCCCTGGCTGTCCTGGAACTAACTCTGTAGACCAGGCTGGCCTCGAACTCAGAAATCCGCCTGCCTCTGCCTCCCAAGTGCTGGGATTAAAGGCGTGCGCCACCACGCCCGGCCCCTTAGTACATTTTTAAATGATTTTTTTTTCTTCAAATTTACTATGTAGCCAAGGATGACTCTGAATCTCTTGCTCTTCTTCCTCCTCCTGAGGGTTAGGACTGCATCACCACAGCCTTCACAGCGCTGGGGATCAAATCCAGGGCTCCACGGGTACCCGGCAAGCACTCTCTATCCAGGGGCTCTACGCGATTATAAATTACTACTGAGGGGTGGAGCTTCCTGAGGGCCAGACTTATCAAGGTGTGAACTGCATGAACCCATTTTGTGTTTGTATGAATTCAGTTATTTCAAGTTCAAAATAAGTTCCATGACTATGTGGTAACAGGAGTTGGGGCAATGGTTAGCTCAGGGCAGCAGGGTATCAGGGAGGCTCCTACAGGGCGTTGGCTGCTGTGCACAGCTCACTTCCCATACACAGTAGCCTTGGGAGCCTTGTTTGTTCTTCTGAGGAAAGAGATAACATGCTTGAATAGGTAAGAAAACAGAAACACAGAGAAAAACAAACTTCCTAACCAGAAGACGGGAAACAAGAAAACAAAAGCATCCTCAAACAAGGCGAAGAGACAGTAATACAGAGAAGAAAACTAAGAGAACGGGGAACATAAAGAAGAAATAACAATAGCCGAAATTGATCTCTGCATGGGGCTCAGGTGCTGAAGTGCCAGCCACTCGAGTAAAGGAGCTGAGTTCTAACCCCCAGCCCCACAAAAAGCTAGGCATTGGAGAGTCGGGAGGCGGGGGGCGCTGCTTGCCAGTGAACTCCAGGGGCAGTGAGAGACTCTGCCTCAAAACTAGGGTGGGGAGAGGCTGAGGAAGACATGCTACACTTACAAACACATACATACACACGTGCAAAACAGAAACCAGTCTCTGTGTATCAAGAATTACAATTATAAACTGGGCGTGGTGGCACACGACTTTAATCCCAGCACTCGGGAGGGAGAGGCAGGCGGATTTCTGAGTTCGAGGCCAGCCTGGTCTACAAAGTGAGTTCCAGAAAAGCCAGAGCTAAACAGAGAAACCCTGTCTCGAAAAACAACAACAAAAAAATTTACAATAACGGACTGGAGAGATGGCTCAGTGCTTAAGAGTTTGCTCTTCAAATCCCAGCAACCACATGGTGGCTCACAACCATCCTTAATGAGATCTAATGCCCTCTTCTGATGTGTCTGAAGATAGCTACAGTGTACTTACATAGAATAAAATAAAAATCTTTTTAAAAAAAGTTACAATTACAATCAGAGACATACACAGGTGCAAAACAGAAACCAGACTCAGTGTATCAAGAGTTACAATGTATCGGGCTGGAGGCTCGGTTCAGACACAGGTTAAGGGGGCTTCTTGCTCCTTCAGGAAACGCCACTTCAATTCACAACATTGTATAGCTCACAACTGCCTGCTAACTCCAACTCCAGGGGATTCAATGACCTTTTTGGGACCCTTGGGTATCCACACACATGTACACACACAGAGGCAAATCTTTTTTTTTTTTTTGGTTTTTTGAGACAGGGTTTCTCTGTGTAGCCCTGGCTGTTCTGGAACTCACTTTGTAGACCAGGCTGGCCTCGAACTCAGAAATCCACCTGCCTCTGCCTCCCAAGTGCTGGGATTAAAGGTGTGCGCCACCATGTCTGGCTCGAGGCAAATCTTAAATAATAAATAAAAAATGTATTAATAAAAAAGAGAAAGGAGGGGCTGGTGAGATGGCTCAGTGGGTAAGAGCACCCGACTGCTCTTCCAAAGGTCAGGAGTTCAAATCCCAGCAACCACATGGTGGCTCACAACCATCCGTAACGAGATCTGACTCCCTGTTCTGGAGTGTCTGAAGACAGCTACAGTGTACTTACATATAATAAATAAATAAATCTAAAAAAAAAAAAGGGGGGGGGGGCTGGTGAGATGGCTCAGTGGGTAAGAGCACCCGACTGCTCTTCCAAAGGTCAGGAGTTCAAATAAAAAGAGAAAGGAAATTTAGGTGAAAATATATGTTTCTCTTTCTTCCCCCCTCCTCCCCTCTCTGCTTTCGTCTACGTAGCTGAGGCCTTGAGCCATCATATAATTGAGGATGACTTGACTCCTGGTCCTCTTGCTCCCTCCGGATCTGGGTTGCAGGCATGCACCCCACTAGGTTTATATCATGTTTATTTTTCCATAACATGCCAGGTGGTGGTGTACAGCTCTCGGGAGACAGAGGCAGGCAGATCTCTGTGAGTTCAAAGTGGGAAGGAATCTCATCTACACAGAGAGTCCCTGTCTCAAAACATAAGCCCCCTCCCCCCAAAAGATGAAAGTATATCTGAACACAAATCTTAACACATGCTTACACTGACACTACACGACACCTAACTTTTACCACTTATTGGCAGAAAACTTCAAAACCAGGTGACTGAGCAAAAAAATTGTGGGTTTGCTTTTTTTTTTTTTTCAATTCACCACAGAGACAGGAAACCCCACCTGAGAACTTTAGGTGCTTCAAAGGCTGGCTGCTGGCAGAACAGAGACGCTCCCGAGCCAGCTAGAGGAAACAGCAGTCGACTGCCCCAGGTGGAGCACAGCATCTCCCTCTGCACAGACCACAGATGCTCTGCACACTGGTGGCTATCAATTTTCCTCCCTACACATTCGAGCCACCCCAAGGACGTATCTTCTGCCTTCTACTTGCTGCCCAGTGTCAGAGACCACGCAGGATAGCTCACACATGTCCTTTGCTCTCCCTGTCGTATGGTTAGGAACCCTAATCCCAGCCTCACAGATGAAGGGTGCAGAGCCTAGAGCCTTGCTGATAAACTCATGGGGTCTTCCCCAGGCACACTGTACCCAAAACCTGTGCCTCCCTCCTTCTCCTCCGTAAGCAAGGAATCCATCCACAGAGCCATGAGTTCACAGCAGGCCCCCCCAGAAGCCCAGCTCTCTGAGAGTTCGAAGGACCCACCATCTGAATGACTTCTCGAAGAGCAAAATACTTCTTAGTGAGGTCCCCAGCCTCGCTCAGTGGGGCGTCGTAGTCATAGCTGGTGGGCTGTGGCTCATAGGGCGTGTTAGCACCTGGAAGACAGCAAAGGTCATCAGTCACTTGAGGTCATTGCTCAGGGGCTCATGTTGGGGTGAGGAGAAGTGGAAGGCACATTAAAGCCCCAAATGGTCAGAGGGGGGATAGCATTTCTACAGTTGGTCAAGCACTTGCCCAGCACAGCAGACCCCGGATGTGCTGGCCCATGTCTGTAACTGAGCATCCTGGAGGTGGAGCAGAAAGATTAGAAGTTCAAGGTCATCCTCATTTTGCATGTTATGTGTATATGTGTTTCGCCGGCATATATGTCTGCACGCCATGTGTGATCCACAGAGGCTGGAAGAGTGTGTCAGATCTCCTGGGACTAGGGTTGCAGATGTGGGTACTGGGAATCGAACCTGGGTCCTCTAGAAGAGCAGCCAGTGCTCTGATCTGCTTTTTTTCGGTTTACATCCCTCCAGGGAAAGCCTTTATCTAACAGCCAATCAGTCTGGGGACATAGAACCACTTTTCCCTGCCTCCCCTGCCCCAGATTTCCTTAGGATAGGCCGAAGTTGCCCACAGAGCTACATCACCACCGACTTTCTCACAGAGTTAAATCACGCCGACATCTCTCACACGGTTACATCACATGTTCCCCCCACCCCCACCTCATTCACAGTTACATCACCTTGTCTTCTACACCCTGTCGTTTCTGTGTGACCGGTGCTGCCCCTGAGAACACACCCAAGGAACATTTTCTGTGCTGGCTGATATTATTGACTCGACAGGACTTAGGCGCACCTAGGAGAGGCTCTACCTAGATAGGGAAAAAGCTACCATGCCATGGGCTGGTGTCCCACTGTAAAGACAAAACCAGTCGAGTACCAGCACTGATCTCCGGCCCTTTCCTGACTGCAGAGATGACTCGGCCAACGGCTTCGAGCTCCTGACCACTTCCTCAGGTTTGGTTTTGTTAGGTTTTTCTCACAGCAATGGGAAGCAGAATCAATACAACTTCCCAGAATGCGACCTGTGACAAAACCAATGAGTAGACTCAAGGCTGGGTACATAAAAGCACCCAAAAAAAAAAAAAATTCCCTTGCAATTATTGTTCATGGTGCAGAAACTTCTAAGCTTGTCAAAGTGGATACTTACAGGTTTAGGTTCCCTTTTGGCCAGTCCTTTGGAAAGTTACCCATGCATGAGAGACACATGAGGAGTCTGCACAAAATTTGAGTCTTGCCCTAGAACCTGGTCCCTGTAAGGGATTGGGGGAGGGTTGGGGGCAGAGGGTGTCTTTCTTCCCTTTTCTTCTTTCTTTCAGACAAGGCCCAGGATAGCTTCAAACAAGCTATGCATCCAAGGCCGATAATGGACTTCTGATCTTCTGCCTCTTACCTCTCAGGTGTCAGGATCACAGGTGTGTCTCTCAGGTGCTAGGATCGCAGGTGTGTATCTGGGGTCCCAGGTGTATGTCAGAGAGTCACAGGTGTATCTGGGATCGCAGGTGTGTATCTGGGGTCCCAGGTGTCTCTCTCAGGTGCTAGAATCACAGGTGTGTATCACCTAACCTGGATTGGCAGTACTGGGGCCTCGTGCAGGCTAAGCTGGCACTACCTAGAGGGTGACACCTGCAGCCCTTGAGATAGCAACACTACTGCAGCTAACCGTGAGCCTGCAAGGTTTTCTTCCTCTTCTAACTCAGCAGCCCTCTGCCATGCACACGTGAGAACGAAGCTGTTCTCTGACGGCTCAAATTTATAAGTAAATGAGATTCCAAACATAACAATTCGTCAGTGCTTGGCGGTAAGTTCACAAGTGACGGGCTGAGGACCAGCTGTCAGAGGGCTGACATATCAATGAGTGAGCTTCAGGTCAGCGCTAACGTCCTCATTGCTGCTCCACACAGAATCTCACCTTAGAAGACCCAGACCTTCAGCCAACAGACTGCTGTATTAATATCCTCTACTCCCTAGTCCTCAGAGGCAGCTTTCCCCCAGGTCTGCCTGCCTGGGCGGACGCACAGGTTCAAATACGTTCCTTCCCATGAGACACAGCGAGATTAAAAACCACATCCTCACCTAAGGAGTTCACCTTCTGTGTGGTTCAACTCCAGACTTCTCACTTGACTCATCTGTAAGCGTCACACTCCTTACAGGCAGACCAGCCTGTGCTGACCGACCCTGCGTCCTCAGCCTACGCCTGGCGAGGGGGTGGGGGGTGATCAGTGTGTGGCGTTCAGGAAAAACAAGTGCAACTTTTCTAGTTCTTTATGTGTGTGAGAGTACATGCATGCACATATGAGTAAGCCTGCACACGGAGGCACATGTGTGTGTGTGCATATGCATATAAAAGCCAGAACTTCTGGCTACCATCTTGGTTTGACTGGATGAAAAAACTGAGTTAATTAATTTTGTTCACATATATGCCACGGGACTCATGGGAAGGTCAGTTTCAGGAGCCATTTCCTTTCCTTCCATCATGTAGGTTCTGAGGATCAAAATCAGGTCTTCAGGCTGGGCAGCAAGAACTTTTAGCCATTGGACCATCTCATTGGCTCTCAATTTGGTTTAGGAGACAGGGTATCTCACTAGCTTGGAGCTTCTATATATATATATATATATCTTTTTTTTATTACGTATTTTCCTCAATTACATTTCCAATGCTATCCCAAAAGTCCCCCATACCCTCCCCCCCAATCCCCTACCCACCCATTCCCACTTTTTGGCCCTGGCGTTCCCCTGTACTGGGGCATATAAAGTTTGCGTGTCCAATGGGCCTCTCTTTCCAGTGATGGCCTACTAGGCCATCTTTTGATACATATGCAGCTAGAGTCAAGAGCTCCGGGGTACTGGTTAGTTCATAATGTTGTTGTGCTTGGAGCTTCTAATTCAGCTACAGCTACACCAAATGACTAGCAAGCCCCAGAAGCCTGCCTGTCTCCCCTTTCTAGCACAAGGGTTACAGAAGTTCACCTCACCACGCACGGCTTGGCTTTTCTTTCCTTCTTTCCTTCCTTTGTTTTGTTTGTTCGGCTTGTTTTTGAGACAGGGTTTCTCTGTGGGGCCTTAGCTGTCCCGAGACTTGCTCTGCAGGCCAGGCTGGTCTCAAAGCTCTCTGCCTCCTGAGTGCTGGATTAAAGTGTGCCACCACACCCAGCCTTTTTGTTTTTTGTTTTTGTTTTTTTTTTTGGTGGGTTCCAGGGCTCAAACTCAGGTCGATGTGTTTGCACAGCAAGTTATCAGCACCACGGGGGAAGAGTCCCTACTTAAGGCATGTGACTGCTCTTCTAGAGGTCCTGAGTTCAATTCCCAGCAACCACATGGTGGCTCACAACCATCTGTCACGGGATCTGATGCCCTCATCTGGTGTGTCTGAAGACAGCTACAGTGTACTCACATAAAATAAATAAATAAATCCTTTTTAAAAAAATAAAATTCTATTATTTATTTATTTACTTATTGTTTTGTTTTGAGACAGAATCTCCCTATGTAACCCTGGCTGGCCCAGGACTCACTATGTAGATCAGGCTAGCCTCAAACCTGTAGTAATTCTACCTCTACCTTCCAAATGCTGGGATTATGGGTTACCACCACCACATCTGACTCAGCCTTCGCTTTCTTTATTTTTTGAAAGACTGTCACGAGTGGCCTCCCACCCACTTGTGCCGCCTGAAAACGACCATTCACCTCTTCCTCCCATGTGCTGGCATTAGAAATGCATACCACCCACCATGTGGAGGCTGTGCATGGGGCTCAAACCCAGGGCCTTGTGCCTAGCAACTGAACCATACCCCCAACCCTAGAATATTATTTAGTGACAAAAATAAAGCATTAATACACAAAAGAACATGGATGAGCCTTGAACATATTAGGCTAAATCAAAGACATCAGATTACTTGTAATTAATTAATCACCTCGATATTATATGGCTCTGTTTATAAGCAATATCCAGAGCAGGAGAGCCCCTGGCCGAATGGAAGAGCTTAGTGACCTCCAGGGGCCGTGAGGAGGAGAGGGGAGTCAGTGTGGAATGTGCAGCTTCTTTCTGGAGGGTGGGAGAATGTTCCAGAAGTAGGGGGTAAGGACTGTTCAACTTTAAAAGTGTTTAGAATACTTAACACTGTCAGTTTTATGATTTTTTTTTTTTTAAAAGACAAACAGGGGCTGGAGAGATGGCTCAGCAGTTAAGAGTACTGACCGCTCTTCTGAAGGTCCCGAGTTCAAATCCCAGCAACCACATGGTGGCTCACACCCATCCGTATTGAGATCTGATCTCCTCTTATGGAGTTTCTGAAGACAGCTACAGCGTACTTACTTAATAATAAATAAATCTTTAAAAAAAAAAGACAATTAAAATGGGAGTGGAGCGATGGCTCAGTGGTAAATATCTGTGCCACCAGGCCCAACCATCTGAGCTCAACCCCCAGCACCCACAGGGCGGGGGAAGAGGATCAATTCCTTAGGGTCGTTCTTTGAACCCCACATACACGTAAGTAAATACATGTAAAATGAGAGTCAGACAGGCAGGCAGACAGATCAGGGGAGGCGGAGACAGATGGCTCCCTTGGCTCAGTGGCCAGCTCAGTCTACTTGGTAAGATCCAGGTCTGTGAAAGATCTTGTTTAAAAAAAACAAAACAAGACAAAAAAAACAGAAAAAGGTGGCTGGTGTCCAAGGACCGACGACACTGGAGGCTGTCCCTGGCTTCCACATGCACGCACACCCACAGATACACATGTATACCTGCCCCTGCACAATATACAGAAAGACCAAAGCGGAGTATGTAAACACACACCCCGCCACACTAGACTGCCAGGCAGACTGGCTTAAAAATAAGACCCTTAAATGATCAGACTACGGCCCTTAAGGTTTCACACTCAAATGACTAGATGGGTGATTTTTGTTGTTGTTTGTTTTGTTTTGTTTGATACAGGGTTTCTCTGTGTAGCCCTGACTGTCCTGGAACTCACTCTGTAGACCAGGCTGGCCTTGAACTCAGAAGTCTGCCTGCCTCTGCCTCCCAAGTATTGGGATTAAAGGCGTGCACCACCACGCCTGGCTTTAGATGGGTGATTCTTGTACGTTAGAAAATTTAGAAGACAAATGAAAACAGAAAATAAAAATTGGCCAGTAGATACACCATCTCCCAAATCATACACTGGAAACAGGATAAGCTTTTACCAACGGATGTGAAACAGATCTTACCATTCCAATAGGCAAAATTGGTCCCACCTATAAACATGTACCTACAGAGAAACAAGAGAACACACATACTTCATTGTGAGCCACAGCCACAGGGCTCCCTCTCCCAGTACTGGGTACTCACAAGTTCACGTTGGCCCCACGGGCAAGCAGGTCATAAAGGGAGGTAGCCAGTGTTTTAGTCTTCACTGTGGAATGGGGTTTACCCCAGTGGTCTAGCCAGCCAGTATAGAACTCGGAATTGATCTGAAAGGGGAAAGGGGTGGTGCTTAGGAGACACTTACAACCCTGAGTTGATGCTGAGGTGTCCCTGTAATGCAGGGAGGGTCCCATGAGGACCTCCAATTACAACAGTATCTATACTGGGTCTCTGGAGTGTCCACCAATAGTGACATTTCATCTTACATACTACTACTACTACAGTCAACCCTCCAAATCCATGGGTTCTGCATGGTAGACCCAACCTATTAACAATCAGAAATATCTGGGGTGTGGTTCAACTGGTAGAATGCTCGCCCTGAGTGACTGAAGCCCTGGGCTCCATCCCCAGCCCTGTGATAACTAGGCGTGGCCGGTGCCCACCTGTAATCCCAGGACTCAGGTGGTAGAGGCAGGAGGATTATCAATTCAAGGTACTCTTTAGCTATGTGGTGAGTTGGAGGCCAGCCTGGGCTACATGAGACCATATATTTTAAAAGAAAATATATTTTTTGAGAAAAACTTTGCATCAGTACTGAACATGTATAACTCCTCCACCCCTGTCATTATTACCTGAATGATAAATGACTATGACTCTCAGTATAGCATCTATACTGGGTCAGGAACAAGCAACCTAGAGAAGAATTATGCCAAGGACAGGAACCGAATCATCTTACAGGAGGGACTTGGGTACCTCACACCCGATTCTCCATGGGTATTTTGGGACAACTGATTCCTAAAAGTTTTACCTTTGTCAGTTTTGTCAGCTGGGAATGTCCCACACTCCCTGCCCCTTCCCCCCAATACCAAAACATTTAGTCAGGCAAGGTGGTATCTTCATAATTAGTAGCTCCGGTCAGGCATGGCGGCGCATAACTATTATCTAAGCACTTAGGAAGCTGAGGCAGAAGAATTCGGAGCTCAACATCAGTCTAGACTGCGTAGTTAATCTGAAACTGGAGGCTGCCTAGCAAGACTGTACTGGAAATGAGACACAAAAACCCAAGGGCTGGGGATGTAGCTCAGTGGTAGAGAAATTGCCTACTGTGTGTATTCAATACCTGGGTGACAGGGCAAGACAGTGCAGAGGGTACAGCACTCTATAGACCTGGATCTCGCTCTAGAGACCAGGCTAGCCTGGAACTCACAGAGATCTGCCTACCTATGCCTCCCAAGTACTGGGGTTAAAGGTGTGCACCACTGCTTGGCCCATCTTGTATTCTTTTTTTTTTTTTTTTTAGTTTTTTGAGATAGGGTTTCTCTGTATAGCCCTGGCTGTCCTGGAACTCACTTTGTAGACCAGGCTGGCCTCGAACTCAGAAATCCGCCTGCCTCTGCTTCCCGAGTGCTAGGATTAAAGGTGCGCACCACCACACCCGGCGCCCATCTTGTATTCTTGATGAGGCTGTTTTGGTTTTAACCAGTATTTAATCTTTTTGATGAAGAATCCAGTGGAAAAGTATCCAATTCTATTCTAGGCCCTGAGGTTCAGATGCCCCAGCTAAATTTTCCTGGCTTCTGTTAAACTGCTTGCTTGAGCAATCCTCCCCTGAAGCTGCTGAGAGAACAGATATGTTTTGTTTTTTTCTTTTAAAAGCCCCTTGGTCTAAATTCTCAGGGCTACACTGAGGTCACCAAAACCTGAGTGTAGTCCCAGCTAGCTAGAACAAAGACTTTCAACTGGGTATAAACTGTGTCTAAGTGGTCATCTCCGGTAAGATCTGGTGGGCTCTCTGTAACACCTTATACCATTAACAACAACAGCAACAACAACAAACAACTAGCCCCACATTTATCCATTACGCACAATTCACCCTTTTTGTGTGAATACTGATCTTGAGACCTGCTGGCCCAGAAGCAACTTAACATCAGTTCAAAGTCAGAATAGAGAAAGGGAACCTGGAGAGGTTCCAGGAAATGGCTCCACCTGCCTGAGCAGGCTCTGCAGAGCTCCAGCAGCAGAGCTTTTTTTTTTTTTTTTTTTCAAACAAGGCTTGTTGCAGCAACCTGGAGGGAAGAGCTGCGAATGCAGGCCTGACAGAGGTCCAGGCAGCCCTGGCCTCTTCTCCCAGCAAGCCAGCAGGCTCAGCAGAGCTGCTGATCAAAACTGCAACCTTGCCGCTTCCTGGTTGCTTCGCTCCGGGAACAGTCCCAGGCCCAGCAGAATGAATTCCACATTTCAACCAGAGCATCAAGAGCAGGGCGGGGTGGGGGCAGGGGTGCAGAAGCTTGCAGAGTTAAGAAACAAGTCTCTCAGCTACAGAAGCTGCTTGGAGGTTAAAAGCCATCCGCTGAGCATGTGGTGACCACGCCTTTTATCCCAGCCCTTGAGGTAAAGACAAGAAGATCTCTGTGAGTTCAAGACCAGCCTGGTCTACAGATCGAGCTCTATAACAGCCAGGGATACACACAAAGAAATCCTGTCTTGAACCTCCCCCCAGCAACCCCCCGCCCGCCCCCCAAAAGTACCTGCTGTTCTTCTAGAGAACTGGATTTCAGTTCTTAGCACCCCACATCAGGCAGCTCCATGGGATCCTACATGCCATTTTGGTCTCAGAGAGCACCCACACATGTGCATTGTACACAGACATCATCATCATCACCACCACCATAATAGTAGTAATAAAATAAACCTTAAAGAATACACATGTACGGGCTGGTGAGATGGCTCAGTGGGTAAGAGTACCCGACTGCTCTTCGGAAGGTCCGGAGTTCAAATCCCAGCAACCACATGGTGGCTCACAACCATCTGTAACGAGATCTGACTCTGTCTTCTGGAGTGTCTGAAGACAGCTACAGTGTACTTAAATATAATAAATAATAAATAAAAAATAAAAAATAAAAAAAGAATACACATGTGAACCAGATCCTGGCCCAGCCATGTCTAGGCTCCTCAGGTCAGAGCAACTGGCATTTGCTCCCTGGAGAGGTAGCTCAGTCAGAGCACCAGCCTTCGGGTGCAGAAAGCGTCTGGGTGCGAGTTACCACGTAAAGCTGGGTGTGGCAGTGCACACTTAGTCCCAGAGGCTGAGAATCGGAAGCAGGAGTCTCAGGAGTCTAAGCCTCCATTACACACCGAGTTCTGAGCCTCGGGGCTGCCTGAGATCCAGTGGGGAGAGAGGAGAGAAAAGGAAAACAAAAAAACCCAAAAACCCAAGAGAGCCGAAGACAGTCCTGGCCAGTCCTGGTTCTCTGCATCTCCTTCACTCGAGTGAAGAGCTTTAGTGTCCAAACTGGAGCACCAATCCAGCTGTCACTCAGGAGTCAGGAAGGGCTATGTTCCCTTCCGCCCCAGTCCCATCAGCTGCTGATCCCAGAGCCAAAAATAAAAAATAAACCACCAAAGATGGCCCCATTGTCTTCTGCAGCCTGCCTCCTCCTCTGGGAAGAGCTGAGTACAAGCTCAGTCTCTTCCCCACACCCCCAGTTCTTACCAAAGGTCCTTTGGGTTCAAACTTCCTCTGGACCAGGAAAGCTTGTGTGATATTGTTGCCTAGAAATTTCAAGAAAGAGAAGAAGAGTCCGTCACAGGCATAAGGAGCTAACCAGCCTGCTGAGGTCACTGGTAGGGAATTCAAAAGGTGGACGATAACCCCAAATAGGAGTGTCAGAGAAGTCGAGGGCCGGCAAGAGGGCTCAGAGGGAAAAGGCGCTTGCCACCAAGGCTGATAACCTGAGTTCAATCCCCAGGAATGTCATGGAACAACGAGGAAAATGACTCCCGTAGTTATCCCCTGACCTCTACACACGTTCTTGAGCACCCTCCTCCAGTAAAAAGAAATACACGAAAAAACTTTGTCTTAAAGATATGTTTTCAGGAAGTGACTTAGCCAGGCCCTCCTATTCCCCTGTTATGAATTAATGGCATTTAATGCCTTATACCGGAAGAGGGCCCTCACCCCTTTCTGCCACACAAGGACTCATCAGGAAACTGAGTTGAAGGAGAGATCCAAACTCAGCCCTGCACTTGAGGGGACCCTGATCTTGGGCTTTGGAGCACCCAGAACGGTGAGCAGGGCAGGCGGTTTTTGTTTATGTCTTTTAGTTTTTCCCGAGACAGGGTCTCACCATGCAGCTCTGACTGGCATGGAATTTACCATGCAACCCAGACTGACCTCAAACTCAGTTATCCTCCTGCCTCAGTCTTCAGAGTGCTGAGAGTATAGACATGTAGCTCAGCTGGTAGCATGCACAAGACCCTGGGCCCAGTCCCCTGTACACACAGACTCAGGCCAGCCTACACTACAGCCCTGTAGTCTACAGCCCTGGAGTCAACAACAATAGTAATAATAACAGCTTAAATGGAGCAAGATAGTCCCCTGCCTTCCCCCACTCTCTCTCCTTTTCCCTTCGTAATTTCTAGGCATGTATATCATAAACCTTTTCCTGATCCACTGGAGTTTCAAGGCCCAAAGGCCCAAGCAATAGCTATGAATTGCCCTAGGGTGACCCGTGTGAGCAACGTACGGGGACCACACCACACAGCGGTCTCCCTGAGCAGGCCCCCATGGTTTTGTTTGAATGCAGGCCTGAGGAGCTCATAGCTCTGCCTTCTAAGCTGTCCCCCTGACCCCATGTCTGCCTTCAGCCAGAGGCTGAACTAGCTGTTCCTCTCCAGGACCAGTCTGTTCTAGAGACCTCCCCCGTCACTCCACAGCACTGCCCACACGGGACAGCCACAGATACCTACCAGCTAACTAACAGACACAGGGAGACAAGGCCACTCTAACTGTGTCCTCTGGTGAATGACCAACATTGGAGGATAATCTGTAGACCTCAGCCATTCAAACTGCCGTTCTGAACCTCTGCCTCCCTCTCTCTCTCCCTCCCTCCTCTCCTCCCTCCCTCCCTCCTATTTCTGTGTGCACCCTCTTCATAAAACTTTTAAAATTTATTTTAAAATTTATTTTATGTGTACATGCGTATGCCAGAGGGTGCGTCTGTGTACTACACGCATCCAGTGCCTGCCAAGGCCGGAAGACGGTGTCAGATTCTGTGGGACTGTGTGATGGTTTGTATATGCTCAGCCCAGGGAGTGGCATCATTAGAAGGTGTGGCCCTGTTGGGGTAGGTGTGTCACTGTGGGTGTGGCCTTAAGACCCTCATCCTAGCTGTCTGGAAGTCAGTCTTCCACTAGCAGCCTTCAGATGAAGATGGAGAACTCTCAGCTCTTCCTGCACCATGCCTGCCTGGATGCTGCCATGTTCTTGCCTCGATGATAATGGACTGAACCTCGGAACCCGTAAGCCAGCCCCAATTAAATGTTGTCCTCATAAGGCTTGCCTTGGTCATGGTGTCTGTTCACAGCAGTAAGACCCTCACTAAGACAGACTAGAATTCCAAATGGCTATGAGCCTCCCTGTGGGTGCTGGGGCCTGAACTCAGGTCCTCAGCAAGAGCAGCAGATGCTCTTAACCTCTGAGCCATCTCTCCAGCTCCCTTGTTTGTGAATCTTTCAAAATAGGGTATTAGTATGTAGTCTTCCTAGTCTAGAATGCATTAAGTAGTATATTAGAGTTCCGGCTGGCCTCTAAGTCAAAGCAATCCTCCTGCCTCCGTGTATCTACAGTACTGGGGTTATAATTATGCACCACTATGCCCTGGAAAAAGCATTTTTTAAGTGAGGGTCTCACATAGCCTTAGCCTGGAACTTGCTACTACTGTCAAGACTCACATTGAACATTCACGTAAAAAAAATATTTTAAGCTGGGCAGTGGTGGCACACGCCTTTAATCCCAGCACTTGGGAGGCAGAGGCAGGCGGATTTCTGAGTTAGAGGCCAGCCTGGTCTACAGAGTGAGTTCAGGACAGCCAGGGCTATACAAAGAAACCCTGTCTCGAATGCCCCCCCCCCAAAAAAAAAGATGGTTACTCTGCACAGCCCTGGCTGTTCTGGTACTTTCTCCACTGACCAGGCTGGCCTTGAACTCAGAGGTCCTCCTCCCCTTGTATCCTAAATTCTGGGATTGCAGGTATGCTCTAATCTCTCGGCTGAATCTGTTTTTTCATTACATTTTTATTTGGTAATTTTGTGTGTATGTATACATGCATGTGTACACACGTGTACTTGTGTGCCTGTGCACATGTCACGCAATGCTCTTGGTGGTCAGAGGACAATCTGTAGGTGTCACCTCTCTCCTCCCACTCTGTGGGTCCTAGGAATCACTCTCAGATCATCACACTCGGTGGCAATCACCCTCAGTCACTGAGCCATCTTGCCAACCCGTCACTTGACTCTTGTAAGTGGAAGAATAGTACAAAGAAGCCGAGGGTGGGGGTCGCACACATCTAGAACCCCGGCCCTTGGGAGATGGAAGTAAGGGGACCCAGAGCTTCAGGCCATCCTTGGCTAGACCATGAATAAGCAGCCAGCCTAAACTACAAAAAAAATCCTGTCTCAAACAGAGTTGGGTGGGGTGGACAGAGCTCAGTAGACTTTGGGTCACTGGGCACATGTCCCTGAAAGAGAGGGTGGCAGTCTCATCTCTCCCTCTTTGAGGGTCTCAGGCCATGAGGTAAATGGGTCTCCTTTCATTATATGCTCCCAGAAAGATTCTCTCTATTACAGGACAAACAGATGGTGGATTGAAGCCACAACTGTGGGCTAAAGCAAAGCCTTCCCTCTTTAGGAGTTGACTCCCTCAGGTATTTTGTTACAGTCACGCTAAGCTCACTAGCCCACCTGATAGAGGAAACTCTGAGACACCTCACTCGTTCTGCAATAGCTGTGCTGAGAGTGACTGAGTAAAAAACCAATTATTCAACAGCGTTTTCTAGATGCCACACACACCGACCTGTTCCAAAATCCACTGTGGCGTACAGGTCCTGCAGGGTCCCACACTTCAGCATTTTTTCACTTGCTCCGTCAGTGGTGAAGAGAATGACGTCATCACCCAGATGGTAGCGGAAGCGGTGAGCCAGGAAGCGTAGGTAGTCGTAATCACAGGCAAAGTAGGACCCGTACTCATTCTCAACCTGTGTGTTTAGAAAGGAGAACCAGAGATCAGCAGATGCCAACACAACCTTACCAATTTCTGGAAACATACCCCAGATCCAGTCTGAACTGGTCTGGCGTGCATGCACAATAAAGCCAACTGTGCCCTCTTGAGAGAATCCCTTATCTGAAATCTTATGCCTACACATAATTGGATGTACACATGGTTAACAGCATCGTGGGAAAATACATATACAGTAGAGAAAAGTTTGCATATCTCAAATCTACCAATCAAAACAGGGGGAGATGACTTGGTGGGTAAAGGCGCCGCAAGCTGCACATGACCGACACCCCAAGCTCGACGCCGGAACACACATAAAAAGATGGATGTGGTGGCTAGCGCACATCTATTACCTCCATGCTCCTGTGGAGGGATGGGGGTGGGAATACGGAAGAGACCAGCAGAGACAGGAGACTCTCCCAGGGGCTCCTGTGCAAGCTAGCCTGGAGTACGGAATGAACCCAATCCCAAGCCTTGTCCTCTGACTGCCACGTGTGTGCAATACACACACACACAGGAAAACACCCAGAGGCCCACCAACACCCACAGTATACCCCTTAGTAACTAGCCACCCCACTCTGGCTACCCTTTCCAAAAAGGAGGCTGTGTTGGCTATAGTCATCAGAGAAGAGGCAGCATCAATTGAGAAAATACCTCCCTAAAATCAGATTGCAGGCCAGCTTGCGGGGGATTTTCTTAATTAGTGATTGATGGGGGAGGGCCCAGCCTAGGTGGGTGGAGCCATTCCTGAGCTCGTGGTCCTGGGTTCTATAAGTAAGGGAGATGAGCAAGCCATCAAGCAGCATCCTGTCCATAGCCTCTACACCATCAGCGCCTGCTTCCAGGTCCCTGCCCTGCTTGAGTTCCTGTCCTGCCTCTCTACAATGATGAAGCATAAGCTAAATAGCCCCTTTCCTCCCCCAAGTTCTTTTGGTCCTCGTTTTTATCACAGCAATCGTAACCCTGGCTGAGATAGAGAACCCAGGCACTAAAGAGCTTTACGCTAACTCAGGGGTTCTCAACCTTCCCGATGCTTTGACCCTTTAATAAAGTTCCTCGTGTTGTGGTGACCTCGAGTCATAAAACTATTTCGTCGCTATTTCCTAACTGTGTAGCTTTGCTACTACCATGAATGGCAGTGTAGGTATCTGTGTTCTTCTATGGTCTTAGGCGAGCCCTGAGACAGGGTTGTTCGACCCACAGGCTGGGAGCCACAGCCCTAAGTCAAGAGGCCGCTCTTCTCTGGCAGCACTGGTTAGAGACACACACTCTTTGCTACGGCTCTGCTTCCGCACACCTCCTGTCACGACAGCCTGCGTGTGGTTCTTCCGGTTTCTGAAAAAGACCCAAGGAACCTGGGAACACTCAGTCCAGAGAGCGACCCCTCCCCCCCCCCCCGCCCCAGAAACAAAGGGGGTGCTGTCAACTTTATTTGCTGTTGCTGTTGGTTTGAGACAGTGCTTTCACACTATAGCTCAGCATAGAACTCACTAGCCCAGGCTGGCCCTGAACTCACGGCAGCCCTCCTGTATCAGCCTTCTGGGAGCTGGGTTGACAGGCCTGAAGCAGCATGACTGACTAGTTTTACATCATTTTTAGGTTAAAAACCGAGATTAACACTTCATGTGAGACCCATCCTCTGTGCCCTGGCTTGCCTTATCTCTCCTGAAATTAAACATTTGCGTATTTGGGGCAAGTTTGGTGTCCCTGATCTGGAAGACCAAAGGGAGAAGAGCCTTGTTGTCCTCAGGCTGGGGTGGAGACACAACCCTCTTCACCCTGGTTACAGACACAACCTCTGCTCCTCAATGTCCCTGGGCTCCCCTGAGAAGGGCCAAGGTCAAGCTCTGGGTGAAGACCTCACTGCCTCTTGAGCTGGCTGAAGAGACAGACAAAAGCAACTGGTGGGGTATGGCTGCCACTCCAGCCCTCAACAGGCAGGAGCAGGAGGCCACTGAAAGCCCAAGGCTAGCTTAGCTTAGTCGACAAGCAAACACCTTTGTCAGAGGGCAGCAAAAGGGGCTGGAGCCATGACTGGAATTGGGTCTCAGCCTCTTGGTTAAGATCAAGTGGGTGAAGACCCGAGTTGGCATCCCAGCACCCATGGTGGCACATTGTCGGTAACCATGGCGCTGAGAGGAGGAGACGGGTGGACCAGGGACTCGCTGATCAGCCGCCAGTCTAGTCACTCAGCAAGCCCTAGGTTCAGTGAGACCCTGTCTTTAAAATGTTAGTGGGGTGGGATTTGGGAAGTAGCCCCGTTGGTAGAGTGCTTGCTTAAGTAGCATACAAAAGGCCCAGTATGGATTCCCAACCTTGCATACACCAGGCACAGGAGCGCATCTGCCAGCTCAGAACTTGGGAAGCAAAGGTGGGAGAATCAGGAGTTCAAGGTCAACCTCAGATACACTTTGAATTAGAGGCTGGTGGGACCTGGCATGGTGGGCCACACTCAATAGTTCCAGTACCAGGGAGGCAGGAGGACCACAGACAGGGTCTGAGGCCAGTCTGGGCTACACAGGGTAACTATGCCTTAAAGCAACAAACAAACAGAAAGACAAGGAGAGAAACATCCAAGTATGTACAAAGATCTGTAGATGATATCCAAACTGTACGCATGAGACAAGAACTTTGACAGGGAAGTGAGGTGACAATACCACATAGGAAACAGGTCACATCACCTAAACTGCAAAAGGGAAGAGAAAAAGAGAGACAAAAACGCCTTCCAGAAAACACCTGGAATACGGCACACTTCGCTTCTGGCTTCTGAGGTTTGAGTGACATTAGCTGGAGAGGAGGGAGACCAGGCGGAGAGCAGAGTCACCTGGTAGGAGCAGTGCCCAAGATGGACAGGAGAAGAAACATTCCCCAGGGTATGCAGGTTTGCGGTCTTCTGCAGGGTTAAAATAGAAGGTCTTTTATTTCTTGGTTTAAAAAAAAAATTGATTTAGCCTGGCAGTGTTGGTGCACGCTTTTAATCCCGGAGGGAGGTGGACCCTGGAGGCAGGTGGACCCTCCTGTCCCACTGCCCTACCCCAGTACTGAGGTCACATTTGCATGTAGACATTCCTGGCTTTTCACATGGGGCCTGAGGGTTTGAACTCTAGTCCTCCTGCCTGGGCAGTAGGTTTTCTCACCCACTGAACCATCGACAGGCCCCGTGGGTCTCCTTCCTTTGACCTGGGCTTAGGTGAGACCCACTTGCCTGATGCTTGCTTTCAGTCCTGACCGCATCCCGGGGGGTCACATTTTTGGCTCACGACTTTTCAGTATCTTTGGTTAAAGAAAACTTTATAAAAACTGTGATCAGGGGTTGGGGATTTAGCTCAGTGGTAGAGAGCTTGCCTAGCAAGTGCAAGGCCCTGGGTTCAGTCCTCAGCTCTGGAAAAACAAACAAACAAACAAACAAACAAACCTGTGATCAAATATAGGACATGGAGGTACACTTAAAATTCCAGCACTGGGGAGGCAAAAGAGGGAAGGATTGGGAGTTTGAGGCCAGCCTGGGCTACCTAAGATCCTGTCTCAAAAGCCAAACCAGAGATTTTTATCAGTCAATCATAATAAATGCAGGTTCAGGGATGACCCCATCTCAAGGGAATTGGGTAAACAGTGACTGAACAGATATCCTCCTCTGGCCTCCACAGACAAGCTTCACGGACACACGTGCACGTGCACACACATACGTGCATGTGCACATGGATACACAGAGATGATCCAGCTGTGCAGAGAAAAGACTTGCTCGACTTTCAGACTCCCTGGCTTCACACAGGAAGCTGTGGCCTCTTGTACATGCTCTGCTTGAATGAGAGATAAGGGGCACTCAGGGGTCAGGAGCTACATTCCTCAATGAGCAGTCACCTGGCCCCTCAAAGCGAGAATCCCTGACCCACTCAGCCGGTTCATCACCTCACCTCACCTACACCCAATGGCCACACCCCCACTCCATCAGGTATCTTCCCGATAGCAGCCCATGATCAGGACTCTGAACCACAGTCCTCAGAGAAAAACACACTCCATTTGATATCTCAGGGCCCAGGCAGCTCACACAACTTTGCTCCTTTCCATAAAAATATGCTCTGCCGTTGCTCACTGAACCGGGCTTCACGTTCCACAGAAGCATTTTACAGACACTAAAGTTGATTGTTTTTCTAGTTCTAATACTGTCCTGGAATTTTTTTGGGTTCAGTGGTAGCTAAGGACATAAAATGTACGTGATTCTGGACATGGGTCCTGGGCTGTGGGTGTAGCTCGGCTGGTAGACTGACTGTGTGCTCAAGGTCTTAGGTCTGATCCTCAGCACCACGTAAGACAGGTGTGTGGTGCACCCTGTCATGTGGACACTGTAGAGGTAAGACAGAAGAAGCAAAAGTTCCAAGTTTTCCTCAGGTACAGAATTCACCATCAGCCTGAGATGCATGAGACCCGAACTGAAGGAGAACGAGAGAGAGAGACAGAGACAGAGAAAGACAGAGACAGAAAGAGGAATAGAGGAGACAGAGAGACAGAGACAGAGAGACAGGGGGCCAGGGGAAGAGAAGAGAAAGAAGACAGGTTAACCCTTTCCCCACATTCAGTTACAATAAAAGTGTCATTTTCAGTACTGCAGCCAGGTGCCAGTTGTCATTTACATAACGTTGATGGATGGTTGCGCCCCCGTCTCTCCCTCCTTCCACACACAGCTCAGCTCCAGGTACCTGCACGGTTATAATTGGTCCTCCGTTCTGGTAGAGCAGGGGCTTCATCTTGGGCAGAAGGACTGCCAGCCATTTATCCACAGCTACAAGGTAATCTGCAAAAGAGGATGGTGTGGCAACTGTTACAAGCCTTTGTCAACTAGCTTATCATATGGTTAGTGTGTGTGTCTGTGTGTGCTTGTGTGTGCAAGTGTATATGGGAGTGGTAGTGTACATGAGCACAAGTCCCACAGTGGGTTCCAGGGATCAAATTCAAGTCAACTGAGCTAGGCAGCCTCATCCTTTTAAAGCCAGGAGACTCCGACGCAGCCTGTCCCAGGATACACTGCCCTCAGTTATCTTCTAAAATGAGCAGCCACAGTCTGCTGAACACAGTTCTTTAAGCTAGTTGTCCTGACATCTGAGTATGCCTGGCAACTTACCTGCTATGGGGCTTAGAGTTAGAAGCACAGGCAGCCAGGCACTGTGGGATAGGCACAGAGAGGTGCTGAATACTGAGTCCTTCTCCCAAACACAGCAGGGCCTTTTTTCTTCTAAAATTAAGTTAGCTGGGTAGAGGATGTGGCTCAGTTGTGGCTGTCCTGGAACTCACTCTGTAGACCAAGGCTGGCCTCAAACTCAGAAATCTTCCTCCCAGGTGCTGGGATTAAAGGTGTGCACCACCACCACTGCCCTGCTAAAATTTTTTAAATAAAACAATTAAATAAAAAAAGTAAAGTTAGCTGGGCGGTGGTGGTGCATGCCTTTAATCCCAGCACTTGGGAGGCAGAGGCAGGTGGATTTCTGAGTTCGAGGCCAGCCTGGTCTACAGAGTGAGTTCCAGGACAGCCAGGAATACACAGAGAAACCCTGTCTCCAAAACAAAACAAATAACTTAAAGGTTGAAGGCTAGAGTCACACTTGATCTGTAGCTGAAAAAGACCTTGAAACCCTGATCCTCCTGCCTCCACTTTCCAAGTGTGAAGGTTACAGGTGTGTGTCTCCATACCCACACCAAAGTAACAGCTAATAAACCATTTGTTTACAACCTCAAAGGAGACTGACAAAAACAGGTGCTTCATACAGTTATCAGGAGATATGGCTCAGGGGTTAGGAGCACTGGCTGCTCTTCCAGAGGACCTGGGTTCAATTCCCAGCACCCACATGGCAGCTTACAACTGTCTGCAACTCCAGTTCCAGGGGACCTGTCACACTCACACAGACATGCAAACAAGCAAAACATCCAATGCACATAAAAAAAATAAGTTGTTTTTTTTTTTTTAAAATGGTTAGGAAGATTCAGGAGACAATGCATGTGAAAACAGCAGTAATAAGGTAAGAGTGCAGGCTCACATGCAGGCAGACACATGCACACACTCATGTGCACACACTCAAACACACAGGCACACACCACACACTGACCCATGCACACACAAACACATGGGCACACACTGACACATGCACACACACACACACATGGGCACACACACTGACACATGCACACACAAACACATGGGCACACACTGACACATGCACACACACACACACACATGGGCACACACACTGACACATGCACACACAAACACATGGGCACACACTGACACATGCACACACACACACACACACATGGGCACACACACTGACACATGCACACACAAACACATGGGCACACACTGACACATGCACACACACACACATGGGCACACACACTGACACATGCACACACACACACATGGGCACACACGGGCACACTCACACAAACGCACGCGCGCACACATTTGTGAAAACAGAGATGCAACTGAATGACTGTTTAAGGTCTTACAGCTAAAATAATGTCTCATGTTCTGAAAAGATAAGACAAAAAGCTGTCACTGACAAATCACTTTGAAAATGCAAAAAAACAGAAGGCACACAGCTACCAAGAAAACTAGTGACATCATCCCAGAAACAACCCTGCCATTTTGACTAGCTGGCTGCGTAATATACTAAGTGTGTAGGAAGAAAATACAAGTGCTGAACCCAGTTGGTTAACCGCCAACCAGGTTGCAAACTCAAAAAGCGACCCACTTATCAGTGAGATCTGTTCAAGCCTGCGAAGGAAGCTGTGTCTCCTACATACTCGCTGTCCAGTGAAATGAGACTTCCACCCTACTCAGGGGTATTTATACAGAAGAAGTCCCCCTTCAAATGCCTGGCTCTTTTGATATCAAGTGTCTAGTCTCTCGTGAGTCTTTTAAGGGGCAACGGTAACTCACCTGGGTCAGAAGACCGGAGAACGATAGATGGTTTCTCTAGTAGCCAAGCAGGTAAGCCCCCCTTTGAGAGAGAAAACAACAGCCAATTTGTCTGTCACTTTACGAGAGATTGCTGTCAGCAGGGAGGGAAAAGACAGGGGAAAATGACCCAGGCTTCTGGGAAACTACAATATAGAAAAAATTAGGACCTCTCTATTAAACATGTTCTGAGAATCAAGACACCATCCCCACTTTGTTTTGAGCTAAGTCTAAAACTGGACTCCCCCCAATCCACCCCCACACATCCTCTCCCCCACACATCCTCCAGGGCACCTGCTGGCCTCAGACTTTTGATCCCCCTGCCTGTGCCTCTCAAGCGCTTGGATTACAGACATCACCACACTCAGTAAACCCCCTCCCCCGTTTCTTTCTCTTTAAATATTTATTTATTTACTGTTTTGCCTGTATGTATGTATGTATGTATGTATGTATGTATGTATATGCACTGTGTGCATGCAGTGCCCTCAGCGGCCAGAAGAGGGCGCTCGACTCCCCCCCCCCCCCCCAAAGCTGGAGTTACAGAGGTCATGAGCCACCATCCAGGTGCTGTGACTGGAACCCAGGTCCTTTGGAAGAGGAGCCAGTGCTCTTAACTGCTGAGTCATCTCTCCAGCCCCTTGCTTTCTCTCCCTCCTTTTCTTTCCTTCTCTCCTTATACTTTAGTTTTACTTGCTGTTGTTTGCTTTTGCAGCGTTGGAACTGACATGCTAGCAAGGACTCTACAACGGGGCTACATTCCCCCTCCCCCCAAATTTTTATAAAATTTATTTTATACCTATGAGCACACTGTAGACTTTCACTCTCTTCAGACACACCAGAAGAGGGCATCGGATCCCATTACAGATGGTTGTGAGCCACCATGTAGTTGCTGGGAATTGAACTCAGGACCTCTGGAAGAGCAGTCAGTGCTCTTAACCACTGAGCCATCTCTCCAGGCCCCAGAGCTCTTTTTATGCACACAGCTTCTCTTAATTTTATAACTAATCCACGAAGGAGACAAAGCAGAGCACACTCCATGTCTATGATAGAGGAAGCCATGAGGAAGTCCCCTTGTTCTGCCTCCCGCCTGCTCCTCGCTGCCTGGCACCTCGCTGAAGGAATAAACCCTGGCGGGCCACAGCACCACTTGCTCTATCTTGAGTCTTAGCTCACTTTAATCCACTTTGCCCAGAGCCCCACCCCCACCCCGTCTGCCTCTCCTGCCCTTACTCACACCCACCAGGCAGGCAGGGCCCTGCGACTGGAAGCTCACCATGTCCCACTCTGCACAGATGTAGGGCCCAGGCCTCAGGATCACCAGGAGTCCCAGCTCATGAGCCAACTGAATGAAATGCTCCACATCACGGTCCCCAGAAAACTCATATTGTCCTGGTTGGGGTTCATGGAAGTTCCAGGGCACGTACCTGTGAAGACACACACGGCTGAAACCCTCCCAGGTGGCAGCTGAACGGGAGGGAAGAGAAGGGGGCCCAGGCTCTGTGAGCACTTGACACCTTGGGTCTAAGAGTGGAACATGGGCCAGTGCTAAGGCACTGGTGGGTAAGGGGGCGCGAAGCCTGACCCTAGGAGTTCAATCCCAGAACCAGCATAGTGTAAGCAGAGAGCTATTTCTACACGTTGTCCTGTGCTCTGTCTTCCATACACACACAGCAGCACACTTACACACACACACACAGGGCGGGGGAGAAAGGGGGGGGGTAAAAAACAGGTGTAATAAAGAAACCCCTTACAGAAGGAGTGGGATTACCAAGAACTAATATCCAGTTTTGCAATACTACACTGAAGTGGCAGCTTGCCTCCAATCCTGGAAGCTAAGCACAGCCAGCCAGGTCGGGCGAATACTGGGATGGGAGTCACAGAGCCTGGCATGAATCAGGAGGCCGAGGCATGCCCTCTCTATGACACACTGGAGATGATCCAGCAGGGCCACTCAGGACCTTGTTCATTCTCTCTCTTGCTTCCTGACTGATGGGAAGATCGTGTGAACAGAGATGAACCTGTGGTTTTTTGTTTGTTTGTTTAGTTTTGTTTGTGGTCTGGTAGGATTACAGGTGATGGCCTCCATCCACAGAACTGCTCTGAGGGCATGAATGGTATTTATCAGCTTTATCTGCCAAGGCGGATTTATTTCAGACAGCTTCTTGGTCAGTTCTGTACGCCTCTCTTCATCAAATTCTCCTTTGGCTTCAGTTTATACCTGGCTTGTTTGAAACGCTGAGAATCGAACACAGCCTTGAGCGTGCCCAACACCCCCTCTAACATGGAACCCTAAACCAGGCCTCGATGAAAACAATCTATAGAAACTGTGACAGAAAAAAAAAATATCGTCAAGCACACCGAAAGCTTTAACAAGAAAAATAAATGCACGAATTCTAATTATCGTGTTAAAGTAATATGAGATTCGTATTTAAAAAATAAAGGTTAAGCCCGGCAGTGGTGGCGCACGCCTTTAATCCCAGCACTCGGGAGGCAGAGGCAGGCGGATTTCTGAGTTCGAGGCCAGCCTGGTCTACAGAGTGAGTTCCAGGACAGCCAGGGCTATACAGAGAAACCCTGTCTCAAAAACAAACACTTTAATAAAAGTAAGAATAATTCAGGCATGGTTCTTACCTGTTAATATAATCTTAGCTCTCAAGAGGCTGAGGCAGGATTGTGAGTTCTAGATTAGCTTGAACTACATAGAGAGAGATCCTATCTTCTTTAAAAGGGGCAGTGTGTGTGTGTGTGTGAGAGAGAGGGGGGGGAGAGACAGAGAGAGAGAGACAGAGAGAGAGACAGAGAGGGAGAGAGAGGGAGAGAGAGAGAGGGAGACAGAGAGAGAGAGAGGGAGAGAGAGAGAGGGAGACAGAGAGAGAGAGACAGAGAGAGGGAGAGAGAGAGACAAGAGAGAGAGAGAGGCACTCAGAACTGCCTGAAACTACAGTTCCAGGGGCTATGTCTCCCTCTTCTGGCCTCTGAGGGCATTGCAAGCAAATGATACATAGACATATGTTATATGTTATGTCTATATGTACATCTATAACAAGAAACAAAACAAAACAAAACAAAACTCTCACCCAGTCTAGAGACCTACATAGCCTGTGGTAAAGTCCTTGCCCATCACATGCAAAAGCCTGAATTTGGCTCTCAACACTGAAAACAAAACCACAGAAGAAATCTCTACCCTACAAGACAAAAGACTTTTGTCAGAATACCAGGCCAGGAAATAGAACGACCCAAACGGAACCGGATCCCCCAGCTCTGGTGCGGATGCACAGTGCACTGTCACTCTTGGCACGAAAGCCTTACGGATGGGCCCCACAAGCATCCTCCTCCCTTATCCCGTAGATCCAGGAACTCAGTGTGCTAACAACTGTGAGGGAACTCAGATCCGCCCTGCCAGGGGCCGTAGAAACAGAAGAAGTGGGGGAATCCCCTAGGTATCTACCAAACCCACTAAGGCTTTCTCAACCTTTATCTTTTAAGATGTTATCAGCCATTCACACCGGCTCTGCAAAATCCAGAGTGATCAGCTGCCCCAGCTTCCCCCCCAATTAGTCATCTCACAGAATCAGAGGAGACGGGGACATGCCTGTTGATGTGAACCTATAGCCTGGGTTCAAAAAAAAAATTAACCCACTAAGTCAAGCTGGGTTCCAAATACCTAAGCACAGGCTCACTTCCTCCATACTAAAAGCAGCCACACTCCAGACCCTTCATGTTTGGCTCCTCGCTGGACCTCGGACCAAAGACGTGACCTTGGCAGAAATGTAAGTTTTATGAACTATATATAATCTGCCTTCATCTTTATTGGTGTATTGTGTGTGCACACAAACATGTGCGTGCACACATGTAGATCAGACGACACCCTGTTCTCTTCTACCATGTAGGTCCCCAGGATTGAACTCAGCCTGTCAGGCTTGGCCGCAGACCTCTGTACCTTCTGAGCCACAGTCTGGCCTCCTCCTACCTTTGCTTCTTCAAGCTGATTTCAACTTTATGGTTTCTGAGGACAAAGTTCAAGGGAGAAGTGCTTCGCTCTCTTTAGAAAGGCCAGTCAAACTCCTAATGAGCCAGCCCCATAGGGCTGCACACAGAGCTCTCTCCTACTTGTGTAGGGTGGGTGTTGGGGAGTGGGGAAAGGGGTGGGTCTTGGGCAAGCGCCCTTCCTTACATCTGGATCGCATTCAGCCCCGCCATCTTCATCTTCAGCAGCCGGTCCTCCCAGTAGAAGCGGGGTATCCTGAAGTAGTGAATGCTTCCCGAGATGTATCGGAATGGCTGTCCATCCTTGAGGAAGCGGTCCCGGCTGTAGTCGAGCTTAAATGTCCTCTGGGAGACATTCTGCAGGGCAAGTAAGGGACCCCGTGAGAATGTGAACCTTTAGGTCAGAAGTGGAGCTGGGGGGTGGGGTGCAGGTGCAGGGGGATTAAGTTACACAACGAGTAGACTTAAGTTGCACAGTAACTTATAAACAAGTCACTGTTCAGCCCAGCTAAGGTGACGTGGAGGAAGCTATCTCCTACTTTGGCTCTACTCCCTAAACCGGGAGCCTATGGATGTGCAGGAGCTGGGACTATATCCACCGAGCTGCGTGTGAGGCATGGAGACAGGGGTACACCCATCAGCTCAACAGCAGTGTCCCTTGGATCCCCGGGACTATAAAAGGCAGGGCAGAAACCAATGGATCAGATGTGGGGGATGTAGTGTCAGAGAAGTGGAGGAAAGAGGATCAGAAATCCAGGTTGATCATTGGCTATATACAGATTGAGGCCAGCCTGTGCTAGCTGCTGCTCTGAGTCCCAGGGTGACCTGGGCAAGTGTCCCTCTCCGACTCTACATCTCATTCCGAACCACCAGGGAACCAGAGGAAAGGAACGTTCAAACGCTACTGCTTTTTTTTGGGGGGGGGGGGGGCAGGGGTTCAAGACAGGATTTCTCTGTACAGTCCTGGCTGTCCTGGAACTCACTCTGTAGACCAGGCTGGTCTTGCACTCAGAAATCTGCCTGCCTCTGCCTCCTGAGCGCTGGGATTAAAGGCGTGCGCCACCACTCAAATGCTATTCTTGAAGCTGCAGGGCACAACCCAGTTTGTGAATTGAACTGAAGGGGTCTGGGGCAAGTAAATCAAGCACCTTTTCATGGGGACAGAGGACAACGCAGCGCAGCGCACACAGCACAGTATTACCTCCAAAATGCCTGGTACATAGTGTGGAGTTACTTATATATATATGACCTTCAGCCAGTACAATGGCTGAAATGTCATAAAGTTTCAAGGAACCCAGTTTGGAGTTCCTATCAGAGCTGTTAGGCAGCGTGGAACACTGCCCCCTAGTGGACAAAGACAGGTAGCAACCGGCAACAGGTACCCACCAAACCCGGGATACCAGAAGCCATCTGCCTCTCAGCCCAGCATTGAGGAGCTGCCACATGCACCTTGACGCTTTCAGAAAACAATGCCAGGATTCGTCAGCATCCTAGCCCGCAGCGATGCTGGAACATCTCACAACAAGTGTGAGAGTTCACACGAGGTCTGGTATCCACCCAGGGAGTTGGCACCTCCACGGATCCATCGGAAATCTGTTAAGAAAGCCCCTATCTCAGGTCTAATTCTCTGCTCCCTCTTGGTATCCCTAAGGTCGAATCGATTATGACTTAGGACCATAGCTGTCGTCAGACACCACCCCTGTTGCTTTACCAATGAGGCTGACATTGAGCAGAGCGGGAATGGTTCTGGAAAAACTCCTCCCTTGTGTAGAGGAACTGGTCACAAGCTCTACGGGGCTGAAGACAGAGGCATCCAGACCTAGGACTGCAGAGTGCAGTTAACGAGGACTTAACAGAAGTATTGTCCTAAATAGCAGACAGACTGGCCGATCGCCACAATTTGGGCTAGAAAATGAGGTGTATATATTCACAGGCCTCCCCATGCTCCTCCTTCCTGTGCTCATTTGGATTCTCAAGCCACCGGCCCCCAAACCCTTACTGTAGGGTCTTGTTTCCGGAGGAACCTAAATGAAGGCAAGCGGTACCAGTAATGGCCTAAGATGAAGAGTAACCTTGACTGTCTCCAAGAACAGAGACGAAGTGTGGAGGTTGAGAATGGTACCCATGGCCTCCTATAACTGAATGCTCGGTCCCCAGACGGTAGAGCTGTCTAGCAAGGATTCGGAGGTGTGGCCTTGTTGGAGGAGGTGTGTCACTGGGGGTGCGCTTTGAGGCTTCTAAAGCCCAAGTCATTCCTAATCCCCCCTCTCTGACTTGAGCTTGTGGATCAGTCGTGAACTCTCAGCTACTGCCCTGGCACCAGGTCTTCCTGCCTGTGGCCCTGCTCCCTTCCATGATCATGGACTCTAAACTCTAAGCAAGCCCCACAACTAAATGCTTTTTTATAAGTTGCCTTGGTCATGGCGTCTCTTTACAGCAACAGAACAAACACTGACTAAAACAAAGGTATCTGTGAGGGAGTTCCCAGGGAATTTTAAATGGTGACCCCCTCTGACTGTGGGTGTTACTATGCATGGGTTGGGGGCCGTGGATGAAGAAAGAACCCAGGCCGAGTACCAGCACTTATTTCTGTCTTTCTACTCTGGACCCAAGGTGACCAGCTGTCTGTCCCACATTCCTACCATTGTGCCTTCCCCATCATGATGGACCGCACCCCCCACACCACAATCCAAAAGCGAACCCTTAAGTTTCTTTTTTTTTTTTTTTTTGTTTTTCGAGACAGGGTTTCTCTGTGTAGCCCTGGCTGTCCTGGAACTCACTCTGTAGACCAGGCTGGCCTCGAACTCAGAAATCCGCCTGTCTCTGCCTCCCGAGTGCTGGGGATTAAAGGCGTGCGCCACCACGCCCGGCCTAACGAACCCTTAAGTTTCTTGTCAGGGCAGTGAGAAATGTAACAGACACCTACACATGGGCGTGGGACGGCATCTGGAGGTTAGAGATGCTGATTAGCAACCAGACCTTACAGTTAGTGTGTAATGGGTGAGCAAGGATACCCCAAAATGCATGCCACACCCCTCACCTATGCCAGAGAGAGATGAGGTCCAGGTTAAAAGGGGACGATTTGGCATGCTTCATTTCTAAAACTTTAGTGTGTGTATATGAGTGTGCACACCTATAGGTGTGCATGAGTGTGTACAAGTGTGTGAGTGTGAGTATATATATAAGTGTGTGTGTCCACACACTGGTGTAGCGTGCGTGGTATTGTACATGTGCACATGCAGAGATCAGAGGACACTGTGGAGTCAGTTCTCTTTCCACCTTTCCATGGGTTCGGGGACAGAACTCAGGTCTTCAGGCACTCACAGCAAGTGCACGGCCTGCTGAACACTCTCCTCAGGCAGGACTTGCCATGTGACTTGGCCTTTCGGTTTATTGTGAACTGGACAGACAGACTGCGAGGCTGGCTGGCTTGTTTAGCAGGTTTGGAAGTTCTGAAGAGAGGAGCTGACAGGCTCAGGCTCTCTGGGGCATTCTCTGAGTGGCATGAACTTCTGTGACGGTGTCTACAGAGACCCTCATCTCCTACCAGGAAAGCAAGGTGGAAGGTTTAACCTTGGTGGGACCCTGGGAATGAATCTAGAGGGGGCAAAGGACACGGTGTCCTGGGAGAGGACAGGGGCATGGAGTACCTGCCCTGACTCACCAACTCTTACCTTGATGTCAGCTCTAAGACCTAAGCTCATGGGATGGTTTCTTGGACACACACATGACACTAGTTTGCAGGAAGGGAGAGAAGAAGCCAGGGCTGCCTATGACCGAGGGAGCAATGGAGTGGTCGGTTCAGGGAAGGGACAACCCACTGTCAGCCTATATAGACCATATATGCTTCAGGAGGCCCAGAGGATGTACTTTCAGTCAGAAATGCATAAGGTGGGGCTGCAGAGATGGCTCAGAGGTTAAGAGCACTGACTGCTCTTCCAGAGGTCCTGAGTTCAAGTCCCAGCAACCACATGGTGGCTCACAACCATCCGTAATGAGATCTGACTCCCTTTTCTGGAGAGTCTGAAGACAGCTACAGTGTACATATGATAAATAAATAAATAAATAGAAATACTTTGGTAACCTTAGAAGCCCCACAGCACAGAGTCCTCAGTAGATGAACGAGGACAAGATACTGCCATGACACTGGGCCCTCATCGCTGGGGACAGCGACATCCTGGCATTATCGAGGGGGACCATGGTAAACATCGAAAGCTGAGGGTCACAGTTCCCAGCTGTGACCCTAGGCAGTGACTTGGAAAGCACAGCCTCCTCGTGGGCCTATTTGGAAGGCAGACCGACTCTTGCTGGAGGGATCCTCACTGAGGGCAGGTCTGGAGGTTTTATAGACCACTTCTACTTCCTGTTCCCTCCGGCTTTCTGATTGGTTAGGCAGCGTGACCGTACCTCGGCACGCTCCCCTCCCCCCCCCCCCCCCCCCGCCAGGATGGACTGTACCCCCTTCAACTGTGAGCCAAAAGAGGGCAGGTGGTAGGACGGCACAGAGGGTAAAGACATTGGCCACCAAGCCTGGCAACCTGAGCTTCATCCCCAAGACTTGCATGGTAGAAAAGACTGACTGGGGAAAGTTGTTCTGAGCTCCACATGTGCTCTGTAGCATGCACACACATGCATGCACGTGCACACGCACAGACACACATGCACATACAAACAAATGTAATACTTTTGAGTAAGTCAGGCTAGATAAACCCTTCACTCCTTTAAGTTCCCTTTGTCAGCTGTTTTGTGGTAGCCATAATACATATGACGTCACTGGACATCCTTAGACCTTCCTGCTCACCCAATGCATGAACAACATTGTGCTGTTTGCTCTGGGGTGGGGGGTGGGGGTGGGAAGAATTCTCAGTAAGGACAGCAGCAGAGGTGGGGACTGTAACGGGACAGATGGTCATTTCTCACCTTCACTGCCAAGCTGAACGGGGAGAATCCACCCTCAACACTGAAGGGCCCAAGCAGATCAAACCTAAATGTCCAGCCACTGCACTGTTGATATATACGAGGTTATCAGAAAATGAGAGGCAGGAGGAGGGGAGGTGGGAGGAAGGGAGGAGGGTCAGAGAGATGCTTAGGGGTAAAAAGAACGTTCATCGCTCATCCAGAGGCCCCCCCTCCCCCTGGTCAGTTCCTATCATCCATGTTAGGCAGCTTACAGCCACCTAGAATGCCAGCTCTAGAGGACCTGATGCCCTCTGCTGGCTTCTATGGACACTGCACACACACAGTACACATAAACACACAGGTACACACATATGTGCAAATAATTTCTTTAAGAGAAGAGGAAGCAGAAGGGAAAGAAGGGAAAAGGGAGAGGAGTGGAGAAGATAGAAGGGTATAGGAAGGGAGGGAGGGAGGGAGAATGTGAAAGAAGAAAAGGAAAGACAAGAAGTTAGCTCCTAGTAATTAAAAGAAAAAAATCTCTCAAGTTTGCCCAGTCCCTTTTGATGAATGGACACCAAAATGTGATCATGAAGAGAGAAATCTTTATTTCACACTTACAGGGTGTAGTAGCATCAGTGTTTTTACAAAGTGCATAGCCACAGGAACACAAAACAAAACACAATTGCAAGCACAGCCATAATGGACGTTCAGGTCCCCTGGAGTCCCCACCCCCACTACATACACAATGCATATAATAATACTGAAGGTTTACAAAAAAAAAAAAAAAAAGGCAGTACGCACACGACACCCTTAGACCAAGTACTCATCAGGAGTCTAGTAGCGACCAGTGTGATTTCTTCAGCTATAAGCATCTTTAAAAAAAATAAAACACTAACCACAACACAGTATAAGTGTCTCCGGGTACCCTGAACATCTCCTCGAAGAGTTCTACTCCTCGGTGCTAAAAATAAATAAAATCTGCATCCCCTGTGCACATTCCTGGACTTGAGTCAATGCAGCTTGGTGACGTCACAGGTTAAGGGTCGTTATGAGTTAAATGGTCAAGCAAGGCCTTGTCCCCAGGTCTTCTGGGAGGAAGCTGGAAAGTTCCAATCCAATGGGTATCTACTCACACCCCACGAGCCCTGCCAACTCACCCCAGGGGCCCGTGGAGTTCCTGAAAGGGGCACCTCAGCCCCAGGGTGGAAAAACTCAGCTGTTTCACCAGAGATGCAGGGCTATGGAAAGAGGGGGAGGAAGGGCTCTGCACACTTAAGGCCCCGAGGTCCCCTAAGGTCATACAGAGAAAGCCAAGAGTGACTTCAGATGGCTGAAAGTCCAGAGGCTGCTGTGGTCAGGATGTCCCTCCAACAGGCTGGTGGGGTGAAGCAACTGAAAGTCTCGGTGACAATGGCCCCAGGGCAGATCTGTGGGACCTGCTCGACCACACACCTGCACTTGACTCATCTTGCTTGTTTCATGTGTCTTGTGTCAAAAACTTTTTTTTCTTCACATCTGAAACACCTGGCTAAAGAGAGGACACTGCCACGGGGAGGGAGGGGACAGCAGAATGGCGGACACCAAGAGCTACGGACACTTGTGTCTGGACCCTAACCCTCCTGCGCTTCTCGCCAGTGATTAGGGAATTCTGTCCCTTTGGGGGGAAAAAAGACAGAGGTATCGTTTTAAAAACAAAAATAGGAAGCAGGAGATGGAGCAACAGTGAGTTTGGTGGCTCAGTGTCAGACACTCACAACCACCTGCTATCGCTGCTCCCCGCCTCCGGCTACCTTGGCATCTGCATTCATGGGCACAGGCCCACATGCAGACACACAGACCAACATGTGACTAATAATAATAAAAAAAGCTAAGTAAAGATGCTTGGCAGAATGTGAGTTTGATCCCAGAGACCCACAGGAAGAAGAGGACCTGTCCTCTGACCTCCATATTAGTACTAAACACACACACACACACACACACATACACACACACACACACACACACTTTTAAAACATACATTAAAGATATCCTTAATTACTTTTATGTAACGTGTGTGTGTGTATGCGCGTGCACACGTGTGCCTGTTGAGACACCTCACTGTCCTGCTGTTTTTCCTTTCTGTGATGTCCTGAGATTGAACCCAGGGACTGAGACTTGCAAGGCAAGTTTATCTCTCACCGAGTGGCAACCCAACCCTATTCTGTTCAGAGAGGATGAAGGAGCCAAGTGGGGTGACACATGCTGGCATCCAGCTCTTGGGAGGCAGAGGCAGGAGGATAACCTCAAGTTGAAGGCCATCTGGTATACAAAGCAGGACCCTGCCTCAAAAACAAACAACAAACAAACAAACAAACAACAAAACATCCTGAAAGCCAGAATAGGAGATGTGTGCATACAGATCACAAGGTGACAGTATCAAAATGAGACTCTGATGAAATCCAAAGCTGAGGAGAACAGAAAGGACAGCCGTGATCCCAAAAGGGTTGAAACAGCAGAAATGGAGAACATGGAGAAAGGAAGGATGAGGTTGGAGGGGCGGCAGGAGTGAGCTGTTCTCAGAGCAAGGTACTGAAAGGTGCAGAGTTGTGGCCTCTCCTAGAATCCCAACAACAGGTCATGGTCTTTACAAAATCTCTCCCAGTGCACCGAACTCCTGTCTGGGGTGAGAGGCGAATGAGCCCATCACAGTATCAAGGTAAAGCTCTTTATTTCTCTTCCTCCCCCCCACTCTCCAGACAGGACCATATCACGTAGCCCAGGATGGCCTCAAACTCATTACTAGCTTTGAACTCCTAATTTTCCTGTCTCTATCCACTGAGTGCTGGGAATTACAGGTATGCTTGCTTGCCTGCCTGCTTGCTTGCTTGCTTGCTTGGTCCCTTGCTTTAGGGACCAGATGGTCCCCTGCCAATACCCTACCTACTGGGAGACAAGAATTGGTCAGCAGCCTCCTGAGCTCATCACACCAGAAGTTCAAAAGGGGGAAGAATCCCCATTCACAGTACGTGTAAGAAACTCGGGCACTCACCAGGAAGGTGGCTCTTAGTGTCGTATGGACATCTGGGCTGTGCTGGAGGGCAGCACGCCACCCATTGGCAGCCCGCTGGGTTGATTCTAGGTACTTGTGCTTGCCAATGTTCCTTAGCAGGTCTCAGTTCACTGATTAGCACATTAGCATCATACTGTGTGTTCACAGTAGGTACAGGCTCTCAGCGTTCTCTCAGCAAAGCAGCCTTGAGGTAGATCCAAGAAGTACAGCCATTTCCAGGATGATGGAAGCTAAGAATCTAGGGGGACTTGTCACTGCCAGGCTTCAACCCTCTCTCACAAGCAGCAGGAAGCCCCGCTCCAGACAGAGTACCCTCAGTTACCCAGATGTTCTTAAACACATCTCAGTAGAGCCTTCTCCTAGGGCCAGCTAGCTCTCTGCTATGCAAAGGGCAAAGTCTCTCTTGCCCCTGGCAAAGGCTAGACCAACAAATCTGCTGGCACTGCACAAGATAGCTCCTTTTGCTTTCCTTGTGGATCTGAAGTCCTACAAATGACCCTTCTGTGAGCAGAGGCCAAAGTAGAGCAATTAGAAACCCCCCACGCAGGTAAAACAGTCAGTCCTGTCTTTCCATAGCCAGGGCCCAGGACAACCTGCAGGGGCAGAGCTGGGTCATACCCATGGCAGCTTCAGGTTTCCTATGGGTAGACAAGAAACCTCAGCTTCTCACTAAAATCTCAGACCCAAACCTGGCTGGCGTGATGGGTAGGAGGTGCCAATCAATGAAGTGACTATTAACAGATGACCTCCTGCAATGAGCGACTCTCTTAGAGGCCTCCCCTCATCTAGCTATGAGTGAACTGAAGCCTTCCTCAAACAAGTGAACTATTTTGAAGGGAACATGGGGCTCTAGGGTCTTGTTTATCTGCACATAGAACCCCATGTTCACTGTAACCTCTAAGATGCTAAACCATCAGGCTGTAGAGTGAACTTTTAGGAGGAGGTAGCATAGCCCCCCCGCTTCGCACACTGAGTTGGAACCTGGACCATCTATCTCATCACACCCAGTGCCCTTCCTCACTCCCAAACACAGAAGGAGCCTGTCCTACACAGAACAGGGACTCAGAGCTGCCAAGTCCTTAAGGGATGGCAGTCATCCTCTACCACAGTCCCCATGATTTCATCTCAAGCCATCCTGGCCCAGCACAGTAATCAGCACCCCCTCACGGTGCAGGCAGGAAGGGCCCCATGTTTCAATGGGGTTTGCCGATGTCCACGATAAAGGTGACCTTGATTGACAAGGAGGAAAGTGATACATACTCTCCTCAGGCAAGCAGAGAGGTGATGCCTCTCTCAACATGGCCCATGCCCGAACCAGCTATCTCTAATCAAATCATCCCAAAGCCCACCCAAGCCCTAAGCGGGGCTTACGCCACAGGAGACAAAGCGTTCCTGCCTCTCCCTGAGTTTGGTCAAGAAGTGCCATTTCCAGCCACCCGACACCCTGCAAAAGGACCCCCTCTCTGCAGCAGCTGGAAAACAAATGCATGCTCGCGCTTCCATGGCCAAGCGGACCCACGGGGGTATCGTCAACAAGCAATATAGTATCTGAAGACTTAAGCCTGCCTGGACTTGCCAGGCACCCCCACTGCAAACGCTGTTCCCAGCAGGCTGTGGCCAAAGGCGCGCTGGCAAGGCTGGGACGGAGCAGGAGATGGAGGAAGGTCAGGCCAGGGCAGGGCAAGGCAAAGCCTTCGGGGCAGGTTTATGAAGGCTGCCACAGGATGAGCTCTGTGATTTCTGCCCTGCTCCCCAACCTCATGGGTATCCCATAGTAGGCTGTACCTGGGCTAACGTACACAAACGTCCCCTTGCCCACTTGGTAGAGCCCAGCGAAGAAAGGGTTCAGGAGATAGGCTCCGACATTCCAGGGGAAGATCTGCCCTGCGTGAGTGTGTCCAGAAAGGATCAAGTTTATATCTGGCCGAGCCTGGAGGGCTCTCTTGGCGGCCAGAGGCTGATGAGCCAGTAAGATGGTGGCATCGTCTGGGCTGCAGCCCTCCAGAGCCTTGTCAAGGTCCATGCCATGCCCAGAGTAGTGAAGGATGTCTGCTTCTATGTCATCCACGCCGGCTAAGCAGACCCATTCTCTGTCTCTTCCCGCACTGTCCGGGTGCCCGGGGGCAGAAATCTTCACATTCTCATTATGTAGGGGCCGGACGTGCAAGGATTCCAGCAGTGTGAACCAGTTGCTGACATCCGATGTATAGTACTCGTGATTACCCGTGACGAAGTAGGTGCCAAGACGGGAACGGAGCTGGCCCAAAGGAGCCACTGCTGTCCGCAGGATAGAGGCTTCCGAGTCAGAGAGGTCGCCCACGATCACTGTGATGTCTGGTTCTAGCCTGTTCACCATCCTCACAAACATCTCCATCTTGGTCCTGCCCACTGTGGGCCCCAAGTGAATGTCAGAAAGGAGCACAATCTTGAGGTTGTTCATGGAGGCGGGCAGCTGATGGATGGGCACCTCCACGGTTTTCACCACTGGGGGCTGGGCAGCATTCAGGAGGCCAATGGTACTGAGCACCGCCGTCACGGCCACCGCCAGCGCAGGCCTGAGCACCAGGTGCCTTGTCTTGTCCAGACTGCCCACCACCCTACCACTGCGCCAGGCTAAGAACTGGTAGGCCTGTTCCATGGCATTCAAGATACAAAGGAAGAAGACCATGATGATGTAGGCACCCAGGCAGGAGTAGGCTGTTAAGGAAAACATGTAGGGTTCCTCGGCCACCAAGAAGAGCATGGTGAAGAAGCTGGAATGTGCCAGGGCCAGAAATGCCATGACAGCCAGCTTCCAAATCTGGAAACAGGTAGATTCCACAGCAGGGGAATGGCTGAGGTTGCTCACGGTGCTCCGCCAGATGTACGAGGAGCCAATGAGCATGATCGAGTTGACAAACAGGATCAGCTGCAGGCGGAACAGCCAGCGCCAGGCCTGGAGCTCAAGGGTCTCAGCCAGAAAGGAGCGGGAGAGGATCATGGACAGGAAGACCGTGGCTGCAGCCAGGGCAGCCTTGGAGCCCAGCGACAACTGCCTGAAGAGCGTCATTCTCTCAGCTCCTGAAGAGTCCCCCCAAAGCTCAGTGCCAGTGGACTCTGGGGGGCAAGTGACTTCCTGAGAAAGGACAGTGGCCAATGAGAGACTTCCGGGTCAGCTCCTCCTGCAACCAGGAACTGGTGTCAGCTTTATGGGATATGATCAGCAGAGCATCCTCATTCCCACTCAACCAAAGCCCACAGACCACCACGGACACGGCTCCAACCTGCCTCAAGTCCAAGCCACTCAAACACCCGTGAGCCGCCAGGCTCTGTTGTTAAAGCACAGCGCAGTCACAACGTGATACATGAGGGGCGGTTTTCTTTTTCTTTTCCTTTTGTGTCAGGGTCTCATGGAGTCCAAGCTGCCCTTGAATTCAAGGATAGTGTGTGGTCAAGGATACCCTGAACTTCCAATCCTCCTGCCTCCACCCAACAGGTGCTGGGATTACAGGCACGCTCTACCATGCAGTTGGTTTATGTGAGGATGGGACCCAATGTTTCATGCACACCAGGCAGGCATTCTACCAACCAAACCGAATCTCCAGCCTCAGTTCCCACTGTCGGTTTAACAGTGTTTCATACGGTTAAAGGTTCCCCACAACGGGCATGAACCATATTCTAATATTCACTCATTCATTCTCATCCTCTCCCTCTCCCTTTTTTTTTTTGAGACAGGGTTTCTCTGTGTAGCCCTGGCTGTCCTGGAACTCACTCTGTAGACCAGGCTGGCCTCCAACTCACTGAGAGTCCCCTGCTTCTGCTTCTCGAGTGCCCCCATCCCCAGTCTGGTTTTTTTTTTTTTTAAATAATAGAAAAGTTATTATTCTAAGTGATCAGCTGTTAGCATGTCGTCTGGGGAAAGTCTTTCATGAGTCAAAACTGTTTTCGTAACAACAGTAAAGCACCTTTGCAAATGTCATTCCATGTAAACATGGAACAGTAAAACCTCGCTTTCACACTTCCAGCCGTGGATAATACAGTTTTTCAAAAACAACAAAATCTGAGTTGACTGCAGATTGCAAATGGCAACGTAAGATTCTGATTTCTGGGCCTGGGGATGTAGCTCAATTTGTAGAGGACCTCGCATGGACAAAGCCTGGGTCCCACTCTCAGCGCCACAGAGACAGGGCGTGGCGGTGCACACAGGTCCCCCAGCACCCAGGAGGTAAAGGCAGAATCGTCAAAAGTCCAAGGCTATGTTTGATTACATACCAAGTTTGAGGCCAGCCAGGGTTCATGAGAACTTCTCATTAAAAACAAAAGAAGCCGGGCGTGGTGGCGCACGCCTTTAATCCCAGCACTCGGGAGGCAGAGGCAGGCGGATTTCTGAGTTCAAGGCCAGCCTGGTCTACAAAGTGAGTGCCAGGACAGCCAGGACTACACAGAGAGACCCTGTCTCGAAAAAACCAAAAAAAAAAAAAAAACCAAAAAAAAACCCAAAAGAATAGACTTCTCTTAAAGTAACTACAGCTCTAGCCCAAAACAGAGAGACATATCTTCATACAAGTGTATTGCTTGTTAATGTGCAATCAGTTTGGCAGGAGGGGACTGGAGAGATGGCTTATCAGTTAAAAGCATGGACTGTTCTTCTAGAGGTCCTGAGTTCAATTCCCAGCACCCACATGGTGGCTCACAACCATCTGTAATGGGATCCAATGCCCTCTTCTGGTGTGTCTAAAGACAGCTACAGTATACTCACATAGAAAAATAAATAAATCTAAAAACAACAACAACAGAAGAAGGAGGAGGAGGAGTCAGGAGAATCTCTGACTTCCAGGCCAACCTGCTCTATAGAGTGAGATCCAGGATGACCAGGGCTATAAAGAGAAACCCTGTCTTGAAAAAGGAAAAAACCAAAACCAAAACCCAAAACCAAAAAAAAAAAAAAAAAAAACCAAAAAAACACCAAAACCCCAAAACTAAACAACCCCACACACACATTTTAATTTTTTTGTTTTGTTTTTGTGGGTTTTTTTGTTTGTTTGTTTTTAGAGACAGGGTTTCTCTGTGTAGCCTTGGCTGTCCTGGAACTCACTTTGTAGACCAGGCTGGCCTCGAACTCAGGAATCTGCCTGTCTCTGCCTCCTGAGTGCTGGGATTAAAGGCGTGCACCACCCGGCTTTAATTTTTAATCTAGGTCTGAAGTTTGAGAGTTAACGTTGCAGATGCAAACAAACAAAAATAACTGAAAGCCAGTCGGCTGGAATTTCTAATCTAACTGCTCAAGAGGGATATCTACATACTTAAGAATTCCCGGGGAGCCGGGCATGGTGGCGCGCGCCTTTAATCCCAGCACTCCGGAGGCAGAGGCAGGCGGATTTCTAAGTTCGAGGTCAGCCTGGTCTACAGAGTGAGTTCCAGGACAGGTAGGTAAGTCAACACTGAGAAACCCTGTCTCGAAAAACCAAAAAAAAAAAAAAAAAAAAAAAAAGAATTCCCGCGGAGATCACAAAGCAGCCTCTCAGGGTGCGGCTCTCACAGGGCATCTCTATTTCTTACCTGGTGACTTACATCAGACTGGTGACACATAAATCCTTATCTCTCCCTGCCCATCCTGACACTGCAGATATGTGGGTTCCTTTCCCCTCTACCCTACCTGTTGGAACCAATGCCCACTGGTTCTCAAGACCTCAAGCTCTGACGGAGCAGCCGGCACTAAATTTCGTTCTCCTTAAACGAAAGCATTTTCAGCAACTGTTTTCCAGAAACTTAAACAAGTTTCAACTCTGGTTTTAGATAAACGTGTGCCTTTTCCAAGAGTGTAATTTTTACAAGTCTACTATCAAGTACTTGAACTTACCCCACTCAGTCCATCTGGAGGGCCCCAAGGTGACTCGCTCAAAGTGCAAATGAGCCCCGTTCCACCACGCCCTGTCCCCTTCGCAGGTTCGGTGCAGACCTCCCCAGGTGCGTGTCCCACGCGCCTTAGCCACTGCCCTGCCAACCAGACCTCGCCTGCAGCACTTGGCCTCTTCCCACCCCCCTCCCGCACCGCCAAACCCTAAAAGAAAAAGGCTTACAACAAACAAGGCGATGCACACCTCAAACTAAAAGCAGCCAGCAGGTGGCTAGCGAGAAACGTGAACAGTATGTTTGAAAAGGGAGAAGTCTCTGAAAGCGAATATTCCTGTGACCCCACTGCAGGAGCCACTCCTGACCCCATTTTTCTCCTTCCGGAGCGTTCCGTGAAGCCCGAACTCCGCAAGGATCGCGCCCCACGCCACTTGCCCGCGGAGCCCTCTAGCAGCCCCGCGCAGCCTGGACCCCTCTCGCCAGAAACCGAAGCTGGAAAGCAGGCGCACCTCAGCTATCCCCCGACCGCGCTGCACAAACCGGGAAGCAGGTCGGTGCACACGGGACCGCCGCAGCGGAACCCACGCGCGCCAGCAACCAGGAAGGACGCGCGCCCCGCCCGTCCGGCCCGCCTCCTACTGGAGGCCCGACCACTGCCTGCTTGCTCTGAGCGGGTGATCGAGGGTAACCCGGATCCCGACTTTGCAGAGCCGCGGCTTTCCTCGGCCTCTGCCAGCTTCCCAGCGGCGGAGCGTCCCTGCGCGGTGGCACCGGAGACTTACATAGAAGCCGTGCGCAGCGCCCAGCAGTTGCAGCAGTGCCAGGAGCGGGAGCAGCGTACACAGGGGGACCCGGAGCATGATCGCGCCACGATGGGATCTCTCCGCTAGGCAGTGGGCGCTCTGGCCAGCCGCTGCACCTCCGGGGGTTGCTGAGGACCCTCTCCCAGGACCCGCCCCAGGAGGACCCGCCCCCGGCTCCGCCCCGCCCCGAGGCTCTGTGCTGCGAGTGGAGGTCCAGCCTCTGTAGGCCACGTGACTCAGAAGCAGCTGTGGTCTAAGCATCTTCCACAACTGTGTGTCCTTCCGGAATGGCGGCACCCCTGAACGAGCAATGATAAAGTTCAGGGCTGGCCATTCACAGGGGCCTTCAGCCTGTCCCGGCTGCCAGAAAAGAACTGAGCAGGGAAGAGGAAACCAGCCAGTCAGGCCTGGGCTGTAGAAGCCTAGCCCCTAAAACTCTACCTAGCACGTGGTCTAACACTCGCAAGGTGTGGTCCACAGGCCAAAGAGACTTAAACATGGAAATGCAGACTCTGGGCCCCAGCCCAGAAGCCCTGAAGTCCTAGGACCGGAACCAGCTCCGAGTTTCAGTGAAAGCAAAGTTGAAGAAGCACTGTAGTAGGTGACTCAGCTATGGCCAAGTTATTTTGAAGTGCCCTGAATTTTAATGAGAACAGTAGCCCTTCTCTCTGGCAACTTCTGATCTTCTGCCTACTGCCTCCTGAACGCTGGAAGTATAGCCATGGGTCATCACCTCTGCTTTAAGTTGACGTTGATTTAAATATACATGAGATTTTTCCAGCTTTAATGAGTTGTAATCAATAACAATATTCATTTATTTTAGGCATTATCTCATTTATTTATTTATTTCACTTACTTTTTGCATTGCTATGGGTGAGTCTCAGGTCCTCATTAATTCTAGGCAAGTACTCTACTATTGGGCCACACCCCTAAATCCCCCCCCCCCCCCTCTCTCTCTTTCTGTTTGTTTTTCTGAGGCAGCTTCTCACTGTGTATCTTTAGCTGGCCTGGAACTCTCTAGAAGATAGCCTGAAGACCGGGCTGGTAGATGTTTTTAGTGATAGAGGGTTTAGGGAGGGGATGGGGGTGGGGCGCGACGATTTGAGAGAGAGTAGGACACACACCAGATATCGTTCTCTGACCTCCACATGTACACCATGGCGCACACACACACGTGGGCACTCACATACGGGGTCATATATACTAATATACAAATAAATATCCTAAATAAAGCTGTTTTTTGTTTGTTTGTTTGTTTGTTTGTTTTTCGAGACAGGATTTCTCTGCGTAGCCCTGGCTGTCCTGGAACTCACTCTGTAGACCAGTCTGGCCTTGAACTCAGAAATTCGCCTGCTTCTGCCTCCCAAGTGCTGGGATTAAAGGTGTGCACCACCATGCCCAGCCCAAAATTTGAATTTTTTAAAAAACAGTATCTCAAGGCTGTCCTTGAACTTACTATGGTTCGGTGGTTGTTTCAGTTCTATAAAACAGGGCCTTTATCATGCATCTCTGGCTGTCCTGAGATTCTATGTGAAACAGAGAACTTGCCTGCCTCTGCCTCCTAGATGCTAAGATGAGAGGTGTATACTGCCTTGTCTACTCTCACAGTGTGTTTTGATAGGTAGAACGTGTAGTTAAGTTAGGTTATTGACAGACTAACTCCTTCTGGATTCTAAATGAACTCCTGTCATCTTCTTACCTGGATCTCCAGTTTGTCCATGACATTTTAGCTCTGTCTTTGGTGGTCTAAGCCACTGTGGTGTGGTGGCTTTCACTTGTAATTAATGCTCCAGAGGGGGAGGCAGAAGGATTGGCACAAATAAGAGGCTAGCCTGGGTTACATGCCACTCTAGATAGACATCTCTAGACCTGATGTGTCCTCTAGTACATTTCCACACAGGGGATGTTTCTACACTGTTTCGTTATTTTTGGACATTTTGACTCTCTTGCCTGTACGGGCTACACATAATTTGATATCTTTGCTAAGTTTGCTAGGTTTTCCTGCTTCCATTTCTGTCCCTCCGCCCCCAACAACCAGGACCAGATATCTTTGCCATTTATCCATCAGTTAGTGGTTTTTCTGTTTTGATGGCCGTATAGCTGCTATACCATTGCACATGAATTAGAGAAGACAGACATTTTCCCTTTGCTTTCCTAGTGGCTTGTCTTACAGGCAATAGTGCTGCACTGATTTTGTGGTCCTTCCTCAGTGATGGCCATTCCATCCTCAGGTCTACAGGCTGCCACTTTCCATAAGTTTTGGTTCTATCAGTGGTTGATGAAACATCAGTAAAGAGTGCATTAGCCAAATGTTGTGATCATTCCATTGGTCCCCACAGTTCAATAGGTGCCTCTTTCTGGGGAGGGGTGAGCAGTTTACGGACTGGAATATAAGCATATGAGCTATTTTCTCTGTGCAGGAAGGTGTAGACCCTTTGCTACCACATCCTGGTCATGAAGAATTCACATAGGTACCAGTTCCACTGTAATACATCCCTTTCCATAGCTAAGCCTTCAAAGGACTCTACCTTCAAACAGATCCAATCATCATTGGCAGACCCACCCTTATGACCACAGAGTGGTTGGCACCGACTGAGTATAAGGTTCTCCACGCCACGTAGTAAAATGTCCAGATTTGTTTCTTAAAGACAGAATATTTATTTTCCATATATGGAAAGCGTTTGCATTAGAAGTCAACAGGCCAATGTTGGTGGACTCCTTTTTGCTTTGTGAAGACATGTCCCCAGTTGCTAAGTCACCAATAAAAATGATACTCATAATCAGGGTATCATCTGGTTCAATACTGGTCAGGGTTGCATGACAGAGATGAGCTTAGCAGCAGTCACAGAAGCTGCTCTTTGTCCCTGTCCCCATTGGGTATTAGCTGCATTTCTAGTAACCCTGCAGAGGGTTATAAGCTGTAAATATGATATGTGATTTCTCTAGTGTACAAACATACTCATTAGGGTCCATATTTGAATTTTGTCCCTGGATGGTGGGATTAAAGGCCTGCACCACCACCACCTGGTTCACTGTAACTCTAGGATTTAGAAAACAACTAACTTATAGTGATCCACCTGTCTCTGCTGGGGTTAAAGGCATGGCTACCACTGCTCTGCTCAAATATTTTATCTTAGTTCCAAATCACTCCAACTCTTAGAGATTTAGAAAACAAGTTGGAATTGTAATAACGCTTTGGATTTACTTAAAACATTCTAAGTCTCTTAACGGTGTTTTTGATACTAAACAACAAACATATCCTTTATAGTGAAAACTCAAAAGCTGAAGTCCAAGGTGGTCTGGGTCACGTGGCAATCTACAATCTAACATTCTAACATTGCATCAAGGCACATGGTTTAAGAAAATCCATCTTGGGGCTGGTGAGATGGCTCAGTGGGTAAGAGCACCCGACTGCTCTTCCAAAGGTCCGAGGTTCAAATCCCAGCAACCACATGGTGGCTCACAACCATCCGTAACGAGATCTGGTGCCCTCTTCTGGAGTGTCTGAAGACAGCTGCAGTGCACTTACATATAATAAAAAAAAAATAAAATAAAATAAATCTTTAAAAAAAAAAAAAAAAGAAAATCCATCTTTTATTTCATGCCAGTAAGGCAAGTTTGCCTTTAGTAAATATCATTCAAAAATCTGATTTTTTAAATTTCATTTTTTTCATGCCTGACCAAATGAAAGGCATTCGTTAGTCTTTATAAGTTAGTTGGACTGAATGACCAAGCTGTCTGATGAACTATCTATCACCTCTCCTTATTCAGGAGATCTCTCCTGTTCAAATCTAATCTTTATCAATCATGATGGCAGCCACTGTGATGGGGTCTGGGAATCACCACACAAACCGCTCAGATACTGATCTCAGTCAAATAGGGGTGGCTTATTGAATGCCCCACCCCAAGACTGATTGATCAGGTCCATCTTCCAGGCTCAAGAGCTGAACTGTGACCTTGAGTTGAGATCCTATAGGGCTTTTTAAGCCAGAGATCTCTAAACATCTGTGCCAAGCTATTTCACCAATCAGAATTTAGGGATAGGGGACTTCCTTAGGAACGTATCTTCATGTTCACTTATCCTGTTCCCATTGGTTGGGGTATTCAACTGTGACAGAGGACTTGCCTTGTCTAACAAATTCATGTCTTAACTTGTCAACCAGGATGGGACTTGTCTAACATTCATGTCTTAACTTGTCAACTAAGATGTTGGTTACCCATGTCTATGTCTCTTTCTGCCAAAGCAGGGTGTCAGTTCCCAGGGAGGTCTCAGGAATTTAAACTTCACTTGACTTCTGTTCAAAATGGAAGCCTTATTCCAAATAGTTTCTTATATTCGTTCAGGTATCTCTCTTCTGTTGGGGTCCATCCCAGGGGCAGCTTACAAAAGCAAACACCATAAAAGCTTATACAAAGGGGCAGGAAATGCTGCTGGGGGGTTGGTTTGGGTCCGAGCTTATTGTGGGTAACTGTACAAAGCAGGTCTAATGACTTCTATCATGGCTGGCTTCCAAGGGCACAGAACATAACAGAATATGTAATCAATCTTAGCATTCGAAAATGTCCTTGTAACAGCAGAGACATGTGTGACCTTATAATATTAGTAAAAGCACAAACTGACCAGCTAGCCAGTTAGCAGCTAGGCCTTAACATTATACCTAGGCCTTAATATTTTACCTAGGTCTTAACATACAGCTTTTGGTCTCCTGTGGAAACAAAGTCAAAACCTCCTCCCCATGTAACATATTGTAACAATGTAACACATCCTGGTTTCCATTGAGGTCAATGTATCGGGATGATTTAATTCCCCAGTCTTTTTTCCTACTATCCAGTCTCTTTGCAGTTGTGTGTCTTGCTTATGTACAACCTGGATAGTCTGTGGGTGTTCTTGATAAGACCTTTTAATATTTCTCTCAGAACCATTCTTTATTTCATGATTTGTTTCTGAGATCCGAGGAATGTTAATCTGTGTTTTCCATTGCTGCAATAAATCACGACCCCATAAATTCATGGTTCTATTAGCCACATATGGCTTTAATCCTTCTATTTGTCCTTCTGGTCCTATAGAATCAACCAGCTCGTACCTTGTTTTATCTGACATAAAGTTCTAATCCCTACAAGCTGAATATTTATTTCCTGAATTTGAATTCTCAGAAACCATGCTGTAAAAAGATAAAAATCTGGGTACAGCAGCACTCTTATCATCCCAGGTTTGGGGAACTCACAGAGGGCCCTAAGGCCTTTTGGCCAGTCAATCTTCCCAAATCAGTGAGCTCTAGGTTCAAAAGACCCCGCCACAACAAAAAGGAGGTGGTGAGTGACTGAATAAGACACCAGATGTCAACTTCTAAAATCCACACACCGATACACGTGTGCGCACACACAAGCGCACACATACAAAATGGAAAATTAAAAGTTACTTAAAAGGTATATGCATAAATAAACCAGTCATGATGATTCACACCTTGGAAGGCTGGAGCAGGAAGACTGCAAGTTTAAGACCAGCTCTAGCTGTAGAATGAGAGGCTCAAAACAAACAAGCACAGGGCAGGTGTGGTGGTCTTGATATGCTTGACCCAGGGAGTGGCACTATTAGGAGGTGTGGCCTTGTTGGAGGAGGGGTGTCACTGTGACTGTGGGCTTTTAAGACTCTTGTCTTAGCTGTCTGGAAGTCAGTCTTCTCCTGTTTGCCTTCAGATGAAGATGTAGAACTCTCAGCTCCTTCTACATCATGCCCCCTTGGGCTCTGTCATGCTCCCACCTTGATGATAATGGATTGAACCTCTGAACCTGTAAGCCAGCCCCAATTAAATGTTGTCCTTATAAGAGTTGCCTTGGCCGGGCGTGGTGGCGCACGCCTTTAATCCCAGCACTCGGGAGGCAGAGGCATTTCTGAGTTCGAGGCCAGCCTGGTCTACAAAGTGAGTTCCAGGACAGCCCGGGCTACACAGAGAAACCCTGTCTCGAAAAACAAAAAAAACAAAAAAAACAACAAAAAATAAAGAGTTGCCTTGGTCATGGTGTTTTTTTACAGCAGTAAACCCCTAGGACAGCAGGAAAGATGGCTCAGTGACACAGACACTAAGTTTAATCTCTAGAGCCCACAGAGTGCAAGGAAAGGACCAATTCCCACAAGCTGCCCACCAGTGTCTACATGCAAGTAGCCACATGTGTGTGTCCTCAAATATAAATTAATAATTTCAAATAGACCAAGCCAGGCCCCTCACCCACTTGTCAGCTAAAAATGTGGGAAGTTCTGCTGTGTCAGGGATTGTTTTCTTATCTCTCTCACTTCCTGGCATAGTAAGTCACGAGCTCCATGTCTCGGGGCTAAGTTGTGCAACTGAACAAGGTGTTTAGTTATAAATTGACGAAAAGATAAAGTTCTGAAATAAACAATCAGTAAAAGTTGATAGCCCTGTGTCAGGAACCGGCTTGTGCATATGACAGTGGGGGCTGCTGGGATAGCTTTACCCACATTTGTCCTTTCAGGAGTCTGAACTGTCTGACAGCACCCGAGGCCCCACGGGATGCCTGCCTCAGAACAAAAACAGCTACTCCAATTTTTTTTTTTTCTTGTTTTCTCATGTGTGGAGAGCATGTGCTTCCTTGTATCTTTCAGCTGTTATCTTTAAGGTTTCTTTCCTTTCCACTGCCTCTGCCTCCCGAGGGCTGGGATTAAAGGTGTGTGCCACCACTGCCTGGCTTGCTTCCATGGCTCATCTTAAGAAAAAAACCACAACAAATTTTACAAGGATATGGGAGAAAAGGATATACCACTGATGAAAATGGATACTGATGAATCCACTATAAATATCTGTATAAAAAATCCTCACAAAAACGCCCCCCCCCCCAAAAAAAAAAATCATGGCTAAGGTATACCAACCATTCCTGGGCATATGAAGTCCTACCACAGATCTTTCCTAACCACTGAGCCATCTCCAGCCCCTTGTTTCTTCCTCCTCCTCCTGTTCCTCCCGTTCCTCCTCCTCTTCTCCTTCTGGTTGGTTAGTTTCTGGTACATTTGGTCTCTCCCCATGTTTCTGTTTCTTCTTCAAGGAAGCTCCCTAGGTTTATGCCACTCTCTGAGTTTACGGCCACCCCTGCGGGTGTGACTCTCCTAGTCTCTGAATAATCACAGTGGTATTCCATCTACATCAACTGTTATAACTACATGGGGTTCAAGGAGTTATTGATTTGGCACAAGGCATATTAGCCCACTAGTGTCTCAAGTGTAATTTAATTTCTATAGTTGTCAACATACAACCAGAGGATGACATAATCTGCATTTCCAGGTTTTCTTGAAAGGTCAGAAGGTCTGGCCATACCAGGCCCAAAGTCCCAGGGATAACATATCAGACATAAGGTCTGAGAAGCCGAGTGTTCTTGTCCTCTCAACACAGCCAAACATGGTCTGAGAGAAGCCTCAGCTGAGGAATTGTCTAGATCAGTGAACATGCCTGTGACACAGTGATTATTAATTGCTGTAGGAGGGCCTGGCCTACTGTGATGGAGGGCACCATTCCCTGGGTGGATTGGTCTGAGCTGGGAAAGAGAGCTAGCTAAGCCAGGTATATACATTTCATCTATATCTATATATCTATATAGATATCTATATATAGATATATAAATATCTCCTAAAACTCACAAGATATCTATATATATCTTGTGAGTTTTAGGAGGCCAGCCTGGTCTAAATAGTGAGTATCAAGCTAGCCAGGGCTATGCAGTGATACCCTGACTACAAACCAACAAACGAATAAATATTTAAAAGTAAAAGAAAAGAAAGCCAGTTAAGTATGAACCCGAGTGAGCCAAAAAGCAAAATCCTTCAATGGTACCGGCCTTGAATTCCTGTCCTGATGTCCCTCAACGATAGCTACGACCTGGAGGTATAAAATAGACACTTTCCTCTCTAAATTGCTGTGGCCAGTGTTTAATCACAGCCACAGAACTCTGTGCTAGTTAATTTGTTTATCATCTTAACACAAATTAGAGTCATCTGAAAAGAGGGAACGTCAATTTAGAAAATGCCCCTATCAGGTTGGCCTATTAGCAAGTCTTTGGGGGCATTTTCTTGAATAATGACTGATGTGGGAGGACCCAGATCACGGTGGGTGTTGCCAGCCCTGGGTGGTATAGATAAATAGATAGATAGATAGATAAATAAATAAATAAACCAAGCTGAGCAAGTCATGGGAGCAAGGCAGTAGAAGCATTCATTTATGGCTCTTGCTCAGTGCCTGCCTCCAGATTCCTGCCTTGGCTTCTGATGATGGACTGTGACCTGCAAGCCAAATAAACTATTTTATGTACAAGTTGCTTTTGGTCATGATGTTTTCACACAGCTACATAATGTAGGTCAGACAAATACCCACCCTCCTTAGTTCTGAGAACCAAACCCAGGACCTCGCACATATTAGATAAGCACTCAACCACTCTTTACGATTTTAATTTTTTAAAAGCTTTTTGCGTGCATGGTGTGCCACACATGGGTCTGGTGGCTACAGAGGCCAGAAGAGGGAATCTAATGCCCGGAGATAGAGTCACATGAGGTTGTGAGGCACCATGTGCATGCTGAGAGTCGAACCCAAGATCTCTGGTAGGGAAGACTGTTCTTAGCTACTGAGTCATCTCTGCAGCTTTGTTTTTTTTTTTTTTTTTTTTTTTTGTTTTGTTTGTTTTGAGACAGGGTTTCTATGTGTAGCCCTGGCTGTCCTGGAATTCACTTTGTAGACCAGGCTGGCCTTGAATTCAGAAGTCTGCCTGCCTCTGCTTCCCTAGTGCTGGTGAAAGACTCCAAAACTCCCAAAGGGAGGCACTTACTCAAGCCTCGGGTCAGCCGCGCACCCAAGAAGACACTGAGACCGAACTTAAGATGTATAGAGAGTAAGATTTAATACAGCAACGACAAGAAAGCACATAAAAAAAGCACATATACCAGATATCTGGGGTCGAACCTCATGCAGCCAGTGCAGAGGAGATTCGGCAATTAGCCCAAACTTTTCACAGGCTTTTATAGGAAATAGCCAAGGGAAAAGTACAAGTTTTACGTCACCAAGGGGCTTTGCCAAGGGGCTTTACATAACCAAGGGGTCGTGTCCTATATTCTGGCAATGTACTCGATCTATTGGATCATCCTGGGATAGTACCAGGAGGCCCCTATCTCAAAAATGTTCTTGGCATAGTCTTCAGTTAGGAGGGGTAGGACTAGGTTTTTTCCAGGAGACCCCTTATCTAAAAAATGTTCTTGGAGCAGTTTCCAATTGGGAGGGGGTACCTTGGGGTAAAAAGTTCAGGAGTGCTCCGGGAACAGTCTCTGGATGGGAGGGGTAAGAGAGTTCAGGAAAAGTTCAGGTGTTCAGTAATTTTCCCTCTTTCATTCCCCCCTTCTTTTAGTAAATAATTCTAATCTTAGAATTTCAGAAGTCTATATTTTTATGCGGAGAATACTGCATTTACCCTATTTTAACATGGGAACAAAAACAGAATAAGAAGCATTAGTAAACAGAACTAGGCAGGGGCCCTTTTAGCGAGGCTTGAGGGTCTGGGCATGATGCAGGTGCACGTAGATCAGATCTCTGGCTGGAACTGGTGAGACGTCCTTGGGGTACTCAGCTCACTCACTGTCTCGGCTGTTGGGATCCCTGGCGCGATGTCGTCCGCGTACTCAGTCCAATCTTTTTCAGTTGTGACCAGACCACCTGCAAGCCTTTTAACTTAACATACAGAGCATTATTAACAACATAAGTTTAAACACATTATTTGAGACTATGATGGGCATAGGAGTCTCATAAAGGATCTTAAAAAGAGTAAAACTGAATCAAGAAATAGGGCATAGGGAAGGAACACCAAGTCCATGCCAGTCTCCACGATTAATTTTGTCAAGGTCTGTCTTAGAGTTTTAAACTAATTTTTTATCTATCCTGAGCTCTGAGGTCTATACACACAATGTAATTTTTGACCTCTGAATACTTGGCCACACCCTAACTTACCTGGGCAACATTATCTGACACTATTGCTTTTGGCACTCTTGGAAAAATTTTCTTTAATAATCTTCTTGATGACTATGTGAGCAGTCTCATTTATCCATTTTGAGAACGTCTTTTTCTGCAGATGTCAACAGCTTTCTTTGTTTGTATATTGTTCCATACAGTGGTAAAAGCATACCTGCTGTCAGTGTCATTTATAAAGCTTGTATCAAAACCACAAATTCAGCTTTCTGGGCTGAAGTCTCTTTAGGGAGGCTGCTGGCCTAGATCACCTGCTTTTTTGTCCACCGCTGCACTGCTGTCCCCGCCTTCCGCTTACCTTTAACCATGAGGCTACTGCCATCCGTGTACCAGTTCAAACTTTCAGGCCAAGGCCTGATTTGATCTTTACCTGCCGAGGTAAGTAGCCCCCTCTGTTGGTAGATGGTCCCATGGATATGAGCTGCCTTCCATCTACTACTGCTGCTCCTGTGACAAAGCTGCTGCCATCTGTGTACCAGGCAGGCACACCTGGCCAAGGCTGATCAGTCAGATCTCTCCTTGTTCCAATTTTATCAGCACATTGATGTACAGGAGTGGAGTCATCCGCCAACGGGAGGTGGCAGGATTGAGGATGGCAGGTGGAGCAAAAGTTACTCAATCATTCAGCAACAAATTCTGGTAGTGGGTATAGTCACATGCCGACCCAGAGTAAGCTTGTCAGGGCCCCAGAGTCTGAGTCAAAACTCCGCGGGCTACTCCAGCCCGCTCATAAAAGGCTCAGTCAAATCTGGCAAAGCCAGGGCGGGGGCTGCAAGCAGGGCTGCCTTTATGCTGTCAAAGGCTTTTTGGTGTTCCTCAGTCCAGGTGAATGGGACTTTTTCTTTTCAGAGCCTGCAAAAGCCCACCGTCCCCAGAAACTCACGTACTTGGCGCGGGGTGGTGGGGGTTGGGATCAGCATCACAGTCTTTTTCTTGGCTTCGGTGAGCCACCGCTTTCCGTCGTCGGCACCTCGGTACGACATAGCTGAGCTTTCTTAGCCGATACCCGATACCCCAACTCACCCAGTTCATTCAGGAGCTTCTAGGAGGGCCAGAATTTTTTCTTTGTCTTTGATGTCTCTGCCTTCAGCCAACCGCAGGGCTTGGGTTAGCGCCAGGAGTTCAGCCTTCTGAGCCAAAGTTCCTTCGATGAGTAGGTGAAGACTCAGCAGGTTAGCAGGGGAAGCAAAAGTCACTTGTTCTGTCAACAAAAAGCTCTAATAATGTGTCCATCAGTCAGGGAAACAATTGAATCATGTGTCCCTGACCAGAAGCCATTATGTGCAGACAAGCAGGCCATCTCTCAGTCACCAGGTCTAATTTTTCAAGTGCCACTGGTCTTTTTCAGGGTCCCAATTTCTGAGTAAGAACCTCTTTGGCAATACTTTTGTTCTCAGTCACATTTAGGAGTCCCAAAGTTGGGGACAACATTAGGGCAGTCTCAATAGCATCTAAGGCCATCCAAGGTTGTTCTTTATTTTTTATACGAAGGGCTGTTTATCTTTTTAATTCAGCAAAACCTGGAATCCACAGTTCGCAAAGACCTGTAGCGTCCAGGAACCTTTTAAACTTGCTTTGCACTGGTCAGTGGAGGAATATGAAAACACAGTCTCTTTTTAGCTGCATCAACAGGTAGGCTACCGGTCTCTTTTAAGGACTCAGCTTCTGTGTTAGCACCCCTTCTGCTATTTCCTTACTTTTAGCCACGAACAGGTGAAGGGTTTGGTCATGAGGGGGGCTCTTCTTCTTCTTGTTAGGACAGTAAACACTTTGATCTTTAGCCAAAGGCTTGCTTTTGTTGCCAGGTACTAAGTTTTCTAGTCTCCCTGACTTTTGTGACCAGCATTTCATTTCTCTTATCTTTTTAGAAAATTTTCTGGCTCCTTATTTCTTACAGATCATCTCTAAGTGCTAGTATTATTAGCAAGTGTCACTTTGCTAGGTTCTAGTCTTTGTCAGTTATCTCTCTTTACTCCTGTTTTTTAACCACAATGGAGATTTCATATAATGTCTCTTTTTCTATCTATATATATCTCTTTCTTGTCTTTGCTTACTTTGAATGTTGTCTAATTATTACATCTATATTCTGTCACTTAACTTTTTTCATAGTTTACCTCTTTCTACTGTTAGGTCAGATTGTCGGGGCTTTAGTCCCACAGAGACGAGACCTCATCAGAGCCTGGCAACTAGACCAGTAGGTGCTCCTTACCTTGGACAGAAGAAGCCCCAAGTGAGTGGTCTCCCTCACCGGAGCTTAGAACAGATTTACTGCCAGCAACTCAGAGCGGTGCCTGAGAAGAGAAAACACATGGGGCAGAGAAGGGAGTGCAGTTTTCACATCTAACATTCTTCTTTTAGGGCAGCACAAAGTCCTCCTCTTTTTTTTTTTTTTAAGGAATAATAAGTCTAATTTTCTCTTATTTTGCAGCACTACTTCAGACAGAGAAGTTAAAGATTCCTCTAATTTAGTTATAGACTGTTCTATGGTTCCAAGATCAATATCTATAGCTGTACGTAATTCTTCATAGTATTGGGGGGTCTGAATTAAGGCAGCGGTCCCTGTACCTACTCCCGCTGCTACTCCCAATCCCAAAAGTGCTGCCAGAGTTAAGGTAATGGGCTCTCTTTTCCAGCGGACCCGATGATCAAACTTGTCTAAAAAGGAGCTATCATCATGATACAGGAGTCTAGGAATAAGCTGAACTAAAATACAAAAATCTTTGGAACTATTAAAAACAGATATAGATACACAAGGAGTGAGACCGGTATTACAAGCCCATACTGTGTCTATGGGAGGCACCAGATACTGACCACTTTTGCTAGGCTGGATGTTCTGGGTCTGACTACAAAGGTGCCGTTTATCCTGAGGCACCTGGCCCAAACAGAGCCCACTTCCTGAAACTGCTGCCAGAGTCAGCTTTCTGTTTTCACCCCAAAGGCATTGAGAATGATCTGAAGTAGTATTATAAGTCCTATTCAACACCAAAAAAGCTCCTTGGACTAGACTGACCAGACGGCTCTCTGTGTCTAGGGGCGGTGGGGAAACTAAGGTCGGTAGGGAAGGTCTCACTGTTTTGGGCTGTGGAGTTGGTGGAGCGGGTACAGCCGGGACTTGTGGGGGAGCCGGTGCAACTGGGGGACCCTGTTCACAGTCAGCCTGATTGTAAAAACGAACCCAGGGTCTCTCGGTGGACTGGATACACGCCAACCCCACTTGTTTCCTTTAAGCCAACTTAAACGATTTTGTTTCCCTTTTTCAGTGAATAAGCTCTTATGGCGGCCTCATCTGAATACTGTCCTGAACATCCATACGTGTTCCCTATTCCACCTGGAACACACTGCTGTTCAGGGGGTGGGTTACTAAGATCAGTATGGTCGGGGAGGTCCCAATTGGGAGATCCGATACAGGAGACAGGGAGAAGCAACCAGGGAACCCTGTGGCGTCCTCAGATCAGACGTGGCGACCCGCTGAATTTAGGCATATTAGTCAGCGGAGGGAAAGAAACTAACCAGGATTTTCTCAGTAACTGCGAATGGACAGGGAGGAGCCAAGCGCCGAGTCTCCGCCGTGCGCCCGCCGGAATGCAGCGTAAACTCCTGGGAGTGGCAAACAAACGCTGGCAGGCAGAGGCAGCAATTTAACTATTTAACTACCTGATAGACACCCTGTGCTCTCTGCACTGTCTTTGGGGAGGGAGCACGCAGCCAGGCCGGCACAAGGGAGTGCGGGTAGACTCTCGGGGGGACCAAAGGAGGGACGGCGGCTGTAGTCGGCCCCTCCCCAGCTGTGGCAGGCTTCACGGCCACTCCGGGACCGGCAGGCGGCCGCACTCACCACCAGCATAACTGCGCCGCCAAAGCCGGCTCTGCGTCTAGGTTCTCTTTTGAACAGCCTGGGGCTCCCCAGCCGAGTGCGGACCGTGCGCTGCCTCTGTCGGCCGGTGGCAGCCGGTCTCGCCCCACGATGGCCCCGCAGCAAGGCCGGCCGGCGCTGCCCGCCCGCTGCGAGCCACTGGCACTGCCTCGCCGAGAGCACGGTGGGCAAGACCGGCCTGATGGTTCTTTTTTCTCTTTTTTAAAACCATAGCTGACAAATTCTGTCCTGACGTCAGTCCAAGTCTACAGTCGACAAAGGGTTAACACACACACACACATACACACACACACACACACACAGTCTTGTCACGTGACCAAAACACAACCAGCCAAACGCCACTTTCTGACGGGGTCGGATTCCACATTGACTCTTTTTCCTGATAGGGGTGGGATTCCACATCCACTCCCGCTCTGGCAGAGAGAACACTCTCTCTCTCTTTCACTCTGCCAGGCAACAGCCAGGTCTTTTTGATTGTTCTGTACCCTGGGCACTCCTTCCAGGGTCTCCCTTGGAACATCTTTTTTTTGGGGTGCAGATTGTGAGGCCATAGACAGTCGTCCTCTCACAGCCACTGCCAGAATAAACCCACAATCTCAGAATACACAAATGCAGCAGTTCCACACTTACACACCCAACAGATTGTCCCATTTCTAGAATAATAGCAAACACAACAAGAGCAGACACAAGACTTAGACAAAAGAAACCAAAAACAGCGGCGACTTCCCGTCGCCCACAGGCAACTCACAGATTCAGATGGCCTTTCCAAGGCCGGCCGGCTTAGACCTTCCACCAAAGTGATGGTCTCTCAGCCTTCAGAGGGGTCCGCCAAGCGTCCTTGACCCTCCCCTTGTCTTCCTGGGGCGTCCCCCAGGGCGATCGGACGGTGAGCACCAGACACGTCTGTCTCTACTCACCCCGCGCTCTCTATTGAGACCTGCTTGGTCTCCAGCCCGGAGCACGGTCTCTGGTGCTCGTACTGAGCACAGAGCGTCACGCAAAACCAGAATTGCGATCGCACCAGATACAGATTCAGATGGCCTCTCCAAGGCCCACAGATTGAGACTCTCCTGGTCTCCAGAAACAGAACACAGACACCAGACCAAACAGAACAGTAAATCTTACTTCTGAGTGGGTCCAGGACTTCTGGGTAGTCGCGCTGATTCCCGGCCAATGCACCAAATGAAAGACTCCAAAACTCCCAAAGGGAGGCACTTACTCAAGCCTCGGGTCAGCCGCGCACCCAAGAAGACACTGAGACTGAACTTAAGATGTATAGAGAGTAAGATTTAATACAGCAACGACAAGAAAGCACATAAAAAAAGCACATATACCAGATATCTGGGGTCGAACCTCATGCAGCCAGTGCAGAGGAGATTCGGCAATTAGCCCAAACTTTTCACAGGCTTTTATAGGAAATAGCCAAGGGAAAAGTACAAGTTTTACGTCACCAAGGGGCTTTGCCAAGGGGCTTTACATAACCAAGGGGTCGTGTCCTATATTCTGGCAATGTACTCGATCTATTGGATCATCCTGGGATAGTACCAGGAGGCCCCTATCTCAAAAATGTTCTTGGCATAGTCTTCAGTTAGGAGGGGTAGGACTAGGTTTTTTCCAGGAGACCCCTTATCTAAAAAATGTTCTTGGAGCAGTTTCCAATTGGGAGGGGGTACCTTGGGGTAAAAGTTCAGGAGTGCTCCGGGAACAGTCTCTGGATGGGAGGGGTAAGAGAGTTCAGGAAAAGTTCAGGTGTTCAGTAATTTTCCCTCTTTCACTGGGATTAAAGGCGTGCGCCACCAAGCCTGGCTGTTAATTAGTATTCGAGATAAGGTATGGCCAGAAGAAATACAAGAAGACCAACTATTATTGGTTGCTCTCATTTATAGAGAAGGTGCTTGATTTATTCAGATTTTTAAAAATAAGATTTATTTATTTTATGTATGTGAGTACACTGTAGCTGTCTTCAGACACACCAGAAGAGGGCATCAGATTCCATTACAGATGGTTGTGAGCCATCATGTGGTTGCTGGGACTTGAACTCAGGATCTCTGGAGGAGCAGTCAGTGCTCTTAACCACGGAGACATCTCTCCAGCCCTTATTCAGATTTCTGATATCGCCAATTCTAATCTTACCGTCATATGATCTAATATTAATCCCAACGGCCATCTATTTATTGAATAGCACAGTAAATACGGTATTGAAAAGGAAAGAGGGATTCTTGTTGTAATGAATCCTTTACAGGAACCTCCCCAAGAACCTGGTTTTCCTGGCCTCCGGATCAGGAACTTCACCCAGGCACCACAGCGCGGGTGTGGAGGTCAAACGTTGACCTGGAGGAGCCGATTCTGTTTTCCCAAAGTGTGTCCTGAGATTGAACTCAGGTCACCAGGCTTGGTACCAAGTGCCTTTAGCAGCTAATCTCGGAAGTTCTAAATACCTTTTGTTTTTTGTTTGTTTTAGACAAGGTCTCATTGTGTAGCCTTGGCTGCTCCGGAACTCAGAGATTCACTGCTTCTGCCTTCTAAAAGTGCTGGGATCAAAGGTGAGCCAGTCAGCTTCTAAGTTTTACAAAAGGGTATATATAAATACAGAGAGCTTTGGATTCTATCCCTACACCTTTGCTGTAAACTATTTCAAAAGTGTACAGATTTTTTTTTAAATGCAGTCTTCATCATAGCTCATGCACAAATTCCTCCAGCATCCTAAGACGCAATATATCCTCAACTCGACAAGTCACACGATTTTCAAAGAGCCACCGGTATTCTTACTAATTTTATCCATGCAACATCCTCTAAAACCTTAGGTCAATAGCATTGCTATTCAAAGTGTGAAGTCTGTAAACCCGCAGCCTGTTATTTATGGCAGGCTTGGCGATGCAAATTTGAGATCAATTTGAACTATAGTAGGAGTATAAGGACAGCCTGGGGTACAGCTAGGAGACCGAGTCGAAAAAGAAAACGCACCCCAACCAGGATGTGCTGAACCAGAAACTAGGCATGCGCGGCCCATACATTCTTCAAGTGATTATAAACTTTCTTTCCTTTCAAAGATGGGAGTTCCATGAACCACAGGCTGGCCTGGACTTCACTAAGGTCCTACCCCTCCACCTTTCAGAGGCAAAGGTTGAGAACCTCCTCCAGGCACGCCCATCTCGGTCTCAGGGCGGGGAGGTCTGCCGGACGGGGCGGGCTACGGCCAGCTTCCCCGCCTCCCTTCCTAGGCCTGCCGCGTCGCGCGTCCTCAGCTCGGGGCTCCGGTTAGCCGGCCACGCGCGATGGGTCCCCGCAGCCCTGCGGCCGCGTTGCTGGTGCTGCTGTGTGTCGGGTGCGCGCCGACCCCCGGGCGCGGGCAGTACGAGCGCTACAGCTTCCGCAGCTTCCCGCGGGACGAGCTGATGCCGCTCGAGTCGGCCTACCGCCACGCGCTCGACCAGTACAGCGGCGAGCACTGGGCCGAGAGCGTGGGCTACCTGGAGGTGAGCCTGCGGCTGCACCGTCTGTTGCGCGACAGCGAGGCCTTCTGCCACCGCAACTGCAGCGCGGCCACGCCCGCGCCCACCGGCCCCGCCAGCTACGCCGAACTGCGCCTCTTCGGCAGCGTGCTGCGCCGCGCGCAATGCCTCAAGCGCTGCAAGCAGGGCCTGCCCGCCTTCCGCCAGTCGCAGCCCAGCCGCTCGGTGCTGGCGGACTTTCAGCAGCGCGAGCCCTACAAGTTTCTGCAGTTCGCCTACTTCAAGGTAAGGGCGCTCGCCCCACCCCGAACCCCGCCCCGCGAAACCACGCCCACTCCACCGAGCCGCTCCCCGTCAGGCCAGGTCGCCGCCCCTGAGCCCCGCCCACCGAACCCCTTCTGCCTGAATTAAGATCCCTGGTCCTTAAGTCCAGCCTAGCTGACCCCAGCTCCCAAACCACTTCTGCCCTATCCTAATCCCCGCAGCAAGCCTGCAGTCCAATTGAGCCCCGCCCCCCCCAGGCCCCGCCAATCACATCTCCTGTCCTGTAGCCAGGACCATCCCCCTCTGCACAATGACCCTCCCTCAAAATTTGTCCTATGGAACAGGGTCTAGTCTTGCCCCACCCTCCCTTGTGAGCACCCACCAGCAGCATCCCATATTGGGCCTCCCCTGGGCCACTTCTCTAGGTCTAGCCCCACCAAGCCCAAGGTTCAGCCCTGCCACTCAACCTCGAGCATCATTCCTTTACCCTTTGATTTTTTTTCTCATTTATATTTTTATGTGCATGCATGCTGTGTAATCTGTATGCCTGTGTCTGTGTGTATACCATGCCATACGTGTGTGGATACCTATGGAGGCCAGAAGAGGGCAGCAGATACCTTTGGACCTGAAATTAGAGCTGATTGTGAGCCACCCAGTGTAACCTGAGTACAGGGAACAGAGAGAACTTTGGGTCCTCTGCAAGAGCAGGAAGTGCCCTTATCCACTGAGCTATGGCTCCAGTCCCCTTCACCCAGGTTCTGCCACACAGCTCTGCTAAAGCTCTCCAAATCCTGCCCTTCCTCCTTCATCTTGAGCATGAAAATGATTTCCTCTCACTCTCTCTTTTTTTCCTCATGTAACCTGGGCTGGCTTCAGACCTGCTATATAGTGGAGGCTGATGTGAATTCTTTATCCTCCTGCCTGCATACCTCCTGCATGCTCCACCCCTCCCAGCTCCTGTGAAAATTGTTTGCAGCCTATGCTGAGGTAGCAAATATGCCCCAGGGCCCCAGCAGAGTAGCTGGAACTGGAAGGAGGGCTTTGTAAATCTTTGGGGACAGACTCCTCTGCTCAGGGAAGTGTGTGCAGATCCCAGGCTCATCTCTGCTCCCTCTCTCTGTCTCTGTCTCTTTTTCTCTCTGTCTCTCTCCCTCTGTCATCTAGAATTTAAGACAGATCATTTACTGCCTCCTCTTTATGGCTGCTTAAATTCTGCCTGTGATTGCTTGCTAAAAATAGCCACAAATTACAGCTCTTGTCCTCTAAGTCCTTGCCCTGGGAGGTTTGAATTCCCAGTTGCTGGACAGAAGAGTGTCAGCTTGTTGGGCCTTCACGGGGCTGAGGCAGAGAGAGAACTCTCAGAACCCAATTTCTACTTTTCTGGTTAAGAAAAATTTTTTTCTTTGCTTTTATTAATCAATGTGTGTGCACAAGTGGGCACACAGTGTGCAGGAGTGAAGGTCAGGGGACAGTTTGTGGAGTCTGTTGTCTCCTAGCACGTGGGCTCCAGGTGTCCATCCGGCTTGGTGGCAAGCACCTTTATGCACTGAGCCATCTTGCTGGCCCTCCTCTTCCTCAGTGCTCTTCCTTGGTGCCTAGAACAAGTCTCAGGTCATTGGCTGCCTGCAAAGCCTTCCCTTCTCTCCAACTGCCAGCTCAGGCTTTCCCCACAAGTCCCACCAGTCAGAGGCCACCTCTCCGGGCATCAGCCTTGACACCTGCCCTCTCCAGCCTCCCCGCCTTGCCACATGAGAGCCACCATTGTATCCAGATGACTTGGCTCAAGTTTAGGGACATTCTGGGACAGATTGATGCCTCTTTAATACCTCGTTCTCAAGAATTTGATGTGGATCACATGCTTATCTCTGTCTGTCTGTCTGTCTTTCTGTCTGTCTCTCACTCTGTGTGTATATGTGTCTCTCTCTTTAAACCTAGTCACCATCCCTGTCTTAGAGCGCTCCTTTGGGAAGGCTGAAGGGGGCCTTGGATGCGTGAGTGATTGAGACCCTTCCAACTGCCAGATTGTGCCAGGATTCTGTCAAAATGAGGGGCCTCAGGCTGCCATCCTCTCGGGGAGGCTGCTGCATCACACCTGCCTGCCTGTGTTGGTTACTTCTCTCCTTACTGTGACCCAGTGCCCAGAGCTAACTTAAGGAAGGAAGAAGGCTCACAGTTTGCAGGTACCGTCGGTCATGGAGAGCAGGTCAAGGCAGCCGGAGCATGGGGTGGCTGGTCACAGTGCACCCCAGCCCCACACTCTCAGTCAGGAAGCAGAGAGAGATGGATGCTGGTGCTCAGTTAGATTTCTCTTTGTTAAGCAGTTTGGGAAGCCAGCGGGCAGATAATCCCGACTGAAACTTTAGATAATTCCTCTCACGTATGCTGAGTGACTCCTGTCCTGGGTGGTTCTGCATCTAGACTCCATCAAGTCGGGAATGGGGATTTATTATCACACTGCTTTGTAAGGTCCCCCCACCCCCAGCACGCCTGTCCTATTTGAGATTGTCTGTGTTCCTGCTATTTCTAGTCAGGTGGCCAGCGCTAAACCCAGGGTCATGGCCCCTGAAGCTCCTACAGCAGCAACTTGGGTGAACTGACTGTCACCAGCCTGCTTCCTGGAAACAGTGCCCGCTGATAGAAGATGCTCCACAACTATCTGTGGGGGAGATGAGTCAGAGGGACCAGAGTCCCTGAGAATGAAGGCAGAGGGTTCTGAGAGAGCTCTGCAAGCATTAATGTGTTGGCCAAGGTCCCGCCAGAAAAGATAACATAAGGAAGATTTATTAAGACAGTTGTTTATAGAAGCGTGCAGGGGTACACACGGGATCTTCTAATCCCTAGCACTAGGGCCACTCAGGGGTACCCAGCCCTTGGCCAGAAGGGGCAGAGGAGTAAGTTGGCAGGAGTGACCACATGGAGCAGGCCATCTTGACAGGATCCGAGACCTTCAGTTTAGGAACAGTCAGGGGTCGCCATAGGAAGAGTCAGAAGATGAAACAGACCACAGCCTCCTTTTAGCTCCCCACTGGGCTCCTCATGGCTAACCCCTGAGGCAGCCAGAGGGCCTGGGGTTTGCTGGAAACACCACCCTCCTGGGGCTTAGATGGTGCAGGCAGTGGAGGGTAGGCAGGAAAGGCACTCAGGGCTGACCCAGGTCTTGAGAGGCCTTGAAAAGTCATTGCTCTCGTAACTGGAAATGTCATCTAAGTAAAGAGGGAACCAAAGGGCTCCGTGAAGAGGCTGGTGCCCTAGTTCAGCTGGTAGAGTAATTGCCTGGCATGCAGCAGGCTTTGGGCCCCATCAGTGCATAAGACTGGCTCTATTCACGCATGCCTGTGATCCCAACACTTGGGGAGATGAAGGCAGGAGGGTCAGAGATTCAAGGTCAGCCTTGAGGCTAGCCCAAGCTACGCAACAGTGGGTTAGCAAAAGAAGGAAGGAGAGGGAGGGAAGGAAGGGAGAGAGGGAGAGAAGTTGCTGAAATGAAATTCCAGTTACAAAGCTCAGTGTCTGACTGGAAACTGTGCACTTAGGCCAATGACCTCCCGAAGGCCATCGCTGCGGCTCACACCTATCTCCTGAAGCATCCGGATGATGAGATGATGAAGAGAAACATGGAGTATTATAAGAGCTTGCCTGGAGCCGAGGACCACATTAAAGACTTGGAAACCAAGTCGTACGAGGTACACCACTCTGGCTTTACCCCGCAGTTGGTATTGGACTCTGGGAGCAACTTTTTTTTTTTTTATTATATTCTATTGTGTGTGTGTGTCTGTAGGTGTGACATACCCCTTTTGTGGCAGCCAGAGGACAATTTGTAGTTCTCCTTTGTGACCCTGTGGGTCTGGGGGATTGGATTCACGTTGTCATGCTTGGTGGCAGGTGCTCTCACTCACTGAGCTATCATCCTGGCCAGTGTGCTGACATCTAAAGGATGTTGTGATGTTTTCTGTGATATTTGCTGAATTATGACAATAGGAAATGGGGGAAACAAAATTTCTATGAAGGAAAGTCAGCAAATTGGGCATGGTGACTTTTGCCTGTAATCTCAGCACTTGGGAGGCCCGAGGCATTGATGATCGCCGCGGGTTCAAAGCCAGGCTGGGCCACATGCACCGCCAAGCCCTTTTAGCTAACTGTTGATGAACTATATACAATTCAGCAATCTGTGACAACTTCATGTGTCATGTGATACAAGGAGCGTGGTGAGGAATTATGTTATCACCCAGCCTGAGTGACACCTTTCCTCCTGTCCCTCTGCAGTGAGGCCACTGCCACCCCGGGCCCCTGACTCAGGGAGTCACTTTTTCCTCTGATCTGAATTTGATTTTATTGTCAAATACTTGCTCTATTTGGAGTTGAACTGAAGAGGAAATGTGGTCATTTGGGCTGGGGGGTGTAGCTCAGTGGTAGAGGGTTTGCATACCTGCACAGCACCCTGGGTTCATTCCCCAGTATTGTATAAAACTGGGCATGATGGTGCATACCCGTGAGTCCAGCACACAGCAATTCAGCTGGTAAGAGGGCTTAGAGGGTTGATGGGTTTTGCTGCCTAACCTGAGGAGTGTCTTGAGTTTGTAGGAGGGAACTGTCTCCTCTAAGACACCATCTGAGCTCTACAAGTCTACATGTGCGGCTCATGCCTGTGTGCACACACAAGTGCTCATGTGCGCGCGCGTGCACACACACACACACGAATGTAAAAGCAAAAGTCCAGAAAGGAGGTCAAGCTCATCTTTGGCTACACAGAGAATCTGAGGTCAGCTTGGGCTATCCTGAGACTCTGGTTTAAAAAAAAAAGTGTCTGTTGTGAACATTGTAGGCAAATCCAGATCCACAGGCAGCCGCTTGGTTTGCGGCTAGTCAAGGGTCATCCAGGAGCGAGGAAGCACCGCTTGGGCAGAGTCGTGGTTCTTTTGGGGAGACAAGCGTGTCTCGGGTTTGCCAGGACGGGGCGTCACTGCATCTTCTTGCTCTGCAGAGCCTGTTTGTCCGTGCGGTGCGGGCCTACAACGGGGAGAACTGGAGAACGTCCATTTCCGACATGGAGCTCGCTCTTCCCGACTTCCTCAAGGCCTTCTATGAGTGCCTGGCTGCCTGCGAGGGGTCGAGGGAGATCAAGGACTTCAAGGACTTCTACCTGTCCATAGCAGGTCGGTGATAGGCGGGGCCTATGCGCCCGAGGCATCTAAGGACCTCTCCCACCACCACCCCCCTTTTTTCTTAAGAAAGGAAAGAAACATTTTTCTTGTTGACAGGATCTCACTGAATAGACCAGGCTGGCCTGCCTGTGTAGACCAGGCTGGTCTCAAACTCACAGAAATTCCCCTGCCTGCTGGGTGCTGGGATTAAAGGCATGGGCTACACCCAGTTTAGATTTGGGTTTGATAAGGTGGACTTCTTGTGCCTTGTGGTCTTGCTTACTTTTTTCTTTATTGGTATCTGAATGGAATAGTTCCTCTCTCTTGTTTCCTATCCCTGATGGTTCCACTGTGATTTAAATCTACTGAATCTTTTGTTTCTAGCATTCCTGCCTCTCCAACTCTGTCTATGTCCTTGTCTCTCATCCATCTTGCTGCCTTTCTGCCAACTTTCTTTCTCTCTGTCCTTTTTCTTGAGACAGGGTTTCTCTGTGTAGCCCTGGCTGTCACGGACTCACTCTGTAGACCAGGCTGGCCCTGGACACAGAGATCCGCCTGCCTCTGCCTCCCGAGGCTTGGGACCACCCCTCTGCTTGCTAACTTTCTCATCAACACCTGATTTACTTTCTCCGCCCTTTTTACTTATATTCACTCGCTGGCTCCCCTCTTCAGTTGCCGGCCATTTTTAGTAAGAGATGTCTGAATGCTTTGTTCAGCATTTTAACTGTCCTGTGAGCTCGGAATCAGAAGTTGGGAGTCAGAGTCTCTTGGGGGCTTCTCGCCCAGCCTTGCTTTTCCTTGTTCTTTGTGTCATGCTCTCTGTCACTCCATTTGGGTTTCTTCTCAGAGAGCGCCCTGCACCGGAGGACTCAGTATCCATTACTACATGCAGAGGAGAAAGCAAACTGCCTGCTTTATTGTGTCCAATGCTGGTCTTTTCTCCAAACTTTAAACAAAATTCTACTTTTTTTTTGAAAAAAGATTTTTTTATTTTGTATATGTGAATACACTGTTGCTGTCTTCAGATCCCATTACTGATGGTTGTGAGCCACCATGTGGTTGCTGGGAATTGAACTCAGGACCTCTGGAAGAGCAGTCAGTGCTCTTAACCATTGAGCCATCTCTCCAGCCCTACAGTATTTTTCTAATTATTTATTTTCCATTTACTTATTTGTGTATACATTCGTGTCTCTCTGTGTGTGTGTGTGTATGTATGTGTGTGTGTGTGTATGTATGTGTGTGTGTGTGTATGTATGTATGTATGTGTGTATGTGTGTGTGTGTGTGTGTATGTATGTGTCTGTGTCTGTGTGTGTGTGTGTCTGTGTGTATGTGTGTGTGTGTGTGTATGTATGTGTGTGTGTGTGTATGTATGTGTGTCTCTGTGTGTGTGTATGTATGTGTGTGTGTGTGTGTGTGTGTATGTATGTGTGTGTGTGTCTAGGTCAGAGGACGCCTTGTGGGAATCAGTTTCTTCTTTCCACCACGTAGGCATCAGACTCAGGAGCTCAGGTTTGTCTGCAAGCACCTTTACCCACGTTGAGCTATTTTTTTCATTTATTTATTTGTCTATTTATTTTGTGTGTGCATGCGCTTGTGCACATGTGCCATGGTGTGGTGTCCGTGTAGAGGTCAGAGGACAACTCACAGGGCCGGTTCTCTCTTTGCCACGTGGGTCCCAGGGACCAAACTCAGGCCATCCAGTCTTGGGCAGGTGCTCTTACCCAGCGAACTATCTTGCTGACCTGTAAGCCCAGTGGGCTTTTTTTAAAAATTTTAATAAAGTAAATTATTTTTTAAAGATTTTATTTATTTATTTTATGTATACGAGTACACTGTAGCTGTCTTCAGACACACCAGAAGAGGGCATCTGATCCCATTACTGATGTTTGTGAGCCACTATGTGGTTGCTGGGAATTGAACTCAGGACCTCAGGAAGAGCAGTCAGTGGTCTTAACCGCTGAGCCATCCATCTCTCCAGCTCCCAACCCAGTTCTAAAGAAAGGCCCCTGGCTGCCACTACCATCAGAACAGCACGCCACTGGTGCCACCAACAGTGCTTCTAAGACATTTAAGCCAATTGCTGTACAAATAGTTGTCCTTTGGGCTGAGCATGGTGGAGTTCACCTTTAATCTCAGCAGTAGGATTCTGTGACTTCCAGGACAATTGGAGCTACATAATGACACCTTTTCTCAAACAGCAACAGCAAAAACAAGATTTCCTTCCTTGGTTTCTGACAGTTACATTGGGAGGGTCCGGTTTTGGCTGGAACAACTAGAAGTGGCTTTAGAATGTCCCACGCAGACATGTGTGATAGCTGATATTCTCTTATCAGAGGTGCTACTCATTTTATTTTATGTTTTTATGGCAATGCTGGTGATTGAACGTAGGGCCTCACATAAGCTTCATAAATGTTTCACCACAGTTAAGGCTCTGTCCCTGCCCGGTGCTGATAATTTGTAAGCATTTAGTTAAAGGGTTTTCTGCCTCTGCTGCGTCAGGGTTCATCTATCGCCTCACGAGTTAGATGTTAACAGGGGGACCCTGAGGACATCATGGTCCCTGCGTGCTTTCCTCAGTTCCAGCGTCACCCTAGAGAAGTCTTGCTGATATCATGTCCTTTTTTCTATAAAAGTCACTTGTACATAAGTATCCCCCCGATTTTACATTCTCTTCTGGTTTTCGTTTTCCGCATTTCGTATATCCAAACTCACAATAGGACTTAGGTTACCTGGGCTTGGGGGCGTAGCTCCGTGGATAAAGTGCCTACCTGGTCCTGGGTTCAGTTTCCAGCTCTACACTGCCTGGTCATGTGGTGCACCCCTGTTACCCCAGCCCTTGGCATCACAGGGTAGAGTCAGGAGGATGAGGAGGTCGGGTCATCCTCGGCTACACAGGAGTTCAAAACCAGCCTGAGCTACATGAGAAGACGGCTCAACTTTGTTTTCTACCAACTTGACAATTAAATTTGTTGTTATTTTTGTGGTGCTGAGGATCAAACCCAGGGCCTAATGTATGTCAGGCAAGCCCTCTCCCATTGAGCTAGACCTCTAACCTTCAGTTTAAATTGTTTGAAAAAATGACAGTATTTATGACATCTTAGCAGTGTAAGATGGCTAGTCATATTAATTTATATTAATATATTTTGGTCATAAAACATTTTAAATTATATTTTTATTTATTTTGTGTGTATATGGTGGTGGTAGTGGGGTGGGTAGTGCCATGGCTCACTTGTAGCCGGAGGAAAACTTGTGGATATTGGTTCTCTTTGTCTATGATGTGGGTTCTGAGTGTTGATTCATGCTACAGAAAACCCTTCCTGTACACTGTATGCTTGCTGAAGATGCCAGTGACCAGGCCACATGCCTGGTGCTTATAGAAGGCAAAAGAACGTGATGGATCCCCTGAAACTGGAGTTACAGTTGTGAGCCACTCTGTGGTGCTGGGATCTGAACCTGGGACCTCTAGAAGAACAGCTGGTGTTCACCAGGGAGCCATCCCTGCAGCCATGAGCTCTTTATTTTAAATGTCGCATTTCCCCCTTTACCTCCGTGTGTGTGGAAGGCAGGACTAGAGTGAAGACGAGGCTGAGGCTGAATTGGTGATGCTTAGAGTGCACTAGGCCTTGGTTTTCATTGAGAGAGAGAATGAGAGAGGGTGAGAGAGGGGGGTGACAGAGAGAGAGAAAGAGAGAGAGACAGAGAGACAGAGAGAGAAGGAGGGAGAGAGACAGAGACAGAAAGGGGAAGGTAGGGAGAGAGGGATTGAGGAGGGACACAGAGAGACAGGCAGACCGACTGTTCTAAGAATTTATATCTGTTTTTCAGATCACTATGTGGAAGTTCTGGAGTGTAAGATTCGGTGTGAGGAGACCCTCACCCCAGTCATAGGAGGCTATCCCGTGGAGAAATTTGTGGCGACCATGTACCACTATTTACAGTTTGCGTATTACAAGTGTAAGTAACCCTGTGCAGAATATCCCTGCTTAGCTATGGCGGCTGAGAAGGCCACCAAGGTCACACATGTGCTATGCACGAAGAGGCCGTCTGGCTCCGATTCAAGCAGAGACCCTGAGCTCTGAGCCCGGCTGCTGACCTTGAACTCTGGGTTTTGCCTGCTGTTCTCTGGGAGATTTTTCGCTTTCCAGGGTTGGAGATAAATAGTGTAGGTAAAACTTAGCCCCTTCCCCAGCCATACAGGCTGTGTGCAGGAAGAGCCTTAAACTTGTCATCATAGAAAACAGCCGCTAGGTGGCACCATTGAATCTTCTTGACCCGGTCAGTCCTGCCAGAGTTTTGTTAACTAAGGGTCTCTGCTTTGTAGATTAGAAGTGGCTCTGGAAGGTACCAGGATAAATACCTTGTCTCACTTTTTCTTTGCCTGACTCCCCTGCCCCCCAAGACAAATGCCACCCTGCAGAACGCCCATGCTGTGGTGATGTAGGGGGCCCAGTTCTAAACAGGGAGGCTGGAGCAGGAAACCCGTTCGCAGGGGATGGCAAAACTAGGTCGGTCACCTTTGACTCTTCCAGTCCTGAGGGCCTGTCATGATTTATCTTGTTGGTTTCTGTAGTGTAGAGTCTTTTATTTATGTTGTTTGTTTGTTTATGTATTTAGAAACTCAGTCTCATGTAGCCAAGACTAGCCTCAAACTTACTGTATAGCCAAGGATGACCTTAATTATTGATCCCCCTGCCTCCTCCTCCCAAATGCTGGGACTGTGTCAGCACTTACTATTTTATTATTAACATATATTATTTATATTGTTTATATATTTTAAATTAGTTATTATTAACACACATATTAAATTATGTATGGTTTATGAAGAACTAGGGATTGAACCCAGGACTCCTTGTATGTTAAGCAAGCACTCTACCAACTGAGCCACATCCCCAGCCTTTGTTTCTGTCTTCCAAGTTTGATTCCATTAGAGGAGGGCCTGCCCTCTCTGGGAATTGTGGTCCTAGCCAGATGGGACCCAGGAGCTGCAGCCTCCAGCAGGAAGCCTGTGGCTAAGGAGCCTCTGTCCTCCTCAGGCCCAGTGCGGCCCAGGCCTTGAGTCCCATCACCTCCTGTGACTTGCCCTGACTGTCTGAAGCCAGCAGAATGAACACAGCCTGAGGGTGATCCGTGCTCTCTACTGTGCGTCACGGTCCTGGGACCTAGGCTGTGCCCTGCCCACTTTCTGAGGTCTTTGACTGTTTTCTTTTTTTGGTTTTTCGAGACAGGGTTTCTCTGTATAGCCCTGGCTGTCCTGGAACTCATTTTGTAGACCAGGCTGGCCTCAAACTCAGAAATCCGCCTGCCTCTGCCTCCCGAGTGCTGGGATTAAAGGCGTGAGCCACCATGCCTGGCTGAGGTCTTTGACTGGAGGAAGATCAAGCTTCTAGCTTCCATGGGGGGTGACAGAGGGAGCTGCAGGGCGTGGCTCTCACCTGCCTGGCCTCTTCTCTGGTTGCAGTGAATGATCTGAAGAACGCAGCCCCGTGTGCTGTCAGCTACCTGCTCTTTGACCAGAGTGACAGGGTCATGCAACAGAACCTGGTGTACTATCAGTACCACCGGGACAAGTGGGGCCTCACGGACGAGCACTTCCAGCCCAGACCCGTGAGTGTCCGCTCTGGGTCCTGCTCACTCACTAGTCCCCCTTCCCGCACTGGGTCCTGCTCACTTGTCCCCCTTCCCGCACTGGTCCCTGCTTACTCATCCCTCTTCCTCACCTGCAGGAGGCTGGTTTCACCCTTCAGAGAGAATCAGCTCTGAAATGAAGGAACTCCACTGTTTCTGGTTACTGTTGGTCTCCCTGCCCCTCCTGAGTCAGGCCCTGACTCTGTAGCCCTTACTGACCCAGAAGTCACTGAGTAGACTAGGCTGGCCTTGAACTCAGAGAGACACCCCCCCACCTTGCTTCTGCCTCCTGCATGCTGGGTTCACAGGCATATGCCATCACGCACTGCTTAATTTTTTTCTTATATTTTGACTTATTTGCCATGTGTATGTACGTGGGCCTGCACGTGCAGCAGCCTGCAGTGGGGGCAGAGGACGACGTGTGAGAATCAGCTCTCTCCTACCATGTGGGTCGCAGGTATTGAACTCAAGTGGTCAGGCTCGGTAGCAAGCACCTTTATGCAAGGAGCCATTCTCCAGGCCCGAGGCGTCCATAGGGTTTTTTATTTGTTTCTCATTACGGATGGTTGTGAGCCACCATGTGGTTGCTGGGATTTGAACTCATGACCTTGGGAAGAGCAGTCAGTGTTCTTAACAGCTGAGCCATCTCTCCAGCCCTGGGACTGTGTATTTACTTATGCATTTATTGTTGCAAAAATAGGGTTGGACTTCACATGCTGGTTTTGTAATTTACTTTGTGTCCCCAGCCTCCCTTTTCATGGTGTTAGAAGCCAGGAGCTGCTTACAAGCTATGACAAGCACTCCATCACCTCCAGCTCTTGGTCTTTAGAGATAGGGTTTTGCTATCTAGCTCAGGCTGGTCTCAAAGTTGCAATCCTCCTGCCTCTGCCTCCCAAGTGCTGGGGCTATAGACTTTTATGAATGAAATGTCACTTAATTCCTTCAATAGATAGATATATTTGAGGCTTTATACCTACAGTCGGGCCTAATTTTATGTGACTTTGAAAACCTCTTTGCTGCTGTTGGGTGTTGGCGGTGCGTGACTGTAACTCTAGCAATGTTGATGTAGAGGCGAGAGGAGGATTATTAGGTTTGGGGCTAGCCTGGGCTACAAAGCAATACCCTGTCCTAATAAAGCAGAAACAAATATATTTTTTTTCTATTCAGGATTTTTGTATACTGTCCTAGGATTTCATAAATTAATCTTCCATATCTCAATTCCTTGCTAAAGAATACATGCACACATTTCCTCAGTTGCTGTGTTGGTTTTTTTTTGTTTGTTTGTTTATGCTGTGTTGGGGATGGGTCTGAGGGTTTCCGGCACGCCAAGCAAGCATGGTACCAACTGAGCTTTAGCCCAGAACACCCCCTTCCCGCCCCCCTCAAGGGCCATGTTAGCATTTATATATCATAGAATCTGCCTTCGAATCTGCATACTTCAGTGGCTGTTGGGTATGTTCACACTCACACAGTCTTTCCTAGTGCATGCTTGTTAACCCTTTCACGCCTTGATTGAAATCCAGTACCCTGTGCTGCTTGCTGTTGACTCACATGAGAAGTCTGGTTACCCGACAGTTCTCTCTGTGTCTGAACAGGAAGCAGTTCAGTTCTTTAATGTGACGACGCTCCAGAAGGAACTGTACGACTTCGCTCAGGAACACCTAATGGATGATGATGAGGTAGGCTCTCGCTGTCTGCACAGTGTGCCTGAGAGAAAACATGACTGGAGTCTCTGCTAGAGTCACCTCAAGGCTGGGTCCCCCCTCCAATGGGAAACAGAAGCGGCCCTCGAGGACACAGCTGCTGTTGGGGTTTTAATGGAAGCCAGTGTTCTGGTGTGGAAAAGCACAGAGCTGGAAGCCCAGGCTGGACTGATGCTTCCCCTGTGGGGGAAATGTGTTTGGAGTATGCATCAGATTGAGAGAGATTGAGAGAGATTGAGAGAGAGAGAGAGAGAGAGAGAGAGAGAGAGAGAGAGAGAGAGAGAGAGAGAGAGAGAGAGAGAGAGAGAGAACGGGATGCATTGGGGGCGCTTGTCCCAGGACAGCCCTGTGCAGTCAGTCTCTGCTTCCCCCTTTTTGTGGGTTCCAGGGATTGAATTTAGGCCACCAGACTTACAGGGCAACGACTTTACCCACTGACCCCTCCACCATGTTTTTAAGGTGGAGTTTCTTACAGAATCTAGAGTTTATTTATTCGGCTAGACTGACTGCAGCGAGCTCTCAGGAGCCTCCTTTCTCTGTCCTCTTCCCCAGGGTTGAGGTGACAGGCGTGTGCTACTGTGCTTTGGTGCTGTGCGCACACACACACACATACACACACACACACACACAGGTCCTCAAGCTTGAGTGCCAGACACTTTCCCATGGACCCATCTCCCCATCTCCCTTCCCCCCCTTTTTTTGGAGATAAGATCTTGGCTTGTAGCCCAGGTTAGCCTTACCTGCCCTCTTTCCTGCTCCAAGGCTAAAGCAATAGAATGCTAGGTGTGTCTCACCATGCCCTTTCTTTGGTTTTATTTACATTTATTTGTTTATTTGTTTGTTGTTTTCTTATTTGTGTGGGGAAGGGGCTATAGTACCACCACGGAGGTCAGAAGACAGCTTGCGGGAGTTGGTCTTTTCCTTCTACCTTGTGGGTGGCAGGGCTTGAACTCAGGTCATTTGGCTCTATAGCAAACTCCTTCACCCACTGAGCCCCTCTCAAAGGCCCCCACACTGCCATTTTTGAGAAGTGTAGTGAGTTTTACTCGTTCTGCATGTTGAAGACACTTATAAATCCCATCCCGTTTTCCAACCAGGTTATTATAATTTTATGGGTGTAAACTATATCCTTGCTTCCAGGAGCGCATTCTCCTCTGCAAGCTGGTTTTCTGACTCGATCTCCCTTAGCCAACCTTAGCCCTTTTTGTTTGTCTGTTTGATGTGTTTTGTCATTTAGACACTGTCTCATGTAGCACAGGCTGGCCTCCAGCTTGCACTGTAGCTGAGCTGAAGTTCTGGCCATCCTGCTGGGAACTCTCAAGTGTGGCATTACAAACATGCATCACCACACCCAGTTTATTCTGATAGCGGGAGTCAGTTTAGAACTTGGCTCATGCTTGTCACGTGCCTCTACCTACTGTATGGTAGATTCATCTTCAGGGCCAGCTTCTTTCCTGGCCCATCCTGACAGGAGCAGCATGAAGCCAGGCCACAGGAAAGCCATCAGTAGAAAACCCTTCTTATTTACTTAGAGAGATGAGATTGGAAGGAACTGGGAAATCCTTTGTAAAAAAGCTGGGGGGACTCAATGTGTTTGGAGGCATAAGAAATCTGGGAGCTCTGACCTATTGCATCCTGGGGGAGCCCAGAGGATGAGAAGTTCTGAGAGACACTGGGCCAGAGCGGAGGCACTAAGCCACCCCTCCCCACACCTCCGCTCCACCTCCGACTCTTCTTAAGGCTCTGAGTAAGACATGGTCAGGGAAGTGTTCACCTTGCTGGTCCACATGGCCAATAAGGAAGAAAGTGACAGCCTTTTATGAATTAGGAGCAAATGTAACTGTGAACACCACTGGGTATGAAAGTTCTGTGCAAGTGAGAAAGTGGGGGCCTCGGGATATACTTCAGTGGTATAGCATTTACCTGACATGCACAAAGCCCTGGGTTCAATCTCCAGGGCTTTGAAACTAATGAGTTAATAAGGGATTCATAGGCCTGCACCTTAGGTTGCGGTCTCACTGAAGAGAGTCCCAGGCATGCTGCTGTCAGAGCTGGTCCCCAACATAGCAACATTCCTACATGGCTGTGGTGGCTTGGGAAGTGTGGGGGGCTGCTCAGGATGGAGAGCGATTCTGAGGCAGAACCAAGGGGCCAGGAGGAAGATGGAGAGAGGCCCAGTGCAGAGAACCCTGCGGAGCCCTTCAGGGTGGTATCTAGATCACCTACATGACACCAGTCATCTGTGAGGTGGCAGGCTGCTTGACGCTGTGGTCACATGGGGTAGGAGATAAGGCTCTGTTTTCAAGGAGAGAAACAACAGCTCCTCTGGGTTCCAAGCCAGTGGGGGAACTTGCTTGGGCCTGAGCAGACAGCCATTGGTGGCCTCTGGGAAACTCTCTTCCTGTCTTTGACACCTCTCGTGCCCTGTGGCCTGCCTAACTGAGGTATCTGCCATCTCTTACAGGGAGAGGTTGTGGAGTATGTGGACGACTTGTTGGAGACGGAAGAGTCTGCCTAGTCCACAGGGGCTAAGGAACCTCTCTTCCACATTCCTCTTTCTTCAAGTGCCTGGGTTGTTGATACCTCACAGCCTCTCTTCTTAAAGTAAGAAGGAAGCCACCATCTCTCCCTACCAAGGTCAAGCCTGACTTCCCCTTGTTCACACTCAGTATTCACGCTTGTCTTCATGGTTACACGTCTTCATGCCTGTCTTTCCCTTCACACATGTGTTCCTGTCATCTAGTCTGCCCTCCTCACGGTCATGTTCGTCTCCCCTCTGATCCCATGTGTCTCCCCCATGTTTAGAAATACAGTATTCTGTGGTCTGCTTTCTCATCCCTGAAGAAAAATCAGTATTATTTTTTAAGTAAGAAAAACACTAAAAGATGATAAATATATTTGGAGAATTTCTTTGGTCTCTCCGTCCTTCCAGACGTTCCTCTCCTTTATGCCACTCGTTAAGGACAAAAGGTGGCAGAAGATAAAGGCTGAGGTCGGGGCCTGAGGGTCACCTTCACGTGGTTCACTCGGCCTGACCTGAGCCCCTCCTTGCTCACAACACCCGAAGGTGGCCTCTGCTCAGTTCCTTGGAGTCCTCAGAATACACCAGAGGTTACAATGTCATTTAATGTGAACAGTACCCGGTTATAAGTCTCAGGGTTAGAAATGATACAGGCCAGGGGTGGATTTAGCTTTCTTTATTCTCCTAAGGACTGTGGGGCTCCTGTTCCACATTAGGCATTTGACTGACAGCAGAGGTCCCATGCAGAGTCACCGAAGGAAAAGCTGCTTCTGTTAGTTCCTGGTCTGGGAGCTGCAACAGAATATGTGACACAAGCGACTGAGGAAGGGTTTGTCTGACTCTTGGTAAGAGGGCAGACTCCATCATGAGATGAAGTCAGCGGGAGGTCACAGTGGAGGCATGAGATCATGGAGGTGGGGGGGGTCACAGTGGGGGCAGGAGGTCACAGTTGGGGAGGGAGGTCACGGTGGGGGCAGGAGATCACGGTGGTGGGATGTCACAGTGGGGGGTGGGAGGTCACGGACATGGGAGGTCACCATGGTGAGAAGTCACGATGGTGGTGCAAGGGTGGGTTTGGGAGGGGAAGTCATGGTGGTAGGAATTCACAGCAGCTTAAGTTTATGGTGGAGGGAAGTTGCGGCTGCTGAAGCATCTATCTGTAGGCAGGAAGTAGAATGCTGGTGATAGGCTCACTTCCTCTCTTTTCCCTCTGGATCCAGCCCCTAGACAGGCCTAGCTGCATTTACCATGGGCTTTCCCACCTCAGGTAAGGTAACCTAGCAACTCCGTCTCAGGCCTGGAGTCTTCAGCCTTAGGTGATTCTGGGTGTTGACCTTTGATGTTAGCCACCACCCTGTCCTCACATCTTGGAGTCTGCAGGAAGAGGGATTCTCATGTGTTTGTAGGAACTGCGGTGTCCTAGGTGTAGGATGCTGTGGTGGCTATTCCTGGTTGTCAACTTGACTATATTTGGAATGAACTACAATCCAGAATTGGAAGGCTCACCAGTGACCCTTATCTGGAGGCTGGGAGATAGAAGTTTCTGATCTGAATCTTGGTATGGAGACCTTGAGGCATAGTGGCTATGGATTCCAGAAGATTAAGACAGGGAGATCTCCGAGTTCAATGTCATCTGGGATTAAAGGTGTGGTGGAACACACCTTTAATCTGGGCTACACCTTCTGCTGGAGACCATCTAAGGACATTGGAAGAAGGGAGTCTCCCTCTTGTTCCTTTACCTGCTTGCCCAGTACAAACAACAACCGGCACAGTGTACAAGGCTCTGGGTTTGATCCCAGCACCATGTCAAGCAGACATGCACACCCGTTATCCCAACACTCAAGAGGTGGAGGCCGGAGGATTAGAAACTCAAGGTCATCCTCAGCTACATAAAGAGTTCGAGGCCAGTCTGGGGTATATGGAACTCTGTCTCACCACACACACACATACTATAAATAAAATGTAAACATATTGAATAAATAAAAAATGGGCCAGAGCCATATATTTCTAACCCCATCAATGGGAGCTGGGGACAGGGAGATTCCCCAAGACTTGCTGGCCAGCTAGACTAACAAAAAATAGAGGACTCCAGATTCAGGGAGAGACTCTGCCTCAAAACAAAACAAAACAAAACAAAACAAAAAGGTGGAAGGAGGTAGGGGTGGTTCAGTGGGCAAATGTGCTGGCTCACCTTCAAGCAGGAGGATATGAGTTCAAATCCCCCAAGCCTACATAAAACCCAGGTGGGTATCATAAGCCTGTGATGTTCCAGTGCTTCTACAAAGGGAGAGACAGACAGGAGACTCCCCAGAAGCTCAAAGAACAACAAGTCTCATGTATTGTAGGAAAACAATGAGACTGTCTCAAAGTGAAAGGCAGGGACCATGGCCCAAGGATGTGTCTCGTCATGCCATTCTGGGTCCTGCTGTGGTTCAACTCTTCACCCGGTGAATTTTACTGAGGTCGACCAGTTGTCGTGAAATTTTCAGGTTGGTGTTACTCATTCTGCAGAATATATGGCTGGATTTTATTTCTAAACTGTACTTTAAAACAACACACAAGCTCAGATGGAAAAACTTTTCTATAAATGTTAGGAGAAACAGATCAGTTGTCTTGGATCCAGGTAGAGATATTCAAAGGTGTCGGGTGAAGTCTTGGGCCAGGAATTAAGACATTAGGTTTTCCAGTATTGGCATTTACTGATGTACCACGATGGAAAGATTACTGATGGACATATTCTCTGCTCTTCCTTTTGTCTTTTTTTTTTTTAAGGCAGGGTAGCTCTGGTTGGAACTCTGTAGTCCAGGCTGGCCTTAAACTCTGAGATCTACCTGTTTCTGACTCCCTATGGTCCCTCAGGGTGGTCTTAAACTTAGCAAGTGGCTGAGGCTGACCTTAAACTTCTCTCCAGAGCCTCTTAACCTCCACCCCTTCCTTGTGTGCTGAGGCTACATCACTAGACACCTGGGCCAGCTCTAAATTGTTTATGCATGCGTGTGTATCATGTGTATACTGCTCACAGAAGCCAGAAGAGGGCATCAGATCCTTTGGAACTGGAGTTAGAGGTGGGTGTGAGCGTCCATGTAAGTCCTGGGAATTGAACCTGGGTCCTCTGGAAGAGCAGTCAGTGCTCTTAACCACTGAGTTCCCTGATTATGGATTAAGCAGTAGGGATTGGGTGAGAGGATGGTTTACTATACAGAAAAAGCTACAACACTGGCCATGGGTTGCTCAAAGAAGGAATCCAGACATTGAATCTCTAAGGTAGGATAAGAAGACCTACCACAAGTATTTGAAAAATACTTGATTTTTTTTTTTAAGAGACAGGGTCTTGCTATGTTGCCCAGGCTAGTCTATAATTCATAATCTCCTAAATTGCTGGGGTTACAGATATTCATCCTCATGTCTGGCTCACAGAGGCATCTTGGAAGGAATGAAAGAGTAAATTGTTCTGGCATGGGGAAGGAGGAGAAGTCTGAAGTGGCTCGCACCCAAACTGCTCTCCAAAGCAGCTTCATAACCACTCAGAACATTTGACCTATTTCCCCAAGCACAGCCCCCAAACACAAGGGGGCGCTGGCCCTCTGCCAAGTGATGAGGAAGGAAAGGTGTGTCCCAAGCCCTCTGAAAAGACACCATTGTTGAGTGCACACATACACACAGAGTCACAGACACACTCACACATGGACACACACACACAGAGTCACAGACACACTCACACATGCACACACACACAGAGTCATAGGCGCACACACACATGCACACAGGCATACACACACAGACATACACTCACACACACATACACACACAGACACGTCCCCATTGTGTCAGTTTCATAGAGTGCCCAGGAGACCACAGCTGCTGGCAGATTCTTCGGAAAAAGCAGAGAGGTGATTTTTCACCGAAATCAAATCTTATTGCGAAGAAGATTCACAAGGCCACAGAATACTTTATTCTATGTCTCTTACATTTCAAACCTGGGACAAATGGCTGAGATGCCTGTTTAACATATCAAAGCAGACCTGGCTGCCAGCTTCTCCCTGCACCTGTTACAGGGTCCTCCTGGCTGGCATACCCACCCTCTACCTTGAACTCTCCAGGACAGGGAGCTGGGCTGTTCTTCCCTAGGTAGTCCAACCATTTTAGTTAACTGCCCTCTGCATCTTTGGGCTTCCTGGATGCTGCACCTGGCTCCCCTCTCTCTGCTCTTCCTTCCCCTCACTCCTCTCTTCACATGGCTCTGTTCATATCCACTCTGGACTCTCCCAGATATCCCTGCTTCTGGCTATTCTTTCCCACATAATCTACAATAAACCTCCTCCATCATACCGAGGGGGCAGTCATGTTCTTTTTCTTTGATTTCTTTTTCATTTAGTGTCCAATTTGCTTTTAATTAAATAATAATAATAATGAGGGGAGATGGCTCAGCAGGTCAGATTCTTGCTGTCAAACCTGATGTCTTGAGTTCTACCCCTGGGGTCCACATGGTGGAAGTGGCTGCCACAAGTGGTCCCCTGACTTCCACCCATATGCTGTGGTGCACATACACACGTGGTACACACACAGGTAAAAAGTAGATGTCTCTAAAGGCTGTGAGCAGCATCAGTCTGGATGAATATGAATGTAAATATTGAGAAGGCATCTCAGCACCAGAGCAATCAACTAAACAATACTAAGTTCACTCTCATGGCCCCGAGGGTTTTTCTGTTGATTTTGTGTTTTGAGGCAGGATTTTTCTATGTAGCCCTGGCTGGCCTGGACCTCATTCTGTAGCTCAGGCTGGCCTTAAACTCAGAGATCCACCTGCCTCTGCCTCCATAGCTCTGGGATCAAAGTCATGAGCCATTACACCCAGGCAGAAGCCAGTTTTTTAAAGCTTTATTTGGTCTTAATCTATGAACCAGTGCGTGGAAAAAACCACTGTTCAGCTCCTTCTATGTGACTTATCCTGCTTTCCTTTGTTTTTTTTTTTTTTTTTTTCAGGTTTTTTTCAAACCAGGGTTTCTCTGTGTAGCTCTGGCTTTTCTGGAACTCACCCTGTAGAAGGCTGGCCTTGAATTCATGTATCTGCCTGCCCCTGCCTCCCCAGTGCTGAGATTAAAGGTGTGTACCACTATATCTGGCTTATCCTATAAATATATTTTAAGACTTATTTATTCATTTTATGTATTTGAGTACACCATCACTGCCTTCAGACACACCAGAAGAGGTCACTGGATCTCATAACATGGTGTGCCACCATGTGGTTTCTGGGAACTCATGACCTCTGGAAGAGAAGTCAGTGCTCTTAAGCACTGAGCCATCTCTCCAGCCCTTATCCTATATTCTTAAGTATGTTGTAAAGTGAAGTCGCATCGTCATGAGGGACAGGAGATTAACCATGATTGAACTGACACTCTCCAGAGTAGGAGCCACTGGTCCTCATTCTAGCTGCCTGGAAGCCAGTCTTCTGCTAGCAGCCTTCAGGTGAAGATGGAGAACTCTTGGCTCCTCCTGCACCATGCCTGCCTGGATGCTGCCATGTTCCCACCTTGGTGATAATGGACTGAACCTCTGAACCTGTAAACCAGGCCCAATTAAATGTTGTTCTTACAAGAGTTGCCTTGGTCATGGTGTCTGTTCACAGCAGTAAAACCCTAACTAAGACACTCAAACACATTAAAAAAAAAAGGTAGATGTCGCCCTAAATTGTCCTCTGGTCCCCAGGCACACACGTCTCTATCAATGCACAAATATACATGCATACACAGAGAAGCCCAGAAGCCCAGGTAACTAATGCCCTGGCTTACTTAGCCTGGAGGATATGGTGCTGGCATCTCTCACCCTCCTTCTCTCCCTCATCAGAACCCCCACCCTCAGCTCCAGGAGCCACCTTGTATACACATCTGCAGTACTGCTGGGGAGGTGGTCAGGGGCTGATGTCCAGAAGCATCCAGTGCTCCAGGGTTCTCCTGCTGCCACCACCCTCCATCCTTGTCATGTTTTTGGGAAACCTACGCCTAGGTTCTCTTTGCCCTCCTTACACAGCCTTTAAAAATAGACATTAAAAAAAAAAAAAAAAGACATGCAGACATGCCAGAAATAACCAGTGGCTCAATGAACCTCTGAACAAATATGGTCATATTGACGAGGGAATTCTAAATTCAGCTTTGGGCTCATGTTTGAGTCAAGGAGGAGAATGAAGCCCAAAAGGAAGAGAAAAACAGAGACTGAAGTTGATTTAAGAAACCAAAAGAACGCTGTCCGAAGTAAGAGTGGGGGTGGGGTAGGGTGGGATGGGGAGGTGGCTCAAGGAGAAGACAGTTTAGGAACGAGCTTCTGACCCTGCCTGCTAGAAGTTTTGAGGTTCCTGGCAGAGGTACCCCTATTCAATGATGACACAGAAATGTCACAGGCCTCCTTTAAACCCAAGCTCTGTGAGTTTTCCTCTTGTCTATGTGACACAAGCAAGTCAAGAAAGCTTTGTGGGCCCCAATTTTCCCCTCTGCACACTGGAGCTAGCCATTAGTGTATTCACACTTACAATGAGGTGAAATATGTAAAATGCCCTTTGTGGAAAGGTGCAGGGGCAAGTTGGGGTGATGGCGTTGTTCTGATTTTGAATATTTTTATTTTATGTTTGTGAGTGTTTTGTCTGTGTGGATGGAGTTAGACAGTTGTGAGCTTTCATGTCGGTGCTGGGAATTGAACCAGGGTCCTCCAGGATCCCGTGCTGTTAACCATCGAGCCACAGCTCCAATCTTAGTGTTCTGGTTTGTGATGTGAGTGTGATAGTGTGTTCACACGTATGTCCACCTGGAATAACACAGATAATTTTTTATTTTAAATGGGTGGCTTGTTATAGTAAGTGAAGCTTTAAACATACGTTTAGAAAGAAACCATCACAAACCCCAGTGCAGAGATGGCCTGGAACAGATATTTGCTTGGTAAGAGCTATTCACTCCCTGCCCTGCAGAGGGAGTGTCTTGTGGCTATGGCTGATCAGACCAGAGGAATTAAAAAGAAAGGCAAGAGAGAGCCAGACATGGTGGCAGACATTTGGAACCCCGGAACGTGAGAGGTGCAGGCTGGAGTGTCTGGAGTGCAAGGACTTCCTCAGCTACCTAATGAGTTCGAGGCCAGTTTGTGCAATAGGAGAGATTATCCCCCAAACAAGCAAAAGCTCTTGGGAAACATGACAGAGAAAAGTCAAGCTTGTTCATGGGTAGCAGTTCCTGCTGCCAGGCCTGGGGAGTCCTGCAAGCCACTCCTGCAAGCCATCCTCTGACCTCCACATCTCACTGGTCAGCATTCACTGCAGAAAGAGGTACCATGGCATGCTATGAGTAAGAACTGCCTAACAAACAAGACTACTACTTCACTTAAACATAACGGTCTTCTCTCAGAAGCTGTATCTGTCTTCGGGTCATCATCTTCGGGATGTAGTTCATCACTGTTCAGACCCGGTATGTCTCACAACTGTTTGTACAATCAATTTGTACACAATGCATTCACTACAGCTACTCCAAATTAAAAAGGCCCGAGTAGGAGAAGCTGCAGTGTTTGGCCAGGACTATTTCAGAACACATTTCCGGGAAGCTGATTCTCATTTCACAACGGTAAAGATGTATGCTGGCAAAAATGTAAATCTGCTTTGATGATGTTAAGAATGATGACGCCATGGTCCCTGTGAAAGGGTTCATGTGCATATAATCCGATGTCACTTAGGTATCACCTGTACCTTCCAAACAGCACAAAAGGCCTTGCATATTTTTCTGCAAACCCTGCTGTGTATAAGAAGCCACCCAAACTGGGCCTGAGGAACCAGAATGCACGCAGCCTTCAGCCAAGCTGCCCAGTCCCAATCTCCCTGGGGCCTAGGCTCCAATCTTGAAATCTCTTTTGCTGCTGTGCACTTTTCCCAGGTAGTTTACACTGGGACCCTAAGCTCAAGTCCTGAGGGCTGCTCTGCAGAACCGGAGCATCTAAATTTACTCTGTAACCCCACATTTTCCTTGGTCACCAGGTCGCCTGAAAGAGTAACCTACAGTGAAAAAGAGAACCCTCAGCTTTCCTCGCAGGTCCCTTTATAGTTTATAGTGCAGTGAGAGCGAGGCTGCCCTTCCTTCCTGCTGGCACGGATTGCACCCGAGAGCACGTGGGGGCGTGGCCGTTCCTGAAGCAACGCGTGGAAAAGCTGTGGGTCTTTTCTTCCCGGCCTTTCCCGGGTGGTGCGCGCCGCCGCCTGCTGCGTTCCTGTCCGTTGCTGCGCGCTCCCGCTGGCTCGCCGCCACCGGTCTCTTCCGAGTCTGGCAGGCAGCTTAGCTCTACGTGGAGTGGGAGTGGTGTCAAAATTCAAAGGAACTGCGGCAGTTGGAGGCGTGGTACCGCCTGCTTCGAGATGGTTGGCGGCCTGGAGTGGCCTTGACCTCACCCCCAACTCTAACCCCGGTGGCAGCCGCTCTGCTGAAGGGACCTTGGAGGACAGAACTACACGGGTGAGAAGGAAAAGCCACGCATTTATCCTTCGTGCACTCTGGGGAGGCCGCTGGTCTGCAGAGAGCCAAGCTGTCCTGTGCTCCCTATCCAATGCCTGCTTGGGCGCCCAGCCAGGTCCAACCTCCAACTCAGCCCCACCCCTCCCACTACCAGACTTTAGGGACAATTATTCTGTCAATATCCTCAGAAGTCATTCTGTTTCACAGAGGAGGCAGCAGGTCGAAAGCCACCAATTGGCCTTTATTTATTTTATGGCAAGATTGATTTATTTTGTGCTGGGATTTGAACTCAGGACATTCAGAAGAGCAGTCAGTGCTCTTACCTGCTGAGCGATCTCACCAGCCCCACACCAAAGTCTTTGACCTTCCGTAGCAATCAGTAAGAAAATTCCATCAACTCTGACCAGACAGAATTTCAGAATTAGTGCAAACAGGGCTAGTGAGATGACTCACTGGATAAAGGTGCTTGCCATGAAAATGAGGTGCACTCAGTTCAATCCCTGAAACGCATGTAGAGATGGAAGGGAGAATAAACTCCACAGAGCTGTCCTCTGATCACCATATGTGCACCGTGGCATGCGAGGCAACACACACATCATGCACACATGCAGTAGTAATGATAATAAGTGAATAAAAGCCGTTTGGGTAAGAACATCATATATGGTTTGCCATAGAAAGAAGGTAGGGAATAGAATGACATATGATAAAAGCTTGTCACAGCATCTGGTTAAGGACTGTGCCTCTGGGCTACATTTCAAGCCTGTGGTCTTAATTTGGTTCTCTTTACATCTATGTGCTCAGGTACACACATGCATGCAGAGGCTGAAGGCCTTAGGTGTTATCCTCAAGAGCACCATTTATTCCCTTTGAGATAGGGCCTCTTACTGATCTGGAGCTCATGAATCAGGCTAGACTGGCTGAGCACAAGTCTAGGAGATCTTTCTGTTTCTGCCTTCCAGCTCAGAAACTATAAGCATGGGCCACATTTAACATCATCTTTATCTGGTTCTGGGAATCAAACTCGAGTCCCTGGGCTTGCAAAGCCAATGCTTTGTTGAGCCATCTCCATAGCCACAGTATTAGCTTTTTAAGGTCATTAGATGAATGCTTTCTTCAAAAAAGAAGATTTTTAGTATGTATTTTTCATCTTATGTGTTAGCTTTCATCACAATAACAAGAGAATTTAGATCAGTGGTTCTCGACCTCTGAGTTGAGACCCCATTGACAAACCTATAGCTATAAAAATATTTGCATTATGACGTATAACTACGAAATTATGAATTAGCAGTGAAGATAATTTTATGGTTGGAGGAGCCCTACAACCTGAGGAACTGTATTAAAAGGCTGCAGAACTGGGAAGGGTGAGAACCACTGATTTAGATAATCAACTTTTGTCAGAGAAAAGAATCATTTTGGTTCATGGTTTGAAGGTTCTAGCCCATAACTGGATTCTCCATTGCTTTGGGCCCATGGTAAGGCTGGAGGTTATTTTGGAAGTGCCTAGCAGAGCAAAAGCACTCACCTCATGGCCAGGAAATGAAAACAAAGAGAAAGAAACCAATGCTCCAGAGTCTCCTTCAAGAGTGCACCTCCACTGACCTGATAGCTTGGTCAGCTGCTTCTTAAAGTTTCCACCACAGGGCTGGCAAATGTTCATTGTCAACTTGATAGGATATGGAAGATATAGATAGAGGATATAGATATAGGTGTATGTGTGAGATACAGTGAGGGTGTTTCCAGAGAAGTTGAACAGGGAGAGATCACCCCAAATGTGGATGGCATCATCCCCTGGGGCGTGGGAGTCCCAGGCAGAATAACACTGAAAACAAGGGAAAGCTAGCTGGGCATCAGTGTTCACAGCTGACTGTGGAGGCGATGTGACCAATTGCTTCTTACTTCTGCTGCCACAAAGTGAGCTATGTTTTGCCATCACCCTTTCTCCTAATTGGTAGATTGTACCCTCAAAACAGGAGCCAAAATAAAAGCTTCCTTAAGTTGCTTTTCTGGGGTACTTTGTCATAGGAATTTCTTCTTTCTTTCTTTCTTTCTTTCTTTCTTTCTTTCTTTCTTTCTTTCTTTCTTTCTTTCTTTCTTTCTTGCTATCTTTCTTTCTTTCTTTTTAGAATTCATAAAGATTTTTATTCACTTATTTTTTAAAACTTCAAATTTCCCTGGATTTAGAATAAGTTTTTTTAATCTTTTCTCCTTTTTCCAATTTTTATTAGGTATTTTCTTCATTTACATTTCAAATGCTATCCTGAAAGTCCCCTATACCCTTCCCCCACCCCCATCATAGTAATTTCATGGAGATCTGAGTTAACTAATGTCTCAAAATTACTGTGACTCCAGTTATGAGTAACCATGTCATCAAAGCCTGCTGTTGCTGACGTCAAGATAGGCAGTGATGATGTACAGCAGGAACAGAAAAGAGGCAGAGTGGACCCTGGCAAGGAAGAGAATGGTGGCCCCAGTGACTCACAGAACTCTGAGATCAAGAAAAAGAGGATGGGGTAGTTTTGCTTTGGAACATCCTTCTAAGCTGGAGAATGGACTCAAAGCAGTCCAAGCTATCTCCATATACTCATGTGCAAATTGAGAATGTTCCCTGAGGCTTTTATAATTACGAGTTATTAACAACCTGACAGGTACTCTGTTTTATCCTAGATTTCCCACATGGTATCCGAGTTCCAGAATCAAGACAAACTGTAAGAATGCCTTTGTTCGTCTTCTATAGAAATGCAGGTCTAATTGTATTCCAATTGTGTTGCTTTTTGAAAATTGGTTTTCTCTGTGGAATTCAGAGAATTGTTTGTCTGTTTTACCAGTGGATCTCCAACTCTCTGGTGTGATTGCCATCACCATATTCATTAAAATTGAACCACAGAGGCAGTTCCCTCAAAAATGACTTTTCATGATCTATCAAGGATTGTTTGCCTGCAATATAAATGGGCTGGAAAATTCACTGTTGGAAAGACTCTTTCCATCTTTACCTGTGTCATTTGCAGCAATATACGATATATGTCTATTCTCTAAATCATCCAGAGAAAGCCAGGCCATTGTGACATATATGATATGAGCCAATCTTGACAATATTTTCTTTTTTTATGATTGCAGATGGCTTCCACCCTGACAGGGAGTTGTAAGTATCTGAAATCCCTCCCTTGTTCAGGAAATATCTTAGGGTTTCATTTCTGAGAAACCTCACTTCAGGTCCCTGTTGGGAAGAAGGGCTGAAGGTTAAATGAGAGATATTGGTTCTGCCATAGACACTCCATGGAAAATCCCAAGCAGAACTGGGGTTAATTTCAAGCCAGTGTGACTTCATGTGGCACACTCCGTTCTTATTTTCTTTCAGATATAGCCAAGGTGGGAGACACAGATATGGAAAAAGAACAAAAAGCTTTCGATAGTAAAGAGAATTTTCCTGGTAACAGAATTACCTGTGGAGATCAACAGGAAAGGAGCTCATGAAGCAGTCGGGTTGTACATTCTGCTTGCCAGGCTGAGGCAGAGGGAAAGGTATCAGTGAGATGTAGGTTTGTTTGATTCTCCTTGCAGCTGTAATGGTAATGTATAGAATCAAAGCACAGCAAACCCCACTGGCAATTAAAGATGAGGCAGGGGATTTGGGGGAATAGCTTTTTAAGCAAGAGCAGTGACTGCTCTACCAGAGGACTGAGATTCTAATCTCAGCACCCCACATTGCTTGTTATATCCATCCATAAAGTCAGTTCCAGTGTATCTGATGCCCTCCTCTGGTCTTGATTTGCACTGCATGCATATGGTACACAGGCACTCATATGCAGGCAATACAGATGAAATAAATTTAAAAATAAAAGCATTCTCCCTGCCTCTGATGATGCCAAAGCTCCAAGCCTTTGATTGTAATTAGGAGATCTCCTTGTGCACTGCTTGTTTGACATCTGGCATTAACTTCTGATTGTTGATTTAGGATAGAACTATCAGTGGAGTACAACTCTCTATAGTCACTGATATGAACCTGAATACAAAGGTCATGAAGTGTGGGCCCAATAATGCCGAAGAAGGAAATCCTCTTCCAGCTGGTCCTGCAGGATTTATCACAGCACCTCTATGGTCCTCTCTTGCCTGTTAAGTCTCTCTATAAAGGGCACTCTATGGGTGGATGACAGAGTGAGTGGTCTGGCCTCACTGCAGCACCCTCTCTAACATGAGGAGTCAAGGAGCCAGTGGAAAGTTGAAGCTAATCTATTGTGAACCAATGTGGCTATATCCTCTGCAGGCAGAAGTGAGTGAGCCACTCTGTTTATTTTCTTGCAGAAGCGATGGAAGTACAGGAGTGGGAGCTAAGAAAAACATCGAACAGTGTTGCTTCTTATAGGTAACTGCATTCTCAGTCTATACTGTGATATGGGGAAGGTGTCAGAAGGGGAAAAACATAGAGGGAAGGATATATGTGAGCTCATTTCCAGCTTGTGTTTTCACACTAAACTGACCTGTAGGGTGAATGGGTCACAGAACATGTTGACACCTGCATTGGAAACTCTGGCCTAGTACTTGACTGTGAATCTACAACTCCTGTCCATCTATGACCTCCTCTTCAGATATCCCTAGTTCAGAGTGTGCACATATGTTCCCAGGATTTAAAAGGCAAGGCCACTTGTATTTTCTTTCCAGTGTCCTTTCTGGCTTTATCCTCCTACCTGAGTCTGAACCTCATTTTCCTGCCTTGTCTCATCAGGTCTCCTTGCTTTGTCTTCCTGTGTGTCACAACTTTCCTCTGAGCTCTCTGGGACTTTTGTGTACTTCATGCTTAGTATATTTCTCACCTGTCTTCTCTTGTCAGAGTATGAATCAATGGAGAGTATATTCCCCAAAGTCTTCTGTGAAACCCCTGCAGTGGGGTCAGGTTTTCCTTTATTGAGAAGTATGTATGTATGTATGTATGTATGTATGTATGTATGTATGTATGTTTATATGGATGTTTGGATGTCTGTCTGTCTGTCTGTCTGACTGTCCTGTATTCTGCTTTGGATGCATTGATACTGCCTTGTGTAAACTCAAGGACTCCTCTTTCTGATCAATGTGTCCACAGAGGTGCAGGAGCCCACCTCATAGGCCACAATGTCTGACCCTGATTCTGTCTCTTATCCACAGTCTTGCCCACCCTCTTCCCTATTTCCTGAGTAAAATGGTGACTCTGTCCTTTGTGCCTCATAAGACATAAAACCCTTCTACCTTGTTACTGATTCTGCCAACTGGGTTGTACTGGCCACCTGTTATGACCTAACCATCTAATATGTGGTTCCCTGTATTCCCTCCCATTTTGTGCCTAAGTTTATTAAGTTGTATTCTTCCCTTGAAATTTGGCCTCACTTGAATCCCATAAAAATTTCATAGGACAGCCAAAAACCAAATGGGAAGTATATACAATGGGACATTGCTTAGGGACATGCCCAATAAGACATAGTTGAATCTTACCAGATCATCTGGTTCATGCCTTCCCTGTGGATCTGTGGGGAAGGGTTGTATATGCCCCACTGGGGAAAGCAGGGGAGCTGAACAGAGTGGGGACAGGGTTGCTGGTCACAGCACAGTCAGAAAGCAAATCTTTGTTTCTGATGTAAGAGGAGACCCAAAGGGAACGTCCAAAAGTTGCAACCAACAAAATAAAAACCAATAGAATTTTTTCCCAGACAATCTTGATATAAGAAAGGTAGGGTATGTGTTTGAAGTCATTCACCTCGTAAGGTCAACTTGATCCTTGCAAGAAATACCCAACAGGGTCCCAGAGCTTTGTGCCACAGCTCATTTACTATTTTGAACCTATTTCTACTCTATTTCCAGAAGTCAATGTATTATTTTTAGGGCCACCAACATCTTCGGACGATGAAGAGTCTTATGCACCCATAAAAAGAAAGAAGAAGAGGAAAAAGAGGAGGCGCTATTACTAGTCAAAACCCTCCATTTTTGCTCCAGTAAGTACAGCAAACCCAGTGGCTTCAGGAACTTCAAAAGCTTTGAAAGGGGTTAGGGAGAGTGCACAGAGAAACAGAAACAGCTGCAGACATTCTGAGCCTCCAGTTTACCAGGATAAAGAATTGCTGTATCAAAACCTTGTAGAGTTGTCAGGAGATATTGAGAAAAGAGCGATGGATGCAGGGGGGCGGATGGTGAGGGGTGTGGTTTGGAAGGACAATGTTAACAAGATAGAACAGTAGTCTGAGGTACAAATCCCAAGGTGGGAAGGAATCTGGCATCCAAGGAAACCATCAGGACATGGAAAGTCCCCATGGAGGGGTTCTTACTTAGGGTTACTATTGCTGTGATGAAACACCATACAGAACTTGGGAAGGATAGGGTTTATTTGGCTTACATATCCTTAATCACAGACCATTGAGAGAAGCCAATTCAGGAACTCAAACAGTGAAGGAACCTGGGGGCAACACTGATGCAGAGGCCATAGAGGTCTTCTGCTTACTGCTCCTGAATGGCTTATACAGCCCACTTTCTTATAGAATACAGGATCATGAGTCTATGGATGGCCCCACACACAATAGGCTGAGCCCTCTCACATCAATCACTAATTAAGAAAATGACCTGTAAGCTTGCCTCCAGCCTGGTCTTGTAGAGGCAATTTCTCCACTGAGGCACAGTCCTCTCAGATGACTTGAGCTTGTGTCGTTGACGTTAAAATAGCCAAGACTAAGGTCATGAAGTACCATGAGGTTGGTGGAACTAATCATGTTAAAGAATATATAAATGGCATCAAGAGTCAGAGTGGGGAAGTAAGGCTGAAAGGTGAGAGTGGAGAAACCTCACCATGCAAGACTCAATAACACTCAGTCCAGGGGTGAAGAGACTTGATGGAAGGAGAAAGGTGATTGTCCAGGACCTCTTTCCACTTCAGGGTAGCAAAGTCTCAAAGATCTGTGGTGCCATTCAGCTAGAAACCACAACTCTACCTTGCCAGGGGTGCCTCTAATTATGAGTTACTGGAGGTGTGGAGAGTTGGAAAAGACTTAGGAAGGAGACGTTGAATATAGAAAAGTGGATATTCTCAACTATGACAGATGGCTAGTGTAGGGAAGGGCTGTCCAGCCACTACAGAGTTTCATGTCTTTTGATATAACCCTTTATTTCTCCTCTGTTCATAGGCTCCAGGCCCTAGGTATTAATGGGGGGGCTTTGGTACCTGGAATCCGAGACGTGCTAGCAATGGCCAGAACAACCTTAGTGTACAAAGCTTCTTCAAGGTCTCTGAATCCAGAGACAATGACTTTGTCACCTGCGAAGCCTCTGGTAAGATCTAGATCCTTGCTTTACTCTTGAATCTGCATTATTAGCCTCCTTAGACCCCTAATCCTACTGAGACTGTGCTTCCCAGGTTTTTCTGTCATTTCAAACTTAATTATGAAAATGCTGACGTGTGTTGGCTCATTTTGTCAACTTGTAACACAATCTAGATTTATCTGAAAGGTGGAAATCTCAATTGAGAAAATGATTGCATAAGATGCAATAGAGCATTTTCTTTCCTTTATTTTTTTACACTAATTTATTTATTCACTTTACATCCCAATCTCAGCCTCAGCTCCTCTTATTCCTCCGTGGCTCACATGGCCCCTTATGCCACTGCGCACTCCCCTTTTCCTCTCAGAAGGGGGAGTTCCCTCGATCGGAACCAACCCATCCTGGCACCTCAAGCCACTGCAGGACTAGGTATATATTCTTCCACTGAGGTCAGACAGGACAGCCCAGTTAGGAGAGCTGGATCCACAAGTAGGGAGCAGAGCCATGGTAAGCCAGCAGTCCCGTTGTTGGTGCATCTGTATGAAGACCAAGATGTACATCTGTGCAGGGAGGCTAGACCCAGTACTTGTATGCTCTTTGGTTGGTGGTTCAGTCTCTGGAAGCCCCCTAGGATCCAGGTTAATTGACTTTTCTGGTTTTTATGTAGAGTCCATATCTCCTCCAGGTGCCTCAAGCTGGTCTTGAATCTCCATTATCAGCCTCCTTAGGCTGTAAGTCTTTGGGTGGAACTTCTCAGAGGACAGTTATTTTAGGCTCCTGCCTGCAAGTATAGCAGAGTATCATTAAGAGTGTTAGGGATTAGCTCTTGCCCATGGGATGGTTCTCAAACCCTGTCTTGGAAAAAAAAAAAAGAAAAGGAATTCTGTTTAGATCTGTACTCCAATTTTTTATTTGGGTTATTAGGTTGGTGTCTAACTTCCTAGGTTCCATACATATTTTAGATATTTTACCACTCTCAGATGTAGAGTTGGTGAGATTTTTTTTCCTATTGTGATACTTTTCAATTTCATGAGGTCCCATTTATGAAATGTTGATTGTAGTGCCTGAGTCATTGGTATTCTGTTCAGGAAATTGGCTCCTCAACCAATGTACCCAAAGCTATTCTCCACTTTCCTCTATTATATTTATCTTATCTGAATTGATGTTGAGGTCTTTGAGCCACCTGGACTTGAGTTTTGTTCAGAGCAATAAACATGGATCTATTTGCATTCTTCTACATACAGACATACAGGTAGACCAGCAATACTTGTTGAATATACTTTCCTTTTCTCCATTGGATGGTCTTGGCTTCTTTGTCAAAAATTAAATGTCAATAGTTGTGAGGGTTTATTTCAGGGACTTTGATTCTTTTGATCAACCTGTCAGTTTCTATACAAAATATCATGGAGTTTTTTTTTTTTTTTTTTTTTTTTTTTTTTTTTTTTTTTTTTAATCTCTATTGCTCTGTAGTACAGCTTGAAATCAGGGATGGTGATACCCCCGGAAGATATTTTATTATACAGGATTGTTTTAGGTATCCTGGGTTTTTTGTTTTTTCCATATGAAGTTGCTAATTGGTTTTTCAAGGTCTGTAAAGATTTTGTTAGAATATTTATGGGAATTCCATTGAATTTGTAGATTGCTTTTGGTAAGATGACCATTTTATTATGTTAATTCTATGGATCTATGAGCATGGGAGATCTTTCCATCTTCTGATGTCTTGAATTTCTTTCTTCAGAGACTTGAAGTTCTTGTCATACATGTCTTTCAATTGCTTAGAGTTATATCAATGTATTTTATATTATTTGTGGATATTGTTCAATGTGTTTCTATGATGTCTTGCTCAGCCAATTTATTGTTTGTATAAAGGAGGGATACTGTTTTCTAGTTAACTTTGTATCTTGCCACTTTGCTGAAGACATGTATCACCTGTAGGCATTCTCTGGTAGAATTCTTTTTTTTTTTTTGATTTTTAATATTTTTATTACATATTTTCCTCAATTACATTTCCAATGCTATCCCAAAAGTCCCCCATAGCGCCCCCCACTTCCCTACCCACCCATTCCCATTCTTTTGGCCCTGGCATTCCCCTATATTGGGGCATATAAAGTTTGCAAGTCCAATGGGCCTCTCTTTCCATTGATGGCCGACTAGGCCATCTTTCGATACATATGCAGCTAGAGACAAGAGCTCCGGGGTTCTGGTTAGTACATCATGTTGTTCCAACAATAGGGTTGCAGATCCCTTTAGCTCCTTGGGTACTTTCTCTAGCTTCTCCATTGGGAGCCCTGTGATACATCCAATAGCTGACTGTGAACATCCACTCCTGTGTTTGCTAGGCCCCGGCATCGTCTCACAAGAGACAGCTATATTTGGGTCCTTTCAGCAAAATCTTGCTAGTGTATGCAATGGTGTCAGCGTTTAGAAGCTGATTATGGGATGGATCCCTGGATACGGCAGTCTCTAAATGGTCCATCCTTTCATCACAGCTCCGAACTTTGTCTCTGTAACTCCTTCCCTGGGTGTTTTGTTCCCAATTCTAAGAAGGTGCACAGTGTCCACACTTTGGTCTTCATTCTTCTTGAGTTTCATGCGTTTATCAAATTGTATCTTATATCTTGGGTATCCTAAGTTTTGGGCTAATATCCATTTATCAGTGAATACATATTGTGTGAGTTCTTTTGTGATTGTGTTACTTCACTCAAGATGATGCCCTCCAGGTCCATCCATTTGGCTAGGAATTTCATAAATTCATTCTTTTTAATAGCTGAGTAGTACTCCATTGTGTAAATGTACCATAATTTCTGTATCCATTCCTCTGTTGAGGGACATCTGGGTTCTTTCCAGCTTCTGGCTATTATAAATAGGGCTGCTATGAACATAGTGGAGCATGTGTCCTTTTTACCGGTTGGGACATCTTCTGGATATATGCCCAGGAGAGGTATTGCTTATTACCCGCCGCTTTACTTCCCCCTGGTAAGAACACGCTCAGGGCAACCGGAATCTTCTGCAGCACAAACTTTATTGCTTACCCCATCAGGAGCCAGTGGAGAAGAGAGCCAGAGAGAGAGCCAGAGAGAGAGAGAGATGGCGGAGCCCCCTCCCTTTTATGGAGGACTGTCCTCCGCCTCGGTCGTGTCACTCCCTGATTGGCTGCAGCCCATCAGCCGGAGTTGTCGTCACGGGAAAGGCAGAGCACATGGCGTGGAAAGCTACCCCGGCACATGCGCAGCTTGCTTGTTTACTACTTAGAACACGGGTGTCAGTGCCATCAGCGCCATCTTGTAATGGCGAATGTGAAGGCGGCTCCTTACAATTGCTGGATCCTCCGGTAGTACTATGTCCAATTTTCTGAGGAACCGCCAGACTGATTTCCAGAGTGGTTGTACAAGCTTGCAATCCCACCAACAATGGAGGAGTGTTCCTCTTTCTCCACATCCTCGCCAGCATCTGCTGTCACCTGAATTTTTGATCTTAGCCATTCTGACTGGTGTGAGGTGGAATCTCAGGGTTGTTTTGATTTGCATTTCCCTGATGATTAAGGATGTTGAACATTTTTTCAGGTGTTTCTCTGCCATTCGGTATTCCTCAGGTGAGAATTCTTTGTTCAGTTCTGAGCCCCATTTTTTAATGGGGTTATTTGACTTTCTGGAGTCCACCTTCTTGAGTTCTTTATATATATTGGATATTAGTCCCTTATCTGATTTAGGATAGGTGAAGATCCTTTCCCAATCTGTTGGTGGTTTTTTTGTCTTATTGATGGTGTCTTTAGCCTTGCAGAAGCTTTGTAGTTTCATGAGGTCCCACTTGTCAATTCTCGATCTTACAGCACAAGCCATTACTGTTCTATTCAGGAATTTTTCCCCTGTGCCCATCTCTTCAAGGCTTTTCCCCACTTTCTCCTCTATAAGTTTCAGTGTCTCTGGTTTTATGTGAAGTTCCTTGATCCACTTAGACTTGACCTTAGTACAAGGAGATAGGAATGGATCGATTCGCATTCTTCTACATGTTAACAACCAGTTGTGCCAGCACCATTTGTTGAAAATGCTGTCTTTCTTCCACTGGATGTTTTTAGCTCCCTTGTCGAAGATCAAGTGACCATAGGTGTGTGGGTTCATTTCTGGGTCTTCAATTCTATTCCATTGGTCTATTTGTCTGTCACTATACCAGTACCATGCAGTTTTTTATCACAATTGCTCTGTAGTAGAGCTTTAGGTCCGGCATGGTGATTCCACCAGAGGTTCTTTTATCCTTGAGAAGAGTTTTTGCTATCCTAGGTTTTTTGTTATTCCAGATGAATTTGCAGATTGCACTTTCTAATTCGTTGAAGAATTGATTTGGAATTTTGATGGGGATTGCATTGAATCTGTAGATTGCTTTTGGCAAGATAGCCATTTTTACAATGTTGATCCTGCCAATCCATGAGCATGGGAGATCTTTCCATCTTCTGAGATCTTCTAGAATTTCTTTCTTCAGAGACTTGAAGTTTTTATTATACAGATCTTTCACTTCCTTAGTTAGAGTCACGCCAAGGTATTTTATATTATTTGTGACTATTGAGAAGGGTGTTGTTTCCCTAATTTCTTTCTCAGCCTGTTTATTCTTTGTGTAGAGAAAGGCCATTGATTTGTTTGAGTTAATTTTATATCCAGCTACTTCACTGAAGCTGTTTATCAGGCTTAGGAGTTCTCTGGTGGAATTTTTAGGGTCACTTATATATACTATCATATCATCTGTGAAAAGTGATATTTTGACTCCATCTTTTCCAATTTGTATCCCTTTGATCTCCTTTTGTTGTCGAATTGCTCTGGCTAGGACTTCAAGTACAATGTTGAATAGGTATGGAGAAAGTGGACAGCCTTGTCTAGTCCCTGATTTTAGAGGGATTGCTTCAAGCTTCTGACCATTTACTTTGATGTTGGCTACTGGTTTGCTGTAGATTGCTTTTATCATGTTTAGGTATGGGCCTTGAATTCCTGATCTTTCCAAGACTTTTATCATGAATGGGTGTTGGATCTTGTCAAATGCTTTTTCCACATCTAACGAGATGACCATGTGGTTTTTGTCTTTGAGTTTGTTTATATACTGGATTACGTTGATGGATTTCCGTATATTGAACCATCCCTGCATCCCTGGGATGAAACCTACTTGGTCAGGATGGATGATTGTTTTGATGTGTTCTTGGATTCAGTTAGCAAGAACTTTATTGAGGATTTTTGCATCAATATTCATAAGGGATATTGGTCTGAAGTTTTCTATCTTTGTTGGGTCTTTTTGTGGTTTAGGTATCAGAGTAATTGTGGCTTCATAGAATGAGTTGGGTAGAGTACCTTCTGTTTCTATTTTGTGGAATAGTTTGTGAAGAACTGGGATTAGATCTTCTTTGAAGGTCTGATAGAACTCTGCACTAAACCCATCTGGTCCTGGGCTTTTTTTAGTTGGGAGACTGTTAATGACTGCTTCTATTTCTTTGGGGGATATAGGGCTGTTTAGATCATTAACCTGATCTTGATTCAACTTTGGTACCTGGTATCTGTCTAGGAACTTCTCCATTTCATCCAGGTTCTCCAGTTTTGTTGAGTATAGCCTTTGGTAGAAGGATCTGATGGTGTTTTGGATGTCTTCAGGATCTGTTGTTATGTCTCCTTTTTCATTTCTGATTTTGTTAATTAGGATGCTTTCCCTGTGCCCTCTAGTGAGTCTGGCTAAGGGTTTATCTATCTTGTTGATTTTCTCAAAGAACCAGCTCCTTGATTGGTTGATTCTTTGAATAGTTTTTCTTGTTTCCATTTGGTTGATTTCACCCCTGAGTTTGATTATTTCCTGCCGTCTACTCCTCTTGGGTGAATTTGCTTCCTTTTGTTCTAGTGCTTTTAGGTGTGTTGTCAAGCTGCTAATGTGTGCTCTCTCTAGTTTCCTTTTGGAGGCACTCAGAGCTATGAGTTTTCCTCTTAGAAATGCTTTCATTGCGTCCCATAAGTTTGGGTATGTTGTGGCTTCATTTTCATTGAACTCTAAAAAGTCCTTAATTTCTTTCTTTATTCCTTCCTTGACCAAGGTATCATTGAGAAGAGTGTTGTTCAGTTTCCACGTGAAGGTTGGCTTTCTATTATTTATTTTGTTATTGAAGATCAGCCTTAGTCCATGGTGATCTGATAGGATGCATGGGACAATTTCAATATTTTTGTATCTGTTGAGGCCTGTTTTGTGACCAATTATGTGGTCAATTTTGGAGAAGGTACCATGAGGTGCTGAGAAGAAGGTATATCCTTTTGTTTTAGGATAGAATGTTCTGTAGATATCTGCCAGATCCATTTGATTCATAATTTCTCTTAGTTTCACTGTGTCCCTGTTTAGTTTCTGTTTCCATGATCTGTCCATTGGTGAAAGTGGTGTGTTGAAGTCTCCCACTATTATTGTATGAGGTGCAATGTGTGCTTTGAGATTTACTAAAGTTTCTTTAATGAATGTGGCTGCCTTTGTATTTGGAGCATAGATATTCAGGATTGATAGTTCCTCTTGGAGGATTTTACCTTTGATGAGTATGAAGTGTCCCTCCCTGTCTTTTTTAATGACTTTGGGTTGGAAGTCAATCTTATCAGATATTAGAATGGCTACTCCAGCTTGTTTCTTCATGCCATTTGCTTGGAAAATTGTTTTCCAGACTTTCATTCTGAGGTAGTGTCTATCCTTTTCTCTGAGATGAGTTTCCTGTAAGCAGCAAAATGTTGGGTCTTGTTTGTGTAGCCAGTTTGTTAGTCTATGTCTTTTTATCGGGGAGTTGAGTCCATTGATATTAAGGAAAAGTAATTGTTGTTTCCTGTTATTATTGTTGTTAAAGTTGGCATTTTGTTCTTGTGGCTGTCTTCTTTTAGGTTTGTTGAGGGATTACCTTCTTGTTGTTTCTAGGGCGTGGTTCCTGTCCTTGTATTGGTTTTTTTCTGTTATTATCCTTTGAAGGGCTGGATTCGTGGAGAGATAATGTGTGAATTTGGTTTTGTCGTGGAATACTTTGGTTTCTCCATCTATGTTAATTGAGAGTTTGGCTGGGTATAGTAGCCTGGGCTGGAATTTGTGTTCTTTTAGTGTCTGTATAACATCCGTCCAGGATCTTCTGGCTTTCATAGTCTCTGGTGAAAAATCTGGTGTAATTCTGATAGGCTTGCCTTTATATGTTACTTGGCCTTTTTCTCTTACTGCTTTTAGTATTCTATCTTTATTTAGAGCATTTGTTGTTCTGATTATAATGTGTCGGGAGGTATTTCTTTTCTGGTCCAGTCTATTTGGAGTTCTGTAGGCTTCTTGTATGTTCATGGGCATCTCTTTCTTTAGATTTGGGAAGTTTTCTTCTATAATTTTGTTGAAGATGTTTGCTGGTCCTTTGAGTTGAAAATCTTCATTCTCATCCATTCCTATTATCCGTAGGTTTGGTCTTCTCATTGCGTCCTGTATTTCTTGGATGTTTTGAGTTAGGATCTTTTTGCATTTTACATTTTCCTTGATTGTTGTGCCGATGTTCTCTATGGAATCTTCTGCACCTGAGATTCTCTCTTCCATCTCTTGTATTCTATTGCTGTTGCTCGTATCTATGGTTCCAGATTTCTTTCCTAGGGTTTCTATCTCCAGTGTTGCCTCATTTTGGGTTTTCTTTATTGTGTCTACTTCCCTTTTTAGGTCTAGTATGGTTTTGTTCATTTCCATCCTCTGTTTGGATGTGTTTTCCTGTTTTTCTGTAAGGACTTCTACCTGTTTGATTATGTTATCCTGTTTTTCTTTAAGGATTTGTAACTCTTTAGCAGTGTTCTCCTGCAATTCTTTAAGGGATTTTTGTGCTTCCTCTTTATTGTCTTCTGCCTGTTTAGCAGTGTTCTCCTGCATTTCTTTAAGTGTGTTATTAAAGTCCTTCTTGAAGTCCTCTATCATCATCAGGAGATATGCTTTTAAATCCGTGTCTAGCTTTTCCGGTGTGTTGGGGTGCCCTGGACTGGGTGAAGTGGGGGTGCTGGGTTCTGATGATGGTGAGTGGTCTTGGTTTCTGTTAGTAAGATTATTACGTTTACCTTTCGCCATCTGGTAATCTCTGGGGTTAGTTGTTATTGTTGTCACTGTTTAAAGATTGGAGCAGAAGCTGTGTTCCACTCACCAGCAGTCCCAAAATCCTGCGGCGGGGGTCGTGGGTAGCTGGCGGGTGTCAGGCAACCCTGCTCTCCCGCTACCCTGGCGCTGATCCGGCCGGATGAGGCCTGTGGCCCTACTCAGGCAGGTTTCTGCTTCCCTAACTAATGCAGTCTCCTCTGGTAGAATTCTTAAAGTCACTTACATATATTGTCATATCCTCTGTGACTAAAGATACTTTGACTTCTCTTCCAATTTGAATTCACTTGATCTCCTTCAGTTGTCTTTTCCCCCCCAATTTTTAATTAGGTATGTACTTCATTTACATTTCAAATGCTATCCAAAAATCCCCTATACCCTCCCCACCCCCTTCTCCCCTACCCACCCACTCCCACTTCTTTTATTTATTTATTTCGTTTTTAGAATTAATTTTTTTATTAAGTATTTTCCTCATTTACATTTCCATTGCTATCCAAAAAGTCCCCAATACACCCCCCCCCACTCCCCTACCCACCCACTCCCACATTTTGGCCCTGGCGTTTCCCTGTACTGGGGCATATAAAGTTTGCAAGACCAAGGAGCCTCTCTTCCCAATGATAGCTGACTAGGCCATCTTCTGCTACTTATGCAGCTAGAGACACGAGCTCTGGGGGTACTGGTTAGTTCATATTGTTGTTCCACCTATAGGGATGCAGACCCCTTTAATTTTTTGGGTACTTTCTCTAGCTCCTCCATTGGGGGCCCTGTGTTCCACCCAATATCTGACTGTGTGCATCCACTTCTGTGTTTGCCAGGCACGGCATAACTTCACAAGAGAGAGCTATATCAGGGTCCTTTCAGCAAAATATAAAGGCAGGCCTATTAGAAGTTTTCATTTTTACTGATCTCTAGTACAGCTTGAAATCAGGAATGGTGATACCTTCAGAAGTTCTTTTATTGTACATTAGGGTTTTAGCTATCCTGGAGTTCTGTTGTTCCATACGAAGGTGAGATGTGTTCTTTCAAGGTCTGTAAAGAGTTGTGTTGGAATTTTAATGGGAATTGCATTGAATCTGTAGATTGCTTATGGTAAGCTGGCTATTTCCACACGATATTTGTGACTATGACCCACACTTGAATAGCCCAGGGATAGTACACTTACTCATGGAAGAAAGTTCTGCCCAGCAGCATGATTTCCAAAACGTAATTTTCAAGCAGCTTTCTATAGAGTGCACATTAAGTTAGAATGCAGAGGGACAAGATACTGGAAATATGCATTTTGACAACTCTCCCCTGGCATTCTTATGCAAATTAAAGTTAGAGGCACATTCTACAAACATCCAAGATCTGATCTCTAGATGTCAAACTAATATAGAGCAAGGTGAATGTCAGACGTGGATAGGAAGTGATCCAGCTTATCTGCCATCAGGATATAAAGTGACTATAAATAAAATAAATAAATAAATGAAAATTAATAAAATTCACTTTGAGAAGAGGAAAAAGGAAAAAAGAAAAAGAAATCAAATAAAACCCAGCCCCCAATTCTTTGAGCCATGAAAACCAAAGTCAGTTATTTATATGTGGGGATGTTTTGGTTTAGTGGAGCTGGCCAACGACAAAACAACTATGTAGGATGGAGGAGGGCTAAGCCATCAGCCACCAACATTCAGCAGGTGTGCAGTTGTTCCTAGGTCTATTCTCTGATCCCATCTACCTCTCTCCTCCAGGTGCCTCTGTGGCCTCACCTTAGGACTGTTGGCAAGCCTGGAGGGTTCTCCAGGATTGAAATACAACTGCCTGGTGTCTGCTTGCCTAGAGGACTGGTATGCAGCTGATGAATCATATTTGGTGTTTGCTACAGGAATAAACTGCTGCAAAGAAGATCAAGCTCGCCCCCAAAGATCTATGGCTGACCAGGTCTGCTTCTCTTGTATCCTAATAACTTTTTTCTTCTACTATGTCTGCTGGGTGGAGGGCTAGAGGAGAGGTAGGACCTTATTAAAAGTAGGTTGCAAAAAAAAAAAATGTATGCTCACAGCTTTGGTCTGTCACCAAAAGCTTTGTGAGGGAGTAGACATGTGCTGTGTTTTCAGAAAAAGTCTGTCACACAACAGTGTCTCACAGTGTCTGTCCTACCTAGCAGTTGTGATAGAAGACCCACATTGTGTTGCGTAGTAGGCTAAAGGAAGTGGCACTTTATGTTGCAAATGTTGAAAACCTTGTTGAAGTTTTCTCTGGAGTAGAACTGTTGAACTTTAGAACAAACAAATTGACTGGTTAAAACTTCAGGAACCAAGTACAAGGAGTCAGATGGACGTATGTACTTGGACAAATGTAAGCAAGCAGGATAGTCACAACCAGACATTGGTTTTAAAGTCCCACCAACCCTTCTTATTATTCTTTGCTGGCCCACATCATTGGCATCTTTGTTTTTGATTTACTCATCTGGATTTGTTGAAGTTAAAGCAAGAGGTTACTTCTTGGTGCAAGTCAGCAGATGTAGGGCTTAATGGTGGTGAAATAGAACTGCCTCAGGTGCATGTCACTGTTTCTGTATGATTGAACCTCTTGGCCTCCTAGAGTTACTGGGGATAGTCTTTTAGCAGTAAACATGGGTTTCCTGTATCTATAGTGAGGCTGAGGGCATGATCCTCACAATAAAACCAGTGCAGTTCTTTTAGTTTGGGTCAGAGCAGAAATTGTGGTAAGATTACAGAGTTCTGATGAGATGTGGTTTGGAAGGGATAGATGCTAATGTACCCATTCCTGTCCAGATCTCAGCAAGGCAGAGATAGACTCAGGGAAATATGATCATCGGGGTTAAGAAACTGAACTGTGGAAGGTTTCCAGTAGTGCCCAGAAAGCTGGAGTCCATAGGTACTCAGGGAAGTATAATGGCATTAAGCTACCCTGTAGACAGGGAGTTACCTTAGGGTTTCTGTTGCTGTGCTAGAACACCAGGAGCAAAATGAACTCGGGGAGGAAAGGATTAATTCATGCTACACGCTGTAGCACATCATCCAGAGAAGTCAGGGAAGGAATTCAAGGCAAGGGCCTGGAGGCAGGAACTGGTGCACAGGCCAAGGAAGAATTCTATTTACCTGTTGCTTCTCATGACTTGATGAGGCTGCTCTTCCAATACCTAGGACCAGTAGCCCAGTACCACTGCCCAAGGGGAGCTGGACCCTCATTCGTGAATCACTAATTGAGAAAATGAACCACAGACTTGCCCACTGGCTTGCCCACAGGCCAATCTGATGGTTGAGGTCATTTTCCCAGTTGAGGTTCCCTCTTCCCAAATGACTCTAGCTTGTGTCAATTTGAAGAAAGAAGGCTCACAGGAGTGTAGAAGGGATTTGAGATCAGGTAAGCAGGTTTTGAGTGAGGGCCCTGCCTAGTTTTCCACTTAATTATACACTATACACAGTTTTAGCCCAATAGTATATTAAAGACCATGAACTTCAGTGGACTTTGGACAAATTGAGCTCTCTGTGAGACTTTTGAGGAGTGATGGGCCTGTGTAGTTTCCAGATTCAAGCAGCTTTGTTTGCTCATCTCTGATGCCTGCAATTGAGACTGGTTTATAATAGGTTTAGGTGTAAGAGAGACGTGGAACGAGGAAGAGGATGTTATTTTAATTATAATTGGAGAGACCTTCTCTCTCCCTACAAGTTGTATACAGAAGGAAACTGGGCCTTAAAATAGATTCCTTTACAAACCACTCCCAGGATTCACCAGAGGTAGCTGGGGAGATTTAAGGTTATTTATCTTTTCACCTATTGGCATGACTGAGTGTTCCTCAGACCTAGGGTGCCATTGTGAGAAGAAAGCAGGGGAGGATGGAAGCACCAAGGAGCCTCAATTAGTGTCACATGGGCTCAAATTCAGCAGTTGGTTTGTAATATACTGGACAAGATAATGTCTGTCAGGGTCTAGTGAACGATCTGTCTGGGGCCTGGAGGGAGAAGTTAACTGTGGTTCTGCATTTTGCTTTGTTGGAGTTTGTCAAAAAACCCTCACTCACAACGACCACCGAGACTGCCAGTGCTGAAAACCACAAGAGGATTTTTATTGATCCAACATGTTGGGGACCACCCCCTTCAGCACGCAGGCCAGAGGACAGACCCAGAACAAAGAAAGAACACACTTTTTATTTCTTTTAAGGGGCAGATTTGGGCAACAAGGTAGCATTCTCATTGGTGTAGCAAGTAACCATTTCAAGCATTGGTTGGTTTGCATAGTGACTACCTTTGACCTAGTGACTCACTTTTTTTGCCCCCATGGTGGATTATTATGATTTGATAACCAAAGTGCTAGTACATTTTGAAGTTATGGGTCAGCTATTAATGTCACAGCTATCAACAAGGTCAGGGTGGTTTGTGGTCTTTCTCAGAATTCAGTGTGGGGCAGGGTGGAGGAATTTCTCTAGGAACTGCTATCTTGTTATGGTTATTTTTCTGAAAACAGCTCATTTTGTTTTGGCACCTGTAGATTTAGTAATTTTGACTGCTATGTTTCTGAAAGTCCCTTCAGAGGGGAAGGTGCTAGGTGGCCTTGAACTTATTTTGGATATTACAGCTTCCCTTTGCTTTTTGGGGGATGTCAGAATGCCAGAAGCTATTGGAACCTCAAAGAGTTGATAGTGGGAGGTGGGGGCTGGGAGCAAGATCTTTAATGGTTAAGGTAGCCTGATTGAGGAGGAGCCATGGGTATATATTGTGTAGGCTGAAAAGTGGCCCAGTCCTGGGCTTCCTGGGGTTGCCCTCTGCAGCTGTTGGATAATCCTCCATTGATGAATGGATTGGTTGACTGATGCTGTTGAATTACTCTGTTTGAGGGATCTGAGGTAGGTCCCTCAAGCAGTTTCCCTGGTTTGCTAAAATTCCTGTCTCACTACGGATTAGTGTAGCACCTGATCAGAGGTTGATGTGCATTATATTCACCACAATGATGGTTCCTGGTTTCACATCCATTCTGTTAGCCAGTGTCTTTTTATTGGGGAATTGAGTCCATTGATGGGGAGAGTATTAATGACCAGTCATTGTTATTTCCTGTTATTTTGATGTTGATGGTATTTTTGTTTGTGTGTGTGTGATTTTCGTTTTTGTTGATATGGAATTACTTACATTTCGTGTTTTCTTGGATGTAGTTATACTTCATAGGTTGGAATTGTCCTTCTAGTATGTATGCTCTGTAGCGCTGGATTAGTGGATGGATACTGTCCGAAATGGATTTGTCTTGAAATGTTTTGTTCTCTCCATGTATGTTGATTGAGTGTTTTGAAGATATAGTCTATGTTGACACCTGTGGTTTTATAAAGGTTGCAGGATTTCTGACCAGACCTTTATAGTGTTTGGAGTCTCTTTTGAGAAGTCAGGTGTATTTCTGATAGGTTTGCCTTGTATGCTATCTTGCCTTTTTCCCTTGCCACTTTTTTTTTTCATATTTTTAATTAGATATTTTCTTTATTTACATTTCAAATGTTATCCCCTTTCTTGGTTTCCCCTCAGAAAAACCCCTATCCCACACCCCTTCCCACTGCTCATGAACCTTCTGACTCCCACTCTGCTGTCCCGGCATTCTCCAACACTGGGGTATTAAGCCTTCACAGGACCAAGGGCCTCTTCTCCCATTGATGTCTGACAAGGCCATTCTCTGCTACATATGTAGCTGGAGCCATAGGTTCCTCCATGTGTACTCTTTGGTTGGTGGTTTAGTCCCTGGGACCTCTGGGGGGTACTGGATGGTTCATATTGTTGTTCATCCTGTGGGGCTGCAAACCCCTTCAGGTCCTTTGGTCCTTTCTCTACCTCCTCCATTGGGGACCCTGTGCTCAGGCCAATAGTTGGCTGAGAGCATCCACCTCTGTATTTGTCAGGCTCTGGCAGAGTTACTGAGGAGACAGCTATATTAGGGTCCTGTCAGCAAGCACTTGATGGCACCCACAATGATGTCTGGGTTTGGTGACTGTATATGGGGTGGATCCCCAGGTGGGGCAGACTCTGGATGGCCTTTCCTTCAGTCTCTGCTCCACACTTTGTCTCTGTATCTCCTCCTGTGGGTATTTTGTCCTCCTCTTCTAAGAAGGACTGAAGCATCCACAGTTTGGTCTTCCTTCTTCTTGAGCTTCATGTGCTCTGTGAATTGTATCTTGGGTATTCCAAGTTTCTTTGCTAATATCCACTTCTCAGTGAGTGCATACCATGTGTATTCTTTTGTGATTGGTTACCTTACTCAGGATAATATTTTCTAGTTCCACCCATTTGCCTAAGAATTTCATTGCCTAAGGAATTCATTGTTTTTAATGCTTAGTAGTACTCCATTGTGTAAATGTACCACATTTTCTGTATCCATTCCTCTGTTGAAGGACATCGGGGTTCTTTCCAGCTTCTGGCTGGTATAAATATGGCTGCTATGAATACTGGAGCGTGTGTCCTTGTAGTATGGTGGGGCATCTTTTGGGTATATACCCAAGAGTGGTATAGCTGGATCTTCAGGTAAAACTATTTTCAATTTTCTGTTTAACAGTCAGATTGATTTCTAAAGTGGTTGTATCAGCTAGCAATCCCACCAGTAATGGAAGAGTGTTCCTTTTTCTCCACATCCTCACCAGCATTTGCTGTCACTTGAGTTTTTGATCATAGCCATTCTGACTGGTGTGAGGTGGAATCTCAGGGTTGTTTTGGTTTGCATTTCCCAGATGGCTAAGGATGTTAAACATTTCTTTAGGTGCTTCTCAGATATTGTGTATTCCTCAATTGAGAATTCTTTGTTTATCTCTGTACCATTTTAAAATAGAGCTATTTGGTTCTCGGGAGTCTAGGTTCTTGAGTTCTTTGTATATATTGCATATATGGGATGTAGGGATGGTAAAGGTCTTTTCCCAATCTGTTGGTTGCCATTTGTGTTGGTTGTGTTATTGACAATGTCATTTGCCTTACAGAAGCTTTGCAATTTTATGAGGTCCCATTTGTCAATTCTTGATCTTAGAGCATAAGCCATTGTTGGTGTTCTGTTCAGGAAATGTTCCTCTGTGCCTGTGTGCTCAAGGCACTTCCCCACTTTCTTTTCTATTAGTTTCAGTATATCTGGTTTTGTGTGTAGGCCCTTGATCCATTTGGACTGCTATAGGACTATATGGTAGGTGAAGGATACAGTGCAGGTCTGAGGGACAAATGCAAAGTTCACATCTTTGAAGCATGAACTGGGGTAACAAATGTTTTCCTCACGATACTCATAACAGCATGTAATATATGTGGCTTTAAATGAATGAAATTTTTGCTTCAGGAACTTTCCATATATTCGGACTATAGTGGGACACAGTTAACTGAAACCATGTAGGCTAGAACCTCAAAGCGGGTGGGGATAGGGGTGGGGAACAAACTGTCACCCCTCTTTCTTATCACTTGTGAGATACTCTCTTCACAGAGACTGACTGCAATGATTTTAAGTGGAGACAGTTATTTGCTCCCTCCCAGAAATTTAGATGCTGGAATATGAAGTTTTCTGGTAGTCTCCAAAAATGTTCTCCAATTTTGAGGCCTCTGGGGCTGCCCTGCTTTTTTCTCTGCTTGGAATTCTGTTTTGTGTAGCTCTGTGTGCAGAGGTGGTGAGAGAGAACTCTCAGGAATAGCTCCTGCAGTGAGGGAAGGAAACAGGACTGAGCAGATAGACTTGGAATGAGGTAGTGTTATATATTGTATATTGGTCCTCAGGCTGGAACTAGAGTACCCTTCACTGGAATCCATCCTTGAATCCCCAGGTCAAGGCCCTTGTACCTCTACACTATTCAGGCTTCAGGAGCAGGCTGCCATCAAGAAGGGGCTGAAACCTAGGGAAAGATGCCTCTCTATCCATGGGCATCTGATGTGTTGGACCTCAGCTCTGAGTAGTCAGTAGCCAACATCCTGGTCACTGAGGAAAGCTTAGTTCTGTCTCTAGGAAGAATGGGAATCATGCCACCCTAGCTATGGCTCTGTCAAACAGTAACTTTTTTTTTTGAATATCAGAAATAAAAATATTTTAATTCTGTTCATGACCACAAGGACTTAGAAAGGCAGATAAAAATGTCTGCATTTGTCATAGCAGAATGAGGTAGATACTGAATCAACATTCCTTCTGCATTATTAAGAAGAGTCCATGTCCTATTAGAGTTTCGTCTATTCGTCTCTCTCACTTTTTTTCTTAGGTATTTTCTTCATTTGTATTTCAAATGCTATCCAATAAGTCCCCCGTACCCTTCCCCCCCCCCCCACTCCCCTACCCACCCATTACCACTTCTTGGCCCTGGCGTTACCTTGTACTGAGGCATATAAAGTTTGCAAGGCCAAGGAGCCTCTCTTCCCAATGATGGCCAACTAGGCCATCTTCTGCTACATATGCAGCTAGAGACGCGAGCTCTGGGGGTACTGGTTAGTTCATATTGTTGTTCTACTTATAGGGTTGAAGACCCCTTTATCTCCTTGGGTACTTTCTGTAGCTCCTCCATTGGGGGCCCTGTGTTCCATCCAATAGCTGACTGTGAGCATCCACTTCTGTGTTTGAACAGTTCCTTTTTGTTACTGAAATTCTGTCAATGCTTGAAGGACAATATAGTAGCTGACACAAATACAAAGATATGTCAGGCCCTCAGCTGTAATCTGCCCCCTGCTCATGGAGAACATTCCTTTTCACTCCCATCCCAAAACCAGAACAAGAACGACAACCCTTCTGAGCAGGAACATGTACCTGTTGCTACCTTGTCAGAGCTTCTGCTTGGAAGTGACCATGGCAGTTAGCTTTCACGGGGAGTCCAACCTGGCTACAGGAGGTGGCCACTGCAGTCTCCCTATGCCCCACTAGCTCAATCCAATTCTTGGGGTACACACATGAAGATTAAGTTGCACATATTCTATATATGCAGGGTCCTAAGTTCAGCCTGAGCTTGCTCTTTGGTTGGTGGTTCAGTCTTAGGGAGTCCCCAAGGGTCCAGGTTAGTTGACTCTGTTGGTTTCCTTGTTGAGTCTGTATCCCCTCTGGATCTCTCAATTCTTTCCCCAACTTTCCAAGATTGTTTCAACAAGATTCCTGAGCTCTGTTTAATATTTGGCTATGGGTCTCTGCTTCAGTCAGCTGCTGGGTAGAGCCTCTCAGAGGACAGTTAGGCTAGAGTCCTGTCTACAAATATTGCAAAGTATCATTAATAGTGTCAGGGATTGGTGTTTGCCTATGGGGAGGGTCTCAAGTTGGTCCAGTTATTTGTTGGATATTCCTTCAGTCTCTGCTCCATCTTTGTCCTTGTGTTCCCTGTTGGTAGGACAAATCTTGGGTTGAATATTTTGTGGATAGATTGGTGTCTTTATCCCTTCACTGAGAGTCCAACCTGGCTGCAGGAGGTGGCCACTTCAGTCCCGCTATGCCCCACTCTAGGAGTCTCAGCTAGGGTCACCTTCATAGACTTCCTGGAGCCTCCCACAAATCACATCTCAGATCTCTGACACCTCCTAGAGATGTACTGTTGCACCTAATTTTAAAAATACATGCTTGATCCATCTAAGCTCTGGGACTAGCTGACGCTCCCCTGACAGCTAGTGAGCTCCTACAATAACCAGTGCTTCTAGAGATGAAACAAACACAGATGCAGCACCCAAAGGCTTTCTGAATATGACTTCATTTACTCAGTAATTAAGGCTTAAATGGACAAATTTAACTCATAAAACAACAAAAAGGGCTGTGTAACAACAAAAAACAACCCTGAAGATGAAAATAGAAGAGAAAGAGTCTTTGCCAGCTGAATCTCTGACACAGCATTCATATCCAGAATATACAAAGAACTATAAAAAGAAAGTGCTAAGTATACAATTTTTTTTTAGCAGACTTAATTAAAAAAAAACCTGCAAAAAAAAAAAAAAGCAATTACATTTCCAATGCTATCCCAAAAGTCCCCCATAGCGCCCCCCACTTCCCTACCCACCCATTCCCATTCTTTTGGCCCTGGCATTCCCCTATATTGGGGCATATAAAGTTTGCAAGTCCAATGGGCCTCTCTTTCCATTGATGGCCGACTAGGCCATCTTTCGATACATATGCAGCTAGAGACAAGAGCTCCGGGGTTCTGGTTAGTACATCATGACAACCTCTATTGATATGCCACTGTATAACAAGAGCTACAGGTAGTCAATGTGTAGAGAGAATCAGTTTTCTCCAGGAGTCGGCCCCCTCACAGATGATCTAATTCCAAACTAACAGCACTAAACACACATATCAACATAAGAGCAACATTAAATGGATTTATCTTTATGCAACAATAGTTATAACAGAAGAGGTAATATATTTGCAGGGAGAATATGGGATGAGTTGGACTGGGGAGAAAGAGGAATAGAATGATGTAAAATGGAACCAGCAAACTCACCAGCAGCAAGTTCCACTTTGTCCCTTTTGTACTTTCTTACCTGGACTATAGCTCTGACTGCATTCCTGGAGGCCTGCAGCCACATAGGACAACCAGGCGAAATCCTCATGCATGAATTCCCTGACCACTGGATTCCCCAGCAAGTCATAAGGTCTTTCCCATCCCCTCTGCGCTCCATATACCTATCCACATTCCTACCTGCAATCCAAGAGGCTTGTAGCCATCAGGAACTATGAGTTCTGACTGTATCCCTGTAGGCCTGCTGCCAATCATACATCCAGAGGCTTGAAGTCATCAGGGATGACCAGCTCTGTCAGAGACCCAGGAGGCCTAGTGCCTTCTGGGCCAACCGGCTCTATCTGCAACCCCAGAGGCCTAAATCCATCAGGGACTATTAGGCCTGACAAACAAAGAATAACAAGATGGCCAAAGGTCAGCATAAGAAATAAAAAAGAAAAACAAACAACAAAAAATAAAAAACGGGCTGGAGAGATAGCTCAGTGGTTAAGAGCACTGATTGCTCTTCTGAAGGCCCTGATTTCAAATCCCAGCAACCACATGGTGGCTCACAACCATCGATAATCAGATCTGAAATGCTCTTTTGGTGTGTCTGAAGAAACCTACAGTGTACTTATAGATAACAAATCTTTAAACAAAACAAAACAAAACAAAACAAAACAAGGGCAATATGGTACCACTAAAACCCAGCAATGCTACTAAGTAAGCTATGAATATCCTAACATACCTATAACACAAGAAAAATCCAATCTAATGAATATGGTAGAGGCATTTAAAGAGGAAACAAATCCCTTGAAGAAATACAGGAAATTACAATCAAACACATAGAGTCCTTTAAAGAGGAGAGAAATAAATATAAAGAAATACAGAAAAATGTAATCAAAGATGAAATTAATAAAACTGGTCTAGAACTGAAAATGGAAATAGAAACAATAAAGAAAACACAACTTAGGCAATCCTGAAACAAGAACTATAGATGCAAGTTTCACCAACAGAATACAAGAGTTGGAAGAGAGGGTCTCAGGCTTAGAAGATATGATAGAAGGAATTAATACATTGGTGAAAGAAAATGCTTAATCTAAAATGACTGTGACATGAAACATCCAAGAAATTTGGGACACTATGAAAAATCCAAACCTAAGAATAATAGGAATAGAAAAAGGAGAAGATTCCCAGCTCAAAGTCCCAAAAAATATCTTCAACAAGTATGTATGATTATACATACTTCCCAAACCTAAAGAAAGAGATGATTATAAATGTACCAAGAACTTGCAGAATGCCAAATAGGTTGGATCAGAAAAGAAAATAATCCTGCCACACAATAATCAAAACACTAAAAATACAGAATGCAGAAAGAATATTGAAAACTGCAAGACAAAAGAACCATATAAAAAGGCAGAGAATCACACCTAACTTCTCAACAGAGAATCTAAAAGCTAGAAGGCCTGGGAAAATGACTGGCAGACACTAAGACCAAAGATCTCATCCCAGACCTCTATACCCAGCTAAACTATCAATCACCATACATGGATAAAACAAGATATAGTATAACAAAACCATATTTAAACAATCTTTCCACTAATCTGAACCTATAGAGGACACTAGAAGGAAAACTCCAATACAAAGAGGTAACTATACCCAATAAACAACAGAAATAAATCATCACTCCAGCAAAACCAAAAAAAAAGAATCACACACACACACACACACACACACACACACACACACACACACACAAATACACAAACACACCCACAGCTACCAGCAACATTATAATGATAGGAATTAACAGTCACCAGTCATTAATGTTTCACAACATCTGTGGACTAAATTTCTCACTAAAAAGACACAGGCTACCAGAGTGGATTCCTAAACAGTATTCTGCTTTATACAAGCAACTCACCTCAGCAACAAAGATAGCCATTACCTCTGCATAAAGGGCTAGAAGAAAGTTTTCCAAGCAAACAGACCCAAGAAACAAGTAGCCATTCTTATATCTAATAAAATAGACTTTAACTAAAAGTCTGCTTTAGATGAATATTGATGCAAAAATACCCCTTCATGTTAAAAGAGTTGGAGAGATACAGAAATACAAGGGGCATACCTAGACACATAAAAAGCAATATAGAAGACGACACAGCTAACATCAAAACAAATGGGGAGAAACTTAAAGCAATTTCACTAAAATTGGGCACAAGACAAGGCTGTCCACTCTTTCAATATGTCTTCAATATAGTCCCTGAAGCCCCATCTAGAGCAATTACACAACTTAAACACATCGAGAGAATATACATTGGAAAAGAATTCAAAAATTGCTAATTGTAGATGATATGGTAGTATACATAAATGACTCCAAAAATTCTATCAGAGAACTCCTATAGCTGATAAACACCTTGAGCAAAGTGGCAGGATGCAACTAAAAAATTCAGTAGCTCTCCTTTGTACAAATAAAAGAAAACAAGAAAGAAATCAAAGAAACAATACTTCTTAATAGCCACAAATAATATAAAATATTTTGGTGTAGCTCTAACCAACCAAGTAAAAGACATTTATGACAAGAACTTCATGTCTCTGAAGAAAGAAGTTGAAGATATCAAAAGACAGAAAGATCTCCCATGCTCATGGATCAATAGGGTTAATATAGTGGAAATAGCCATCTTATCCAAAGCAATCTACAGATTCAATGCAGTTCCCATTAAAATTCCAACACAGCTTTACAGACCTTGAAAGAATAACTCTGACCTTCATATGGAGCAACAGAACTCCAGGTTAGCTAAACCAACCTGTACAATAAAAGAACTTCTGAAGGTATCACCATCCCTGTTTTCAAGCTGTACTAGACATCAGTAAAACAAACAAACAAACAAAAAAACCCAAAAACTTCATGGTATTGGTATAGAAACAGACAAATCAATTAAATGGAATGGAAGACCCTGAAATAAACCTGTAACACCTACTGACAATTTTTGACAAAGAAACCAAGACCATGCAGTGGAAAAGAGAGAACATCTTCAACTAATGGTGCTGATCTACCTGGATATCTCCATGTAGAAAATTGCAAGTAGATCCATATTTATCTCCCTGCATAAAACTCAAGTCCAAGTGGATCAAAGACCTCAACATAAAATAATATACAGTAAATCTAATAGAAGAGAAAGAGGAGAATAGTCTTGAATGCATTGGCACAGGAGAGAATTTCCTCAACAGAACACTGACAGCTCACACACTAAGATCAACAATGAATAAGCGGGACTTCATGAAACAGAAAAGCTTATGTAAAGGCAAAGGACACTGTCAGTAGGACAAAACAGCAGCACACAGAATGGGAAAAGATTTTCACTAACTCTATATCTGACAGTGGGCTAATATCCAAAATATGTAAAGAACTCAAGAAGTTATATATGAATAAACCAAATAACCCAATTAAAAATGAGGTTCAAAAGTAAACAGAGAGCACTTAACAGAGGAACCTCTAATGGCCATGAAACATTTAAAGAAATGTTCAATGTCCCTATTCATCAGGGAAACGAAAATTAAAATAGCTCTCAGATTACACCTTATACCCATCAGAAGGGTTAAGATCAAAATCTCAACTGATAGCAGATGCTGGTGGGCATGTGGAACAAGGGAAACATTCTTCCATTGCTAGTGAAAGTGCAAAGTTTTGCAACCATTCTAGAAATCAATTTGGCAGTTTCTCAGAAGACTGGGATTAGTTCTACCTCAAGACCCAGCTATACTGTCACTCCTGGACATATATTCAAAGGTGCTCCCCTATCCCACAAGGGCACTTGCTGAACTATGTTGATAGCAGCTTTATTTGAAATAACCAGTAACTGGAAACAATCTAGATGTTTCTCAACTGAAAATGGATACAGAAAATGGGGCATATCTAAACAATGGAATACTACTCAGCCATTAAAAACAAAGACATCATGAACTTCTCCCGCAAGTGGATAGAACTACTATCATGCTCTGTGAGGTAACCCAGACTCAAAAGGACATGCATGGTATGTACTCAGTTATAAGTGGATATTAGCTATAAACTACAGGATAGCCATGTACTAAACACAGACCCTAATAAGCTAAATAACAAGGAGGATATAAAGGGAGATCTTTGAATTTCATTCAGAACATAGATAAAATAGTCACTGGAGGTGGATGAAGGGAGGGAAATGTGGTAGAGGGGATAGGGAGGGGAACAAGGTGTAGGATTGGGTGTAGGCAGAGCAAAGGCTAAGAGAATGAGCAGAAATAGGTAGTGGACAGGGAGGTGGTGCATTGTAGGGGAAGGTTGCCTAATTGTTTATTGGATCAATAAAGATGGCAGAAGCTAATTGCTGGGTGAAGAAGAATAAGGCGATTTCCAAGCTGGACAAGAAGAGAAGTGGGGTGAGAGGATTGGGAGTCGCACTAGGCAGTGGGATGGATAGGAAGCTTCAGACAGTAGGTCTCTCGGGACACTGGTGTAGCCTCCACAGCCGCTGGAGGATGGGAAACGATATTCTTTGCCCAGCCTTTGAGTTATCTGGTAGGGTTTAAAATAAAAGTCTCTTGTGTTTTCCTTCCACGGGCTGGGTGAGATGGCCATTGCAGGCAACAGACATGAAACAAACAGAGACTGGAGTGGGTTGGTGAAGCTAGCTGTGGGAGCTGGGTAAACTTGCCGTTTCTGGCACCAGTCAAGGAGGAATGGGCAGCACTTTCAGCAATACAGGTGTCTGTTCTCAGAGGATAGCCGGGTTCTCTAGAAGCATTAGTTACTGTGGGAGCTGACTGGGTGCCAGGGGAGCATCTGCTAGTCCTAGAGCCTAGCTGGATAAAGCTTGCATTTTTAAAATTAGGTGCAACAGTACATCTCTAGGAGATGTCAGAGTCCTGAGAAGTGGTTTGGGGGAGGCTCCAGGAAGTCTATGAAGGTGGCCCTTGCTAAGACTCCTAGCACTGGGGCATAGGGATACTGAAGGGGTCACCTCCTTTAGCCAGGTTGGACTCCCAGTGAAGGGAAAAAGACACCAATCTATCCCCAAAATATTCAACCCAAGATTTGTCTTACGAACAAGAAATACAGGGACAAGGATGGAGCAGAGACTGAAGGAATATCCAACCAATAACTGGACCAACTTGACACTCCTCATAGGCAAACACCAATCCCTGACACTATTAATGATACTTTGAAATACTTGTAGATAATAGGACTCTAGCAAAACTGTCCTCTGAGAGGCTCTACACAGCAACTGACTGAGCAGAGACCCATTGCTAGGTATTAGATAGAGCTCAGTAAGTCTTGTGGGAACGATCTTGGAAAGTTGGGGAAAGAATTGAGAGACCCATAGGGGATGCAGACTCAACAAGTCAACCAACAGAGAAACTAACATGGAGCCTTAGGGACTCCCCAAGACTGAACCACCAAACAAAGAGCAAGCTCAAGCTGGAATTAGGACCCTGCACATATATAGCATATGTGCAACTTAGTCTTCATGTGAGTACCCAAGAATTGGATTCAGGGATGTCCCTGACTGTTGCCTGATGTGGATGCTGTTCATCTAAGTGGCCTACATTGTTTGGCCTCAGTGGGAGAGTATATGCCTGCCTAGTCCTGCAGTGACTTGATTCAGTTCCAGAGTGGGTTGGTACTGCAAGGGATGGGGGAGGCTCTCCTTTCTCAGAGTAGAAGGGGGCTTTGTAGAGTGGAGCTCAGTGTAGAAGGGAAGACTGGTAGCAGGGTTTCTGTGATGAGGATGTGAAATGAATATATAAATTAATGGGGAAAAAGTATTAATATTCAATTCTCAAAGAATTAAAAAAGTAAATTAAAACAACTCTTGCTCTTTTGCTTCTCTTGCTCTTAGCCTTCAATCAAGACTTCTTCACTGATGCTGGACCAAGGTTTGGAGGCAACTGGGCCCACATTCTCCTTTCTCTGCAACTGCCTATGCTAGGGTATGGATGCACATGGCAATTCCTGGTATTTTGAAGTGCCTAGGATTCCAAAACAAATTACTAATGTGTGTACAGCAAGTGTTTCCACATGCTGAGCCTCTGTGCACCTTGTAGCTTATTTTACACAACCATTTCAGGTGAATATTCATGTTCCTTTACATTATTGCTTAAAGTTAGAACATGACACATTTTGTAACTGTGAATAAAAAGGAATAAAATCAATTTAAATTTTTATTTATTTATTTTATTGGTTATTTTATTAATTTACCCCTACCCCAGCTTCTATAGGGGAACTCCCCTATCTATCCACACACTCCTGCCTCAGCAGCCTAGCATTCCCCTATGCTGGTGCATCAAGCCTCCATAGGACCAAGGGCCTCCTCTCACATTGATGCCAGATAAGGCAATCCTCTGCTACATGTGCAGCTGGAGACATGGGTCCCTCCATGTGTACTCTTTGGTTGGTGGTTTAGTCCCTGGGAGATTTGGGGGGTCTGGTTGGCTAATATTGTTATTCTGCCTATAGAGTTGCAAACCACTTCAGCTCCTTCAGTCTGTCCCCTAACTCCTCCACTGTGGTCTCTGTGCTCAGTCTGTTGGTTGGCTGCATGCATCAATATCTGTATTGGTCAGGCTCTGGAAGAGCCTCTCAGGAGACAGCTATATCATGCCCCAGTAAAGCACAATATTTCATCACACATTTTTATTTTATGGAAGTACATTGCAAAATGGGTGATCTATCTGTGTTCTGAGAATTTATGAAAATACAGTAATCTGATCATTATGGCATTTCTGATTTGTAAGATATATTTGAAAGCCTTTTATTTTTTTTATTTTTTATTTATTTTTTTATTTATTTTATTTTTTTTGGTTTTTTGAGACAGGGTTTCTCTGTATAGCCCTGGCTGATCCTGGAACTCACTCTGTAGACCAGGCTGGCCTCGAACTCAGAAATCCACCTGCCTCTGCCTCCCGAGTGCTGGGATTAAAGGCGTGCGCCACCACGCCCGGCCTTTTATTTTTTTTTTAATTAGGTATTTTCCTCATTTACATTTCCAATGCTATCCCAAAAGTCCTCCATACCCTCCCCCTGACTCCCCTACCCACCCATTCCCACTTTTTTGCCCTGGCCCCCTGTACTGGGGCATATAAAGTTTGCAAGTCCAATGGGCCTCTCTTTCCAGTGAAAGCCGACTAGACCATCTTTTGATACATATGCAGCTCGAGTCAAAAGCTCCGGGGTACATTATTAGTTCATAATGTTGTTCCACCTATAGGATTGCAGATCCCTTTAGCTCCTTGAGTATTTTCTCTAGTCTTCCTTTGGGGGCCCTGTGATCCATCCAATAGCTGACTGAGCATCCACTTATGTGTTTGCTAGGCCCTGGCACAGTCTCACAAGAGACAGCTATATCAGGGTCCTATCATCACAATCTTGCTAGTATATACAATGGTATCAGCATTTGGAGGCTGATTATGGGATGGATCCCTGAATATGGCAGTCTCTAGATGGCCCATCGTTTTGTCTCAGCTCCAAACTTTGTCTCTGTAACTCCTTCCATGGGTGTTTTGTTCTCAATTCTAAGAAAGGGCTTGAAAGCCTTTTATTTTATTTTATTTTTTTGTTCATGTCATTAAAATTTATTGAAGTATCTATAACATTCTGATGATAAAACAATGAATAAAGTTCAATCTCTGTCCTTGAGAAATGTTAATTTTTGGTTGGTTCTTTCAAACTCCCTGAATTCTTCCTGAACAGGGAGCCCATTCTCAGAACCCAGATTAGAACGGTATACATCAGTGAAGAGTAAAAACAGTGGGGATGTCTTCTAGCGACGGGCAGTAGCAATGAGCAATCTAGTGCCAACATGCTTGAAGAGCAGCCAAGTCAAGGTTAACTGTTCATGCCAATCATCTCTTCGTCTGAAGAGGGCGCCACACCTCCTTTAGTGCCTGTGCATAGCCAGTAATCCTCAGGAAAGCATAGTGGAGCTCTTTTCTTCATAGAGACTCAGACTCATCTATCTCCCTTAGTCCTATTACCAAGAGCTTCTAAATTTAATAACACAAACGCTCATCTACAAGTAAGAGAAATAAACACTTATCTTGCCACCGGGGGAAGCTGTACCACGTAATAGAGCTTGGAAAAAGTGGCTTTAACAGGAATGGTCACTGCCTGAGGTAGCTTGGAGAGCTCCAGGTCTTTCCTTGAATCTACTGTTGGGTGTTTAAAGGCTGGGCTGCTGATACTGCTTACAATCATCCCTTCAGCTGTGTATCTCCTAGGCTTTGAAAGAAGGGGACAAAACAAAATCGATGTTCAAATGTGAGAGGAAAAGGCTCCCTGTTAACTTCTCTTCTCCATTCACCCGTCTGAAACCAAACCTGCCCTTTACCACACACTCTGGAGGATTCAGCGGGCAGAACTCTAGTCATTTCCCAGTCCAAGTTCCTTTTATGAGAAAACGCAGGCAAATTTCTGAGTCGACTTTGTTCAGGCAGGTCTCCTTGAGGCAAGGTCATCCTAATTGTCACCCACGTTTTTCTGTCGTCTTGTCAGATGAATCCGTGAAATTCACAGATTAACTGAAGTCCCTCCCTCAGCCATTCTAAATGCCAAATGTTCAAGTATAACAAAAAATTACACATCTGGTAATTCTGCATGTTATTTATAGCCTTTCTGATAGAGGCATAATTGATTCAGAAATGTAATTTACAGCTTGGCATCTCCATTTCAAAGCCTCAATTCCATGACATCCACTGAGAGTAATCTCAACATTTGTTGGGAAGCAGAGGTAATAATTGGGAGGGAAGGTTTGCATGATAGCCTCATGCCTCTGCATAAAGTTTTCCTTGAGCCTTGTCTTTCATTTGCAGAGTGGGCCATATTCCCACCAGCCACACACTTTTAATTCCACCGGTGATTTATGGAGACATAAATGGAGTGTAAAGTTGATCAACAAACCGTAGAGTGGCGGTAGGCACCTAGGCAAGCTTCTTTTGCCCTCTACTTTTAATTGCAGTCCTCCTAAGAAAGCACTCTCTAATTTAACTAGGTAATTGTTCTGTTTCAAAGGCAATGTTTGTTATTTAATGTCAGTTTGAAAACTATTCAAGACTGTTGAAAATTTGGCTTTATCCAGGGATAGTGACAAAAGTGGGTTGTCCCCTTTTCATAATTTCATTCCTCCATTGTTTTAGACCATAAAACTTATGCCTTTTGTTATTTTTTATATATTATTTTATTACGTATTTTCCTCAATTACATTTCCAATGCTATCCAAAAAGTCCCCGATACCTTCCCCCCCACTCCCCTACCCACCCATTCCCACTTTTTGGCCCTGGCGTTCCCCTGTACTGGGGCATATAAAGTTTGCAAGTTCAATGGGCCTCTCTTTCCAGTGATGGCCTACTAGGCCATCTTTTGATACATATGCAGCTAGAGTCAAGAGCTCCTGGGTACTGGTTAGTTCATAATGTTGTTGCACCTACAGGGTTGCAGATCTCTTTAGCTCCTTGGATACTATCTCTAGCTCCTCCATTGGGGGCCCTGTGATCCATCCAATAGCTGACTATGAGCATCCACTTATGTGTTTGCTAGGACCTGGCATAGTCTCACAAGAGACAGCTATATCAGGGTCTTTTCAGCAAACGATTGCTAGTGTATGCACTGGTGTCAGCGTTTGGAGGCTGATTATGGGATGGATCCCTGGATATGGCAGTCTCTAGATGGCCCATCGTTTTGTCTCAGCTCCAAACTTTGTCTCTGTAACTCCTTCCATGGGTGATTGTTTCCAATTCTAAGAAGGGGCAAAGTGTCCACACTTTCATCTTTGTTCTTCTTCAGTTTCATGTTTTTTACAAATTGTCTCTTATATCTTGAGTATACGAAGTTTCTGGGCTAATATCCACTTATCAGTGAGTACATATCATTTGAGTTCTTTTGTGATTGTGTTACATCACTCAGGATGATGCCCCCCAGGTCCAAACATTTGCTTAGGAATTTCATAAATTCATTTTTTTTAATAGCTGAGTAGTACTCAATTGTGTAAATGTACCACAGTTCTTTATCCATTCCTCTGTCGAGGGGCATCTGGGTTCTTTCCAGCTTCTGGCTATTATAAATAAGGCTGCTATGAACATAGTAGAGCATGTGTCCTTTTTACCAGTTGGGACATCTTCTGGATATATGCCCAGGAGAGGTATTGCTGGATCCTCCAGTAGTACCATGTCCAATTTTCTGAGGAACCGCCAGACTGATTTCCAGAGTGGTTGTACAAGCTTGCAATCCCACCAACAATGGAGGAGTGTTCCTCTTTCTCCACATCCTCGCCAGCATCTGCTGTCACCTGAATTTTTGATCTTAGCCATGCTGACTGGAGTGAAGTGGAATCTCAGGTTTGTTTTGATTTGAATTTCCCTGATGATTAAGGATGCTGAACATTTTTTCAGGTGCTTCTCAGCCATTCCGTATTCCTCAGGTGAGAATTCTTTGTTTAGCTCTGAGCCCCATTTTTTAATGGGGTTATCTTTGATTTTCTGGAGTCCACCTTCTTGAGTTCTTTATATATATTGGATATTAGTCCCCTATCCAATTTGGGATAGGTAAAGATCCTTTCCGAATCTGTTGGTGGCCTTTTTGTCTTATTGACGGTGTCTTTTGCCTTGTAGAAGCTTTGCAGTTTCATGAGGTCCCATTTGTCAATTCTCGATCTTACACTACAAGCCATTGCTGTTCTATTCAGGAATTTTTCCCCTGTGCCCACATCTTCGAGGCTTTTCCCCACTTTCTCCTCTGTAAGTTTCAGTGTCTCTGGTTTTATGTGGAGCTCCTTGATCCACTTAGATTTGACCTTAGTACAAGGAGATAGGAATGGATCAATTCACATTCTTCTATATGATAACCACCAGTTGTGCCAGCACCATTTGTTGAAAATGCTGCCTTTCTTCTACTGGATGGTTTTAGCTCCCTTGTCAAAGATCAAGTGACCATAGGTGTGTGGGTTCATTTCTGGGTCTTCAATTCTATTCCATTGGTCTACTTGTCTGTCACTATACCAGTACCATGCAGTTTTTATCACAATTGCTCTGTAGTAAAGCTTTAGGTCAGGCATGGTGATTCCACCAGAGGTTCTTTTATCCTTGAGAAGAGTTTTTGCTGTCCTAGGTTTTTTTTGTTATTCCAGATGAATTTGCAGATTGCTCTTTCTAATTCGTTGAAGAATTGATTTGGAATTTTGATGGGGATTGCATTGAATCTGTAGATTGCTTTTGGCAAGATAGCCATTTTTACAATGTTGATCCTGCCAATCCATGAGCATGGGAGATCTTTCCATCTTCTGTGATCTTCTTTAATTTCTTTCTTCAGAGACTTGAAGTTCTTATCATACAGATCTTTCACTCCTTAGTTAGAGTCACGTGAAGGTATTTTATATTACTTTTGACTATTGAGAAGGGTGTTGTTTCCTAATTTCTTTAGGAATTTCCCTAATTTCTTTCTCAGCCTGTTTGACATGACATTGCAGATATAGTACTTCTGTCAGAGTAAAGAGCCATTTTGTCAATCTAACAACTCTACTATGTTGGTACCACATGAAGCAAGAGTTAACATTGAACAGAAGATCATATGTGGGCTTTTATAAGTCCTGAAGGATGACAGGAAGGGGCTCTGTTCCTCCAGTATCACTGGGTCTACACTGCTAGATTATTACCTACAGGATTCTGTGAGTACAGGAAAAAGCATTGTCCCTCATCAGACAGACTGCCTCTATCCATGTTATATACAAACAGAAGACAATATTTCACAGACATTTTTGTGGTTAATCTCAGCTGTCAAATAGATGATATTCAGATACTGGACATGAAAGTATTAGATTATAGCATTTAGTTTAGCTGAGGTGGGATGCAAAATAAACTGTGTGACATTATTACTTAGGAAAGGATCAAGACTATATAAAAAAAGAAAGTAAGATGAAAACAGGCATTCATTCTTCTGGTTTTTTGTTTGTTTGTTTTGGATTGGGTTGTAGTGTGACTCTGTCACAAATATCTTTCTCTGCGTATAGCTTTACCCTGTTTATGGTCTATAAGCTTAAATTTCATTGAAAAACAAAGCCATTCCTTCTTTAAGATGCTTTATTTACAATATTTTGCCACAACTGGAAAAATAGGTGAGGTAGACATTAAAGCGTAGCTACTGCAAGCAAAAGCTTGTATATGAATATATATAAAATATTAAGTGTAAATACAACCCCAGAATTTTAAATGCATTTAACGTCACCTTGCACTCTAATTCAATGGCATGAACCAGTCTGAAGCTGAGGCTTACCTTAGGCAGTGGCACTGGCTGAAAAGATCAAGTGTCTTGGGAAAGACCATATTCAAATGACAAAGTGCACTTCATGACTTTCAAAGCTACCAATTCCCTTAACTTTACTGATATCTTACCCACGTTCTTATTCTGTTCAAGTTCAATGTGTAACATGACCATTCCTAGGATGCTAGCCACTCAGATCAGACCAGAAATTCTGGTACTTCACTTGAATTCTACCTTCAATCATGAGATATTCAAGAATTATTTCATCAAGGAATTGAGAGAGAAAGTATGAGAGAGTGGTTTACACATACCTGTCTGTACCGTGGGAAGCCTCAATGACTCACATAAGGTAAGCCTCAGCTTCAGACTGGTTCATGCCATTGAATTAGAGTGCAAGGTGATATTAAATGCATTTAAAATTCTGGGGTTGTATTTACACTTAATATTTTATATATATTCATATACATACAAATATATATGTTACATATATAAATGAACATTATTCATTTGTGTATATATTTATGTATAAATATAGTATTAACTTATCTATAGATTTACATGTTAAACAAAATAATTTTTAGCTACTATGCATATTTGGACAAAATTATAAAATTCCTACAGGATGTTTTGTTTTTATTTCAGTTGTTTTTGTAGATGTGGCCTTGGAGACTGAGGGTCTCTGCGTGACCTGAGGGACTACAGTCGCCTTATGACAAATTCCCTTTGAGAAAGATAAAACTGAGAATGCAGTTTTAATAGGGAATCCAGTCAGCTTCAAGGAGAAAACTCAAACAAACTAACAACAACTGAGTATTTGTGCCTTTGATCTGACTGCTTGTTCCAGGTGCAGTCATCAGAGTGAGACTGGTGCTTTAGGAGGACCACTGCATGTCATGTACAAGGAGTTAGGCATTGAATGGACATCACAGGAATCCCAGATAAAGCCTAAATATAGATGGGTATGAAAACACAGAAGGAAGAGCCACACGACTGAGCATGCTGTGTGAGTGTGCTGTTCAATGGGCATCACTCTAACCCTTCTTAGAGCCACAAGCACAAAGCCACACCAATGCAATGCCTTCAGCCACCAACTCTTCACTACAACACAAAGACTTCCTTCTTAGTTGGTTGAGAAGGAATTCCCATGAGACTCACTAGGCTAGGACAGATCAATCTCTTTATAGTGTAGGAAAAGCACAGGCATTGCTGGAGTGCCGTGTGATGTCTGTGACAGGCCAGAAGACCTCAGCTGCATAGGAGTAACTGTACCTGGAGTCAGGAATGCATTTATTCCAGATCATTGTAGAACACTTGTTTACTCTTCATTCTTATCGACTACATCTCATGGGCAATGTATGGTATTGCCTTAGTGGGATGGAGAGAGATAAGATGCTGTGAGACCCTCTGACTTTTCACCCAAGCTTACAATGATAGCTGCATTCATGTATCAGTGGCCATCTTCCCTGACAGATACAACTGAAGGTACACATAGTCTACCTTTCAACCCAAAAGAAGTTGTGGGATTCCTGGATCAGTAAAGAGGGCCTTCCTCCACCATCCTAACATTGTCACCAGTAAGCAAGTCTTGACCACACAGTGAGTTTCCACCCAGCCTGGGATACAAAGCTAACTGTGCCACAAATTAAAAAAGATAACATAATTCTTTGCCTGGATGGAGTCTGGGATGCAAATATTATACTCCTTTTCATTCCCTATATTCCAAACAAAAAGGAGAAAGACTACAAACACTTATTTATTTTTGTTGTTTTGAGACAGGATCATATGTAGCCCAGACCAGCCTAGAACTCACCAAGTAGCAAGAAATGACCTTCGACGTTTGAATCTTCTGTCTCTACCTCCTAGTTCTGGGATTACAGCCATGTCCCATTGTGCTGGATTCAGGCAGTGATAGACACTAGGACCTTGTGCATGGTAAGCAAGTACTCTCCCAACTGAGCTTTATCCCCAGACTGTTCTTGCACATTCTCTGCATCACCACCCTGATATTTTTTAGGTTTATCTAGCAAAAAAAAATTGCTCTGCATCTTGTAAGCTCCCAGATTAAAAGGTCCCCAAATATCTATACTGTAATGGGACTAATACAGAAACAGTGAATCAGATGCAGCTCCTTGAAAGTCAGAGGACTCTGGAAATCTCTGAAGATCTTGAAATTAATAGTTGTGGAATCATCAGCAAAACAGGGGAATCATCACCAGTCAGGGGAATTTCCCATGTGAATAATTGACCAAGAAAGTGTCTGCCTGCTGTGCTCAGGGTCAGCTGTGGCACACATGATGTCATGTCATGTCATGTTTCTCATTCTCCCGTTTCCTCCTCTCCTAACCTTACATTCTCATGTATTTCCCACAGTCTCGGGTATTTAGACTTTTCTTGTTCCCCTTCCAGGAATATTCATATTCTTATAGCCAATAGGTAAAGTGGTAACCTCTAACATGATCTATTAACAGGACAGCTAATCATTGGGCAGTTAACGGGCTAACTTGGTAAATATGTTCAAATTCTAAGGTAAAGGAAAAGAAAAAGCTAAATGAAGATAAAAATAGTTGAAATATATAACTATATGTACATAGGTAGAAAGATACATACATGATAGATAATAAAAAGAACTGCAAGCCAGGAAAAAATGATTTATCAGGAAACAGTTTATTCATTCAAATGTAAGAAAAAAGTAATCAGGCCTTAATAGTTGAAAGAGAATTTCACTGAAGCTTAAATCATTAAGTATATGGGGAAACATTTTAAATTAAAAGCAAATAAGGAATTTTGTATTTCAATACATTGAGGTAAAATTTTTTTCAAATAGGTTCTTCTGAAACTATTTTCCTTAGCAATGCTATTATATAAAAATACATATACAAATAAGGATTTATTGTTACAATAGTAATATAGTAATAAGCAAGAAATGCCCAGGTCTGATTATTGATTGGAATAGTGATAATTTGTTAAGTTGGGCTCCTCTGGTTTTGAGAAAACATAAAGCATAAGATAATACACCAAGCTTCTGTGGTTTAACTCCCTTCCAAAGCTCATGTTGAGTCTTAATTGCTAGTTTGATAATATTGAGTTGGAATCTTTAAGAGATTCTTTGGTCGTGGGAGTACCTCCTCCATAGCCAAATCAAGTCTATTAACTGAAGAATGATTTTGTTAGGAAAGGTGTGGTCAGCCCTGTATCTTTCCTCCCCCATCCCTTCCTTTTCTTCCTACCTCATTTCCTGGGTACTTCTCCCATATTTCAGCAAGAAGGCTCTTAACAGATGCAGCCCGTCAATGCTGGTGCTCTTGGATTCCAGCACTCTCAGACTCCCTAAATGATTTCTTCTCTTTTTTTTTTTTTTTTAATAATTTACTGTGTGAGATATTATAGCCTTACAAAGTAGACTGGCACATAGTACACCAATAATCAAAAAAATTTAAAACCTCTGGATTTTTTGAAAGATATAAGCAGATATACAATCACTTCTCTAGAGATAATTCATTCTAGAGCTGTTTTTGGTGATCTGGGGCTAGAGTTCAATGGTGGAGCATGTGCTTAGCAGCCACAGGTCCTGACTACGGATACCGTTAGAAATACCTTTACTGAGATGGATGGTTAATCAGTCATCTGTACACCTCTGTATATTCACTCTGCCCATTCACTTTGTCACTAACTAACAACACTATTATTTAAAGCAAGAAGAAAGAAAATGGGAGGGGAGGGAGGGAAGGAAAAGGGAATAGGACCTCTTAGCTCAACTCTTACAACTCTTAGTATTCTGCTTACTTGCAAGGGACCAATTTGCTGTCTCCTACTTCTAAAAGGGATGTCTGTTTGTACCTAGGGTAGTTTTAAAAATTATATTTAAACTTCTTGGGACTTCCCATGTGGTCCCCATACTTACACAATTCTATTGATACAGACACAAACTACTTTGATGAGAAAGTACTCTAGTTCTTTTAGTACAGGTATTATTGTCTTCTTTTTATTGAGTTTATACTATATTATTACATCATGCTATATTATGTTATACACATTACATAGGAAGTCTTAATCTTGGAGTACTTCCCAGATAATTTTCCTTAGGATATGCCTCTAATAAGTAGGAAAATTCAGAGTTCAAGTCTCAGATTTTTTTCTTTTTTTTTTTTTTTAGAATTAATTTTTTTATTAGGTATTTTCCTCATTTACATTTCCAATGCTACCCAAAAAGTCCCCAATACACTCCCCCCCCGACTCCCCTAACCACCCACTCCCACTTTTTGGCACTGGCGTTCACCTGTACTGGGGCATATAAAGTTTGCAAGTCCAATGGGCCTCTCTTCCAGGGATGGCTGACTAGGCCATCTTTTGATACATATGCAGCTAGAGTCAAGAGCTCTGGGATATTGGTTAGTTCATAATGTTGTTCCACCTATAGGGTTGTAGATCTCTTTAGCTCCTTGGATACTTTCTCTAGCTCCTCCATTTGGGGCCCTGTGATCCATCCAATAGCTGACTGTGAGCATCCACTTCTATGTTTGCTAGGCCCCGGCATTGTCTCACAAGAGACAGCTATATATGGGTCCTTTCAGCAAAATCTTGCTAGTGTATGCAATGGTGTCAGCGTTTGGAAGCTGATTATGGGATGGATCCCTGGATATGGCAGTCTTTAGATGGTCCATCCTTTCGTCACAGCTCCAAACTTTATTTCTGTAACTCCTTCCATGGGTGTTTTGTTCCCAATTCTAAGAAGGGGCACAGTGTCCACACTTTGGTCTTCGTTCTTCTTCAGTTTCATGCGTTTAACAAATTGTATCTTATATCTTGGGTGTACTAAGTTTTTGGGCTACTATCCACTTATCAGTGAGTACATATTGTGTGAGTTTCTTTTGTGATTGTGTTACCTCACTCAGGATGATGCCCTCCAGGTCCATCCATTTACCTAGGAATTTCATAAATTCATTCCTTTTAATAGCTGAGTAGTACTCCATTGTGTAAATGTACCACATTTTCTGTATCCATTCCTCTGTTGAGGGACATCTGGGTTCTTTTCAGCTTCTGGCTATTATAAATAAGGCTGCTATGAACATAGTGGAGCATGTGTCCTTCTTACCGGTTGGCACATCTTCTGGATATATGCCCAAGAGAGGTATTGCTGGATCCTCTGGTAGTATTATGTCCAATTTTCTGAGGAACCGCCAAACTGATTTCCAGAGTGGTTGTACAAGCTTGCAATCCCACCAACAATGAAGGAGTGTTCCTCTTTCTCCACATCCTCACCAGCATCTGCTGTCACCTGAATTTTTGATCTTAGCCATTCTGACTGGTGTGCAGATTCAATGTAATCCCCATCAAAATTCCAACTCAATTCTTCAAGGAATTAGAAAGGGCAATCTGCAAATTCATCTGGAACAACAAAAAACCTAGGATAGCAAAAACTCTTCTCAAGGATAAAAAAACTTCTGGTGGAATCACCATGCCTGAACTAAAGCTGTACTACAGAGCAATTGTGATAAAAACGGCATGGTAGTGGTATAATGACAGACAAGTAGACCAATGGAACAGAATTGAAGATCCTGAGATGAACCCACACACCTATGATCACTTGATCTTTGACAAGGGAGCAAAAACCATCCAGTGGAAAAAAAGACAGCATTTTCAACAAATGGTGCTGGCACAACTGGCGGTTATCATGTAGAAGAATGCTAATTGATCCATTCCTATCTCCTTGTACTAAGGTCAAATCTAAGTGGATTAAGGAACTCCACATAAAACCAGAGACACTGAAACTTATAGAGGAGAAAGTAGGGAAAAGCCTCGAAGATATGGGTACAGGGGAAAAATTCCTGAATAGAACAGCAATGGCTTGTGCTGTAAGATCGAGAATCGATAAATGGGACCTCATAAAGTTGCAAAGCTTCTGCAAGGCAAAAGACACCGTCAATATGACAAAAAGACCACCAACAGATTGGGAAAGGATCTTTAGCTATCCTAAATCCGATAGGGGACTAATATCAATATATATATATATTATATATAATATATATATATATAAAGAACTCAAGAAGGTGGACTCCAGAAAATCAAATAACCCCATTAAAAAATGGGGCTCAGAACTGAACAAAGAATTCTCACCTGAGGAATGCCGAATGGCAGAGAAGCACCTGAAAAAATGTTCAACATCCTTAATCATCAGGGAAATGCAAGTCTCAGATTTCTGTGTCAGTTCCTGAGAGCAATAGCTATGTGTCAGGTACTTTCTGTACAATGGGGCCTATGCTGAGCAGGAAGGATACAGTGTTGTGTATAAAAATATAGCCCCTCACCTCTCTGGAGCTAATGACCAAGAACTCTTCTTTATTCCATAAAAGACATAGAAAAAGTGTTTCATTGAAGAGTATGGAAGTAGGAAAGTCACTTGAATCAAACTAAATCATGGTTTTCAAAGGCTGAGAACCTGAGTTTCATCTTAGATGCATTCTTGGTTTTTGTGATAGGTCTTACCCACACTTGGTCTTGAAATTGTGCTGTGCTCAAGCAATGTTCCTCTAGTTTTTCCCTTTGAGTAGCTGAGACTACAGATACCCAGCTACTAAAATGTATCCCAGTAGCTTTAGGAACTCTCTTTTCCTCTCAAATGCTGACGATAGGGGGAAAAATCATATTAATCTTCTACCAGACATTATGATTTCAACCATACACTTCAAACTGGTAGAGGAGACTGGAGAAAATAATAGTAAATGTAGAAGATTAAGAAAAACAGATGACAGGTTGAAACTAAGAGGACTATATAAGACAAGGAAAGAAAGGAGGAAGGAGGAGAGGGAAGAAAGAGAAGGACTGGAAAAATGAAGAGAGGGATGGAAGGAGTGACATTATCCATCCCATTACAGATAATAATCTCATGTTTTTTCCCTTAGTGCAGCTGAGGTCTATGCTGACTAATTCCTAACTCAAGTGCACCACACAAGTTTTGGAGTCTAAATGTACTTACATTTGCTAAGTGGGAGTTAGGCAGCATTAGTATTAGTGTTAGTATTAATGTTAGCATTTATTAGTAATAACAATAGTATTAAAGTTGTACTGAGTGCTCATTTGTAGGAATTGCTCTGGATCCTTTGTGTGTGAGTAACATATGTGATCCTTGTGCCAACCCTAGTAGATAGGCTTCAGTATGGCCTATTTTTACCGAGGAGGAAACAAAGTATAGAGAAGTTACCAAAGTTGTTTCATTCACAGGGATGAAAGCACTGAACCCTGAAATGAAGCCAGCACTGTTTTAATTGGAGTTAGTGCTCTTCATATCTGTGCTGTGCTCCTGTACCACATCTGGCTCTGAAATTCTCATAGTGTTTCCTTGCATGGTTCCAGTGTAATGCAACCATAGGTTTTATGTTTTTTAATTTTTTTTATCAGTTTGGTAGTTTCCCTTTTAGAAAAGGAAAAAGTAAAAAATGTAAAATATCCATTTCCCCTTCCTACTGGACCCCCTGACCATTGACATAGACATGGGGCTGTATGTTTTCTACAAAATGAGCCATTCCAACTAAACTAAATCATCAGAGCAGATTTGCCAGTGGCACTGTATAAAAAGAAAAGGTACCATTTTGCCATGCCTGTGTCTAGGGGCTCACTAGATAGCACTGTTTGCCATTAGCAGAATAAGTGATTTCTTTTAGCTGGAATACAGTATTGAGATTGCTTTAAAATGATCTCAAACACCTCTTGTATTATGTTGACAACATAATCTCCCAGCTGTAACAGGAAAGATCTGAGAACCTGCATAGGAGCTATGTACAAGGTGTGTGTGTGTGTGTGTGTGTGTGTGTGTGTGAGAGAGAGGGGGGGGGGTTTCATACCTCTAGTAATGTAGAGTTTCCCATACACACACACACACACACACACACACACACACACACACACACACACATATATATATATATATTAATATCTCTGTGACTCCCATATAATGAATGCATTTCTAGAGATTCTAAGAGACCATTCCAAACCATTCATTGATTGGAATTTTACGAATTCACACAATACCTTAGTAAGGAGTGAGATTTTTCAGTAACAGATACTCTGTCTTGCACATGCTGTGCTAGACAATGGGAAGGAACATAGTGTAAACCTATAGAGTTTGTGAGGCTCTTTGCTCTAGGCTCATTTGTGGCTGCTGGGCTAGAAGACACTTGCCTTCACTTAAGGTGTACACAGAGCAGCAGAGATTTTTCTGACATGTTTTAGCTAAACCCAAATCAGGCCAAGTTAGAAAGAAGAGTAGTTGAAAAGGAGGACTGACTTAGGGTAAGACAGCACTAAGCAAGCAGACTTCTAACAAAACAGAAATGGAACAGCCAGTGTTCAATAAAGTCGATTGCACCAAATCTTTAAATACTTGTAATTAATGAAAACATAAACAATTTTTAGAACATAAGGAACAAACTAAAAATAATCTGCCACATATAAGAATTCTCAGAGTTCTTATAAGTTAATAAATCCATTGAAAACTGGGCAAAACAGGCAATTCTAAGAATTAGTCTGTAAACATGAAAATATGCTCAACATGAAGAGAAGCTGTACTAGTAACCAAGGGGAAAAGAATTAACACAAAATAACTAGGTGTGTGTATTTAGTGTAATAAAGTGGATAAAGTTAATAGATTACTAGGACCTCATACTAGAGTACTTGGACCAAGGGAATACTGGATTCTCTCAACATGCTTCTGGCAGGTTTATAACTTGGTAGAACCACTATGGAAGGGAAACCTCCAGTAATTTCAAAGTGGATATACACCATGAGCAAGTAACTCTACAAGCAAATATCCACCCTAGAAATCACACCTACATGCAGGAAAAGGTCTGGAAATAACTCAAAGAAATATACGCCAGCTGGAAGAAACCAGCTCTTCAACAACATGTACATACAGCAAAACATTCTAGGAACTATTTTAATTTTTATTTATGGTGCTAGGTGTGGGATTAGAGATCTTGTTCACCCAATACAGGGTCGCCACGATTGATGGACTACCTCAGACCATAAAATATTCTTTACAATGTTATTTTAAGTGTACCGGGTTGACAAAAGCAGTTACAGAATAAATCTATGTACTATTTGGGTGGGGGAGATGAAGGAGTCCTTCCTGTGACCAGAGTTGGCCTTCTACTGATTTACTATGTAGTTGCAGATGACCTTGAAGTTTTGGTCTTCTTATCTTTCTTTCCATAGTTCTAGAATGGGCACTTCCATGTATAGTCAAGATACCAATTTTAAAATATTTCCCAGAAAGACTAACCATGAGGCTAAGGATACAGTACACTGATAAAACATATGCTCAGACCATATTAGGCACTAGATTTGATCCCTAGTGACTTTGGGGGGCGGGGGGAGTCTGGTTAGCTACACATGATAGTGTGCACAAGAAAATGGAAAAAAGTGTGTAAGTAATGAATGTACAAAAGCATACACATAGCTGACTAGTACTATACAATGAAGTACATATGAAAGTATTTAATACCAGCTCTTTCTGTACTAGTTCTCGATTGTCATGAGAAACCCTAGCAAAAGGCAGGCGCTTATCTGCACTGCTGACATTGAAGATATGTTTTTTAAAAATATGGTGCTGTTCTCAAGCCCAGACCTCACAGATAGAATTAAACCTGGAAACACAAATGTTCTCCAACTATAAAAAGAATGGGGGGTGGGGAGTGGCTGGAGAGATGGCTCAGCAGTTTAGAGCACTGACTGCTCTTTCAGAGGTCCTGAGTTCAATTCCCAGCTACCACATGGTTGGTTCAAAGTCATCTGTAATGGGATCTCATAGTCTCTTCAGATGTGTCTGAAGACAGTGACAGTGTACTCACATACATAAAATAAATGTATAAATCTTATTTTAAAAAGCCTTAAAAAAACATTTCTAGTAGAGGCCATTGGAAATGACCAGGGGATTTTTGTTTTAATTTTAACTGAGAGTATCTAAAAATAAGGCATACAAACAGACTGAAGTCTTTGATTGTTACTGTCTTGTTTGTTTTAATTAGTAAGAAAACTCTTCATTCTTATTCTTCAGTAGAATATATATATATATATATATATATATATATATATATATCACACATACCCAGTCTCCATTTATTCTGCCATATCCATTTTCCTGTGTTATTCATTATGAATTCTGCCACAAAACTGGAAACTTGTTTGTAAGCACCTACATCATGGGCAATCTGCTCTTGTGGAAGTTTTTTGAGTAGAACACCCCCAAAGGCAAATATAGTCACAATCCTTCCCCAATTAATGATGCCATCTTCAAACTCTTTTTCCATCACTTGGTTGAATATTATTCTGGCAGTATCTATGGATTCCACGTGAAAGTCATCCAAGTATGACTTCAGATTCTTTTCAACTTCCTTCTGAACGGAGAAAGCAACTCTTTGTAGCACTCTGGATGTTTCGCTTGGAGCCGACTCAGAGGCAGGTACCTGTCGGACATACTGAAGATAGTGCTCAGCCAGGGAGTGGATATCCATGAACTCATACTCAGTCATCTTCCCTGGCAGAGCTGACTGGAGCTGTCCACCTAGAGGCCAAGGAGGCAAAGACTACAAAGATAGGTCTTGTCAGGGGAGGAACCCTAATCATATCTGGAGGCTGCTGGAATTTGTTTGCATCATGCCACAGCGTCCTTCCTTCTCGTCACTTATGTGCGTGGGCTGTCTGTGAAAACCAAAGTTCGGACCCTGAAGGAGGAAAATGTTTCAGAGCAATACACCACTTCCTCTTCCTCTTCCTCTTCTGATTCAGTTTAAAAGTCAAAAATGAGAGGATGTGGAGAAACAAGATCCCTGGAAGTAGCTGGGAACTAGAGGCCCTTCAAAGTCACTCTGGCAGCAGTACACTTGAGAAGTAGATAGACCAGGTTGAGAGGAGAAAAAGTTAGCTCTTTTTCATAAATTTATAATTTCTGATAGAAAACAATCCGGCTTTAAATCCAACTCAGTACATAGTTCATTTTAAGTATTCGTTTATTTTTTTCTTTGTATTTGCCTGAGAGTATGTATATGTATCACGTGCCTGAATACCCACAGAACCTAGGAGAGGGTGTCAGATCCCTTAGAACATGAGTAACAGGCAGCCTGGTGCAGGTGCTGGGACGAAACCTGGGATCCCCTGAAACAGCAGCAAGTGTTCTTAATTCCTGAGTCACTCACCTCTCTAGTCCTTAAAACATTTTTTTATATCACATACATTATCCATTATCTGGGTTAGAAATCAGGAGAGAAATTAGGAGTACTGACATAAGAGTCATAGTGCCTTGTCTCCGTTGTAGACAAATCCTTCTTCCTGGTTATTGTGGCTTTGCTTGAACTTAAAAAAGGAAGCCATCTAGACTGACTGTAGAGGCTTGGGGTGAAACTAAAGGAGATGACCTAAATACTGCTCCTGTTACTGTGTCTGGTGAGATGTAGGTGCTTCATGATGCTCCTCTTCATTCTGTCATGAATGAATGAGGATTTGGATTCTCAGTTACCCCCTGACCCAGTGAGTACAGAACTTCCAGAGTCCACAATTTTTCTTTTTTTTTTTTTTTGGTTTTTGAGACAGGGTTTCTCTGTGTAGCCCTGGCTGTCCTGGAACTCACTTTGTAGACCAGGCTGGCCTCGAACTCAGAAATCCACCTGCCTCTGCCTCCCGAGTGCTGGGACTAAAGGCATGCGCCACCACGACCGGCCAGAGTCCACAATTTGAAGTTAAGAGAAAATATATCATTTTGTTGAGCTTTGATAAGCAACTCTGAGAGCTTAGTGGAGATTGTGAATTCAGTGGTTAAGGAAACACTGAAACTTTGAATTGGATCTCAACTCCCCTGACCTAAGTATGTAGCAGTGAAGGCAGCTGCTGAGTGCATGGAGATGAGGAGCTATGTTTGCCTGAAGACTCAGTGGTGGAGAAATAGAAACAATTCACAACCTTAGAAATATCAACGGTTTCCTCCTTCTGTTTCTCTCCTTCATACATGCAATGACTTCGATTCTTTGCATCAGCATCTTATGAGCAACGGCAAATACAGAAGAGAAATTCATTTACAACTTGTATTTATGAACCATTACTATAAAGTAGAGAAGGGAGGGAGAGAGGCTGCTCAGAGTGCTAGGAAATAGAGACTTGTGGTAGATGTGGAAACACACAACAGTTATTGATTCAAAGCTAGCTGACCTGTCTTAAACCTACCACCAACTGCATTAGAGGCCACAGGCCCCACAGCCTGTTTCCATTCAGTGATAGGAAGGCAAGAATCTGAAGCCACACTCCCATACAAGCCAATATCCTCAGAAGGAAACCGGTTATACAACTTTATGCAACATGTAGATTATATTAACCTGCTTTCTGAGTGCTCTCCAACCCCACTTCCCCCCACTTCTCTTCCTCACAAGGGTCTGTCCTGTGTCCTCTTGCAGCTTGCCAGTTTCTTCTGGCTCCCTCCCTCCTGCCCTCCCCTCCACTCCTCTTCTAATATCTACTTAACCCAGAATTTTCTTTTTGGAGTTTCCATACAGAACAGACAGCTCATGGTTCTAGAGCCACCGCAGTTCTCTAATATTTTACCATGCAAAAGTCCTCTATGACTATTTCTGTTAGCTCACAGATCACAAGGCCAGAACTCCTTTCTGGCCTCTAATGGTATTTGAACATCCTAGGAACCACCACAACGATAGGATGATGGTTTTCTCCATCTCACAGTCCTGTGATGCTCAGAATTACTAACAAAATAATCAAAGGATGTGGCTTAAGAATTTCAACAGTCTTCTGTGGTCGGGGTACCTTTTCCATATCTTCTTCTCACTCCACCTATTGCCTTAAGTCTGGACCCAGGAAAGGCAAATAGCTGGTCTGTTTTGAATAGTTGAAATACACTAAAGTCAAAACTAGGTCCAACTATATTTTGATTTTATATTTCTGAAATATTTGTCCAAAAAGCAGCTACCTCTAAACTAAATATTAAATAAATATCTTGGTCCTACTTAATTTATTTTGGAGAGTTTACAAATAATTATATTTTAAAGATAGATGAAAGAGAAAAAGAAAAATACCATATACATAGTACCATTTAAAAATTATATATCAATAAAGGTCAAAAGATCTGGGGCAGAATAGTATCCAGAGGGCAATGTGGATAAGAAGCAAGAAGCTACCAGAAAGCGTGTCTGAAGACATGGAAAATATCCCCCACTATGACTGCAGGTAGTGGCCATGAATCTTCATTTCTGGATGAGTTGATATGTAGAATTTTGTATAAAATAGAACCTGTATCAATACACTCTGAGCAGGTCCACCATAATATGTGGAAACTGAAAATCATATGTTTATTATATCACTTTATAATTGCACACTAAAGAACAAAGTACCAGAACTATGTTGTATACTAGATAGATAGATAGACCACCAATACCAATACCAACAAAAAAATCTTACAAATTTTTTTCAGTCTAGAAAAAACTATAGTTATTATACCTACTATTCTATAGTCCAAGGATTTGCTGAATGAAATAATTAGAAGAGGTCCCTCTAGAAGGTTCAAATATAGAGATACTTCCTGAAAGACAAACTATGATGGTCCTAGACTGAGGCCATGTAACTGTTCTGAAGCTCTGAGTTGTGTCCATTGTAAATTAAGTGGGGCAGGCTGATTGGAGAGAGAAATGATGGGAGAAGAATTGCCAATGTTTCCATATTTTAAAAGTCCTTTGGCCTAGGGTCTGGGATTTATCATAGCATGCTTGCCTGGGGTAATCTCAGCAGCACAAGTACAGAATGAAAATGACTATGGCCTGTCCAAGCCTTTCTTTGTGGTTATTTTAACCAGAGGTTTCTAGTGAAGAAGCATGACAGCCTAGCCAAGACTGAAGGAGCTGCTTTTGACTGCCATGAGAACAAGAATAATTTGTGTTGTGTGATAATGAATTAATTTTTTTGCTGTCAACGTTCTTATTAGTGTGTAAAGTCTTGTGTATTTTTTTTTAAAGATTTATTTATTTATTATATGTAAGTACACTGTAGCTGTCTTCAGACACTCCAGAAGAGGGCACCGGATCTTGTTACGGATGGTTGTGAGCCACCATGTGGTTGCTGGGATTTGAACTCTGGACCTTCGGAAGAGCAGTCGGGTGCTCTTACCCACTGAGCCATCTCATCAGCCCCATCTTGTGTATTTTCATTGCAGTTGCAAAAGTACTCCTATGTTCAGTTATCTATCCTTATAATAAGCCACCCTCTCAATACTCAAGGTTTAAAATAGTAATTGTGTGTGTGTGTGTCCCTGACATTTGATAGGATTCAATAATGCTAACTGCTGTTTGTTCCTTAATGTCTAGGATTTGACTGAAATGACTCAAACAGTTTGAGCTCTTTTGTAGTCTGAACAAAAAGAAGCAATAGATGTAGAAAACAAGAGAAGAGAAAGAACTCCAGGACTGAAAGAACTCCATCCGGTATGCAGAGTGATGCAAGCTGCAGCACAACATAAGTAACTTTCAAGAGAAACTACTGAGGTCAACTTCTCTTTTCCCCAAAGGACGAGCCTGAAATTTTTCTGGGCTTTCTGTTGCTTCCTCCGAGGTGGCATAGCATTGGGTGTGTGTGTGAGGGGGCTCTAACCCTGATTGGCTCTTTCACTCTCCTGATTTTAGCATAACTGCTTCCCTATTCTGAAGCCCTAGACAATGGAAATTGTCTGTTGAGAAGACTAATCTTTACTTATATAAAATGAGGGCATGACCACTCCAAAATGTAGTTGAGACGTTTTCAACTGTAGATTCAAGGGAAGAGTACAACCAGAGGTATCTGGAGGAGTCCAAAGCAGGAAGAAAAAAGTAATAGACTAAACAGTATCAGTAGACAGAACTGGACCATAGGGGGAGGGGAATCGGAAAAAAAAAAAGAGCAAAGACAAAAGAGGAGCAAGGAAGGGGACCAAGAACCAAGAGAGCAAAAAGAGTGTGTGTGGATGAAATGCCAGGACTACATAGCAGTGAGAAGCTGGGGAGAGAGAAGCCCATGAGCAGGAGAACTTTAGGGTAAGGGGTGGAAAGTTTAGGGTAATGGGCTGAGAATCATGGGGTGAGTCATGAACTCTGTAACAAATACTTGCAATGCTGAGAGAGGCTGGAGGCCAGAATGGTCTTTGGTATGCTAATGGATATCCATTTGTCTTCAGTTTCTTTTGGATCTGACATATTAACATAGATGGAGCACAAAAGAGTGAAAGGAATAAACAATAAGGGCATCTATGTGTCCTCTGTGACCTCTTTCAGTCTTGTGGGGTCAGGCCTTCATGGTCAGAAAAAATCCACTGGAGACAAACCAATGCTCCCTGTATCCTGTTTGTTTGTTTGTTTGTTTGTTTGTTTTCTTTTAGCTTAAAAACAAACAAAATGTAGAGTCTCACTGTGATAAGGTTCCTAGTAGGAGCTACATTTCTCATGAAGGAGACTAAGCTCCAAGTTATCCTATGACCCAAATAGAAGCAGTTCCCCTAATTCCCTTCCTATATTCAGGATAAGGCTCCAGAGGATTCCAGAGAGACCCAACTAGCTGTGAACTCAGTGGATGGATGGATGGATGGATGGATGGATGAATAGATGGATGGATGGATGGGTGGATAGATGGATGGATGGATGGATGGATGGATGGATGGATGAATAGATGGATGGATGGATGGATGGATGGATAGATGGATGGATGGATGAATGGATGGAAGGATGGATAGATGGATGGATGGATAGATGGATGGATGGATGGATGGATGGATAGATGGATAGATGGATGGATGGATGGATGGATGGATGGATGAATAGATGTCCAACAAAGCAGAGAAGTGCCAAGTAACCTGATTAGTGGGTAGTCTAAGGATAGAGAGGCACTAGGAGACTAAAGGAGAAAGGATGGGGGAAGTGAACCAAGGAATATTAAGCCAGGGGAGAGATTATCATTAAGGATAGTCTATTAATGCTAGTGTCAGGACTCATTCAGGAAGAAGTTAAAAATCAGCAGGTGATCTTCCTGAGATGGGTCCACCTTGGATTATAATTCAGGATAGAGTTTCTCTGGTAGGCAAAGCCCAGGAGAAATCCATTTTAGGAAAGATTCTTGCTATTGATATGGTTTCCTGTTATTATTAAATGTATATAACAATCACTAGGTATTATCCCACCCTTTTGAGCAGATCTCCGCAGAAAAACAAAAATGTACTGTCTTATAGTGATGCTATATAGACATATAGATGATTTCATAATCCTTAGTGATGATCTTATAAGAATTCCTAAAATTATATTAGTAATTGTTAAGCTCTTTTATAGTGGGACTACTATTAGGTTCTCTCTGATAATCAAACTGCACTGAGAACTCTGCCAGTCTTTAGTGTCACTAATTGCTTCTGAGATAGCAAGCAGGCATCTACTACTCAGAGCATGTTCCAAAAGGTTGTAAAACCATTAACCAGAAGTCATAAAAAGTGAACCTAATGATTTACTATAGATGCTAGGGCAGAAGATAAAGTATTGACTGACTTTATCTATACAAAAATTAATAACACCTTGGTCACAAAAGTTGCGGTTTTGAGTTCTCCATGAACCTGCAAAGCTGGTGACAAGTGATGTATGATGTAGCCAGATAATATTTCCTAATGGATATGCATGTAAACATTCTGTGTTGTGAACTTCCTGCCCAATTTATGATTTGAATTTATGTGTAAAATTGTTATGAAACTTTTATCTTGTGATCATGTATTCTGAAAGATGTATAAGTGCTGAGGACAAAGAGAGGGGAGCATTCTCTTTATCCCCCCTTTCTTAGCATTCTCCTTGTCCCACTTTTCTTAGCATTATTCTTATCCCTTTTTCTTAGCTCTCCTTATCCTGTTTATTCTTAGATTCCCTTATCCCCTTTTCCTTAAAGATTCCTATTCCCGTTTTCTTAGAGATCTTTCATAGGAAACTAGTTAGAATTCAGAAATAAAAGCTAAAACCACTTTTCCAAAGACCCTTTATCTTCCTGAGACTTCAACTAGCAGACTGGAAGTTAGAGCTGAGCAGTTCCTACAGAGATAGAACAAAGGCGACTTGACTTAATCCCCTGCCTTTAGGCTAAAGGTGTTAATCGCCTAAACCTGCAGCTTTTAACCCTCAGAAAGAGCAAGAAAGTGTTTAGGACCTTTTAGAAGCTATCAAGAGCATTTAGTTAGAGAGCTAGACTGTCTGGAGACCATCAGTGTTTAAAGCCACACCTGAGTCCAACTCTGTGTCTCATTTAACTTGCTCCAGGTCAAGAGGCTCCCAGCACTAAAGTATTTGAGTTCAACATATGATGATGTTTTAATTAATTCTTTATTGAGTCCTCTTATACACTTGTGCATGTACATATGGTGAGAAAGGTTTTTCTTTATTTTTCCTCCATATACCTTTTTTAATTATTTAATTTTCCATACAATATAGTTGATAATATTCTTTTCTTTTTTCCACCTACTCCCAGATCCCCCCACCCAACTTCATGTTCTGTTTCTCTCAAAATGATAACAAAACCAAACAAGCAAAATATAACAAGCCAAAACCAAACCAAACCAAAACCAAGAAAACTTACAATCCCCCTCTCCTACTCTGTGTAGGGTCTTTGATTTGAACCTCTACAGGTCCAGTGCATGCTGTTGCAGTCTCTTTGGATTATATATATATCACTCTTTCCTATCCACTTTTTACTCACAGTCAACTATCTTCCAGGGGTTTCCTATTGTCAGTGAAGAGGAGCACAAAATCTGAAAAGGCTTCTTGTGCTTCTTGTGCCCATGTCTCCCCTAGTCTATCTACCTAGATTCGGCCCACCACCATCCCATAGAGCATCTGCTATAGCCTTGGCATTGTTATTCTCTTCTAGAAATTTATTCTTCCTATTTTCCCTGGTTGATAGGGAAATGGCCCTCCTTCTTCATTTGTGTGTCTCCAAATCTTTCTTCATATTTAATTTCCAGTCAGATAAAACCTTCTCCATCACTCCAGTCAGTAAACTTCTTTGTGTGTGCTAGACAGGAATAGGTATGCAGATAGCAAGTGTCATGCCAAAGCTTATGCTATAGTTACTGTGCATTTCGAGCTGAGCTGTAAGCTCATAGCTCTCTAAGTGAGAGTAACATGATCTCACCTCTTATATCTCTGGAAGGCATGGCATAGCAACTGGAACATATAAAGCACACGATAAACATTCGCTGAATTCTGTAGTTTTGCTAAGTATTTCATATATGTCCTGATACATAATCAGGTTGATATTGTATCCAAAACTGTATTAGCTTTTCTGTTTAGTTTAGCTCAACAAAACAAAAGGAAAATGTTATTTTTCTTCAAATGCCATCTCAAGGAAGTACAAGAGGAAGTCCTGTTTAACAAGATCTTTAAATCATTGTGGTAGAGATCCTTGGGATTTCCACTGCCTAGAATGGAATGGCAAAAGCCATATTTAAACCAAGCAGAAGTACTTATGACAGCAAGTGAAACTGGGTCTCTAAAATGCAATTTTCTACAATGCACCAAGCCAATAATAGCTCAACAAGCTCTACTGAACACTTGCCACAGCCAGGTCCTAAATAATGGAGTCTTGGGTCATTAACACATCTCTCAGAGTGTAAACCAAAAAAAGAAACATGGTCTTTTCTGAGAAGACTGACACAAAACTTGGCTTTTACAGATAAACAAAATGTCGCCAATGAGAAAGTGTACCCTTGTGAGGTGCACCAGTGTGCATCAAGTATGTTTTGTGATGAGCTAAACTGTGGACTGTAGTGTATGGATGTGTTAGGAGAGGGGAATCCTAATCAGGGTAGCCTTGAGTATCAGGCTCTGAGTACTAACTAGGTTGTGAGCTGAAAATAAGAGGGACATTTGATAGGTCTAAAATAGGACTGCAACATGGTTAAATCTGTATTTTAGGATTGCTATTTGCACAACACTATTTCTAGTAGGTTGCATCCTAGGAAAACTGGTATTATGAGGAATAGACTTATATAAACCCTACATATGAAAAGAAAAGTGTGGCATCTGACTTTCTAAGCTCAAGTTATTCCACTACACATAATGATTTCAGTTGCGTCTATTTCCATAACAAATGTCATAATTCCACTTCTTATTTACAGGTTCATAACATTCTGGCTATGTATCATGTTTCCTTTATCCATTTTATTGTTGATGGAGATCTAGGCTAGATCTATTTTAGTCAAGTATAAGTATTGGAACAATAAACATGACATGTAGGTATTTCTGTGTTATGTTGACTTAACTTCCTTCAAATATATATATAAGAGTTACATAGGAGGTTGATATGGTCTTGCTAATTAATTTCTGAGGAGTCTCCATACTTATTTCCATAGTGGCTGCACGGGTTTGCTTTCCTGCCAGCAATGAATAAGGGTTCCCCACATCCTCTCCTGTATTTGTTCTCCTTTGTTTTCTTGATCATAGCCATTCTGACAAGGATGAATTGGAATTTCAAAACTGTTTTTGTGTCTCCCTGATGATACTGATACTGAACACTTTCCCAAGTACTCATTATCCTGTTGTATTTCTTCACTGGGAATGGCCCATTCAGCTTGCTATCCCATTTACTTATTGGAGTGCTCTGTTTTTTATGTGTTTCATTTTTTCAGGTCCTTATATATCCTAAATATTAATGACCTGTCTTATAGGAGGGATTTCCCATTCAGTAGATGTCTCTTGATTTTTCAATTCATGCAATCTCTCATTTGTCAATTTTTAGAACTATTTCTTGTTGTATTAGAGTCTGTTTCTGAAAATGCTTGCCTGTGCCTGTATCTTCAAGTGCTTTACTTAGATTTTCTTCTAACAATTGCAAAGTTCCTGGTCAAAGACTTTAATGTCTTTAGTTCATTTGAATTGATTCTTGTGGAGGGTGAGAAATAGAAATCTAGTTGTGTTCTTTTATATGTAAATCATTTCCCCAGGACTATTTGTAAAAGAGAGTATTTTGTCTCCAATTTATATTTTGGACAGCGTTTTCCAAAACAAGATGACTGTAACTAAATGGCTTTATTTCTGAGTCATCTATTCTAGCCTAACTGGCTTTGTTACAGTACCATGCTGTTTTGTTTTGTTTTGTTTTGTTTTGTTTTGTTTTGTTTTGTTTTGTTTTGTTTTGTTTTTACAATAACTACATGTCTTAGTTAGGGTTTTACTGCTGTGAACAGACACCATGACCAAGGCAAGTCTTATAAAAAACAACATTTAATTGGGGATGGCTTACAGGTTCAGAGGCTCAGTCCATTATCATCAAAGAGGGAGCATGGCAGTATCCAGGCAGGCATGACACAGGAGGAGCTGAGAGTTCTATGTCTTTACCCAAAGGCTGCTAGTAGAAGACTGACTTCCAGGCAACTAGGGAGAGGATCTTATACCCACATCCACAGTGACACACCCATTCCAACCAGGTCACACCTATTCCAACAAGGCCACACCTTCAGATGGTGCCACTCCCTGGTCCAAGGATATACAAATCATCTCACTATGTAATACAATTTGAGTTGGAATATGTGTCACATCCCACACTGTTGTCTCTACTAAGGACTGCATAAGTTATTAAGAGCATTGTGCTTCCATATGAGGCTTAAGATTTCCTTTTCTTACCATAAAAAAAATTCCTTTCCTTATACCCATGGGAAGAGATACAGAGACAAATTGTGAGCAGACACTAAAGGAAAGGCCATCCAGAGACTGCCCCACCTGGGGATTCATCTCACATACAGTCACCAATCCCAGACAATATTGTGGATGCCAATAAGTGATTGCTGACAGGAGCTGTGTCCTGAGAGGCTCTGCCAGTGCCTGACAAATACAGAGGTAGATGCTCTCAGCCAACCAGTGGACTGAGCACAGTGTCCCCAATGGAGGAGCTAGAGAAAGGACCCATAGAGCTGAAGGGGTTTGCAGCCCCATAGGAGGAACAACAATATGAACCAACCAGTCCCCCGCAGAGATCCCAGGAACTAAACCACCAACCAAAGAGTACACATGGAGGGACCCATGGCTCCAGCCACATATGTAGCAGAAGATGGCCTAGTAGGTCATCAATGGGAGGAGAGGCCCTTGGTCCTGTTAAGGGCTCTATGCCCCAGTAGAGGACTGCCAGGGCCAGGAAGCAGGAGTGGGTAGGTTGGTGAACAGGACCAGGAAAGGGGATAACATTTGAAATTTAAACAAAGAAACTATCTAATAAATACAAAAACAAAATTAAAAAAAATCTCTATTCAGGTCATACAGCAATGTAGATTTCCTTTTCTTGTTCTGAGAGGAATGCCATTGCCATTTTGATAAGGATTTCTTTAAATATGTAGATTGCTTTCAGTGACATAACAATATACACAATATTCTGCCTATTAACGAATAAGAAGTAGTTCTGTCTTCTCATGTCTTCCTCAATTTCTATTTTACACTTTCTTACATTTTCATTGTAGAGATCTTTTACCTCCATGGGTAAGCTCATTCACAACAATTTTTTTAAACAATTTCTTATTAGATAATTTCTTCATTTACATTTCAAATGCTATACCAAATGTCCCCTATATAGTCCCCCACCCACCCTGCTCCCAGCTCCTGCTGCCAACTTCAGCTCCTTGGGTACTTTCTCTACATCCTCTATTGGGGGCCCTGGGTTCCATCCAGTAGATGACTGTGAGAATCCACTTTTGTATTTGACAGGCACTGGCATAGCCTCACAAGAGACAGCTGTAACAGGGTCCGGTCAGCAAATTCTTGCTTGTATATGCAATAGTGTTAGTGTCTGCTAACATTATTATGGTATGGATCTCTGGGTGAGGCAGTCTATGGATGATCCTTCCTTCTGTCTCAGCTCCAAACTTTATTCACAACAATTTAAAAACTCTATAATGAGTGGGATTTCCCCCAACTTTGTTTCCAGTGAGTTTGCTATTGATCAATAGGAAGATGATTTATTTTGTATGTTGATTTTTATATCCTGCTACTCTGCTGAGAGTGTTTGTACTTAGCTGGTGGAATCCTTGAATCTAGTAATCTGCCTTTTTTCCCCTTCCTATTTGTATCCCCTTTAATTCTCAGAGTCCTTCCAGTAAATTCTTTTGTCACTGCTGAGTATCCAGATCAAATCAAATATAACAGATTCAAATTCAGTGCTATTGGAGGAATAAGCTTTGGCTCCACTGAGGAAATTCTTGAAAAATGGAACAACAGTGAAGAACCCACTGCTCCTTGTGGAACATCGTGATGAGAGGTGCAACGTGCTGGCTAAGTTGACAGTGTTTTCTCCATCCAGTTCCCCCGCTCTCCTCTGTTGGTGGATAAACCAAACTGCACCTTGAAGTGCAATTCTGTATGGCCTGGGTATTACTTCCCTTAGAATTCCTTCTTATTCCTATGCTCACAACATAAGACAACAAATCCTTTCTTTTTTAGCCTCACTGCTGAGACGTCTTCATTAGCAAGATAGTTTATAATTCATCTCATGTTTAAAAAAGAAATAATCCCCCCTTGATTTGTACCCTCTTGTAGCTTCACCACAGTCTAATACTTGTCCCAAGAATTTACTATAATATTAAATCCTTATGCTCCCATTCCCTTTACATTCTCCTTTAAATTCAGTCTGAAGGTTTCATATCCACCTATTACTAAAATACTGCTCAGGAAGATGTGGCTGGTCAAGAGAGAAATGAGAGGCAAAAGGAAAGTTGATAACTTCTATCTGTGGAGATGAAACACTCATCCAAAGCTTGGGCTTGTAAAAATGAGATGGAGAGTGAAGTCTCAGAAAATAGCATGCCCCTCTGGCTAGAATAAGGGCCTCAGCCATTTCTTTATCCCTGCCATGATATTCCAGAGAAAAATTCCAATTTATAGGGAACTATTATTTTAATGATCTGATAGCCAAAGGGAAGAAAGTAGGTTGTTTTATTTAGAATACTTTTACTCTTGTCAGTACAGTTATCCATAAAACCTTTGGGAGGCATTTATCTATCTTGTCAAGGGTAACTTACAAAGGAAATTCCCTCCCTTTGTCATCTCAGGCACCAACCCTAGTTGTAGGTAGATTTAATAGCCACATGTCTCTACCATTAGAAAATCTTGGGGGGGGGTTCCAGAACCCTTCTTCCCACCTCTCATTTCTCATGCGATTTTAGGTATCACATATTTTTAAGGAGCAGGGGTTGGACATAAAGCAGAAGTCCTAAACAGTTAGCCAAGCCTCCCACCGAGGGGACATTTCTATCCTTAGAACTGAGTTTCACTTGCAGATCATAGTTTAGATGTGAAGAATTAATGATGAGTGGTAAATTCTATCATTTCATTGTGACTATTCTATTCTGCCACCCCTGGAAACTATAGAGGAAGGAGGAAGTGTAAGGGCTCAAGCAATGGTTCCAAGTGCGCAAAGCATCTACTTCTCTAACCATCCTGGCATGTGTGAAATATTATGAAGAGATGCTTGTGTTACTACTCCCTTTGGCACTGAACAGCGTAGACAGAGGATGCCAAGAATCTCATGCCAGGAGAAGGAACAAGCTAGGACCCTTGTGCAAACCAGAAGGAGGACTAATTTTCTGGCAAGAAATGTACAATCTATCATATCACTTTTCAGGAGAGGTTGATTCTCAAAAGGAGGAAATGACTTGACCAGCACTGCCCAGCTCTAGATACTTCTTGACTTTGTTAAAAACTAAACCTCATAGGATTCTGAGGATGGTCTTGGTGGAGGAGTCAATAGACCTTTGTTCCTCTTCCCAATGTACCACCACATCCAACATCAACAGGCTTTCATAGGGTGCCATCTTGTGGTGCTCAGTGGGAATAAAGAAGAGAAGCCCGGGCAACCTTCTTGGAAACCTGTCCAGTTTGGTTGAAGCTAAAAAAATAAAAGAATAAAAAAATTTTAAAAAGAATGTATTAATCTTTCTATTCTGCTTTTCAGTATTAATTGTGTGTTGATGTTTGGTCTGTTGCTATGCATTGTAGTGATAAATGCTGGTCCCCAAGATCTGGCTGCCCGCAATGAGGAGATCCTTGGTCATGAGGAATCATCACATATACCAAGTTTTCTATGTAAACTTGCTCCTTAATTTAAAGCTTTGGTTAAATAAACATGTTGACAGCTTGTAGCTGGGCAGAAGAGAGGAAGGCAAGGCTTCAGGTGCAGGGCTCAGGGTCTGAGGCTGAGAATACCAGGAGAGAAAAGAGAAGAGGAAGGAAGAAGATGCAAGGGGTAGGTGGAAAGTGAGAACATGGCAATGAGGGCCAGACATTTGAAAAGGAGTGGGCCATGAGAAACATGGCAAGTTGTCCCTGAGGGTCATTGACTGGAAAGTAGACTGACTCACATAAAGGGTGAATATCTGCCCAGCTCTAGTGCTTTTGAGGTTTATAAAAAGTTTTGTGTCTTTATTTGGGAGGTAAATGATCAAAAGTGGGATAAAAACCTCCATTTAATTTTTTACATTAATTATGTCGTTCATTGAACTATTAAGGACAGATAGACAAACATGGTTAGGGGCTGTCTTAGTTAGTTTTCTATTTTTTTGTGATAAAACACCATGACCATGTCAACTTGTTAAAGAAAATATTTAACTTAGAGTTTAAAGTTTCAGGGAGTTAGAATACATGGCCATCATATAAGGTAGCAAGGCAGCAGCCAGGCAAAAATGGCACTGGAGCAGTAGCTGACAGCTCACATTTTGATGTGTGATAAAGAGATCGGAAAAGACCTTTGTGAAGTAGGCATTTAAACAGGGTTCTTTAGAACCATGTAAGCAGATGAGAGAAAAATAACTTTGTAGTTGATCGTTCTTAGCTCAAGAACATTGGCATTTATAATAACCCACACTGTAGTCCTGAACTTGTATGAGCAGACTTGCCTAAGTAGCAGATGTTGGCTGTCATGGTATGATTATGAGTTCACTATGCAGACTCTGTGACTTATGGCTGACCCATACCTAGTTATGTTCAGGCCTGAGTGCTGAGTGCCAGTATACTTTGAGATTTCCTCATAGTACAACACGACTATAACTACAGAGCGATAGTAGTGTTCGAATCTGAGTATAATGGGAAACTGTTGTGGTACCAAAGGTATGATATTACTAGCCAATTAGTGCTTTTGCTTCAACTAGACTGGTTAATATTTCTCAAAATATTTTGTGTAAATTCTTATAACTGCTGTATTATTAGAATTATGTTTTATTTTATGTAATTTTTGAGACAGGGTTTCTCTGTGTAGCACTGCCTATCCTGGAACTCACTTTGTAGATAAGGCTGGCATCAAATTCAGAAATATGCCTGCCTCAGCCTACCGAGTGCTGGGATTAAAGGTATGTGCCACCACGCCTGGCTCTAGAATTATGTTTTATTATATATTATATTTTAGTCTACAAAATATTTTGACCTTAGAGTTTAATGTGTTTGTATGTACATATGTGTCTATATATGTCTATATTTCCTCCCTCAAGATTGTGCTTCATAGACATTCCTGTATATAAATACTGTAACACTATATCATAAACATACCAAGAAATAACTAAGGTTCTCTGTTTTGAAATTATTACCCTCAGAAAATTGGAGTGGCTTCACAGTGGTGGGGATAAATTATAAGATAAATCTCCCACTACAATGTGTGCCTATTTTCATTTTTAACAAATATTACCTGTCATTTTCTTACTAGGTGTATTTATTCACTAAAATGTAGGTATGTCTTTTCCACATATGTGACGGTTTAGAGTGTGTACCTACTCCTATTGAATAATTTAAATCCATAATTTATGATTTATCCTGAATTGTAGACGTCACAAATAGGTAACATTGTGACCCACATCTCTTTGGAGTGAGGTATCACCCAATAAGTTGATTATTTTGTTCTGAATGACTGATCACTATTTCAACAAATGAAGTAGAGAATCAGATGAATTAGACTGGTGAACTAACTAGAGAGTCAGTAACTATTTACAGTAATCCGTGAGCATAGTGTTCCTATATGGTGAACAAAAAGAATAGTATGCAGAGGTAATGGTTCTTCTGTGCGTGTAGAAACATGGTGCTGAAAAGATGTATTAACTCTTACTGCTGTTTTCACATGTGATGTGGTTTATTTATCCTGACACTCCATCAGAGGGCTATAGCTTTCTCGATGAATTGGGCAAAACCTAAATATAAAGAGGTTCATATTTGTGAAAAGCTAATTAACCAAGATGGTAGGTTTCCAGTGACATGTCAGGGTGTCTCAATTCTGCAGAAGTCCTAGGCATTATCTACTTTATGACATCAAATCCATGGTCACTTTATCACAGGACAGATACTGCTACATCTGTCACATTTCAGCCTAGTCATTGCAAGGAAGTACCAGCACTTCTCCTCAGCTCACAGATGCTTAGGACTGGGATCCTTATCCTCACACCTGGCCTAAAGCCAACTACAAATAGGGAGATCTTTAATTGATATCTGGTGGAAATAAGAATGTTACCCTCAAAAGTGCAGAGACCTTGGGAGCCACACACCCTGGGAGAGGGACGCATAAGTACTCAGAATATCTACCCGGTTTTTAGAGGCCCCATTACCCTTGGAGCATCTCTCACATGGAGCTGAGTTAGAGGACTTGAATGGCCAGCACGATCCAGATGCTCCTCTTCCTTATCACTGTTCTTTTTCATCTGGATGCTACAAAGTACAGGAGCACAAAAGGAGAAACAAGGCACAGGGTACTTATTATTGTTTTCCAGGAGTCAGTAAATCAGTGAATGTCAAAGGATGAATGGATCAATACAGTTACATCATGTCCCTTATACTAAGTTCACTTCCCCAGTAAAATGTATGTGTTAAAAAGCTAAAATTTGCCGGGCGTGGTGGCGCATGCCTTTAATCCCAGCACTGGGGAGGCAGAGGCAGGGGGATTTCTGAGTTCGAGGCCAGCCTGGTCTACAAAGTGAGTGCCAGGACAGCCAGGGCTACACAGAGGAACCCTGTCTCAAAACAAACAAACAAACAAACAAACAAACAAACAAAAAAAACCAAAAAATAAATAAATAAACGAATAAATAAGCTAAAATTCCGTGTTCTATCTGATGAATGCAGAATCAGAATGTGTCAACTGATGGAGGTTGAAATATGCCTGTGAGATGTGATGAAGAGATTCTTCAGTCCTTTTGGGCTTCACAATGCTTAAAGGAATGATGATCATATGTGGTTTCATCGTGACATTTATTTTAATGAGGAGAATGAGATGTCTTGATAGTATAGGTGCTTGTCATTGCACCTGATATTCTGATTCTAACCCCAGAGCCCCAAATAATGGAAGGCAGAAACTAGATACCAACAGTTGCCCTCAGATGTGCTCCCTCCCAATCTGAATGCATGCGCTAGGTAGTTACAAATTAAAACATAGACTCTTATGTTGCTTTATATTCCCATCCTCTCGAAAGCAAAAGAAAAAAAAATTGGAAAAAAAGCTTTTTAGTTTTCTAATCTTTGCCTATACTCACCATCAGGAAAGACAGCCCAGTAGTAGCCTAAGTAAATCTAATCACATGTACTGATTCAGTACACTTTTACCGATGTCAAAATTGCTTGTGTAAATAAATGGTGCCATGAGCTGACAGTTATTTTCTGTCCCTCTAGTTTTACCTCAAGAATGTACTGACACACCCTTCTCAACTGATGACCATCCTCGTACAAAATCCTCACTGACCGTAAGAAGCCCTCTTCCTTTATATAAGAGAAAATTACTTTAATGATTCCTGCATGTGTTTATGACTATAGCACACTTGAAAAATTAAAGTTGACTGAGTGTTTCATGTATTAAATATTTTATTTAGGAAGAAAAGGAAATGTAATTATATCAGATCGGTGATTTAATAGAACTGTATCAGGTAGTGACTTTGAGTCAGGGCAGACTGTCTTCTGGACAATAATATTCTGCCTTCGATACCAGTATGTAAATTTCACTCAGAAGGTGGCAGGCATATCATTCATGTAGACTTGAATATTTATATAAGCATTTACTTCTTTTATGGCTTCTAGAGCCTGTGATTTAGGTTGAATCTGATTATGTTTCCCAAGATGGATGTAGGGGAAGCATCCTATGTTCTAGGATGGCATGTTCAGGTGCCAAGAACTTAAGACATAAGGATGCATGCAAATTATTGGAGTGCTTCACAAAAGGGGTTAGTATCACTAAATAGGTGTTAGCTTCACCATATTGTAATGTAACTCAGCTATCCTTCAGTAGAAGCCAATGCATAAGGTTGCCTGATGTGGCATTTAGTCAGTAAACATGGGAAACACTCTAGTTTTTGTCACAAAGTAGGCATCTTGAGGTATTCTGTGTCAGTATCACGTAATATCCTAATACGGAACATTTCCCCTGAGTCTCTAATAGGCAGTAAGAGTCAGTAGATTAGTAAGAGATTAGATCAGCTCGCCAGACTTGGTACAATTATGTCCTGTCAAGAGGTGGACCAAAGAGTTGTACAAACAGGATTCAGCATCATCTAAGTCTCTTAAGTGTTTTCTTTCCTGTATGTTACAGGTGGGCTCCAGAAAACGCCGGAACAGTATGTATCCTGCAGTCGCTGAAGACATGTGTTAGATATGAATTGTGTTAATACTGGTTGTCTTTTGTCTGGTTGTACCACAGTGAGCAAATCAGCTTGTATTGATTGAAAGATCAGATGTTTGTTCTAAAAAAAAAGTGATGCCTTCAGTGAGAAATTGTAGCCCTGTGTGTACAGCTGTTGCTTCCAGCTGTGACCTCTTTAGTTTGGTGTTTTGTGCACGAGGCTGCATCTAAACCTATCATATCTACACAGATATCCAAGTTATTCAACTCAATTTACAGGGTAAAAGTTTTGGAAAAAAATCAGAATAGACAATTTACTTATGTGTTTAAAGTTTGCCACAGTCACATTTGGTAGCTTGATTTGCATTTTTCTAGGCAGATGAATAAACCAAGATTCAGAGTAAGTGACAGAGATCTTTAGATATGCAGTGCAGCATTAGATTTAACACAACAGAGGGCATACAAAATAAAAACAGTGAAGAATTTCCAGTTTTCTAGCATCAGCCTGTAATAACTCAAAGTTACAGGAATCCCAAAGACTGCTGTGACTACCACAGTGCTCAGTGTAATCCACCTGCCTGCAGACATTAACAAGGATGAAAGAAAAGCCCATTTTTTTATGCAGATTACTGATTCTGTGCTACATTGAAATTGGCTATATGTATATGAACTGAGGTCGTGCTAGACTTTCTTGGTTCCTTCTAGTAAAACCTGGTGAAAAGCTTAAAAGAATTGACAATATTTAGCATGAACACAAAGAACAAAACAGCTAAGGCAAAGTATTCACTAAGAACTCTGGTCACCACCTAGGTACTGATCTTTGCTATCTAATTTTTAAACAAATATATAGGCTATTTTGTTTTGGTTTTATTTGTTTGTTTGTTTGTTTGTTTCTCTTTTTGAGACAGGATTACTGTGTATCCATGACTCTCCTGGAACTCTCTCTCTCTCTCTCTCTCTCTCTCTCTCTCTCTGGCCTGGAACTCACATAGTTCCATCTGCCGCTGACTACAGGAGTAAACTATCACTTCCATGGAATACACATACAGAAGTTGAGGTACATTCTATGCTCCAAGAGACTTTCCTCTCAGTACTGGTCAGTCTCCACATTTTAAGTGTGAATACTGAGAAGATATATTCAGCAGCGAAACACATGACTCAATATCATTATTTCAAGTGTTTTCTGCATAGTTTATCTATAGTGTTAGCACTTTGCTACACTGTGGTTTGATTAAGGGAAACTAGTGTGAGAATATGAACTAGCCCAGTTGTGTCAGTGTCAGAACATGCTTAGGATGTCCAGGACCCAAAGTCTGTATCCTAGTTCTATTTAAAATGTTCTCAGGATAGCTTCATCCTATTAATACTTATCCTAGAGAAGTGAAGGAAGGAGAAAAACAAGCTCAAGTTCATTCTTTTCTGTAGAGTGAATTACATGCTAGACTAGAATAGACACCTTTCCGGAAAAAAAAAATTGAAAAAACAGAGAAGGTCAGACTGGTGACAGAGGAATGACCAGGTATGGTGCCCTCTCACTGCCCTGGAGTCAGTACCAATATCTAAGCAGAAACTAAGAAAGGCCATACAGATGTGCACTGAGGATGTCACCTACAACGTGATGTGAACACACACTGCCTATTATATTACCAATGCCCCAGGCTGCTGTTCTTGTCAGTTCATGTTGAGGACATGTCCAGGCTTGGCTAACTGAAAGGAAGTTTCTATTCAGCCTAACCATCATGTGACAACTTGGTCTTGAGTAACTTTGAAACTGAGCAGTTTTTAGAAAATATCTCAATGTGGTCATCTGATCAACAAATCACTCACTGAGAGGCACAAGTCAGGTTGAAGTTCTTAGAGAAAGACCACATATAGCTTCTTAGGTAAATAGGGACATTAAATAAGTTCTCTGTTGCCCATGTGAAACCAACTGAAACCTCATGCTCCCTAGATGCATTCATATGTAGATAAGTCTTCTGTCATTTAATAGATACTACAAAGCAATTCTATGTGCTTTTCCTTGAGGGCTAGCCCTGTGTGTTTGTGTGTGTGTGTGTGTGTGTGTGTGTGTGTGTAATTGTATATCCATATACAATTTTGTTTTGAACTAAGATTAATACGGTATCAAATATATAGCATTGTAGTAAACATAACAGAGACCTGGTGCTTTTCTCTGTACATTGTCACACTGACATGAAGTTATGACTTACCTAACCATCAGTGTAATGCATGCTGGTTTGCACAGTGACTGAGTGATCTTTCAAAAGCTCCACTGTAACTCTGATGATGGTGCCTGAGGAATGGTCACGAGACAGAACGTAAAAACATAAACTCATTAATGGGTTTTTGCTGGGTTTTCGGTTTGGTTACTGATTGTATGTTTGTTTGTTTTTGCCATGAAGCTAACATAACTTGTCTTTGTTGTTGATGCATTCCAAGTATTTAGAATCATAAGAAATATCCATCACCAGGATCCTGTTGTTCCCATGGAGGCTGAAGGACATCAAGCCCCAACGTCATCATCTATACAAAAACAACAAAATGAAACAAAAGGTACAGAGGAAATAGAATAATTTTATTACATTATATCTAGTTGTTGTAGATCATAAGGTATGATACAAGAAAAACAAAGATGACCAGCTTAGATACATTTTCTTCTGTACATGATGTTAATTTGCATACTTCACTAGGTTAAATTCAACCACAGAATTTAAAAACGGATTTCAAATGTGCCACTTGTTCTCATTATGTAAGGAGAGAGGAAAAATGAGCTCAGTCCTGTCTGTGTCACTGTCACTTCATCTGCTGCAGACAGGAACAGTTGAGCCACCCTCTCTATTACCTGTTCACAGACACCTGAAATGTGGATGGATTGAATGTCACCCATCTCAAGAGTGACCCTGTGATTATCAAAAGTGTCAAGAATGAAGATAGACTAGGAATTGGATCACAGCATTTCTGGTCTGACCCCTTGGCAGTGGGTCCCTGGAGTGATTTGTTACACCCTATGCTTGGGAGGATTAACAGAATGGGAAAGACCAGTAGAAACAGGGAAATGGCAGGAGGGGTAGGAGGTTTCTGTGGGATACTTTTTCTTTCAATGGCATCAAGGTGACCACTGCCAGGTTGTGTATTCTTGGCTTCTGGCTCTGTGATTTGAAGGCAGGCTTTCACACTTAGCACTTTTCAGCCTATGTCAGTTCTTGCCAAATGACCGAGCCTGGCTGCCCCTGTGGTTAATAGCTCTCCATGGAAGCTGTGCCAAAGGCACTTTCCCAGTTGGTAGTGAAAAGGAATGTCTGTCTCGGCACAGTAGATTGAGTATGGAGTGCATACTTGCTGAGAACCATAGTTGTAGGAGTTTCAGGCAGAGATTCAGTGTAACAGGAGGAAAGAAACAGAGTGTTCATATCCAGCTCACCTTCTTGGACAGTCATGGATCTCAGCCCGAAGAACGGTGGCACTAACAGTGGCCCAGTTTGCTGCCTCAGTTTATCACCACAAGATAAAGTTCCACAGGCATAACCAGGAGACCTCCATCTTATCCAACTGAGAGAAGATTCAGATAAGATCCAACTAAGATAAAATGTCACCACATACAAACTGTTAAGGTCTCTTTGGGTTTTTAGCTTAGGGTAAACCAGTATTGATGGTGAGATATAATCCTCTCCTGTGCACTCAAATGACCTATAGATAAAGACCTTCATTGTGATCCCGAAGATGTAGGATTTAGATCCTGTTCCTGTGGTCTTTTGGGTATTTTTTTTGTAGTAGTAATTCATTCATGGTACCCATGTGACCATTTAGCCCCACTTTAAAGGACAGCTACAAATTAGACTGCCAAATAGCTAATAATGTTCTCTGCCATGACCTCCCTGAAACACTAGCAGTGCCCTGACAAAGACCTAATGTATGTCTTTAGCTTGTAGCAGCCTAAACTCCTCAATTTGACTAGCATATAAAGTGACTGAGTCAAGGGAGATTAGAGGCCGACATTCATCTAGGACCCTTTGACTTAATGCAGGAGAAAAGGTATACAACTGGCCTGTTCTTAGGGTTTCAAGTGGCATCCTTGGTTTCGCCTCCAAGATGCAGAGGCTGGGTTTAAGTGTTCTCCTAACATACTGCCAATGTCCCTCAGGATAAAAGATGCTGACTCTTGCAGATCATTTCTTCAGGAACCCGTCTTGCCATAGGATATTTCTTTCCTCTCTGCTGTCACTACTCAAGTCTTTCATTCTTAACATGGTCTGACCTGTCCCATCTTTTCTGGGGAGATGAGATTAAAATCTAAGGGATGTCTGTCCTCTTAGTAGTTTCACTATAACTTTTTTTGTAGGTTCACATCCTAGGCTCCTCAGAAGTATGTTTGCTTTTTTTGTATTCTCCCATTTCACAGTTGGTTTTGGCCTTCTTTTATAGACTGTATCTGCATATTGCCTATCTGCTTCTGAACCCTGAGTCAGAGATACAGGATTCAGCTTCTAGTCCCACCTTTTCGGACTTCCCTCTTATTACCTCTTACCTCATCCTTCTCCAGCCACTTCTCATTTTTCCTGGTTGCCATGTTGACTCTGGTCTATATGTCTGCCAACCATGGAAGCATCTGTGATCCTTTTCCACTGTTGCATTATTGTCGATGCTGCAAACTTTGTCCACACAGTGTGGCCTAACTCCTAGCCATGTCTCCAGCCTTGGCCCGAGGTATATTTTAGGTCTTTCCCTATTCTCTAAATGTTTCTTCTTCACAAAGCTCATGAGACTGACAAGAGCACTGGAAGAGAACAGAAAAGAACCTTTCTCAAGGAAAGCATCCCAGGAAAGGCAGTGTCAGTACACCATCTGGATTCGACTTTTACTCTATGAACAAAGGTAAAAAACTGCTGTTGGCCAGCAGATGCTGAAGAGGGAATAGTGATTATCCTGTGCTCAAAAGTCATCTCAGGAGCTGTTATCTCTGATTCTTATCATAAGATTTGTTTTGTGGGACCAGTAAGGTACTTGCTGTAAAGACTGAAGACAGGAATTTGAGCCCAGAACCTATATGGTTTACTGAAAGAACTGGGTACAAAAGGTTCACCTCTGCTGGATGGACAGACAGTTACTGAGCCTCCCAAATATAAGAAATATTAAAAAAAGCTTTTGAAAGATTTATTTCATTGTTACATTATGTAACAGATGCTTTTAAGTTGCTTTAGATTATCATTTCCTAGAGAGCAAATTCTGTTCCTCATTTTACTATAGGGTCTGCTTAGATCCATCACAACTCAAAAACCAGGTCAATGGCTGATGACAAATACTTTTTGTAATCAAGCTGCTATACATTGATCAGGGACACAGAACAGACTTGTGAGTTGAACTGTGACCCCAAAGCCAGAATATCAGAGTATTTGAGGTTGCAAATGAAGAGCTTCTGTGTTTAGTTATTGTTACCTTTTCTACCAATAAGGATTTAGGGATAAAGGCTTTCCTTATGTAAACTGATACAGAATATAGGTTTTACAGTATAACCAATCAAATCCACTTGTTACTCTGTAGTTAGAAACAGCCCTTGCGTTTTGGAGAACAAAGGATTAAAAATGGGTGTTGTGGTATAGAAAAATCATTATCTTCTGAAAAAAATGACAGTGCTTGGGGCACGTTTCTTTTGCTTGTTCCCAACAATTTCTCCCCAAATCCTTTCTTTGCCTCTACTTACCTTCCGAGAAAACAGTCCAGCTTTATCCCAACCACCTCGTTTCCTCTATTTAGTTACATATACTAAGTCCACTCACTTTTACCCACATCAAGTAAATAAGCAGTGCCATGAGCTGACAGTTACTCTGTGTTCCCCTACTGTCAGCTAAATGTGGTGACGCTACAACTTCAGAAGAGGACGAGGAAAAGTCACCACTGCGGAGGGTTAAGGTAAGATGGACTTTCCTTCCTGTAAGGTAGAAAGGTCATCTCAGTGGTTCCCTTTTGTTTCAGTGGGTATCACATTTGAGTCATGACACTAGCCAGAAGCATCATAGGTATGAGAGCATTTACTTAGGAAGAGGATGGAATGGAGGAACTGTACCAACTTGGTCTTAGTTCAATACATCACATTGTGCTGCAATGTTATGTCCTGAATTATAAGGCTAATCACTTTCAAGTGGGTTTCTCCAGTTTATCCTACTCCTCATGTTTGAAAGAATACATGAACTGAGCACTCTCCACCCACACGCTAGATACCATAAGTTTCTTATGCACCAAACGTCGGGTCATGTACTCAAGTTAGCTCTAAACCCTGGGCAGTAGAAATAGAATATGGATTACTGAAAATACAAGTTTTCATATGTGATATAGGTTTTGGGACCCTCTAGAGGCCAGACATGTTTGTTTGATCTACCTATGAATCAGAAAAAGTATGAAAGATACAGGTTTTGTCACAAGTACAACGCTCTATATAATTTATGGCAACCACAAATAATGTATCCATTAATATAGTCATCACTTGACTGTGATTTTTCATCCTTACTGCAATTACAACACATATATCAAAACCATTTGCATATATTACCCTGCATGATCGTGGAATATAATGTATTTTTCCTTCTCAATTGCAGGTCGCTTCTAAAAGAAGCAGACATAGTACGTATTGTGGAATTACTAAAATAAGAATTGTTGTAAACAGTAGTTGTGTTTTGTCTGATGCAACACTGTGATCTAAGATGGTAACTGATAATTAAAATTTTGGTTCCTGTGTGTGTGTGTGTGTGTGTGTGTGTGTGTGTGTGTGTGTGAGAGAGAGAGAGAGAGAGAGAGAGAGAGAGAGAGAGAGAGAGAGAGAGAGACAGAGACAGCGACAGTGACAGAGACAGAGACAGAGACAAGAGAGAGAATGTTTTTACAAAAAAGGAGAAGAAAAAAACTTATGGAGATATCTGTGGTCATTGAGCTCATCAAGGTACAATAATCCCTATGAAAGAGTTACTACTTTTAGGATTTTCCTGCAAGATATCAAATTTATAAAGATCTCAAGTACTATCCTGACTGCTATAGTGAGGAGAAGTCTTAGACTGTGTCATTTACCAGGCAGCAGACAGTCAGTTTTGAAAGGTATAGAAGCACACATACTTATTTTCAGGTGACAGGGCCTAAAAATGAAACACAGTGCATGAGAACAGAAATGTAGTGCAGATGTGTCCCAACTGAGTTTCCCATGGTTCATTCTAATAAGGTCAAGAGAAAGGCTTAAGGGATAGACCTTATTAGCATGGACAAAGTACAAACCATTTTAGGCACATGGTCAAATAAAAACTCTAGTCACCACCTAGAGATTGATCATGCTATCACATTCTTTAGGGAATGTAGGAAACTTTACTTCATGAGGCAGGTGTGGTGTGGTGTGGTGTGTGTGTGTGTGTGTGTGTGTGTGTGTGTGTGTGTGTGTGTGTAAGTTTCTGGCCCACATCTCATACAGCTCCACCTGCCTTTGCCTATTGAGTGCTGGTACTTATTAAGGGATTACACTACCACACCCAAAGGGAATATACCTTTAACTGTCAGGTACACTCTATGCTCCAAGAGTTTTATCTCTGAGTGATAGTCAGTCTCCACATTCTGAGTGTTAATACTGAGTAGATACATATTTTTGGCAGTGAAGCATGAAACTCAATATTATTTCAAGTGTTTTCTGCATAATGCAACTACAGTTTCAGTACTTTGGTATGCTGTGGTTTGATTAAAAGGAGCTATTGTACTAATATGAACTGGTGCTTCATCCCAGTTGTCTCAGCACCTATTTAACATGTCAGGACCCAAAGTTTGTATCCTAATTCTGTATAAAACGTGCCCAAGATGGCTCAATTCTATTAATACTTATCCTAGTAAAGTGAAGGAAAGAGAAACACAAGTTCAAGAACATTCTTTTCTGTAGACTGAATTACATGCTATACTAGAATAGACACCTTTCTCCCCCCAAAAATTAGAAAACAGAGAAGGTCAGACTGGTGAGGGAGGCATGACCAGGAATGGTGCACTCTCACTGCCCTGGAGTCAGTACCAATATCTAAGCAGAAACTAAGAAAGGCCACATAGATGGGCAATGAAGATGTCACCTACAAAGTGATATGAACACACATCACCTATTATATTACCAATGCACAAGGCTGCTGTTTGTGTCAGTTCATGTTGAGGACATGTCCAGGTTCGGCTAATTGAAAGGAAGTTTCTATTCATCCCAACCATCATGTGACAACTTGGTCTTGAGTAACTTTGAAACTGAGCAGGTTTTAGAAAATATCTCAATGTGGTCACCTGATCAACAAATCACTCACTGAGAGGCACCAGTCAGGTTGAGGTTCTTAGAGGACGACCACATATTTCTACTAAGCTAGGGCCCTCCTATAGCTTCTTAGGTAAACAGGGAAGATAAATACATTAAAAAAAAAGAATTGGAATCACAAGACTTGAGTCATCAAAGCTTAATCCTCCCTTGCTTCATAATATACAAAATGAGTATCAAACTCTTTTAACAATTTTCTGTACTGTCCCACATGGAATATGTATAAAGTATACAAATGTATGGAAAGCTAGATAGACATAAATATATTTACCTTACATGAAAAAAGATACATTCTCTATTTCCATTTGTAAGTAACTGAAACCTTACCCTACCTAGATTCATTCATATTTAGATGACTCTTCTTTCATTTAACAGACACCACAAGACAATTTTATAATATAAGTGCTTCTTTGAGGGCTGGCTTATTCGAGAGTGTGTCTGTAGATACACACTTGTAAATGAGTAACCAATTAAAACCTCACCCTACCTAGATGTACTCATATGCAACTCATTCTTCTGTCATATAGCAGTGTTTTTTCCTTGAGGGCTAGCTTGTATAATTGTGTGTGTGTGTGTGTGTGTGTGTGTGTGTACACTTGTGTACCAGTAACCAGCTGGAACCTCATACTACCTAGATTTATTCATATGTAGCTGGCTCTTCTATCATTTAACAGACACCACAAATCAATATATACTTGCATATGCATATCCTTTTAACTGAGAATTGTCATAGGATGTATAACTATGTATAACATCATAGTGAACACAACTCAGAAATGAGAGAGAGCATAAATTACACTAAAGATAAATAAAATATACTATATAAATTTCCTTATATATATGAACAAAATATACTATATAAATTATATTCTATATTATATATATACATATTATAGTGCATATGTACTTTGCACTCATATATTTTGCAATGAAGCCTCATAGGGAGTCAAATATTAAACATCCTAGTGAAAACCACACAGGAGTGAATGAGCATATAAATTTCACTTTGTTTATATTGCCCTAAGAGTGATATGGATTCTGTTTACCACGTACAGCACTAACATAAGAGAGCACTGGTTCTCTTCTCTGTACATTGTCACACTGACATGAAGTTTTGACTTACCTATACCATCAGTGTAATGCATGCTGGTGTGTATAATGCACTCTGTGATCTTCCCAAAATACCACTGTAGCTCTGATGATGGTGCTTGAAGAATGGTCATGACATGGAACATACAAACACAAAACCATTGCTGATTTCCTCTGTTTTTCTACAATGAAGCTGACATCATTGTCTCTGTGAATGCATTCCCAGGGTTTATGTTTCTGAGAAATAAGCGCCGGAGTGGCAGTCTTCTCCCAGTTGATGCTCAGGAATGTGACTTTATAAATAAACATTGTGAAGGCAAACCACAAGACGACCTAGAAGGTACAGTGGAAATGAAAGACTGAATCATGTTTCATAGTTATAGAGCATACTGTTATGATACATGTAAAACTGTGAATATATTAGTACTTTTCTATGTACATATTGTTAATTTGCATATTTCATTAGTTGAGAATCAACCACAGAATTTAAAAATGGATATAAGACACACTGTTTGTTCTCATTAAGTAATGAGAAAGAGAGGAAAAATGAGCTCAGTCCTGTCTGTGTCACTGTCACTTCAACTGCTGCAGACAGGAACAGTTGAGCCACCCTCTCTGTTACCTGTTCACAGAAACCTGAAATGTAGATGGATTTAATCTCAACAGTCTCAAGAGTGACCCTGTGATTATCAAAATTGTCAAGAATGAAGACAGACTTGGAATTAGATCACAGCATTTCTAGTCTGACCCCTTGGCAGTGGGGTCCCTGGATTGATGTGTTATACCTAGTGCTTGGGAGGCTTAAGGAAATGGGAAAGAACAGTAGAAACAGGGAAATGGCAGGAGGAATAGAAGGGTTTCTTTTCTTTCAATGGCATCAAGGTGATCCCTGTCAGGTTGTGTATTCTTGGCTTCTGGCTCTATCATTTGAAGGCAGTCTTTCAGTCTATGTCAGTTCTTGCCAAATGGCCAAGCCTGGCTGCCACTGTGGTTAGTAGCTCTCCATGGAAGCTGTGCCAAAGGCACTTTCCCAGTTGGTAGTAAAAAGGAATGTCTGTTTCAGCACTGCAGTTTGAGTATGGAGTGCATACTTGCTGAGAACCATAGTTGTAGGAGTTTCAGGCAGAGATTCAGTGCAACAGGAGGAAAGAAACAGCGTGTTCATGTCCAGCTCACCTTCTTGGACAGTCATGGATCTCAGCCCAGAGAACAGTGACACTAACAATGGCAGTTTGCTACCTCAGTTTATCACCTCAAGATAACGTCCTGCAGATGTGTTTGGGGATCTGGATCTTGTCAGCTTGAATAGTGAGATTAATGGTCACAAGTGCCCACAAACATTTATGGTTATTTTGTGGTTTTATTCTATGGTAGAGCCAATCTCTGTGCTGGTGGATAGCATTCTGTGCACACTAATGACCACTTCTACTATGGTCCTAATGATGCAAAAAAAGCAAATTCTGTCCCCGTAGTTCCTTGGTTTTATCAGAGTAGTGTCTTCTTGGTATGTATATCTTTAGCTTGGAACAGCCTATACTCCTTAATTTGACTAGCATACTAAGTGATTGAGTCAAAGGAAGTTAGAGGTAGACATCTATCTTGGAGCCTGCGACTTCATGGGAGAGAAAATATCTGTATTCTGACCCATCTTTGTTGCTTTCTGAGGTATTCTAGGTTCAACCTCCAAGATGCACAGGGTGGATTCAAGAGTTCCCTTACATTACTGCCTATGTCCCTCAAGATAAAGGACATTGACTCCTGGGATTCAGTTCTCCAGGCACCTATCTGACCACAGGATGTGCCTGTCTGTGTGCTGTCACTTCTTGAGTGTCTCCCTCTTGGCATGGTCTGACCCATGTGTACATGTGGTTATAATTTAAGAAGTCTTTTTCCTCAAAATGGGTTCACTATAGCTTCTTCAGTAGGCTTATAGCCTAACCCCCTCAGGATATGTGCTTCTCCTGGATTCTCTCAGTATGCAGATTGGTTTGGTATAAAATTTCAGTAATGCTTATCGGCTTAATGAACATTGTCTATCAACAGATTGTGAACCATGTGTGTCTGAGACACAGGATTCTGCTTCTACCTCCCTCCCTTTTCAGTCTTTCCTCTTATTACTTCTTGGCCCCATCCTTCTCTAGCCACTTCCTTCTCTTTTGTAATTGCCATGTTGTCCTGTGATCCAGTTCCCTGTTACCTTATTGTTGATGCTGTGTACTAGAACACACTGTCTACACAGTGAGGCCTAACCCCAGCCATGTCCCCATCCTCAGCCCTGGGATAACTAGGTCTTTTTGTATTCACTAAATGTCTCTCCCTCACAAAGCTCATGAGACCGACAAGATCACTGGGAGAGAACTGAACAGAACCCTTCTCAGATACAATATGACAGGAAAAGCTGTTAAGTCTTAGTATGGCATCTGAATCCGACCTTTACCACATGGACAGGTACATCCTCGTTTGTCTTTAGGTCTTCCCTCTGTTTAACTTGCCGTATGAGAAAACAGTCCAGCAGCAGCAGAACCATATTGTTCATCAGGTTTAGTAACATGAACTAAATTCCTACACTTTTACCCACATCAAGTAAAGCCCAGTGTAACAATAAGCAGTACTGTTCACTTCTTGTCCCCTAGTGGTAGTTGAATGTTCTGATGGTGCAACTTTGCCAGTGGACAAGGGGAAAGGACCAGTGAAAATGTCAGAGGTAAGAAGGCCTTTCCTTTCTCTCATCTAGAAAACTTACTTTAATGGTCCCCTTATGGTTCAGTGGGTATCACAATTGAATCCTGACAGTGATCAGGTATATGACTTTTTAAAGCTTCTCAAGTTTTAAAGATCTCACTGGCTGAGCACTTAATATGCACATCCTGGGCACATGGAGCTTTCTTTCAACACATCAAACCCTGGAGCATACACTTAAATTATTTCTAACATAGGTCACAGAAAGAGAAAACTTCTTAATGGAAAATACAAGTTTTCACAGGTGGTATGCGATATAGTTTAGGGAATTTTCCATAGAGGCCAGACTCTGCCTTCGAAGCATGAAAAAAACATGTGAAAGGTCTTTTCCACGAAGTACAGAGCTCCAGCTCTTCTGTTACATCACTAAATAATGGATCCATTAACATAATCTCCACTTGACTGCACCTTTCTATATTGACTGCAACTAGAAATTATCAATGGAAAGACCAAAGATTTTAGCAGGCACTACTTAACAGGATCTAAGCTTTAAAATATTCCATTTTCAATTGCAGATAACATCGAAAAAACGAAGATGTGGTATGTATTATGGAATCACTCTCTAAAACACATTTTAGATGGTAATTGTGTAATACTTTGTCTTTTGTGTGATGGAAAACTGTGATCTAAGCTGCTTACTGATGATGTTGTTGTTGTTGTTGTGTTTTTTTAAAGGAAGCAGCATTCTAAGTCATAAATAATGGCCATGTGTCTGTGGTTTCTGTGTTCAATAGTGATTCCTTTATTTTAAAAGGGGACTTTGTTCACCAAGGCATGTCTACATCTTTTTTCCCAAGAAAAAGACCCCAATTATCCAGACCACTTTCTAGTCAAAAATTTATAAATAAAGAAATTATAATACAGCTTAGCTACAAGACTGTGCTCAAACTTCATCAGGGCCATGCAAGGCCAGACTATGGGCTTGTATTCCGTCATAGATGAATAAACCAGAGTTCAGAGATGATTCTGAGACTGCTTAGCTATACATCTCAAGAGACACTTATTATCCCATCAAGAAAAGTTCCATCTTCTGGCATCTGCCTTGCCATAAGACAAATTGATAGGGCTTTGAAACTCTACCCTGGCTGCTGCAGAGGTCAGAAGCCCATGGTAGTGTGTCACTCAGCAGACAGCCAACAGGCACAGCTCTGAAATGTAGAAAAACACACGCTGCTTTTCAGGTGACAGAGCCTGGAAATTAAATGCTATACATGGAAAAGTGGGGGTGGCTATGTCCCAAGTGGGATTCTCATAGTCGTGGCTCACTCCAGTAAGCTCTGGAGAAATGCTTTAGCAGACTAGATAACATCAGAATAGGCACAAAGAGCCACACAGTTTAGGAGCAGTGTCCACTAAGAACTTCAGTCTTCATTTGCTTGATCTATGCTGGATCATTATTCCAGCAATACATTTCATTTTTTATTTTGTATTTGATTGTTAATATAATTTCATTAATTTTGATAAGAAAATGCAATATGTTTTGTCATATTTATCCCTTATAACTCTCTACACATACTCGCTCTCCCTTTTCAATTTTTCATAAATGCATAATGCATATCCTTAAAAAACCTTTCTAGACCAATTTATGCTAAACATGTATAGGGGCATCCATTGACACATGCGTTGACCTTCAGGGGCAATATCTTTAATTAAAACTGCCCCCTCTCAGACAAAAGCCATAAACTATCAATAAGTTCTTAATTAGGTATGAGAAGAGCTTCTGAACCTCTCCCCTTCAAGCCACAATATTGTCTTCCTTGACTTTGTGAAGGTCCTATATGAGCATCCAGCGATATACATTTAAAGGAGAACTAGACTCTGAACATCAATGATACTTTGTCATGGGTAGTTAAATTCCATGTTTCCTTTTCTATTTTCCTCTCCATGGGTTTACATAGTCATCAGAGAAGAGTGTCACCAGATATCCTCTTGTCCACGTTCGTATGTCTGCTTGCTCACGCTTTCACCAGTAAGGTGATGGGTTAAGAGGATCTATTATGGGTTAGAATAGGTAGCTTCATTGGCTTAGTTCATACCTATCATATCCAAACCCCTGAGTTTCCCAAATATTCCATATAATGAATCCATGATGGCACAATCTGCAATCCTTGGTTTAGAGTTTTGGATGTAGGGAAGTTAAGTTCAAGGTTCTCTCTCTCTCTCTCTCTCTCTCTCTCTCTCTCTCTCTCTCTTTCTCTCTCAATTTTGTTATTGGTTCTTTATGAACTTCACATCATACACCCAAATCTTACTTATCTCCTCCTCCCCTTGTACCTTCCCTCCACTCGTGCTCTAACACCCAACAAAGAAAAAATATTGTGGGAGTTGTAGGGTGTCAGTGTGTCCCACAGTATACCATTTGTCTATACTTCTTTGCTTAAAATAATCATTGTAATGGCTTGTTGATCTGATACATGCTCCTGGCTTCTGATACTCTATCTGAGGTTCCAGTACTGGAACATACTGGGTATCCTCTGGGATAATCTATTGTTGCCAAGTGTCATGGAGATCCTGATATTTTCTATGTATAGTGCCAGACCCTTCACACACCTCAGAAGGTCATTGATGGGTTAGATGTTGGGTTGAGCCAATTAAAAATCCTGAAGACCTGGCAGGTCACTAGTCTGTTCAGCCTCCCAGCTCTCTCACTCTCCCACACCCAGGGACAGCTCACCAGAAAACCCTGCAACCAGAGCTAGCTCTATCCTGTTGCCCAGGCAAGGTACAAAACCCCTCTCCCAAGTGTTGCAGTTAGTGAGGGACATGGTCAGTTCTCCCACTGTCATGACTCGGGGTTTGGGCATCTTTCCCACCTGCTATAGATGGCAGAGGAGCAGAGAGGGGGGAGGGTGGCATCTCTCCTCTTTCTACACCACAGTCCATCAGACAAGAGAGCAGGGCTGGCTCTCCTGCATTCACACGTTCCAGGCTGTCTTACGTGCAAGCCCCTCATGCAGGGCCAGCTCTACTGTACTGTCCAGGCAAGGTACATGATCTGCTCTCCCAAGTGCTGCAGCAAATATAGAGGCAGGGATAGTTCTTCTGCTTTCATGACCCCAGGGCCAGCTCTCCCACCTGCCATAGATGGTAAGGAGGGAGAGGGAGGAAGGGTATCTCTCCCTCATCCACACCACTATATAGGAGATGAGTAGAGCCAGCTCTCTAATGCTCCTGTTCGCAGCAGTGACTCACAGTCTTCAGCCATCAACATGTCCCCGGGCAGTGACCCACACCAGAGACATTTGCCTGGATTTTGGTGGTAACAGATCCCTGATACTGCAGGTCCAAGGTGGCAGCATGGACCAGGACCCCACCATGTTCCCAGGTAGCATCTCTGACTACTCACATCAGGCTGATCCTCACTACCCTCAAGTCTCTGGTTCAGCCTCTTTTCATTGTGCCCTCATCCTTCTGTTTCTCGTTCTCTTCCACTTCTCCACTACTAACTAGCTCTCTTAGTGGTGCCCAGTGCCTCTGAATGTCTGGGATCATTTCATGAGTGGTCCCTAGAGTGTATGTCCCACTTGTGTGTAATGGCACTGAGATTAGCTCCCTGTCCAGGCTTCATGGCACTGGTCTGGTGTTCATCACCAGCTTGTTCTTGCCCAGCTGCCTGAGTGGCTCAATTTGAAGGTCATCTATCTCGGGCTCACACCAGCCCAGGCCCACAGTCCTACAGGGAGTTCTGTCTGGGCCTGAGCAGTGGTGCTGGCACTAGAAGGATGCTTGTCTCAGGCTCACGTTTTCAGTGAATGTTAGACTACTAATCATTCACATGTTCATAAGTCAAAACACTGAGTATAGACATATCTTCTCTCTTCTCTGCCACCCAGTGACACACGTGTGACATAGCAGTCACATCTGCAGTGCCTCCATCTTCCTTTTTTCATAATGAATTTTAAGCCTGCCTAGCCTAGAGGCCTTTTTCTTCATCATCGTTGTCATCATCATCATCATCATCATCATCAATAGCAATGTCTAATGATAACAACAACAACAACATGGCCCCAAAAGGTCTCTTGATGGAAGGAGAGTTTGTAGAAACTAATCTTCCCCTTGGTTGGATGATCAAATTCCTGGATAGACACATGCCCATGAATATATGATTTGCACTAACTGAAATTGGTAGGTTATTAAAATAAAATGAAAAGGACTTGAAGTAGGTAAGGAATGGAGAGATAGAAATGGAACCAGGAGGAGTTGGGATGTAGGGTGGGAATAAATAGGAACAAAATAGATTTTATGGAGTTCTCCATTAAGAAAATATTTTATTAAAAATTTGTTGAAGAAACAATAAGCAGACCCAATGGACATTCATTCCTTGTGTAGCCACGTACACATCTCATGTCAACTCATGTTGAGCGTTTATACAAGTTTGACCAGCTTTCTTTGTCCAACCTTCACGTGACAACTTGATTTAGAATGACTTGGAGTCTGAGGCATCACAGAAGACATGCAAGCATAAATTGCCTCTTGGTGTGGGTATTTGATGGTCACTGGCTGAGAGGAACCTGACAGGCAGAAGACACTGGAGAAAGTATCTATTTTATTTGCTGGTTCAGAGCCTTTCTACAACTTGGAAATTCATATCTTGAGTCAGAAATCAAAGGCAGAGTATCTATTTCTTTGTTTATTTCTGTCAGGGAGTATGGCCAGAGCATCATGGCTAAAACTTACACAGTGCCCAGGCATTGAAAAACCAGAGGAGATGTATTCTCCTTACCTTCCAAACTACAGTGATATAATGTATTCTGCATAAGCTGTCAAATAATCTGGATAGGCAAAAATTTGTAAAGCACACAGCCACTGGCACTGTGGATGTCACAGTCACTTCCAGCAAACAGCCACTGGCACTGTCATAAGTCAGTCACTTCCTGCTCAGGATTCATCCTTGCTGTCTAGTGGGACTATCCTCACCTTCCACACCACCACAGAGCACATGTGCAGTCGTGTGCTTTTCACTGTGATTTAGCACTATATGCTTATCTTGTACACCAGAAAGGTTTCTGTGGGTCTTTATGAAACTTCAAGTTTACTGGCACAATGATGTGATCACAGAGGGAATGCAGGAATGTATGTCTCTGTGTTGTGATGCTCTAAATGGGATTTGAATGCTGCCTATCCAGCACTATACCAACAACATGTAATCAGGTTGTGCCTCTTTCTCTGTTGATGCACCTGAGTTAATTTAGACTTTACCTACAACATCATGTGGTACATAGTAGACTTTATCTACATAGTTATGTGATGTACAGTACATTGTACACTAAATTCAGTGATCTTCCTGCAGCGCCATTCTAATTACAGTGACTTACCTAAAGAGAAATATGATCAAATGTACACTCAATTCTTCTCAGTTTCCTCTGTTTGTTCACCATGAAGCTGGCATAACTCTTCCTATGAATGTATTCCCAGTTTCTGCAATCTTAAAGAAATTTTCTCGAAGGCGAGTTGTGGCCCCCATTAAACTGAGAAAACCTGAAGTCCTCCCTGGCACCTCCAAAAAAACAGCACCCATTACAACAAAAGGTACTGTGGGAATTCTCGACTTCTGTTCAATTACATAACTCTTTGTAAAAGTTTTGCTGTAGTTTTTAATATGTGAATATTGTTAATTTATCTAGCTCATCAGTAGAAATACAAACACGGAATTTAAAGATGCAGTTAACTGTCATCTTTGCTTTTCATTAACTAATGGCAAACCAGAGGAAAGCTGAGACTTACCTTGTACGACTACTCCTGGCTTCTCCTGCAGTAGACGTGAATGACTGAGCTGCATGTCAGCCAGTCTGTTCCAGGCATGGATGACACAGATGTGGAAAGCCTCAAGAATGAGGATGAAATTTGAATTAGATAAAGGCATTCCTTGTCAGGTCCACTGAGGGACAGCCCTAGGAGTAGTCACCTTACAACTTGTGCTTGGGAGACAAAGGGAGTGGGAAAGATCATTAAGGACAGAGAAATATGTGAAGTTTCTGGGCATTTTCTCTTTGAAATGTATATTAGTTAACAGTGGCAAGGTTGAGTGCGCTGTGCTTCTGGCTCTGTTATTTAGAGGCTGTATTTCCTGGAACACTTAGACCTTCCTTCCTCTGCCATGCCTAACACCCAAGTGTGGGACTCTTGTTAGTTTGGGTTTTTTTTAATTAATTATTTTTACACTCCATAGTTTATTCCCTGTCCACCCTCCGACTGTTCCACATCCCATACTTCCTCCCCACCCCACCCCTATGCCTCCATGTGGATGTCCCCACTCCCACTCCACCCGATCTCTAAACTCCATGGGGTCTCCAGTCTCTTGAGGGTTAGGTATATCATCTCTGAATGAACACAGACCCGGAAGTCCTCTATTGTATGTATGTGTGTTGGTGGCCTCATATCAGCTGGAGTATGCTGTCTGTTTGGTGGTCCAGGGTTTGAGAGATCTCAGGAGTCCAGATTAATTAAGACTGCTCATCCTCCTACAGGATCACCCTTCTCCTCAGCTTCTTTCAGCCTTGCCTAATTTAACAACAGGGGTCATCTTGCTATTTATCAATTCTTAATCTTAGATCATGAGCCATTGGAGTTCTGTTTATGAAATTTCCCCCTATTCCAAGAGTTCAAGGGTCTTTCCCACTTTCTGTTCTATTAGATACAGTATATCTGGTTTTATTTTGAGGTCCTTGATCCACCTGGACTTGAGCTTTGTGCATGGGTCTATTTTCATTTTTAGACAGACAGACAGACAGACAGACAGACAGACAGACAGACAGTTAAACCAGAACCATTTATTGAAGATGCTTTCTTTTTTCCATTGTATATTTTTGGCTTCTTTGTCAAAGATCAAGTGTCTGTAAGTGTGTGGTTTTATTTCTGGGTCTTCAATTCTATTCCATTGATCAACATGTTTGTCTCTGTACCAATACTATGCAGTTTTTATCACTTTTGCTCTGTAGTAAAGCTTGAGGTCAGGGATGGTGATTCTACCAGCTGTTCTTTTATTGTTAAGATTTGTTTTCATTATTCTTTTTTTTTTTTTTTTTTTTTTTTTTTTTTTTGCCTATCCAGATGAATTTGAGAATTGCTCTTTCCATGTCTTTGAAGAATTGTGTTGGGATTTTGATGGGGACTGCATTGAACTTATAGATTGACTTTGGTGGGATGGCCATTTCTACTATGTTAATCCTGCCAATCTATGAGCTTGGGAGATCTCTCCATTTTCTGAGATCTTTTTCAATTTCTTTCTTGAGAGACTTGAAGTTATTGTCATACAGGTCTTTCACTTGCTTCGTTAGAGTTACCCCAAGATATTTTATATTATTTGTGGCTATTGTGAAGGGACTTGTTTCCCTAATTTCTTTCTCAGCCTGTTTATTATTTGTATAAAGGAAGGCTACTGATTTATTTGAGTTAATTTTATATCTGGCCACTTTGCTGAAGCTGTTTATCAGCTGGAGAATTTCTCTGGTAGAGTATTTGGGGTCGCTTATGTATCATATCATATCATCTGCAAATAGTGATACCTTTATTTCTTCTTTGCCAATTTGTATCCCCTTGATCTTTTTGTTGTCTTATTGTTCTAGCTAACACTTTGAGTACTATATTGAATAGATATAGGGAGAGTGGGCATCCTTGTCTTGTCCCCGATTTCAGTGGGATTGCTTTAAATATGTCTCCATTTAATTTGATATTGGCTGTTGGTTTGCAGTAAATTGCTTTTATTATGCTTAGGTATGGGCCTTGAATTCCTGATCTCTCCAATACTTTATTATAACTCTCCTTGGAAATTTTGTTGGGCTGACTTTCCCAGAAATAGTGATAAAGTACTCTTAAAAAAAAAAAAACCCCACTGTGTAAGCCAGCCCCAATGACGTGTTTTGCTTATAAGAGTTGCCATGGTTGTGGTGTCCCTTCATAGCAATAGAACCCCTAGTTAAGACACATCTTTAGCAACAGAAAGTTGACTTTGCCATGAAAATTGAGTTTGGAGCCCATAATTAGGAAGTATCAGATGGATGCAGAAAATAAGGGAGAGTGATATTGCAGCCAAACCTTAGAGGCAAAGGAAAATGAGTGAATGTCCTTTGTTGACTTTTCTTCCTCTTATATGGCCCAGGATTCCATCCAAGAAAATGATTGTACCTATAGGAAACAGGTCTTCCCAACCTGAGTTAATCTAATCAAAATAAACCCCAAGGCCATGCCTGGAGGACTCAGATCTCATTAGTTGACAGCTGATGAGCTGTCATTCAGATGGACAACTCATGCCTCCAAGATTCAGAACATGGGCTTTGGAGTTCTAGTAAATTACACCTATTCCCAAGACTAATGAACCATAGCATAGGTGTTTGGACACCAGTTCTCTTAGCACCTCTCTGGTAATAGGGCTGTGTCTGTCCTCCATGCTGTCAATATTTGTGTCTTTCCCTTGTTGCAGGCTTACCCATCTTGCCATTTTTAGGGGAATAAGTTCATAATCTCAGAAATTTGTTTTCTGCAAGTGTCTTCCCTGAAGCTTCTTCATTATGCTCAAGGCCTTTGCTCATCACAAGTGTGTCAGCTTCTCCTGCATCCTCTCATCATTTAGGTGTGTTTGGCTCCACTGGGATAGGCAGTATTAGTAGGGTTAATGCACTGTGTTAGTCACTGCAAACACAGGGCCTCCTGCTTGTATGTAGTAGGTCCTACAGAGCCCCATGCCCCCTCCCCTCTAACCTCATACACCTCAATTGTCCTCCATACAGTTCCTTGCCTTTATCCTTCTACAGATGCTTCTCCATGTTCCAAGTGCCATAGTGGTTCTACAATCTGTACTAGACTATCCATAGAGTCTTGGAGGTTTCTTCCCACAAATTACCTTGTTCTTGATACTGCATAAAAGAATACATTGTTCATAGAATATAGCTTAACCCTCTGGCATGCCCACACCCTCACACGGAGAGATCTTTTCTTTCTGTGTTACGTCTTTCTCACCAAACTCACTGAGCAGATGAGACCACGAAGAAAATAGAGGATAGAAACCTTCTTAGGGACAGTATACCCAGAAATAAAGGCTTTCAACTCTTACCAGTTTATCCCTTATCTGGTGGACAAAGCTAAGGGGATCCTGGTGATTAGTTATGGTACGGCTATTGTCAACAGCAAAGACAGAGTTGAGCTCAATATGCCATCCAGAAGTCTCATACACAGAGCAAGACTATACACATTAGAAGAAAAAGAAACCCAGAAAAAGTTGTTCCAAACTATATGGATAGTAAGGAAGAAGGCCAGGGAGTGACTGACAGGGGGCAGTCACATTAGTCCTTATTGAAATCGCCAGTGCTTTGAACCAAATTGGAGCAGTATCTGGTCCCAAATTTGTTTCAGTGCTTCACTCTGTCTCCACCAGTAACTGTGGTCAAGGCAGCATCTCATGTACAAAACCCCTCTTTTCCATGGGAGGACAGAAATCCCACTGAGATATATCCACCATTCTAGCCTGCTGTAAATGAAGTCAAATTAAAGTATATGTTGTTCACATTGACCTTGTGGGAGAAAAAATCCCCATTTAAATGTGTTATATTTGGACTTTCTTTTGAAATTTTTGTCAACTCTACAAAGCTTATATGTGTACTGCATGGCCTAGGAACAATATAAACTGAAGATAAATGTGCATATATAAATTTTAATTTATATCTTACATTTTATTTCCACAAAATTTATATACAGTATCATCAAAATATTAAACTATCATTTACATATTTACAAGCCATATATAGTGATTCCATTTAAAAGATTTGCAAGCAAAATCAGCACACCCTTTCTAATAGCTTTATAAGATTAGCTTCAGGGTAAGTTAAGGGCTCTGTGGGGAAGAGCAATTGCTGGGAAAGCAGGAGAGCTCAGTTGGAATCTCCTCACACACATAAAAAAGCTGGTCAGAGCTATTCATATTTGTAATCCTAAACTGCTGGGGGACTAGGCAGAGGCATTTCTGATGTTTGCTGCCTGTCAGCCTAGCTCCAGACGCTGTGAGAGAGGCTGTTTTAAAGAAAGGGGATTGATAGGTCACGTTATTCCATGCCCTCTTCTAACCTTTATGTCTTATTGTTCCACTTGACAGGCACATACACACACACACACACACACACACACACACACACACACACACACACATGACAAGTTTATGTTAAGTTCATTATATACAATTATAACAATCTCATAACCAATGTTCATTTCTGTTGTAATAAGGTCAAGAATTTCAAACATATTGTAACATCCTTGGGATTCTAATCCCAAAAGTTGTAATCAATTGTGGCTTTCTCATATAGTTCCCTGCTTATAATATATGTTTTGTTTCAGTTACTATATTTAACCCTTCACTTGATAAATCAAGCTGCCAGACAACAAAAAGCCTAGTATTTGCAGAAGTATTCACAGAAAAGGTTTTTAATTGAGGAAAAGGTGTAAAAAAATTAAAAAAAAAAAAGAGCCCTCCACTCGATTTCTGTATCCACAGTGAGATGTGACATCATTTTCTATAGAGATGATAAAGAGGCCTAACTTTATTTAAAAAAAAAAGACATCAGATATTCTATGTAAAATGTTTATTTCATTAAAGGTTGCATTCCTAGCATCTTGAATTTTCAGGTTACTGGTATTTTGCTTAATTTAAATATCTGTTCCCAAAGAGAAGAGAAAAATGTAACTATATTATAACTTCAAAAGTTACAATGCGGTGTGGGGAATCCCCTTCCCTCTAAAGCTAAGTGTTCTGGATAGTTTTTTTTTTTTAAACTTGTCACAGCCAGAGTGAGTTGGGAAGAGGGAATGTTCGTTCAGACAACAATTCCACCAGATTAACTTGTAGGCAAGCCCGTGGTGCATTTACTTCATTGATGATTGATGTGAGAGAACCCAGATCACTATGGGCAGTGCCAAATCTAAGTTGGTGGTTCTGGGTGCTAAAAGAAGCAGGCTGAGTGAGCTACAGTGAGCAAGCCAGTAAACAGCACTCCTTCATGATCTTTGTGTCTGCTCCTGGTTCCAGGGTCTTGCTCTGTTTACTTCCTATCCTGACTTACCTCAGGAACTGAGTGTAAAGAGAGAGTTGTATCCTGAGATAACCTCTTCCCTCCACAAGTTGTTTATGATCATAGTGCTTTGTCACAGCAATAGACACCTTAAATTCAGACACCACATAAACCATTGAGGAATATGGGATTATGTCATTTTCAGGAAATAGATCTAAGTGCATATAATTGTCATATTAAATGTCTTACATTGATAAAGACAAGGACAAGGTCCTTTTGTTTCATTTGAAGGTCTAGGGTTTTTATGTAAAAATAAAGTTACATGTGTATATGAACAAAGTAAAGGTTTCCTTGGTCAATAAGGAGGACAAATGAGAAGTGGGATGTGAGAAGGAAGCGGGAGGTGCAGGGACAGTACACATGTACTGTATTCTTGAAATCATGTGTCTTTGTGAAGCAGCACACTGTGTGATGAGGTGAGTGCACTATGCCTATTGAAAAGATTATGTTCACAAGCTGAGCAGTGAGGGTACACACCTTGACTCTGAGCACTCAGGAGGCAGGACTGGATCTCTGAGTCTGCGGCAAGCTGACTCTACAAGAGTGAGGTGCAACACAAAGTGCCAAGGCTATACAGAGAAAACCTGTCTCAAAACGCCCCTCCCCCAAAGATAAGGACTTCTTTTCTTATTCAGGACCCTGTGCAGTGATATCCCTGAATTTGAGACATGAAGTTCATTTTGCTCTACCTGCAGTTAGTCCTCAGGTCTCACATGGTGGACAGAGACACCAGACCCTGAAGATCTCCTCTAACTGCCATGTGCACAGAGGCACAACCATGGCTCCTCTAACCAGAAAAATGCAATGCACATTTTGAAAGATTTCTTTATTCTTAACACAATGAGATCCTTCTTCCTCATTGAATCAGATTTTGTTGTCAAGAAATCCAAATGCTCTGCTCCTCATTGGTCCTCCGTGCTTCTCTTTGCAACACTTTGTTTTCAACAATATAATTCACAGTTCTGAAATGAGCAGCAAGCAACCTCTGCCTAATAATTCGACTGAGCCACACATACCAGCCTCATAGACATCTATACACATCAAGCAAAGTCTCTTAGGGTAATTAAAAACAGAACCACAAATTGACAGTTACTTCCTCTCCTTTCAGTGTTACCTGAAAAAGCTGAAACTGTACCTTCAACAAGGGGACAGGAAGAGACACCAGTAGGGATGGTGAAGGTAAGATGACCTTTCCCCCATCTAATATAGAAGGCTTTCACTATCCCCGTATGTTATAATTATGTTGATTAACAAAAGAAATGTGTATCATGGGTATTAAAGGGTTTGCTTAGGAAGAACAGGAAATGGAATTGTACCAGCTTATTCCTAATACAACTGAACATAGAAGCCTGCAGTGTCTTTTAGCACAGTTTGTATGAGGGAGCCATTTCTCCTGGAGATAGAAGTTCCTCTTTACATCAATGTACAATTTTAACTCAGAAGTTGACAACTGCTTCTGGTTCCTATAATTTGAATGAAGTCTCTGTGTGTTCCTCAGAGATCACTGTGAGGGAAGTTTCCAGTGTATGGGTGTGGAGTGCTAAGACATGAGTATTGGTGTAAACCATTGAGGCAGGCCCTGGTGTAGAAAGGGTTAATCTCACAATCAGGTTATAAAGGTGCTTATGCATGCTGCAGTGTGGCTTAGGAAATACTCAGAAGAGACCAAACTGGTTGTTTACTCTGGCCTTCAAACCAACAAAAGTGGTGGGAAGTGCCACAATCTATAAACCCCAGCTGTTCTGTGACACCATCATAAAACATACTAATATATAGGACTTTTGCCCATTTTCCTTGACATCGTACCATGTTGACATGCATTCCAAAGACCCATGGAAATAGAATTCAGCATGGCCTTTGCCTCATACTGTTTCCTTTAAATTTCAGGAGGAGACTAAAAACCGTAGACACAGTATGTATTATAGAATCTCTTAAGATACATTTTAGAAAGGAATTGCATAAACACCGGATATCCTTTTGTCAAGTGTACAGTGGTACTCTAGCTCACCTACTAGGAAGAACTTGTATTCAATTGTTTGTTTGATTTCTTTGTTTGTTTTGTTTGTTTGTTAGTGTTCATTTTTTTCTTAAGTATTACCTTAACTTAAAAGAAAATCTGGAGGTGTATGTCTACCCTAACTGGATTTAAGTATGATATCTCTAAGTTGTTTAAGATGTGATATACCAGGCAGTGTCTAAATCTGTTTTCCCTCAAGATAAGTACCGTAATTACACTGTTCAATCTCCATTGACAAAGTATTGAAGTAACAAGTTAGAGTATAGAGTTTAACCTAAAAATATGAGTTGAAAGTTCATGACATGTGGTGCATTCATTTCTTTATGGTGTTACTCTGTGAGGTGAATGATGAGGCTCTCTACGCAGATCAACAGACACTTTGTGGAACAAGGACTTAGTGATGCCTATATTACATATTTCCAGCATCTTCCTTCAGTAGGTCCAAATTACAGAGAGCCCAGACTCTGCCATGACTACCTCAGTGGGCAGAGCCAGGGCATTGCTGTCCAAGGCCTGCAGACATACATCCACAATCATGAGAGGTAGAAAAGCTCACACACTTCTAGGCAGACCACAGATTCTGACAATTGGAGCCCAACACTGCATGAGGGGACATTTGTCAGCTACATTGGCACCAAGCTGCCTTTCCAGTCTCTTCCAGTAGAGGGTTTATCTAGGTGTGACCAGATAAAAAAGAAGCTCTCCTTTTTTTTTTGCACAGCTTCATGTGAGAACTGGGTTGCACTGACTTGGAGTCTGAGTCATCAGTGGGACTCTGCAGGCTTTGGTACCCTCCCAATTCTGTTCCTCAGTGATCAGTTTCAGTTTCTGATAGCTAGTTGACAGTGTGAGGATGGTGGGGGAAGGCCCTGTTTACTGATCCAGGAATCCCACAACGTCTTTTGGGTAGAAAGGTAGAACATGTGTACCTTCAGTTGTATCTGTCAGAGAAGATGGTCACTGATGCATGAATGCAGCTATCATTGTAAGCTTGGGTGAAAAGTCAGAGGGTCTCATAGCTTGTTACCTCTCTATATCCAACTAAGGCAATACCATACATTGCCCATGAGATTTAGTCGATAACAGTAAAGAGTAAACAAGTGTTGTACAATGTTCTGGAATAAATGCATTCCTGACTCCAGGTACAGTTACTCCTATGCAGCTGAGGTCTTCTGGCATGTCACAGACATCACAGGGCACTCCAGCAATGCCTGTGCTTTTCCTACAGTATACACTAAAGAGATTGATCTGTTCTAGCCTAGTGAGTCTCATGGGAAGTCCTTCTCAACCACCTAAGGAGGAAGTCTTTGTGTTGTAGTGAAGAGTTGGTGGCTGAAGGCAATGCATGGTGTCACTTTGTGCTTGTGGCTCTAAGAAGGGTTAGAGTGATGCCCATTGGATAGCACACTAACACAGCATGCTCATTCGTGTGGCTCTTCCTTCTGTGTTTTCATATCCATCTATATTTAGGCTTTATCTGGGATTCTTGTAATGTCCATTCAATGCCTAACTCCTTGTACATAACATGCAGTTATCCTCCTGAAACACCAGTCTCACTCTGATGACTGCACCAGGAGCAAGCAGTCAGATCAAAGGCACAAATAATTCAGTTGTCGTTAGTTTGCTTGAGTTTTCTGCCACGAAGCTGACATGATTCCCTATTATAACTGCATTCTCAGTTTTTTCTATCTTAAGAGGAATTTGTCATAAGACAACTGTAGTCCCTCAGGACACGCAGAGACCTTCAGTCTCTAAGGCTACATCTACAAGAACAACTGAAATAAAAGCAAAAGGTACTGTGGGAATTTTATAATTTTGTCCAAATATATTTAGTAGCTAAAAATTATTTTGTTTAACATGTAAATCTATAGATAAGTTAATACTATATTTACACATGAATATATACACAAATGAATAATGTTCATTTATATATGTATCATATATAAGTGTATATATAAATATATATGTAATATTAAGTGTAAATATATCCCCAGAATTTTAAATGCATTTAATGTCACCTCGCACTCTAATTCAATGGCATGAACCAGTCTGAAGCTGAGGCTTACCTTATGTGAGTCATTGGGGCGTCCCGTGGTATAGACAGGAATGGGTGAACCACCCTCTCATACTTTCTCTCTCAGTTCCTTGATGTAGTAATTCTTGAATATCTCATGATTAAGGGTAGATTTCAAGTGAAGTACCAGAATTTCTGGTGTGATGTGAGTGGCTAGGATCCTAGGAATGGTCATGTTACACATTGGACTTGAAGAGAGTAAGAATGTGGGAAAGATATCAGTAAAGGGAAGGGAAATGGCTGCTTTTGAGGTCAGGAAGTGCATTTTGTTATTTGAATATGGTTTTTCCCAAGACACTTGCTCTTTTCAGCCAGTGTCACTGACTAACATCCAAGCTTTTGCTTACAATAGCTACACTTTAATGTCTGCCTCACCTATTTTTCCCAGTTGTAGCAAGATACTGTATATAAAACAACCTAAAGAGGAATGGCTTTGTTTTTCAATGAAATTTAATCTTATAGACCATAAACAGGGTAAAGCTATACCCAGACACTGATATTTATGACAGAGTCACAGTACAACCCAGTCCAAGAGAAAGAAACAAAAAAACCAAAATAATGAATGCCTGTTTTCAGCTCACTTTCTTCCTTTTATATAGTCTTGATTCTTTCCTAAGTAATAATGTCACACAGTTTATTTGGCTTCCCACCTCAGCTAGACTAAATGCTATAATCTAACACTTTCATGTCCAGTATCTGAATATCATCTATTTGAGAGCTGAGATTAACCACGACAATGTCCGTGATATATTGTGTGTATATAACCTGGATAGAGGCAGTCTATCTGATGGGGGACAATGTTTTTTACCTGCACTCACAGAATTCTGTAGGTAATAATCTGGCAGTGTAGACCCAGTGCCCCTTCCTGTCATCCTTCAGGACTTATAGCAGCCCATATATGATCTTCTGTTCACTGCTAACTCTTGCTTCATGTGGTACCAACATAGTATAGTTGTTAGATTGCCAAAATGGCTGTTTACACTGACAGAAGTACTATATCTGCAATGTCCTGTTAAGTGAGACCTAGTGTTAAGATGTGCTCATTTCCAACATATGCTCCTCAACCTGGACTGCCATTTGAGATGATTGAAGTATTCAACATATCTGAGTCTCTAATCTATCAAGTGAGGAGAGACCTGCTCTCTGGCCCCAGCATTGGCTCTTTTTAAATGAATATTTGGTTCAGGCTCCTAGATGCAGAGGGTAGCTTAAGGAATTCCCTTAAAGAACTGTCCATATTCCATGAGCAATGGGGTTCACCTCCTCTGGAACCCATCTTGCCATAGGCTGCATCTGTCCTCTGTGTTGGCCATATTTGTGGTCTTCTAATGTGATCATCTGGCCTGCTTCCCTTTGAAGGGACATGAATTTATAACCTGAGGAGTGTGGTTTTTTCCAGTGTCTTCCCTCTTCACTAGGTTCAAGGCCTTTGTCTTCACAAATGTGTCTGATTTTTCTGCATTCCATCATTGTACAACTAGGCGTAGCTCCTCTTTATAGGCAGTCTCTCTGGTGTTAATGCATTGTGTCTCCTCACAATAAACTTGAGAGCTCTTATTTCTGAGCAAAGTGTCCCTAGCATCTACCCCATAATCATCCATCTCCTTTCTCTAGTCCCTTCCTCTGGGTGCCACCTTGTCTCTAGACCCTGTCCTTAGAAACGTATCAAAGTATGGATATTGTTTCTACCTGGTAACAATGAAACGTGGCTCAAAGGAGTCACCATGTTGAGTTTCCATGTGCCTGGTCTTTTTTTCCACATTTTTCTCTTCCTAATAATCTCATCAGAGTCAGAAAACTACCAAAAGGGAAGAGGACAGAACAGAAAACATCTTGGAGAGTACATGCCCAGAAAGATGGTTGAATCTTAATAGGTCACTTGACTCATTGCATTTCCTGGTAGACAGAAGTGTAAGGCTGCTGTGGAACACCTGAGGCACTCGAATATGAGAAACAAGAGGGAGGAATTGAGTCTAAAATCAGTTAGAAGTCTTATAAACAGTGTGATAGAACACAATAAGAGAACATCTAAATAAACAAAAATGTCAAAGAAGCCTGAAAAACGATTTCCCAAACTATGGAGAGGAACAAAGATAAGTCACGGATCTGTGGTCATCTCTTTGGACCCTTTTGAATCACCTGAGCCTTTGACAGCAATTAGTGCAATGTCTGCTCCTAACTTGACCCTGTGGAGCCTTCCATGTACACACTTTTTGTATGTGACTTCATCTTCAATAGAAAGGCCGAACCCTCTAAGATTTGTCTACCTTTGAGCTTTATCTAGGAAAAGTCACATGTCCTTGCAAAAAGGCTTCTGTTCATATTTTGAATTGTATCATTTAAAAGGCTTTCAAATATACTTTACAAATCAGAAATGTCATAATCACAGAATACTGTATGTTCATAAGCACTCAGAACATAGGTAGATCACCCATTTTTCAGTGTACTTCCATAAAATGTAAAATGTGTGATGAAATATTGTGCTTTACTGGAGCATGATATAGCTGTCTCCTGAGACACTCTTCCAGAGCCTGACCAATACAGATGTTGATGCATGCAGCCAACCAACAGACTGACCACAGAGACCCCACTGGAGGAGTTAGGGGACAAACTGAAGGAGCTGAAGTGGTTTGCAACTCTATAGGCAGAACAACAATATTAGCCAACCAGACCCCCCAAATCTCCCAGGGACTAAACCACCAACCAAAGAGTACACATGGAGGGACCCATGTCTCCAGCTGCACACGTAGCAGAGGATTGCCTTATCTGGCATCAATGTGAGAGGAGGCCTTTGGTCCTATGGAGGCTTGATGCCCCAGCATAGGGGAATGGTAGGCTGCTGAGGCAGGAGTGTGTGGATAGATAGGGGAGTTCCCCCATAGAAGCTGGGGTTGGGGTAAATTAATGAAATAACCAATAAAATAAATAAATAAAATTTTAAATTGATTTTTTTTCTTTTTTATTTCTTTTTTGTGTGTGTTTTTGTTTTTGTTTGTTTGTTTGTTTGTTTGTTTCGAGACAGGGTTTCTCAGTATAGCCCTGGCTGTCCTGGAACTCACTTTGTAGACCAGGCTGGCTTTGAACTCTAGCTCCTCCATTGGGGTCCTGTGATCCATCCAATAGCTGACTGTGAGCTTCCACTTATGTGTTTGCTATTCCCCGGCATAGTCTCACTAGAGACCGCTATATCAGGGTCCTATCAGCACAATCTTGCTAGTGTATGCAATGGTGTCAGCTTTTGGAGGCTGATTATGGGATGGATCCCTGGATATGGCAGTCTCTAGATGGTCCATCCTTTTGTCTCAGCTCCAAACTTTGTCTCTGTAACTCCTTCCATGGGTGTTTTGTTCCCAATTCTAAGAAGGGGCAAATTGTCCATACTTGGTTTTGTTCTTCTTGAGTTTCACGTGTTTTGCAAATTGTAACTTATATCTTGGGTATTCTAAGTTTCTGGGCTAATATCCATTTATCAGTGAGTACATATCATTTGAGTTCTTTTTTGATTGGGTTACCTCACTCAGGATAATGCCCTCCAGGTCCAACCATTTGCCTAGGAATTTCATAAATTCATTCTTTTTAATAGCTGAGTAGTTCTCCATTGTGTAAATGTACCACATTTTTTGTATCCATTCCTCTGTTGAGGGGCATCTGGGTTCTTTCCAGCTTCTGACTATTATAAATAAGGCTGCTATGAACAAAGTGGAGCATGTTTCTTTCTTACTAGTTGGAACATCTTTTGGATATATGCCCAGGAGTGGTATTGCAGGATCCTCTGGTAGTACCATGTCCAATTTTCTGAGAAACCGCCAGACTGATTTCCAGAGTAGTTGTACAAGCTTGCAATCTCACCAACAACGGAGGAGTGTTCCTCTTTCTCCACATCCTCGCCAGCATCTGCTGTCACCTGAATTTTTGATCTTAGCCATTCTGACTGGTGTGAGGTGGAATCTCAGGGTTGTTTTGATTTGCATTTCCCTGATGATTAAGGATGTTGAACATTTTTTCAGGTGCTTCTCTGCCATTCGGTATTCCTCAGGTGAGAATTCTTTGTTTAGCTCTGAGCCCCATTTTTTAATGGGGTTATTTGATTTTCTGGAGTCCACCTTCTTGAGTTCTTTATAGATATTGGATATTAGTCCTCTGTCTGATTTAGGATAGGTAAAGATCCTTTCCCAATCTGTTGGTGGCCTTTTTGTCTTATTGACGGTGTCTTTTGTCTTACAGAAGCTTTGCAGTTTCATGAGGTCCCATTTGTCAATTCTCGATCTTACAGCACAAGCCATTGCTGTTCTATTCAGGAATTTTTCCCCTGTGCCAACATCTTCGAGGCTTCTCCCCACTTTCTCTTCCTCTACCATCTTCATTGGATTAGATTTTTCTTGTGTTACAAGTGTGTTAGGATATTCATAGCTTACTTAGTAGCATTGTAGGGTTTTAGTGGTGCCATATTGCCCTGTTTTGTTTTGTTGTGTTTTGTTTCTTTTTGTTTTGTTTTGTTTTGTTTAAAGATTTATTTATTTATTATTTGTAGGTACACAGCAACTGTCTTCAGACACTGCAGAAGAGGGTGTCAGATCTTATTGTTCATGGTTGTGAGCCACCATGTGGTTGCTGGTATTTGAACTCAGGACCTTCAGAAGAGCAGTCAGTACTCTTCACCACTGAGCCATCTCTCCTGTATGGTTTTTGGTTTTTTTATTGCTGTTGGTTCGTGTTTGTTTTATGTTTATTTTTGTTGTTGTTGTTGTTCTTAAGCTGACCTTTAGTTTTGTTATCCTTTGTTTTGTTAGGCCTAATAGATCCTGACGCCAGTAGGCTTCTGGGGTAGCAGATAGAGCTGGTTGGCCGAGATGGCACTAGGCCTCCTAGGACGTTGACAGAGCTGGTCATCTCTGATGGCATCAAGCCTCTGATTGTCTGAGTGACAGCGGGCCTACAGGGATATAGTCAGAACTTATGGTTCCTGATGGCTACAAGCCTCGGAGATTGCAGGTAGGGATATGAATAGGTCTATGGATCACAGAGCGGATGGGGCAGACCTTATGGCTGATGAGCTTGCGGGGGAACCCAGTGGTCAGGGAATTCATGCATGAGGATTTAGCCTGGTTGTCCCAGGTGGCTGCAGGTCTCCAGGGATGCATTCAGAGCTATAGTCCAGGTAAGAAAGTACAAAAGGGACAAAGTAGAAGAACACACTGGTGCTGAGTATGCTGGGTCCACTTTACATCATTCTATTCCTCCTTCTCTCCAGTCCAACTCATCCCATATTCTCCCTTCAAATATATTACCTCTTCTTTTATAACTGTTGTTACATAAGGATAAATCCATTTAATGTTACTCTTAGATGTGTGTGTGTGTGTGTGTGTGTGTGTGTGTGTGTGTATGTGTGTGTGTGTGTGTGTGTGTGTGTTTAGTGCAGTTAGTTTGGAATTAGAAAATCTGTGAGGGGCCCACTCCTGGAGAAAACTGATTCTCTCTAAACACTGATTACCTGTAGCTCTTGCTATACAGTGGCATATCAATAGAGTTGGTCTTGATGCTGGTCCTGTTTAAGCAACTATACAGTTGAGATTTCATGGCCTTATCATCTTTGTCATATCTTTTCATTAGATCATTTTTATACTAAGCCCTTTCTTTTTATAGTTTTTTTTAGATATTCTGGATATGAATGCTGTGTCAGAGATGCAGCGGGCAAAGACTTTCTCTTCTATTTTCATCTTCAGGGTTGATTTTTGTTGTTGTTATACAGCCCTTTTTGTTGTTTTATACGTTATATTTGTCCATTTCGGCCTTAATTACTGAGTAAATGAAGTCGTATTCAGAAAGCCTTTGGGTGCTGCCTCTTTGTTTGTTTGACTGTTTCAGCTTTTAAGCTTTCACTTTTAGGCCTTTGATCCATTTAGAGTTGATTTGGGGCAGAGTAATAGACAAAGCTCTAATTTCATGACTGAACATGTGCTTTCCCCACTTTCTCTGCTTTCCCCTCACCATTAGTTGTAGATGCTGGATATGTTTAGTTAGAATAATGACCAAGTATGAAAAGTTTTAATTGTGTGCATGAGTTGTCTGTGTTATTGATATACATATCTATTTTGTTCCATGACTATGCTATCTTTGTTACTAAAAGTGCAATATAGGATAATATCTTTGATGTTAATCGCTCCAACATGGTCACTTGCACAGGATTGCTTTGGCTACTCTGGATCTTTTTGTGCTTCCACATGAGATTTTAGGACTTTTGTATTTTTGTGAAGAATGTCACATGAATTTTGAATTTCATTGCATTGACTATTGGAATTTCTTTGGTAGGATGATCATTGTTAATTCTACCAATCCAAGAGCATAATGGGGATTCCACTTTCTAGTGTCTCCTTCAGGGCTATAACGTTTTCGCTGTAGAGATCTTTCACTTCCCATTTTAAATTTACTTCTAAATATTTAATTTTGGAGGCTACCATGAATATGAATGTTTCCTTGATCTCTCTTTCAGCTTGCTTTGTATTGGTATAGAGAAAGTGTTCTGATTTTTAAAGTTGAATTTATATTCTAGCACTTTATTGATAATATTTCTGTTGGGATTTTTGAAATCTATACTTACATGAAACATCACCTTACAATAGGGATACTTTTAGTTTTTCTATTTTTATACACTTTGGTGAAGGCTCTGGCTTAGCTTCAGTAAGTCAGAATGCATATACCATCGCTATCCCTGGCCTGAGTCTGAGGGGAAGGCAGCAGGGACAAAGGGAATAGAGTCAGATTTACCAAGAGAAATAGCAGATCCAACTTATACATGGATCTTGAGGAATTTGTGGATACAGAGACATGTGGTAACAATTCTGTTTCAGACTAGTTCAAAAAGCAAATGGATCTGACTACTACTTGGATCTAAAACTGAGAAGTGAGATGGGGTAAGGGTTCTAGATGAGAGCTAAAAGGACAGCCCAAGTCTGTAGACTCCCCCTGTCTCTGAATCTACATGGTCTGAATGGATGGTCAGAGATGCCCAGGGTACTGTGAGTATCCTAGGCTACACTTAGGAAGAAGAGTCATCCTTTCCAAGAAAATGGATGCCTCCACCATGCCCAATGACCTGAAATTGAAATCTCCAGAACATATATGACAAATGAAGAGAAAGGGATCTACAAGTTGTTCTCTGAAATGCAAAAGTGTCCCACCAAACAAAATATGTGTGAAAACGTAATTGAATAATACACAATCAAAGATGGATTATTATGTTACTTTGGGTTCCCCCGACTTGAAATGTAGCATTTCTGTTACTCATATCTCTCTAGGTCTTTCTTTAATGTGCCTTCAAGGGAAGACAAGCTAGCAGCAACCCAAGCAACTTGCTCATTAGGTCTAATCACCTGCATTTGCCCACACTTTTCCCCACAGCAAGCAAGGATGCTGTGTAAGTTGTAAGCAGTTCCATGAGCTGACTGTCACTTTCTGTCCTCTTAGACATACTGGAGAATACTGACAATATACATGCACAAGATGCCCCCAAAAATACATCAGAGACTATGGAGTCGGTAAGAAGGCCTTTCTTTAAGAGAGAAATGTTACTTTAGTGATCTTATTCTTCAGTCAAAAGCCCATTTTAAGAACAACATTGAGCAGGGTTTTCTTGGGTCTTGAGAGACTTAGCTTAAGCAAGGGAAAAGTGGGATTGTAGTAGCCTGGTCCCGATCTTGAGCTAAACAAAGAGCACCAAAGCACCCAGTGTCAAGTGTCACAGTCTGTATGATGGGACTTTTTACTTTGGAGAAAAATGTTCCTCTTTTGGGAAATGTATAAATTTCATGTAGAAGTTGACAAGCATGTCAGGTTTCCTTGACTTATATGCAGTATGTCCCACAAAAGTCAGTGTGGAGGAAGCTTCATATGTCCAGGTGGGGATGCTAAGTGGTAAGACTTACCACAAGCATTATTATAAATAATTGAGACCATATTACAGAAGGGATTAATTCCACAGCTGACTTCTAAAGCTGCTCAAGCATGTTGCAGTGTGACTTTCAGAACACTGGGCAGAGGACAAACAGTTAGTGGTAGTTAATATGGCCTTTGAAATAGGAAAAGTGGGAAGCGGCACAACTAAGAAATTCTGGTCTTCTGTGATACCATCACAGAATATACTAATACATAATCTTTCACTTAAAGATACTTACCTATGTTGATTGGCATTAAGAACATGTTGATATACTTTTCAAAGACCCATGCAAACAGAAACTGGCATGACCTGCACTGCATACTCTTTTTCTCTCCTTTAAATTTCAGGTGGAAAATAAAAACCGCAGACGCAGTATGTATTGCCAAGTCTCTTAAGACATATTTTAGAAACAAATTGTGTCAATTTTGGGTAAACTTATATGTGAATGCAACACTATGATCTAAGTTACCTCATGAGAACAACTTGGATTTTGTTTTTTAAAATGGTAGTTTCCTAAGTTAAAAAAAAAAAATTAGGCTAAAGCCATTTGTGTAGATTCACTGGATCCATCTAGGATCTCTGTAGTTAGTTTACAATGGTGTATATCAGGTTGCATCTAAATCTGTTTTTGTCCAAGATAGTCATCCAGATTATCCACTCTAATCTCTTGTGAGAATCTATTGAATTACCATAATAGGATACACATTTAACCTACAAAACACGAATTGAAAGTTCATGACATGTGGTGCATTCATTTCTTAATTGTGTTACTCTATGAGGTGAACGATGAGGCTCTCCATGCAGATCAACAGACACTTTGTGGAACAAGGACTTCGTGATGCCTGTATTACATATTCCCAGCATCTTCCTTCAGTAGGTCCAAATCACAGAGAGCCCAGACTCTGCCATGACTACCTCAGAGGGCAGAGCCAGGGCATTGCTCTCCATCTGCCCACAGACATACATCCACAAGCATGAGAGGTAGAAAAGCCCACACACTTCTAGGCAGACCACAGATTCTGACAATGGGAGCCCAACACTGCATGAGGGGACATTTGCAACCTACAATGACACCAAGCTGCCTTTCCAGTCTCTTCCAGTTGAGGGTATATCTAGATGTGACCAGATAAAAAGAAGCTCCCCCTTTTTCTTTGCACAGCTTCATGTGAGAACTGGGTTGCATTGACTTGGTGTCTGAGTCATCAGTGGGATTCTGTTCCTCAGTGATCAGACTCAGTTTCTGAGAGCCAGTTGACAGTGTGAGGATGGTGGGGGAAGGCCCTGTTTACTGATCCAGGAATCCCACAACTTCTTTTGAGTTGAAAGGTAGACTATGTGTACCTTCAGTTGTATCTGTCAGGGAAGATGGTCACTGATGCATGAATGTAGCTATCATTGTAAGCTTGGGTGAAAAGTCAGAGGGTCTCACAGCTTGTTACCACTCTACATCCCACTAAGGGAATAACATACATTGCCCATGACATTTAGTCGATAAGAATGAAGAGTAAACAAGTGTTGTACAATGTTCTGGAATAAATGCATTCCTGACTCCAGGTACAGTTACTCCTATGCAGCTGAGGTCTTCTGACATGTCACAGACATCACAGGGCACTCCAGCAATGCCTGTGCTTTTCCTACAGTATACACTAAAGAGATTGATCTGTTCTAGCCTAGTGAGTCTCATGGGAAGTCCTTCTCAACCACCTAAGGAGGAAGTCTTTGTGTTGTAGTGAAGAGTTGGTGGCTGAAGGCATTGCAAGAGTGTGGCTGTGTGCTTGTGGCTCTCAGAAGGGTTAGAGTTATACCCATTGGGCAGGACACTCATGACAGCATGCTCAGTCGTGTGGCTCTTCCTTCTGTGTTTTCATATCCATCTATATTTAGGCTTTATCTGGGATTCCTGTGATGTCCATTCAATGCCTAACTCCTTGTACATGACATGCAGTGATCCTCCTGAAGCACCAATCTCACTCTGATGACTGCACCTGGAACAAGCAGTCAGATCAAAGGCACAAATACTCAGTAGTTGTTAGTTTGCTTGAGTTTTCTACCAAAAGGTGACAAAACTTCCTCTTTTTAATGTATTCCTAGTTTCTGCACTATTAAAAAGAGTTGAAGAGAAGCAAGCTATGGGTCCTCTAGAGGTTTGTGGACCACAAGTCTGCAATATTCCATCACCTAAAACAAATGTAAAGAATGATAAAGGTACTGTGGGAATTGTAATTGTCTATAGTGGTTGATAACTTTTTTATCTCATGTGTCAATTTATAGAAAAGTTTAAGGCTATTTTTCCCATGGAAACAATGCCATATATCTATATCTTTGATTGAAATACAACCACAGAATTTCAAAATGCATTCAGTTTTGGGTCTCTCATTCAATAGCATGAAACAGTGCAAAGCTGAAGCACATCTTCCCTGAGTCGGGAGGAATTCCCCTGTAGAGACAGGATTTGGTGAACTGCCCTCTAGTGCTTTCTCTCCTATGAGAGTGATGTAAATTGATTGTAGCAGATCTTTCTAAAGAGTGACCTGGTATATGTCCAGTGACCCATGATTGAGGGTTAAAGTCAAACCAGGTACCAGAATGCCTCATCTTAATCAAGTGGCAAAGATCCCAGAAATGGTCAGGTTATACCTGTGTTTGGAGATGAGAGTGTGGGGACAATATCTGTAAGGATGGGGAAAGGAGAGGTTCGTGTGCTTTTCCACTTACCGGTGCACACTGCTCATGGTGCCTGGGGTGCTCTGCTTTACTTGCCATTGTGTTGCTTGTACACAGTTTCCCCCAGACTACTGTGATACTACGAAACACCCAGGATTTCAAGTTCAGTGAATAGCAGTACATTTCCATTGTGTTGTGCCCTATCTAAATAATTTTTGCAGTTGTTATAAAATACCAAGAAGGAAACACCGTAAGGAAGTAATATTTTATTTTTCAGTGTAATATAAGCTTACAGATCATTTACATAGGGAAGTTATGTAAATGGAAGTTTGTGGCAGAGTCACATTACAACTTTCCAAAAACGGGGTGGGGTGGTTGCAGATATATACATCACAAAGAAGAAATGTTATAAAGGCCAGAAAACTGCATATTTATAAACGCATAAATGACATATAGATTATCAATTTTGCCATCTACTTCTATAAAATGTGCACCATATATGACAAATTATTACAATTTACCTCTTTTTAGTCACACTTTCCAAGATTGTATCATTCTTTACTTTGAGGGATAATTTCTTGTAATACAAGCCTCCACTTTAAAATAGTTGTGTACAGAAAACTACAGACTGTGCAGATGGCCCCATGGGTAAGAACACTTGCTGTGAACACTAGCTGTGAACTACTAGTTTGAATCCCCAGCACACACACACACACACACACACACACAGACAAAGGGTGGGACACTTCTGTACACACCTGTTACCCCAGCAGAGTCAGGGCCAAAAATGGGAAATTCTGGGTCCAGCATCTACACCTTGATTGAAGGAAGGAAGTGGGGAGACATGGAAAAGCAAGATTGTTTTAATTTACACTTAGAGAATTTAATGCGACTACTTTATTTATATAATTCTACCCCCCTCCCCAGTCCAACATATCCCAAGTTCCCCTTCAAATATATGACCTCTTCTATGATAAATATTATTGCTACATAAACACTTGAGTTTATTTAATGTTGCTCTTAAGTATACATGTTTAGTGCTGCTAATTTGAAATCAAGCTATGAGGGGGGTTCACCCCTAGAGAAAACTGATTCATATTCCATATTCTCTCTCTCTCTCTCTCTCTCTCTCTCTCTCTCTCTCATCACTGATTAGCCATAGTTCTTGATCCAAAGTGGTCAGTCAATAGATGCTGGCATGATGCAGGCCCTGTTTGAACGATTGTATGGGATCTCATGTGTTTATCATCCCTTTCATGTCTAGAAGACACTATCTAGCAGCATCTATCCTATCCCGCCATCTCTTAGAATCATTCCACTCATCTTCCAAAATGTTTCCTGAGCATTTTGACATGTAGGGGTTAGCTTTTCCATGTACAGATTTAGGAACCCACAGTTTGTCCTCTGACCTCAACAGGCAAACTGAGGCACAGTGGTCCCTCCAAATGGAATACATGTGAAGACTTGTGTTTCATCTTACACGGCAAAGACCGGTTATTTTATGCTGATTTGGGTCCCTCCTCTCTGCAAATGGAACAGTTCTGTTACTAATACCTCTCCATGTCTTTCTTTACTTTAATTTACCTTCAAGGGAAAGCAGTTCAGCAGCAGCCCAGCCATCCTGTTCATTAGGTCTAGTCACATGTGCTAAGTCCTTGTACTTTTATCCTCACCAAGCAAAGATGCTGCCTAAGTAGTAGTAGTAAGCAGTACAATGAGCTGACTGTCAATGTCTGTCCCCCTCCTCTTAGCAGAGAATGTCACTGCAGCTTCACCAGTTAGCGAAGACCATATATCAGAGTTCGTGACAAAGGTAAGAAGCCCTTTCTTTTCTATAAGATAGAAAAGTTACTTTGGTGATCTTTAGCTTAAGGAAGAAGAAGACAGAGAGTTGTATGAGCTTGTTCCTGCCTGAATAGAGCATAAAACTTCCAGTGTTGGGCAACATAGTTTGTGGACAGAAACCTTTTTATCTGAATAAAAAGTTCCTCATTAGACACATGGTATATAATATTTATTCAAAAGTTATCAAGCATACCATCTATAAGAATGTGTGTTTTTCCTTAAGGGTCTGCTCCTGCTTGTTTCTTGAGTCTGTCATCTAGAATGAGTTTGAGTCATTCCCCAAAACTATGTAGTGGGAAGCTTCATGCAATGTATATTTGAATGCTGAGGGTGTAATACATTTAAAACATGATCATTCATTGCAACTAATTGGAGCCCCCATAGAGGAATTAATCTCACAAAAGGGATTATTAAGTTGGTCTGCCAACCAAAGGTGGTCTGATCTTACCTCGAGTCAACATAAGTGTGCAACATAATAGTTTCTGCCACTAAGTGCATAGCCTGGGTTTTCTGTGACATCATCACATAAAGTATCATGCAAGCCCTTTTTATGTCTTTTTCCTATGTACTTTACACTGTGCTGTGTCACAAGTGTAAACCAAAGAACTATGCAGACAAAACTTAGCATGTTTTGTCATGAGCCTCAAAGTGTTTTCTTTCCTTTTAATTACAGGTGGAATCCAAACAATTTAAATGTATGTATTATGGAATTTCTTTCTCAGGACACATTTTAGATAAGAATTGTAGAAATACTAGCTGTCTTTTGTCTGGTACACTACAGTGATATAAGATTTCTAGTGGGAGTGAAAATTGGGAGTTAAAAGGGGGAAAAGTGATACCTGAAGTACCCAGTCACGGCCCTGTGTCTACAGTAACTGCTTTCAACTCTAATGCCTTTAGTTTGGGAGGGGGGTGGGTTTTGTGCACCAGGCAGTGACTGCATAGGTTTTTCCCCAAGACAGTTATCCCTGTTACACAATCCACCTCCCAGTGACAAATGTGTCAATTCAAAAAGGAAGATACACATTTTACCTACAAAAATGTGTTTTAACCTCGCCATACCGATGGGCAGCAGATTTATTTCTTTGTGCAGTTCTCAGGAGAATCATAACCCAAAGTGTAGAGGTAATTCATCAGCCTCTGTAGCCATAGAGCTTAAGGAATACTTCATTAAGGGTTCAGCAATCCCTGTGCGAGTGTTCCAGCTTCCTAGCATCTGTCTGCAGTAACCCCACCTAGTGAGATCCCATGCACTGACAAGCACCAACAGTCAGCAGAAGACTGGGCAGTGCTCTTTATCTCCCTGAAGACATTCACAAGTATAGAAGATGAGAAAGTCCACATGCTTGATCAGATCAGAGAGTTTGCGTGTAGGAAGACACTACATTAAAATAAATAGATTGAGTGTGTTTGATAACTGGACTTACAATAGAAATGTCTCATTACAGTTAGAACTGGTGAAAAGGCTTAACAGACTAGTCAACATTAACAGGATCTCAAAGAGCAATGTCATGGACAATTTCTGGGCAATGTCCACTAAGAACTCCAGTCAGCCCTTGGTTATTGGGCAGTGCTGGATCAGTCTTTTGTTATTTATATTTCTTTAAATGTAAGCTCAATTTTGAGTTCCAATATTACTTCTATCACTGGTGGTCAGTCTTCATGCTGCCTGTTAAGTCTGAGCACTCAGTGCAACATTATAGGCAACTCTGAGTTATGTGGGCAACTCTGACTTATATAGGCAGCGTTTGGCTGGGATGCTGGATGTGTTAAAGTACCTTCACAGTCAGGCCTTTGACTTGAAAAGAATTTGTCATAGAGAGCTAAAGTGGGCAGGATGTATAGTCCAGTTGGTTTAGTGTATTCCTTGTATGTGAAAGGTCCTAGTTTTGATCCCACGGACTATAATATGTGCCCATGGGGGCACACTGTGTGAACCCAGATCTGCTGAACTAGAGTAAAGAGAATCATAAATTCAAACTCATCCTTTTATACATTGGTATTTTAAGCCTAATCTTGTATCAAAGGCATTCTGGAACTTAAAAATGTACATATAAAGAGTGGGCTTGAGGCAAATGCTCCCTGGAAAAGGAGGTTTTAGAAACTGGAATTTGAAGAGTCAGAATAGAGAAGGTATGGCATAAACTTAATGTACCACTTAATGTCCCACACTGTCCTTCCAGCTTCACTTTATCTGGGTTGTTCATGTAGTGGCTGAGGATGTTTGTCATCTAGAAAGCAACATGCATACATGTCATCCAAATGCCAGATCACCTTTCATGCCTTGTCATGTTGCAGACATCAAGGTTTAGTCAATAGAAGAGAAATTTTGTTTTTGCCAAAACATCTCATGTGACAACTTGATTTAAAATAATTTGGAGTCTAAGTATTTCTGAGAAATATACAAGAATCTATAATTCCTGTTGATCCAAATCATTCACTGCCAGGCATGTGATAGGCAGAAGAAGTAGAAGGAATGCCACATATTTGTACTAAGCCAGGGTTCTCCACTCCTTTTGGATAAAACTCCAATTTTGAGTCAGTGATTGAAAGGTAGAGACCATCTCTCTCTCTCTCTCTCTCTCTCTCTCTCTCTCTCTCTCTCTCTCTCTCTCTCTCAAGCTGCTTCTGTCAGAATTTGATCCCAATGAAAAGAATATAGTATAGTAGCTAAGGATGAAAAATAAGATGTTGTACAATATTCTATATTTCCCAGCTCTCTTAATGCAATACCATATGTTCTCCATGACTTATAAATGCCATGATTAAGTAGAAAATGAAAACTCAACAACAGTCATGTTCCCCGACCTGGATCCAGTGGAATACTCACTCTGAATTCAGTCACCAGAGTCTAGCTTAATTCCTCTGGTATTTAACAAACCTCATTTCTGACAAACATCTGATATTTAACAAACAAAGAGCATTTCTGCTATACATGAGCATTTCCTTATGGTTTACCATGTAGAGTTATCTTTGAAACCTGAAATCCTCATGGGAAATCCTTCTGAAACTTACATTGTTTGAGAGAAAGCATGGAGAAAGAACAATTATACGAACAACGTTGCATACTTGTGTTTCTCAGATGGATATGGCTCCCATCTTGTTCCATGCCCATAACACACTCAAGTCCTGCTGCTCTTGCTGTATTGTCATAGCCACACAAGTGTAGATATTGCCTAAGGTGTCTGTGTAGTGCTTAGTCACAAAATGCAGTGACCTTCCTGAAGCGCCATCCTGACGCTGATGATTAACTGGAAACAGGGAATGAGGTCATTTTTATAAACACAGAAGCATGATTAATTTTCTGTTTTGCTGCCATAAAGCTAACCTAACTCTCCCTGTTGTGAATGTGTTCCCAGTTTCTTCATTCTTTAGAAAATTTTATAGGAAGGACTCAAGTCCCTCCCAGGCTCCGGAGAAACCTTCAGCCCATAAAGGTACATCCAAAGAAACCCAACCAACTATTAAAACAGGTACTGTAAATACTGAGGATTTGCTTCAGTTATCTGTAGTAGTTGAATATCCTGTGTACCTTATGTAAAACTGAACAGATTTAGCATATTTTTATACGTGAAAATGCTAATGTATCTATCTCATCAGTAGAAATGCAACCCTAAAATGTACAAATGTACCTAAAGCTCACTTCAGCTCTCATTGAATAACATGAACTAGAGGAAAGCCGAGGCACATGTTGGATAAGCCAGTGTGCTTCACCTGATGTAGGCAGGACGAGGTGAGCAACTCTCGGTACTGCTTGCCCCCACGTGTGAGTGATCCATGTGGATTAGCTCTGAAGAGTAAAGGTGAATTATATAAAAATCCTTGGTGGTCAGATTGAGTGAGAGAGCGTCCCAGCAGTGGTCATGTTACACTCTGTGTTTGAGAGAATGAGAGAGTGGAAAAGAAATCGTAAGGACAAGGAAAACGGAAAGTTTCTCTGATTTTCCTCTTTCGGAGGCATAAGGATGAGCAGTAGCTGTCTATGGAGATGATACCTAAATTATTTTCCACCCCCTTTAAAAAATACTTTGAGAAAAACAACCTAGAGATGAAAGGTTTATTTTGCGCCTTAGCTTGAGAATGTGGAGCATCTATAAAGAGAGAGGAGCCCAAAGTGGTGTCACGTTATAGCCACAGGTCAATGTTTAGACCTGTTTCAAGGGCACCCAGAGAATGGCATGGCTAAAGTGGCAGAAAGACTTTTGAGCTTGGCCTGGGAAACAGAGGTCAAATGTGTGATTTTTAGTTCATTTGTAGTCTCTTCTCCTCATCCTGCACTAACTGGCATGTAACATGACTAAGACAATGGAGATTAGAGAGCTGGCCCTGTCTTATAACCACTGATCTAGTGGGTGGGGAAGAACCTTGACTTGGCCCAGCATTGGGCATTTTTTTTTCATGCATTCTGAGATCAATGTATAAGATGAGGAGGGTGGACTTGATAGTTCCCATGAACTAGTAGTATCCATGTACTAGGGCTTAGGAACATGATTTCAGCCCTCCTAGGATCTATCTGGACATTGCCTGTCTATCTTCTATGCTTTAGTGTACTTGTATATTTCACTCTTAGAATAAGAAGTCTGTTTCCTCCAAACATCTTCAGTAGGTTTAAGGAGGTATACCTGGTTCTCCTGCATTCTCATTGGGTACTGCTAGCTTTGGTCATCTGTGTAATTTGAATAGATTCTGTCTTCACTGTAATCTCGGGGGCTCCTGCTTCTAAGCAGTGTGCTCCATAAAGACCCAGGCCTCTCCTTCAGCCCACCCTCTTCACTCTCCTAATACCTTATAACCTCTTTCTCTTGTCCTTCTCTAACATCTTCCTCCTGATCAGTACCACCTTAACTCTGAGCTCTGTGCCTGGCAATACATGGGATCTTTGACTTCCTTAGCATCTGGAGAGAGACAGAGAGACAGGGACAGAGACAGAGATAGAGAAAGGAGAGGGGGGAGTGAGAGAGAGAGAAGAAGAGAAGAGGAGAGGAGAGGAGAGGAGAGGAGAGGAGAGGAGAGGAGAGGGAGAGGAGAGGGAGAGGAGAGGGAGAGGAGAGGGAGAGGAGAGGGAGAGGAGAGGGAGAGGAGAGGGAGAGGAGAGGGAGAGGAGAGGGAGAGGAGAGGGAGAGGAGAGGGAGAGGAGAGGGAGAGGAGAGGGAGAGGAGAGGGAGAGGAGAGGGAGAGGAGAGGGAGAGGAGAGGGAGAGGAGAGGGAGAGGAGAGGGAGAGGAGAGGGAGAGGAGAGGGAGAGGAGAGGGAGAGGAGAGGGAGAGGAGAGGGAGAGGAGAGGGAGAGGAGAGGGAGAGGAGAGGGAGAGGAGAGGGAGAGGAGAGGGAGAGGAGAGGGAGAGGAGAGGGAGAGGAGAGGGAGAGGAGAGGGAGAGGAGAGGGAGAGGAGAGGGAGAGGAGAGGAGAGAGGAGAATAGAATGGCCCGGTGTAGTGGCACACACTGCACTTGGGAGGCAGATGCAGGTGTATCTCTGAGTCCAAGGCCAGCCTGGGTTACAGACCAAGTTCTCGGACAGCTACACAGAAAAATCCTGCCTTGAAAGGACAGTAAGAAAAGAAAAACAAAAACTAATCCAAAGAACTCAAAAGTATACTAGATGTCCTAGAAATACTATAGCATCCAGAAACATGTTTACTATAAATAAATAAAATGGATAATGATTCATTTTTTAATTCCATAAAATGTATGTAGAATGTTAAAAATCAAAATATTTCTCTATTTACAAACACCCTGGATATGTGGTGTTTGACATTAGAAATATGATACCATCATTGTGTATGCAGATAATGTTCTGAAAGAAGAACATTTGATATGAAAGCAATGGGACCTGAGTCTGAATCAATAAGACACACAGAAAGACCAGACATATATGTCTGTGCTTATAAACATAGCACTGTCTGTGGTAGGGACAAGAGCACATCTCTGCCAGCGTAACTTGAGCTTCAGTGAGAGACCCTGCTGAAGGGAAGAAATCAGAGAAGTGAACAACACAGCAGACTAGTGGATACTCTCTTGTGGTCTCCAGGAAAATGGGCACAGGCAGGTACTCACTCAAAGGCATGGATATGCCACAAGCTGAGGATACTTACATGCCCACGTACACATGGACTCACAGACACTGGACTTTAAACATATTTTAGCTTTAGTTTTCTTTGGTTTATAAATCCTTTGCCTACCTATGTTTATGTGTATGCACCATGTGAGTGCCTTGTGCAGACAGGGCTCAGAGGACAGGTCAGATCCTCTAGAACTAAAGTTGCAGATGAACATGAGCCACCATCAGGATTCTGGGACTCAAAACCAGCTAACCTGCAAAAGCAACAGTTGTTCGTAACCTCTGAGTCATCTCTCCAGCTCCTAGCACTTGGTTGCTTATATGGCAGCACACGGCTTCTGAGATACTCTATTCCCTGTATAGAGTAACTCAAAAGTATACTCTTTTCTATGAACATTTTTGTGTACATTTAAACTTATAATTTTTGATTTAGCCTTTCCACACATCTTTTGTAAACAAGACATTGCTATAAAATGAATGGTTTTTGTCTACTTTGAAATTATTGTTTGAAATCTTACTTTTTTAGTGACTTTCTGAATGAATTTAGAATAATTATGCTATTTCACGAAGTGTGTCCAGGGTTTTCGAATAAGTTTTAACTGTATAGAAACAAGGGTATCGTAGACTTCGTTCTGGAACTCTGTTGCTCTGTTGGGGGGTAGCTTCAATACACCAGAGAATATAGAATTCTAAGCACTACCTTCCTATCTGAACAGAGCTTCAATATCAATGGGAAAGACATAAAGCTTCATGTGTTGGTTGTACTTAGAAGAGTCTCTCTCTCTCTCTCTCTATCTCTCTCTGTGTGTGTGTGTGTGTGTGTGTGTGTGTGTGTGTGTGTATGTGTGTGCATGTGTGCATGTGTGCGTAGGTGTGTATGTGTGTGTATGTACATTGTCCTCCATGAGTGTGGGTTTTAGATTGTCAGAAGAATGTGGGAAGCATGTAGATCATCTACAATATTCATTTCATTGTGATTTCATTCTATGGAATGTTTGCCTCTGAGAAACCACCAGAAAAACATTGTCAGTCCATACTTTCAGCAGCAGATTACTTGGGAAAATTCTTTTCTTGTCCAAGGACAGAAATTATGTAGCTCTATTGGTCCACTCTAAAAATAATGTCTGTTCCAGAGAAAAGCTATGCAATAACCCCACCTCAGTCCTGCTCCAACACAATTTCTGAGGCAGTCCTTTCCATGATTATATGACTGTCCCTTTGTAGTCCATGCACTGAGCTGAGGAGTGGAGCATGACACCACTGAAGGTTAAATGCCATGTAGTTCATTGTACTTGAGTACTCACCTTCTGGTTTGCTGTGAGCCTCAATGGTTGCCAGCATTCTGGGGTACCCAGATGTACTGCAGAGGGGAGACATTTTCATAGTCTTTACTTTCTATGTTCACCGCTGCTACTCTATAAGCCATATTCCATTGGGTGCCCTAGATTATCTGATCCTTGAGAGATTTTCCTTGAGAGTTCGTACTAGATGCAACCTAGCATAAGTTTAAACTCATATTTCTTGGTCTTAGAAGACCAACGCTCTGGTCTAAAAGTGATTGATATGAGTAAGAGACTTGAAACATTGGAAGACTTTCTTGCTGTCATCTTTTGCTCTCATCATAGTGTAAGTGTTCCATTTTCCTTCTCTTCCTTGCTCTTCACTGACTCAGTGCAATCACTGAGGATGCTCCAGTAGCCACTCAATCTAGCCTTTACAGCGCAGACATCCTGTTGTATAAGTTAAGCAGTGTTCTCTAAGGAAGCCATGGCCCAAAGCCACCAGCGGTTAACAGTTACTCTGTCTTCCTAGAAAGTCAGAGTGCACCTGAAATTAAAGAAATATTTTATAGAAAAGAAGAGTTCGAATACCATGATGAGGTAAGGTGACTTTTCTTTGACTAAAATAGAAATGTTGCTGTCTGAATTTCCTATTTCATTTGAGTTTGGCTCTCAAAATAGGGTAGCATTGTTATGCATACTATGCTCTGTTTTCTGGAATGATAGCATAGTCCCTTACCAATAAAAGCCTTATGGGGAAAGAGCTTTTCTGAATGGCACAGTCAGGTCCAGGATGGATGCTAGCACCCATCCCTCTTGGAAATGATGTTCTTCCTTGAATTGACTACTTTGCAGTTGATGACTGAACGGGACTTAAAGATGCATCATTCACGAGAAGATGTGGGTTTGTCACAGATATATCTTATCTCTTCTGCCATCTATTAATGTTGGCAGAACCATGCCTTTTCAGTACCAAGGAAGAGAAATAAAGACATGTGCCTACAAGTCACATGGAGTTGTCCTCATAATGTCTTTTTTTCTGTAATTTCAGGGGTCCTGGGAAGAATACCAAAGCTGTAAGTATTATTTAACTCCTTGATGAGAAAGAAAATGTAACTGCTAAGATAGGTCTGGCATCTCTTACTGGCTTCTCTTTGATGGGCCAACCAACTTGTTATTTCTGGAAGCAAGTCAACATGTTGTTTTTTGGGTTTTTGTTTTGTTTTGTTTTTTTAAGTTTCTTCTAGATATACTTTTATAGTCAAGTTTCTGCATAGGTTTCCGTGAGACTGTGTACACAGAGAATGCTGGGGGTTGTGTGCTTCAGTGGTCTGTGATTTTGAGTGTATGAGATTCTGTGTGGTGTTATGGTTTATGGGAGACATAGTTCACACTTTAATTGAAATTTATAGTTTATTATCTCATTGTTCTCCTTGGCATTTGTGCCTGGATATTGTTATCATCCTTGCTTCAGAAAACAACCTAAGAATTCCTGGCTCTCAAAATTGTAGACAGAGAGAAAGTGAAAATATGAGTCTCTTCATGCTGTGGAATGCCCTTGCTTCCTTCATTTAAGAAGACCTGAAGACAATAGCATCATGGCTGACAGTGCAGCTTGTAGTTCAGAGGTGCTGCCCATCCATGAAGAGTTGTGTCTGTTGTCCAGTTAACTGCATATGTAAACTAAGATGTTGCCACAGATGCTTGAAAGCATTCATGTGAAAAGTCCGAAGACTCCCTGCTGTGTCTGGTCTTTTTACACAGTCCTTTGAAGTTAAAAGCAATCATGAAGGACCCTAAGGTGGCTATATCAGTAGGTTTTGGACTTGTTTTAGAAGCTGACTTGAAACATAAAAATAAAATTACTGAAGTACTATAGTACACTTGATAATAGCACTGTGAGAAATAAGATTTTCCAAACTTGCTTGCCAATCACCAAGGAAAGATTTAGTTGAAAAGCCCTGGGCAATTCTGAAAACCACCTGCTAGTGGCACAGATCTAGTGTAAACAATTACACACACTGAGCTTTAAAACTTTTTTTTAAATTAAATCATGTCCTATTTCTTTTTTCTCTTTGTGACCATCCTCATACCACCTACCTTGTTCTCTCTCAAATTCATGTCTTCTGAACACCATTCTTGTGTGCATGTGTGTGTGTATGTGTGTGTGTGTCTGTAATGTATGTATGTATGGGTCTCCTGTTTGGTTTTAAAACACCAACTAATCAGCTCTGAAAACTTACATGCAAATAACGCAAAGTGTGGATCAGCTGGATTTCTTTTGTATTGTTTAAAGGGGTTTTAGTTAAGGAACAAGGATCCTAGGTTTCTTTTTGTTCTGGTTTTCCCCCTCTTTTGAACATCCTTCTACAGTGGAGAATGGACTCAAAGCAGTCCAAGCTATCTCCATATACTCATGTGCAAATTGAGAATGTTCCCTGAGGCTTTTATAATCACTAATTATTAACAACCTGACAGATACTCTGTTTTATCCTAGATTTCCCACATGGTATCCGTGTTCCAGAATCAAGACAAACCGTAAGAATCCCTTTGTTCGTCTTCTATAGAAATGCAGGTCTAACTGTATTCCAATTGTGTTGCTTTTTGAAAATTGGTTTTCTCTGTGGAATTCAGAGAATTGTTTGTTTATTTGTCTGTTTTACCAGTGGATCTCCAGCTCTCTGGTGTGATTGCCATCACCATATTCATTAAAATTGAACCACAGAGGCAGTTCCCTCAAAAATGACTTTTCATGATCTATCAAGGATTGTGTGCCTGCAGTATAAATGGGCTGGAAAGTTCACTGTTGGAAAGACTCTTTCCATCTTTACCTGTGTCATTTGCAGCACCATACGATATATGTCTATTGTTCTCTAAATCATCCAGAGAAAGCCAGGCCATTGTGACATATATAATATGAGCCAATCCTGACAATACTTTCTTTTTTATGATTGCAGATGGCTTCCACCCTGATAGGGAGTTGTAAGTATCTGAAATCCCTCCCTTGTTCAGGAAATATCTTAGGGTTTCATTTCTGAGAAACCTCACTCCAGGTCCCTTTTGGGAAGAAGGGCTGAAAATTAAATGAGAGATACTGGTTCTGCCATAGACGCTCCATGGAAAATCCCAAGCAGAACTGGGCTTAATTTCAAGCCAGTGTGACTTCATGTGGCACACTCTGTTCTGATTTTCTTCAGGTATAGCCGAGGTGGGAGAGACGGATATGGAAAAGGAACAAAACGCTGTGGATAGTACAGAGAATTTTCCTGGTAAGTAAGAGAATGCCCTGTGGAGATCAACAGGAAAGGGGCTCATGAAGCAGTCGGGTTGTACATTCTGTTTGCCAGGCTGAGGCAGTGGGAAAGGCATCAGTGAGATGTAGGTTTGTTTGATTCTCCTTCCAGCTGTAATGGTAATGTATAGAAGCAAAGAACAGCAAACCCCACTGGCAATTAAAGATGAGGTAGGGGAGTTTGGGGAATAGCTTTTTAAGCAAGAGCAGTGACTGCTCTACCAGAGGACTGAGATTCTAATCTCAGCACCCCACATTGCTTCTTACATCCATCCATAAATCCAGTTCCAGTGTATCTGATGCCCTCCTCTGGTCTTGATTTGCACTGCATGCATATGGTACACAGGCACTCATATGCAGGCAATACAGCTGAAATAAATTTAAAAATTAAAGCATTCTCCCTGCCTCTGATGTTGCCAAAGCTCCAATCCTTTGACTGTAATTAGGAGATCTCCTTGTGCACTGCTTGTTTGACATCTGGCGTTCACTTCTGATTGTTGATTTAGGATAGAACTATCAGTGGAGTACAACTCTCTATAGTCACTGATATGAACCTGAATACAAAGGTCATGAAGTGTGGGCCCAATAATGCCGAAGAAGGAAATCCTCTTCCAGCTGGTCCTGCAGGATTTATCACAGCACCTCTATGGTCCTCTCTTGCCTGTTAAGTCTCTCTATAAAGGGCACTCTATGGGTGGATGGCAGAGTGAGTGGTCTGGCCTCACTGCAGCACCCTCTCTAACATGAGGAGTCAAGGAGCCAGTGGAAAGTTGAAGCTAATCTATTGTGAACCAATGTGGCTATATCCTCTGCAGGCAGAAGTGAGTGAGCCACTCTGTTTATTTTCTTGCAGAAGCGATGGAGGTACAGGAGTGGGAGTTCAGAAAAGTGTCGAACAGTGTTGCTCCTGGTAGGTAACTGCATTCTCAGTCTATACTGTCATATGAGGAAGGTATCAGAAGGGGAAAAGCATAGAGGGAAGGATATATGTTAGCTCATTTCCAGCTTGTGTTTTCACACTAAACTGACCTGTAAGGTGAATGGGTCACAGAACATGTTGACACCTGCATTGGAAACTCTGGCCTAGTACTTGACAGTGAATCTAGAACTCTGGTCCATCTATGACCTCCTCTTCAGATATCCCTAGTTCAGAGTGTGCACATATGTTCCCAGGATTTAAAAGGCATGGCCACTTGTATTTTCTTTCCAGTGTCCTTTCTGGCTTTATCCTCCTACCTGAGTCTGAACCTTATTTTCCTGCCTTGTCTCATCAGATCTCCTTGCTTTGTCTTCCTGTGTGTCACAACTTTCCTCTGAGCTCTCTGGGACTTTTGTGTACTTCATGCTTAGTATATTTCTCACCTGTCTTCTCTTGTCAGAGTATGAATCAATGGAGAGTATATTCCCCAAAGTCTTCTGTGAAACCCCTGCAGTGGGGTCAGGTTTTCCTTTATTGAAAAGTATGTATGTATGTATGGATGTATGTATGGATGGATGGATGTATGTTTGTCTGTCTGACATACTGTCCTGTGTTCTACTTTGGATGCATTGATTCTGCCTTGTGTAAACTCAAGGAGGACTCCTCTTTCTGATTCCTGTGTCCACAGAGATGCAGGAGCCCACCTCATAGGCCACATTGTCTGAACACCCTAATTCTGTCTCTTATCCACAGCCTTGCCCACCCTCTTCCCTATTTCCTGAGTAAAATGGTGACTCTGTACTTGGTGCCTAGTAACCCATAAAACCCTTCTACCTTGTTACTGATTCTGCCAACTGGGTTGCACTGGCCACCAGATGTGACCTAACCATCTAATATGTGGTTCCCTGCATTCCTTCCCATTTTGTGCCTAAGTTTATTCAGTTGTACTCTTCCCTTGAAATTTGGCCTCACTTGAATCCCATAAAAATTTCATTGGGAAGTGTATACAATGGGACATTGCTTAGGGACATGCCCAGTAAGATATAGTTGAATCTTACCAGATCATCTGGTTCATGCCTTCCCTTGTGGAACTGTGGGGAAGGGTTGTATTTGCCCCACTGGGGAAAGCAGGGGAGCTGAACAGAGTGGGGACACGGTTGCTGGTCACAGCACAGACAGCAAGAAAAGCTTTGTTTCTGATGTAAGAGGAGACCCAAAGGGAACGTCCAAAAGTTGCAACCAACAAAATAAAAACCAATAGAATTTTTTTCCCAGACAATGTTGATATAAGAAAGATAGGGCATGTGTTTGAAGTCACTCACCTAGTAATGTCAACTTGATCCTTGCAAGAAATACCCAACAGGGTCCCAGAGCTTTGTGCCACAACTTATTTCCTATTTTGAACCTATTTCTACTCTATTTCCAGCGGTCGATCTATTATTTTTAGCGCCACCAACATCTTCGGATGACGAAGAGTCTTATGCACCCATAAAAAGAAAGAAGAAGAGGAAAAAGAGGAGGCGCTATTACTAGTCAAAACCCTCCATTTTTGCTCCAGTAAGTACAGCAAACCCAGTGGCTTCAGGAACTTCAAAAGCTTTGAAAGGGGTTAGGGGGAGTGCACAGAGAAACAGAAACAGAGGCAGACGTTCTGAGCCTCCAGTTTACCAGGATAAAGAATTGCTGTATCAAAACCTTGTAGAGTTGTCAGGAGATATTGAGAAAAGAGCGATGGATGCAGGGGGGCTGATGGTGAGGGGTTGTGGTTTGGAAGGACAATGTTAACAAGATAGAACAGTAGTCTGAGGTACAAATCCCAAGGTGGGAAGGAATCTGGCATCCAAGGAAACCATCAGGACATGGAAAGTCCCCATGGAGGGTTTCTTACTTAGGGTTACTATTGCTGTGATGAAACACCATACAGAACTTGGGAAGGATAGGGTTTATTTGGCTTCCATATCCTTAATCACAGACCATTGAGAGAAGCCAATTCAGGAACTCAAACAGTGAAGGAACCTGGGGGCAACACTGATGCAGAGGCCATAGAGGTCTTCTGCTTACTGCTCCTGAATGGCTTATACAGCCCACTTTCTTATAGAATACAGGATCATGAGTCTATGGATGGCCCCACACACAATAGGCTGAGCCCTCTCACATCAATCACTAATTAAGAAAATGACCTGTAAGCTTGCCTCCAGCCTGGTCTTGTAGACTCAATTTCTCCACTGAGGCACACTCCTCTCAGATGACTTTAGCTTGTGTCACGTTGACGTTAAAATAGCCAAGACTAAGGTCATGAAGTACCATGAGGTTGGTGGTACTAATCATGTCAAAGAATATATAAATGGCATCAAGAGTCAGAGTGGGGAAGTAAGGCTGAAAGGTGAGAGTGGAGAAACCTCACCATGCAAGACTCAATAACACTCAGTACAGTGTACCCTTCTTCATTCTAGGCAGGCTGGTTCAGACCATTCACCATTGAAGCGGGACCACCTGCTGTGCTGCTTCTCATCCCTCTCCTTTGATGTGACACTGCCTGCCACCTGCCTGAGGCCTAACCTTTTCTCCAAGATTTTCCTGAGTTATCAGCAAACTGTGAATTTGGCAAGTTTCTGCTAAAAGGCTGGTCTGCAACATCACAGTAAACTTGGTGTGACTGAGGACTGGCTTCCCTCTTTATAAACTGCAGACTATTATTAAACATTTGAGCCCTGATCAGAATCTTGTCTTGGTTCCATCTCTCTCTCACACATCCGCCTAGTTTCCCTTTCTTTCAGCTCCAGGTTGTCTCCCAGGCTCGAACCCATACATGAGAGCCTCAGGCCGGCCTCAACAATTTGGCATCCATGCAGGGCCTGGGTAAGGCAGAGGACACTGGAAGAAACACTGCTGGTTTGAAGCTCCATGGAAGAAGAAAAGAATTAAAGAAAATTCGTACCGGAGAAGCAACAGGCAAAAGGTTGCTAAGGTGTGGTATGGGCTAAGCTGAAACAGCACTAAACCTGCGCACTGGATTCGCTTACATGCAGCAGTGATATCAGGATCTAGGAACGTAATAGGAAGTCGGCCGCAGCTTCCAGGAGCTGCTTTTTAGGTGAGAGAAATAAAAGGGTTTAGATTTAATAATCAGGCAGATTTGCCTCAGCCTAAGAACTGCATCAGGTGGGAGGAAAACTCCCAGAGACAGAGATTATTCCCGCTGTGCCCTACAGCAGAAGTTCTCTCCCCTCTTTGATGTAACTGTAACTAAACAATTGAAATGCATGTATGACAAGAACTTCAAGTCTCTGTAGAAAGAAATTGAAGACATCAGAAGTTGGAAAGATCTCCCATTCTCATAGATCCATAGAATTAACATAATAAAATGATCATCTTACCAAAAGCAGTCCACAAATTCAATGAAATTCCCATAAATATTCTAACAAAATTCTTTACAGACCTTGAAAAAGCAATTAGCAACTTCATATGGAAAAACAAAAAACCCAGGATACCTAAAACAATCCTGTATAATAAAATATATCTGGGGGTATCACTATCCCTAATTTCAAGCTGTACTACAGAGCAATAGAGATAAAAAAAAATTCCATGATATTTTGTATAGAAACTGACAGGTTGATCAAAAGAATCAAAGTCCCTGAAATAAACCCTCACAACTATTGACATTTAATTTTTGACAAAGAAGCCAAGACCATCCAATGGAGAAAAGGAAAGTATATTCAACAAGTATTGCTGGTCTACCTGGATGTCTGCATGTAGAAGAATGCAAATAGATCCATGTTTATTGCTCTGAATAAAATTCATGTCCAGGTGGCTCAAAGACCTCAACATAAAATCAGATAAGATAAATATAATAGTGGAAAGTGGAGAATAGCTTTGGGTACATTGGTTGAGGAGACAATTTCCTGAACAGAATACCAATGGCTCAGGCACTACAATCAACATTTCATAAATGGGACCTCATGAAATTGAAAAGTATCACAATATGAAAAAATCTCACCAAATCTACATCTGAGAGTTTTAAAATATCTAAAATATATATGGAACCTAGGAAGTTAGACATCAACCTAATAACCCAAATAAAAAATTGGAGTACAGATCTAAACAGAATTCCTTTTTTTTTTTTCCTTTTTTGATTTTTCGAAACAGGGTTTCTGTGTGTAGACCTGGCTGTCCTGGAACTCACTTTGCAGACCAGGCTGGCCTCGAACTTAGAAACCCGCCTGGCTCTGCCACACAAGTGCTGGGATTAAAGGTGTGTGCCACCATGCCCGGCCACTTAAACAGAATTCTTAACAGAGGTATCTTGGATGGCTAAGAAACACTTAAAGAAATGATTGATGACCTTCATCATCAGGGAAATGCAAATCAAACAACTCTGAGATTCCATCTTATACCCATCAGAAAGGCTAAAATCCAAAACTCAAGAGACATCACATGCTAGCAATGATGAGAAGCAAGGGGAACACTCTTCCACTGCTAGTGGGAGTGCAAATAGCTATTGTGGAAATCAACTTGGCAGTTTCTCAGAATAGTTCTACCTAAATATCCGGCTGTATCACTTCTGGGTAAATACTGAAATGATGCTCCACCATCCGGCAAGGACACTAGCTGAACTGTATCCATAGATGCTTTTTATTTGTTACAGTTAGAAACTAGAAACAACTCAGATGCCCTTCAACCAAAGAATGGAAAAAGAAAATGTGGTTTATTATCATCATGGAATACTACTCAGTTATTAGAAACAAGGACATCTTAAAATTTGTAGGCAGATGGATGGAACTAGAAGATATCATGCTCAGTAAGGTAACCCAGACTCAAAAGGACATGCATGACATATACTCACTTATCAGTGGACACTAGCCATAAAGTACAGGATACAGATACTATAATCCACAGACCCTAAGAAGCCAAGTAACAAGGTGGGCCCAAGAGAGGATGCTTCAATCTCACTCAGAAGGGGAAACAAAATTGTGATTGGTGGTGGATGGATGGAGGGATCAGGGTGGGAATGAGGGCTGGGAGAGTGAACAGAAAACAGAGGTAGATGGGATAGCATGATGTGGGGCAGGCATCTCTAGGAGGTTCCAGAGACCTGGGGTGGAGGAGGTTCCAGGAAGTTTACGAGGGTGACACTAGCTGAGACTCCTAACATTGGAGCATAGGGAGCCTAAGTGGCTATTTCATAGGTAGGCAGGACTCCTAGTGGAGGGATAAGAACACCAACCTACCCACAAATCCTTTCACCTAAAATTTATCCTGTCTACAAAAAGTTCAGGGATAAAGATGTCACAGAGACAGAAGGAATGGCCAACCAATGACTGGACCAATTTGAGAACCATCCCATGGGCAAGAGCTAATCCCTAACACTCTTAATGATACTCTGCTATACTTGCAGGCAGGAGCCTAACATAACTGTCCTCTGAGAAGTTCCACCCAAAGACTTACAGCCTAAGGAGGCTGATAATGGAGATTCAAGACCAGCTTGAGGCACCTGGAGGAGATATGGACTCTACATAAAAACCAGAAAAGTCAATTAACCTGGATCCTAGGGGGCTTCCAGAGACTGAACCACCAACCAAAGAGCATACAAGTACTGGGTCTAGCCTCCCTGCACAGATGTACATCTTGGTCTTCATACAGATGCACCAACAACGGGACTGCTGGCTTACCATGACTCTGCTCCCTACTTGTGGATCCGGCTCTCCTAACTGGGCTGTCCTGTCTGACCTCAGTGGAAGAATATATATCTAGTCATGCAGTGACTTGAGGTGCCAGGATGGGTTGGTTCCTGTTGAGCGAACTCCCCCATCTGATAGGACAAGGGAGTGGGGAGTGGGCTAAGGGGCCATGTGAGCCAGGGAGGGAGGACTATGAGGAGCTGAGGCTGAGATTGGGATGTAAAGTGAATAAATAAATTAGTGTAAAAAAATAAAGAAAATGGTCTATGGGTGCATCTTATGCAATCATTTTCTTAATTGAGATTTCCACCTTTCAGATAACTCTAGATTGTGTTACAAGTTGACAAAATGAGCCAACACATGTCAGCATTTTCATAATTAAGTTTAAAATGACAGAAAAACCTGGGAAGCACAGTCTCAGTAGGATTAGGGGTCTAAGGAGGCTGATAATTCAGATTCAAGAGTAAAGCAAGGATCTAGATCTTACCAGAGGCTTCGCAGGTGACAAAGTCATTGTCCCTGGATTCAGAGACCTGGAAGAAGCTTTGTACTAAGGTTGTTCTGGCCATTGCTTGCACGTCTCTGATTCCAGGTACCAAAGCCCCCCCATTCATACCTAGGCCTGGAGCCTATGAACAGAGGAGAAATAAAGGGTTATATCAAAAGACATGAAACTCTGTAGTGGCTGGACAGCCCTTCCCTACACTAGCCATCTGTCATAGTTGAGAATATCCACTTTTCTATATTCAAGGTCTCCTTCCTAAGTCTTTTCCAACTCTCCATGCCTCCATTAACTCATAATTAGAGGCACCCCTGGCAAGGTAGAGTTGTGGTTTCTAGCTGAATGGCACCACAGATCTTTGAGACTTTGCTACCTTGAAGTGGAAAGAGGTCCTGGACAATCACCTTTCTCCTTCCATCAAGTCTCTTCACCCCTGTATTTGTTGGGGCTGGCCTGCGGTTCTGCTGTCTGGGTTTGAGCCTGGGAGGCAACCTGGAGCTGAAAGAAAGGGAAACTAGGCAGAGGTGAGAGAGAGATGGAACCAAGACAGGATTCTGATCAAGGCTCAAGTGTTTAACAATAGTCTGCACTTTATAAAGAGGAAAGCCCGTCCCCAGTCACACCAAGTTTCTTGTGATGTTGTCAGAACAGCCTTCTAGCAGAAACTCCAAATTCACAGTTTGCTGATATCTCTGGAAAATCTTGGAGAACCGGTTAGTCCTCAGGCAGGTGGCAGGCAGTGTCACATCAAAGGAGAGGGATGAGAAGCAGCACAGCAGGTGGTCCTGCCTCAGTGGAGAATGGTCTGAACCAGCCTGCCTAGGCTGAAGAAGGGTATATTTCCTCCCCCCTTTAAATAATAATATTAAACAAAACTGGAATGAGGCATAAAATTTATTTATGCTCTATAGTCTTGCCTGGGAGTTTTGGAGTTATGAAGTTGTTATGGAGTTATGGAGGCTGGTGGCTGTGCCTGCCTTAGGATCTCAGATCTTCTCGAAACATACTTATCTGTCATAGAAGAGTACATGCAGCTTGTTTGTTTTCATTTTACACCACATGGCTCTGTGGTGTATTATTAACATCCACTACCTGTTGGCATGTACCCCTGTCTTAGATTGGTATGATTCTGTAAACTGGTTGCCTGTCTTTGACTAACTGGTCCTCATAGCACACCATACTCCCAATTCAGACCAAAGCCACAATATGTACTTAGAATGCTTCTTCTTCTTCTTTTTTTTTTTTTTTTTTTTTTTTTTTTTTGCATACTTTTTTTTTTTTTTTGGTTTTTTCGAGACAGGGTTTCTCTGTATAGCTCTGGCTGTCCTGGAACTCACTTTGTAGACCAGGCTGGCCTCGAACTCAGAAATCCGCCTGCCTCTGCCTCCCGAGTGCTGGGATTAAAGGCGTGCGCCACCACGCCCGGCTCACATTTTTTTTAATTAGGTAATTTCCTCAATTACATTTCCAATGCTATCCAAAAAGTCCCCAATACACTCCTCCCCCCCCCCCCAGGTAAAGCTGTACACCTGCCGCAGTCAGGCTGAAGAGCGTACACTGGCCTGCTTAAAAAATAAAGGTGGGGCAGTGAAAAGCATTACTATAAAAGCTTCTTTGGTGAAGACCAGGTACTCCATTCAGTTGCAATTTAGCAACGATCAAGCTTAGGCTCTGGCCTCCCTGTGTGGGGAAGCTGGCTTTGAGAACTAGTAGAAAGGCCAGAGATTCTCTGGAAGTGGACGCTGTGCTCCAAATTAACTTTGCTAAGTAATTAAGATTTTTAGCTATCTTCAATAGGAATCTCTAATATTGCAATTATTACTTGACCAGTCTAAGATTGAGTTAGAATAACTGGTCACGTTGAAGAAAATAGAAGAATCATTATAACTCTATAATATGACTAATCTTTTTAAGTCAGAATACACAGTCTCTGACGTTCTTTTTACCATAAAGTTAAAAAGCTTGAAGCAAGGCAGCTTCGCTTTTCCAAACTGGAAAACTGGCAAGCAAGGATGGGTCGAAAACATGTACCCAATTCAGCTTCCTTGTCACTACAGTCAGGGCACTGAGCCAACTCACCTGCCAGATTGTCACATGAATTTGCCATCATGCTTCTGCAGCATTCTGTGGAGAGAACCTATGTCTTTCCCTTTCCTAATAAGGTAGCTGTTCAGGATCAAGCCATATGCCAATAAGTAGATCCTTTTAAGATACTATAAGGCATTTATTAAAATTCTTTGACATCTAAATTTCAAAATTCTAAAATAAAAGTATGATTTAAGTAATATGCATGGGGATACATTAAATAATATGCATGGGGATATATTTTCCCCCTTCTTTGTCTTTTAAAAATCTAGAGTTTTAAAGTTCCACAGTACCTTGTCCTTGAGTATTAATAATATGTTGACAAAACAGCTCAAATACTTGACTGTTATAGTCAGTATTAATGTAACATGGGCAGTGACTAATTGCACTTTCAATTGATTTTCTTAAAGAGCGGTTGTAACTAGAAAGCTTGAACAGTTATTAATAGTCACATTGTATGATTTATTTATTTATTTATTTATTTATTAAATCAGAAATAGGAGCATTTATTTGCAGCAATTTATTAAGTATAAGTCCTCAAGATTTAACAGTATTATGTGGAAACAAGTAGTAACTGAGGACACTAAGAGCAAAGAATTTGACATGCACAATTTCCAAGAATACTAAAATATTATCTTAAACCATAACTGTTTTGAATATATAAAGAACGAGATTATATATACAATCTATCTTATATGTAGGACCTATAGACTGCATGAGATATAAATCCAGCATGGCATTGCTTTAAGATGTCCAAGCAATCTACAACAATTCATTAAATGTCCAAAAACAGCCTTCTTAAAAGGACAGCATTTTTTCTTATGAGTTGTATATGCATAAGCAATTGCAAATTTGAGAATTAATAGCATCCGAGGGAAGAACAATCTTAAGCAATTGTGAGCTCTGAGATATAATATTGACTAATAATATACAAATTAAGGTTTGATTGTTCAGCTTTTTAAACACCATCCACAGCACACAATTATCTGTGCTGAAACAGGAGGAAACTCAAAAGAATACATGTGATCTAATTCACTTCAACTTATTTCCCATAGAAGGGTTGTTTTTAAACACAATAATTAGGATGCATGCATGCATGAATTTATAGAAGATATAAAAGCATGCATAAAAACAATATTTTAGCTTATCTTTGGGGTATTTATTGTCAATTTTATTTAAAATGATGGTATGCAATAGATCAGTTATTAATATTCTCTAATAACCAAATTAATTGCTGTTTGGAACAAGGAACAGACACTTTGTCAGGTTCCTAAGACACAATTTTTGTTATAGGTATTCCAAAAAACACGAATATAGCCTATAATTCTTTATTAGCATCACAGTAGTTTTAATAGGATGCTGAAACCAAGCCACCTCGGCCCCGCCCACCTGCCTTGTCACAGCTCCGTCACCCTGGGCCCCACACCACCGGGCCCCTGGGGGGGGGCATTTGCCCCCATCATTCTCAGCCTCACCTGAGCTGAGTCTTTGCTGACGGCCACCATGGCTTGCGGAACCACTCTGAAAAGGACTCTGGATTTTGACCTGCTACTGTGCCTGCATCTCTGAAGCAGAGTCGGTGCATGACTTTATTGGCTCCACCTTCGGCTGGCTGACACTGCCACTGCCACCGCCAAGGCCACCGCCACCTCAGCATTCTTCTCAGGTGGAAGAGGCCGAAGGTGGCCCAATCTGTTGTATGCTAGGAAATCTAAGCAAGGGTGGCAGAGCACCCTGAGTCTTAGAGGGAAAATATGGCTACCCTGGCAGGGACAGGCTGAGGCTCATGGGGGGCAATGATGAGCAAGGCCTTCCCCTGAGTTCACTACAAAACTGCCTGCTTTCTCGTGGCCTCCCGCATCACCACGCTCAGGGAAAGCTGTGTGCCCAAAGGCCCCAATCTCCCCCCCCCCCCCCCCCGCAGTCAGAAGCCTGCTGGCCAGGAAGATAAGAATAATGTTTTCTCTTGCCAAAGAATACAGAAAATAAAGGGGGTAGGAAGTCACAGCAGGCAAAGTACCTAGAAGTTACCTGACAGGAAACAAAGGAATGACTTCAAAAGATTAACAGGAACCAGATAAATGTTTACAGTAAGAATAAAGCAGCTCTTCTTAGGATCAGCTTAATGACAGCTAAGGTTTTCACACCCTTAGTCACAATGCAGCCTGCTGAAGAATTGCTGTGGGCACATTTAATAACCATTAACTAAAACAGGCAGCTAATATTTAATTACTATTGATTATAATTGATAAAAATTATAAAAGCTTTCTTTATTTTCTGCAAAGCCTTCTGTAGTAAACTAAAACCCTAAGTAATAAAAAGATATTGCCTCTGAATGTTTTCTGGAGCAACAGCCACTCCCCAGAACTTAAAAGCTTCTTGTGTGAAAGCAAAGAATTAAAGTAAACTTCCCTTGAGAGGCATTAGCTAATAAAATACTTTCCACTTAGAAAACAAGATACACTAAAAGATTCAAACTCTTAGCTTCTCGTATAGAAGCAGAAATGATAAAAATTTCTTACATAATGTCGACCTATATTTAGCCATTCCTAGAGGCAAAATTTTCCAGTGATTACAAACTTACTAGAAGCAAATCCTTTACAATTATTAAGATGCAAAAGAAAAAACAAACTTTTAGATCTATAATAACTATATAAAAAGTAGGCAATCCAGATTGTAATGCCTTTTTAAATTTTACAGTCTGATTGACCCTTTATACACTTTGAATTTGAACTTTATTAAAACAGCATCTGGCTAGATCTGCAAAGGTGCTCTTTTAGCTAAAAGAAAATTCCCCCAGAGGCAAGGAGAGGCAAGGAGAGGCAAGGAGATGCAAGGAGAGGCAAGGAGATGCAAGGAGAGGCAAGGAGAGGCAAGGAGAGGTAAGGAGAGTCAAGGAGAGGCAAGGAGAGGCAAGGAGAGGCAAGGAGAGGCAAGGAGAGGCAAGGAGAGGCAAGGAGAGGCAAGGAGAGGCAAGGAGAGGCAAGGAGAGGCAAGGAGAGGCAAGGAGAACTTCTTTAGGCAACTTTGCAAGACAAAAGAAAGTCACACAAATCCTGCAGAGGCTGCTCTGAGCTTAGTTCCTCCTGCCATGAAGACAGATTTTAGAATTACTAAGTTTCTTTTGCAATATTAGACCATAACTACAACTTTGGGAAAGCAAAACCCAACTTCAAAACAATTTATCATCTTTAGAATCAATATTAGAAGCATTACTATCATATTACAAAGTTTGGCTGCCAATTTTTTTTTAATTAATTTTTTTTATTAGGTAATTTCCTCAATTACATTTCCAATGCTATCCAAAAAGTCCCCAATACACTCCCCCCCCTAAGTTCCCCACCCACCCACCCCCACCCCTTGGCCCTGGCATTCCCCTGTACTGGGGCATATAAAGTTGGCAAGTCCAATGGGCCTCTCTTTCCAGTGATGGCCTACTAGGCCATCTTTTGATACAAATTCAGCTAGACACAAGAGCTCTGGGGTACTGGTTAGTTCATAATAATGATCCACCTATGGGGTTGCAGTTCCCTTTAGCTCCTTGGGTACTTTCTCTAGCTCCTCCATTGGGGGCCCTGTGATCCATCCACTAGCTGACTGTGAGTATCCACTTCTGTGTTTGCTAGGCCCCGGCATTGTCTCACAAGAGACAGCTATATATGGGACCTTTCAGCAAAATCTTGCTAGTGTATGCAATGGTGTCAGCGTTTGGAAGCTGATTATGGGATGGATCCCTGGATATGGCAGTCTTTAGATGGTCCATCCTTTCTTCACAGCTCCAAACTTTATCTCTGTAACTCTTTCCATGGGTGTTTTGTTCCCAATTCCAAGAAGGGGCACAGTGTCCACACTTTGGTCTTCGTTCTTCTTGAGTTTCATGCGTTTAACAAATTGTATCTTATATCTTGGGTATTCTAAGTTTTTGGGCTAATATCCACTTATCAGTGAGTACATATTGTGTGAGTTCCTTTGTGAATATGTTACCTCACTCAGAATGATGCCCTCCAGATCCATCCATTTGCCTAGGAATTTCATAAATTCATTCCTTAACACTTCCATGCTACTCAGGAACTCCCGCAACCCCCGGGAGGACCGCCCATCTCCACCCCAGCACTGGGGAGAGCTACATGTCCTCCTGGGATTTGTCAGTCTGTCGGCCCCTTTGATATGTAACACCCGCTCGGGAGGGGTTGGCGCCAGATTCAGGCTGGCGCCTGCGCAATGATGTTGTTTACGGCGCTGGTGTACCAGAGGTCAGCGCCATCTTTTGGGCGTGCGGCTGCCTACATCTCCCCCTTTTTTGTTTAATAATATGATGCTGGACTAGGTCTGTGCAAGTCTGTCCATCGGCTATGGCTCCTGTCTTAGGTCGATCCTTTCATGTCACAGCCTTACCCGTCCTAGGGTTACCCTATCGCCACTGGGCCCCGTGTCTTAGGTTGGTCTGTGCATAAGGAAAGTTGCCCGTCTCTGGATACCGCAGTGCTGTGTGACAGTAACTGCTAAATGACCTAGGGTGAACTCTACAAAAGAGGAACTAAACTTCAGGGGAAATGACCTCTTTAATTGCCATCAATGCTTGGTACACCACTGCCTTATACTGAGCGTGCTCTCGTTTGCCAGACACAAAAGACACAACCCAGGGGGACCACTGCTCCCCAGGCCAAAATTCCCGCCCACTCCTTAAACTATGAGAAGGCCATTGGTGATCCAGGAGGTGAAGTCCCCCAAGGTGAGAGGGTCAAGTTGAGTGCTGTTGAGTTTGGCAATCTGGAGGAGCAGCTTTCTGGACAACTGCTCCGCTTTAGCCGACCAATTTCCTACTCAGATAAGAGGTGAATCTGTTCAAGAGACTGAGAGAAATTAGCTTATACAACTTTATACAAGGGGCACCTAATGGGCATAGGTGGCAAACATTTCAAAATCTACTATAGGCACAAAGGTGAGAAATTTCACAACCACAGCAGTATACCCTGCCAACATTCTGCTAACAAACATGTCCTTCCGGAACTATTACAATCTATATCTCTGTCGGGGGGAGTAATTTTCGAGTCAGCCTCTCTGGTACCCAAATCGGGTGTTCTTGACTTTGTGGAAAAACACAAACAGCTCCCCTGGATCTCGAAATAACGGGATCTGGGCCATACCATTTTCCAGTTAGGACATCTTTCCATTTGACATCCTGTTTAAGGATAGGCGAGGTCATGGCATGCCTATCTGCAGCTGAATGACCATGTTCGTCCAGAATTTAAAAATTTAAAGTAAAGAGAGCTAAAGATAATTGTTCTTTGGGTGGCTGGCCATGGGCGATTCCCCCTTTTTGTTTTTGTAAGAGTTCTTTTAAGGTTCGATGTGCTCTTTCCACAATGCCTTGGCCCTGTGGATTGTAGGGAAGGCCAGTAGAGTGACTAACCTGCATTATTTTGCAAAAGGTTTGGAATGATTTTGATGTATATGCGGGGCCATTATAAATTTTTAAACTATCTGGCCTTCCCCAAGCTTCCCAGGCTTCTAGGCAATGGCCAAACACATTGCGGGATTTCTCACCGGACATGGGGGAGGCGAAAATGACACCTGAACAGGTGTCAATTGAAACATGAACATATTTTAATCTTCCAAATGCTGAGACATGAGTAACATCCATTTGCCACAGTTTTAGAGGAAGCAATCCTCGAGGGTTAATACCAACATAAGGGGGGTGGTGAAATTGTACACACTGTGGACATTGTAACACCACATCTCATGCTGAGGATCAAGAGATATCAAATTTCTGCTTAAGTGCAGAGTTCTATCAGACCTTCAAAGAAGATCTAATCCCAGTTCTTCACAAACTATTCCACAAAATAGAAACAGAAGGTACTCTACCCAACTCATTCTATGAAGCCACAATTACTCTGATACCTAAACCACAAAAAGACCCAACAAAGATAGAAAACTTCAGACCAATATCCCTTATGAATATTGATGCAAAAATCCTCAATAAAGTTCTTGCTAATCGAATCCAAGAACACATCAAAACAATCATCCATCCTGACCAAGTAGGTTTCATCCCAGGGATGCAGGGATGGTTCAATATACGGAAATCCATCAACGTAATCCAGTATATAAACAAACTCAAAGACAAAAACCACATGGTCATCTCGTTAGATGCGGAAAAAGCATTTGACAAGATCCAACACCCATTCATGATAAAAGTCTTGGAAAGATCAGGAATTCAAGGCCCATACCTAAACATGATAAAAGCAATCTACAGCAAACCAGTAGCCAACATCAAAGTAAATGGTGAGAATCTTGAAGCAATCCCTCTAAAATCAGAGACTAGACAAGGCTGTCCACTTTCTCCATACCTATTCAACATTGTACTTGAAGTCCTAGCCAGAGCAATTCGACAACAAAAGGAGATCAAAGGGATACAAATTGGAAAAGATGAAGTCAAAATATCACTCTTTGCAGATGATATGATAGTATATATAAGTGACCCTAAAAATTCCACCAGAGAACTCCTAAGCCTGATAAACAGCTTCGGTGAAGTAGCTGGATATAAAATTAACTCAAACAAATCAATGGCCTTTCTCTACACAAAGAATAAACAGGCTGAGAAAGAAATTAGGGAAACAACACCCTTCTCAATAGTCACAAATAATATAAAATATCTTGGCGTGACTCTAACTAAGGAAGTGAAAGATCTGTATAATAAAAACTTCAAGTCTCTGAAGAAAGAAATTATAGAAGATCTCAGAAGATGGAAAGATCTCCCATGCTCATGAATTGGCAGGATCAACATTGTAAAAATGGCTATCTTGCCAAAAGCAATCTACAGATTCAATGCAATCCCCATCAAAATTCCAAATAAATTCTTCAACGAATTAGAAAGTGCAATCTGCAAATTCATCTAGAATAACAAAAAACCTAGGATAGCAAAAACTCTTCTCAAGGATAAAAGAACCTCTGGTGGAATCACCATGCCGGACCTAAAGCTCTACTACAGAGCAATTGTGATTAAAAACTGCATGGTACTGGTATAGTGACAGACAAATAGACCAATGGAATAGAATTGAAAACCCAGAAATGAACCCACACACCTATGGTCACTTGATCTTCAACAAGGGAGCTAAAAACATCCAGTGGAAGAAAGACAGCATTTTCAACAAATGGTGCTGGCACAACTGGTTGTTAACATGTAGAAGAATGCGAATCGATCCATTCCTATCTCCTTGTACTAAGGTCAAGTCTAAGTGGATCAAGGAACTTCACATAAAACCAGAGACACTGAAACTTATAGAGGAGAAAGTGGGGAAAAGCCTTGAAGATATGGGCACAGGGGAAAAATTCCTGAATAGAACAGTAATGGCTTGTGCTGTAAGATCGAGAATTGACAAGTGGGACCTCATGAAACTACACAGCTTCTGCAAGGCTAAAGACACCATCAATAAGACAAAAAAACCACCAACAGATTGGGAAAGGATCTTTACCTATCCTAAATCAGATAAGGGACTAATATCCAATATATATAAAGAACTCAAGAAGGTGGACTCCAGAAAGTCAAATAACCCCATTAAAAAATGGGGCTCAGAACTGAACAAAGAATTCTCACCTGAGGAATACCGAATGGCAGAGAAGCACCTGAAAAAATGTTCAACATCCTTAATCATCAGGGAAATGCAAATCAAAACCACCCTGAGATTCCACCTCACACCAGTCAGAATGGCTAAGATAAAAAATTCAGGTGACAGCAGATGCTGGCGAGGATGTGGAGAAAGAGGAACACTCCTCCATTGTTGGTGGGATTGCAAGCTTGTACAACCACTCTGGAAATCAGTCTGGCGGTTCCTCAGAAAATTGGACATAGTACTACCGGAGGATCCAGCAATACCTCTCCTGGGCATATATCCAGAAGATGTCCCAACCGGTAAAAAGGACACATGCTCCACTATGTTCATAGCAGCCCTATTTATAATAGCCAGAAGCTGGAAAGAACCCAGATGTCCCTCAACAGAGGAATGGATACAGAAATTATGGTACATTTACACAATGGAGTACTACTCAGCTATTAAAAAGAATGAATTTATGAAATTCCTAGCCAAATGGATGGACCTGGAGGGCATCATCTTGAGTGAAGTAACACAATCACAAAAGAACTCACACAATATGTATTCACTGATAAGTGGATATTAGCCCAAAACTTAGGATACCCAAGATATAAGATACAATTTGATAAACGCATGAAACTCAAGAAGAATGAAGACCAAAGTGTGGACACTGTGCACCTTCTTAGAATTGGGAACAAAACACCCAGGGAAGGAGTTACAGAGACAAAGTTCGTAGCTGTGATGAAAGGATGGACCATTTAGTTACTGCCGTATCCAGGGATCCATCCCATAATCAGCTTCTAAACGCTGACACCATTGCATACACTAGCAAGATTTTGCTGAAAGGACCCAAATATAGCTGTCTCTTGTGAGATGATGCCGGGGCCTAGCAAACACAGGAGTGGATGTTCACAGTCAGCTATTGGATGTATCACAGGGCTCCCAATGGAGAAGCTAGAGAAAGTACCCAAGGAGCTAAAGGGATCTGCAACTCTATTGTTGGAACAACATGATGTACTAACCAGAACCCCGGAGCTCTTGTCTCTAGCTGCATATGTATCGAAAGATGACCTAGTCGGCCATCAATGGAAAGAGAGGCCCATTGGACTTGCAAACTTTATATGCCCCAATATAGGGGAATGCCAGGGCCAAAAGAATGGGAATGGGTGGGTAGGGAAGTGGGGGGCGCTACGGGGGACTTTTGGGATAGCATTGGAAATGTAATTGAGGAAAATATGTAATAAAAACATTTTAAAAATATTTAAAGTAAAGAGAGCTAAAGATAATTGTTCTTTGGGTGGCTGGCCATGGGCGATTCCCCCTTTTTGTTTTTGTAAGAGTTCTTTTAAGGTTCGATGTGCTCTTTCCACAATGCCTTGGCCCTGTGGATTGTAGGGAAGGCCAGTAGAGTGACTAACCTGCATTATTTTGCAAAAGGTTTGGAATGATTTTGATGTATATGCGGGGCCATTATCAATTTTTAAACTATCTGGCCTTCCCCAAGCTGCCCAGGCTTCTAGGCAATGGCCAACCACATTGCAGGATTTCTCACCGGACATGGGGGAGGCGAAAATGACACCTGAACAGGTGTTAATTGAAACATGAACATATTTTAACGTTCCAAATGCTGAGACATGAGTAACATCCATTTGCCAGTTTTAGAGGAAGCAATCCTCGAGCGTTAATACCAACATGAGGAGGGTGGTGAAATTGTACACACTGTGGACATTGTAACACCACATCTCATGCTGAGGCTCGAGAGATATCAAATTTCTGCTTAAGTGTAGCAGCAGGAACATGATACAATCGATGAAAATCTTTTGCAAGCTCCAGTGGGGTGGCATGAAAAATAAATTCCATGCGAGTGCTAGCATCCACTAAGGCATTTCTTTCTGCCATAGGCCCTGGTAAGGTAGAGTGAGCTCGTATATGTTGAATAAAGAATTTATGTGTTCTTTTCCAAATCAATTTTTGTAACTCTAATAAGATGGTGCACACAGGGCTGGTAGGTCTAATGGGTCCTGCAATTTCTAATGCATGCACTGCATTTACTACATAAGCCGAATCAGAGACTAGATTAAAAGATTCCTTAAAAGCTTTGAATACTTCCAACACAATTTTACATTCAGTAAGTTGTGGGGTGCCAGGATTGTATTGAAAAAGAACGGGTTTTTGAGAATTAACTACATAGGCACCAACACCTGTTTTAGAACCATCTGTATAAATATCCAATGCACCTGATATGGGTTTAGATGCTGTGAATTTGGGAAAATCACTGGATTTTCACTAAAAAATTGTAGCAAAGGATCTTTGGGATAATGATTACCTAATTCCCCATCAAAACTACAGCGTAATAGAGCCCAATCATCTATCAAAGAACTTAGAATCTGTATTTGATTAGCATTATAAGGTGTAATGATTTTCTGAGGGGGTGCTCCAAAATGTTGAATACACGATTTAATGCCCAAAATCGCTAATTGAGCTACAGCAATGGGATAATATTCAAGGGTTTTATTGGGAGATACATGAGGATAAATCCACAATAGAGGACCTGACTGCCACAACACTCCTGTTGGTTGACAGAATGTCTTCAAAATGCCTAAGAGGATGTCCTCTCCCTCTTTCCATCTATACAGTTTGGCCTTTTCTAAACACCTTTCTACCTTTTCTAATGCTACTCGGGCCTCAGGGGTGAGAGCACGAGGTGATGAAAGCTGTGGATCGCCCTTCAATATATCAAAAAGAGGGATTAATTCAAAATTTGATAGCCTCATATATGGACGAATCCAATTTATATCACCTAGCAATTTCTGGAAATCATTTAATGTTTTTAAATGATCTTTACGTAATTCTATCTTTTGAGGTGTAATAAAATGTGGAGTAATTCGAGCACCCAAGAACTCTCCTAAATTTCCCTTTTGAACTTTATCAGGAGCTATAAATAATTGTTTCATTTCTAATTCTTTTACTAGCTTAATATAGGCGTCATCTAAACTTTCTTTATTCTTTGAGGCAAGAAGGACATCATCTACATAATGTACTATCCTTAACTTTGGGAATGCATCACGGACAGGTTGTAGGGCTTCTCCTACAAAAAGTTGACACATAGTAGGACTGTTTGCCATCCCTTGAGGTAAAACTATCCATTGATACCGTTTATCAGGCTCTTCATTATTTACAGAAGGAAGAGTAAAGGCAAAGCGCTCACTATCACACAATGCAAGGGGAATAGAGAAAAAACAATCTTTAATATCAATGATTATAATAGGCCACTCTTTGGGCAAACTAGAAAGTAGGGGCAGACCCCTCTGTATGGGGCCCATAATCTGCATTTGATTATTAATGGCTCGAAGATCCTGCAGGAGCCTCCATTTGCCTGATTTTTTTCTTAATCACGAATATGGGTGTATTCCAAGGTGACTGGGAAGGTTGAATATGTCCTAATTTCAATTATTCCTCTACTAATTCTCTGGCAGCTACTAATTTTTCAGAGGAAAGAGGCCATTGAGGAACCCATACAGGCTCCTCTGTTTTCCAAGTAATGGGTATACCACCCTCAACGGCCCCTAGGAAAAATCCAATCCCTTTCTCTCTTGTTTGAACTTTGTGGGCACTAACCTAGTCCTGCCTTGTAATGACTTTCCTAACCCTTTTCCTGGGATGTAGCCCATATTAGACATAATTTCTCGGGCCTGTGGGGAATACTCATTAGTTAATATAAGATCCATTTGGGTTAAGACATCTCTACCCCATAGGGTCACAGGAATATCCACAACATAAGGAAAAAATTTCCCTGACTTACCTTCCTCATGTTTCCAAGTTAATTCCTTAGCACTTATAAGGGGAGCAGTCTTATAACCTAGACCATGGAGGCTTTGAGATGATGTTTGCAAAGGCCATTTTGGCGGCCAATCATGAGTGGAGACAATACTGCGATCTGCACCTGTGTCTAGCAACCCCAGAAAGGATCGTCTTTCAACCTCCAAAGTTAACATGGGGCGATCTCCTAATTCCATTGATAAGAAAGTGAACCAAGAACCTGTAGAACCTAGTCCACTCTCTCCTCTTATTTTATTATTTGCTGGAAAATGTTTATGCAAACTTGGCAATAGTAATAATTGAGCAATTCTGTCTCCTGGAAAGATAGCTGAAATACCACTGGGGGAGGCCACTAAGATTTTCACAACCCCCGTATAATCTGGATCAATCACTCCAGGGGTAATTTGTAATCCTTTTAAAGCAGAAGATGAACGGCCAAGCAATAGTCCTACAGTATCTTTGGGAAGGGGGCCTTTAAAATCTGTATCTATGGGTTGTACCCCCATCTGTGGGGTTAATACAACTCTGGTGGTGGAATGGAGGTCCAATCCTGCGGAGCTTTAGTGGCTCTCCGTGGTCTCTCAGATGACGGAGAGACGGCCAAAGTCTCGTCTGGTCTTTCTGAAGAGCCCCATATATTTGAGGGCCCTGGGGACGTGGGCCCTGCTGTCCGTTTTTTGGCCTAGTGCCATTATATCTTGCTTGTAATGGTCGGCCTTCTATGTCCTTAGTATATCCTGCTTGTAATTGTCGGCCTTCTATGTCCTTTACTGATCTGCACTCATTAGCCCAATGTTTTCCTTTTCTACATTTATGGCATATTCCTGGCTGTCTAGGTTTATCTAATGGAGTCCTTTTCTCATTTTCTGGGCATTGTCTTCTAAAATGTCCTCTCTGGGCACATTTATAACAAGTATCATTATTAGATCTACCCAATTGTACCACAGCTGCCGCCAGGCCTGCATTGGTTAACGGGCCCCCTAGTTCTCTGCAAACCTTCATCCAAACTTCTAAAACTTTATGTTTATAGGGTGTAATAGCTGCTCTACACTCCTTAGTGCATTGCTCATACACTAGCTGTTTTACTAAAGGCATAGCTATATCAGGATCTCCAAAAATTCTAGTGGCTGCTTCAATGAGGTGTGCTGCAAAGTCTGAAAATGATTCTGTGGGACCCTGCAAGATTTTCATAAGATTGCCTGAGACTGCGCCTTTGTTCGGCAATGCCTTCCATGCTTTGGTAGCTACCTCATTTGTTTGAGCATAGACTGCTTCAGGATAATTTGTTTGATCTAAAGCAAAACGTCCTAAACCTAGAAGCATGTCTGCATCCCAATGTCTCTGAGGATCTTGTCCTGTGGCTAAATTTGCTGCTGCCTGACTGTTTGCATATTCATAGGACAAGGACTTCCAATCTAAACACTGTCCGGACGACAAACAAGCCCGAGCAATATTATTCCAGTCCCCCGGGGTGAGGCAATATCTAGCAAGCGCCTCGACCTGTGCAACTACAAAAGCTGCACTCACCCCATAGGTACGGACTGACTCAGCCAGCTGCTTAATAGTTTTAAAATCTATTGGCTCATGATACCGTTGTCCCTGGCCATCTAAGAATACAGGGAAAGTCAGTTCAGCTTCCTTCCAAACCTCTGGGCACAATGAGGTACCTTGTTTACCAGCTTTTGTGGATTCCCTTTTTACTGTATACTCAGGATTATGAGGTGGAGCAGTTGGCACTTTACTCCTTTGCCAACCGACCTCCCTTTTTTCATACCTATTCCTCTCATACCGAGCTGCCTCTTCTTCTAGGTCAGCTTCCTCATCTTTATCAAGCTCTGAGTCACTGGAGTCAGAACTTGCTGAACTTATTGTTAAGTCTTTTAATGAGGGATATCCTTTTGCTATTTCCTTTCCTTTCTCATTATTTCCTTTTCCCTTTGAATTTTCCTTTCCTCCCTTTTCCTTTTCTCTCTCTTTTTCACCCCTTTTCTTTCTTTTACTTATATGTTTCCTATCTTCCTCTGACATACTTTCTTGTTCCATAAAAATTTTCTGACCTGCCTTAACTTCTCCTATCACCCAAAAGCAGAAGCCAGAAATTACAAAAAAACAAAACTAAAACACTAAGAGCTACCCACACTGGGTCTACGGGCAAGAGAATCATATCCCTCCTTTTAACCAGGGATCAATTTTGGGAGACTGAACCGGTACTGCCGTTCCTCAGCTGAAGAGTTCTGAATCCTGCAATCCTCCGTTCCCCTTACGGGCCACCACTTGTTGCGCTCACCTTGTACAGCAAGAAAAGACACAACACGGTCGGATTCTTCTCAACAGCTCTCTTTATTTCTGCAACACTTCCATGCTACTCAGGAACTCCCGCAACCCCCGGGAGGACCGACATCTCCACCCCAGCACTGGGGAGAGCTACGTGTCCTCCTGGGATTTGTCAGTCTGTCACCCCCTTTGATACGTAACACCCGCTCGGGAGGGGTTGGCACCAGATTCTGGCTGGCGCCTGCGCAATGATGTTGTTTAAGGCGCAGGTGTACCAGAGGTCATTGTCATCTTTTGGGCGTGAGGTTGCCTACAACCAGTAAAAACCAAATGAACCAGCTACACTTACACCAATCAGAAAATATTAATTTTTCTAGCTATAATTATACAATAAAAAGCACTTTGTCATTAGCTAAACTCAATAATCACAAATGCTGAGAATTTTCTTAGGAAAAAAACTTCTATCAGCTTTTCGCCCTCAAACCATGAGGCTGCAGGATCCCTTTTTTAAAAAACAGTTTTTCCAGCAGGTGACCTCCTGCTGTGCCTGATCCTGGCTAAAGTGTGTGGCCATTCTCAGCTTTGCTATACCAGCAGAGAAAGTGTTAGCCATCTTTTATTTTCCAACATGAAACACAGAACATTCAGTCATTCAGACGACTAGACACAAACACACATGAATTGAACACGTGAACAGACAGGTGCACCAGACATTAGACAAGACCTTAGACAAAAACACAAAGACGGCAGTGAACTTCTGCTGTAGGGCACAGAGGGAATAATCTCTGTCTCTGGGAGAGTTTTCCTCCCACCTGATGCAGTTCTTAGGCTGAGGCAAATCTGCCTGATTATTAAATCTAAACCCTTTTATTTCTCTCACCTAAAAAGCAGCTTCTGGAAGCTGCGGCCAACTTCCTATTACGTTCCTAGATCCTGATATCACTGCTGCACGTAAGCGAATCCAGTGCGCGGGTTTAGTGCTGTTTCAGCTTAGCCCATACCACACCTTAGCAACCTTTTGCCTGTTGCTTCTCCGGTACGGATTTTCTTTAATTCTTTTCTTCTTCCATGGAGCTCCAAACCAGCAGTGTTTCTTCCAGTGTCCTCTGCCTTACCCAGGGCCCACGTGGATGCCAAATTATTGAGGACAGCCTGTGGCTCTCATGTCTGGGTTCGAGCCTGGGAGACAACCTGGAGCTGAAAGAAAGGGAAACTAGGCGGATGTGTGAGAGAGAGATGGAACCAAGACAAGATTCTGATCAGGGCTCAAATGTTTAATATTAGTCTGCATTTATAAAGAGGGAAGCCGGTCCCCAGTCACACCAAGTTTCCTGTGATGTGGCAGAACAGCCTTTTAGCAGAAACTCGCCAAATTCACAGTTTGCTGATAACTCAGGAAAATCTTGGAGAAAAGGTTAGGCCTCAGGCAGGTGGCAGGCAGTGTCACATCAAAGGAGAGGGATGAGAAGCAGCACAGCAGGTGGTCCCGCCTCAGTGGTGAATGGTCTGAACCAGCCTGCCTAGAATGAAGAAGGGTACACTGTACTGAGTGTTATTGAGTCTTGCATGGTGAGGTTTCTCCACTCTCACCTTTCAGCCTTACTTCCCCACTCTGACTCTTGATGCCATTTATATATTCTTTGACATGATTAGTACCACCAACCTCATGGTACTTCATGACCTTAGTCTTGGCTATTTTAACGTCAACTTGACACAAGCTAAAGACATCTGAGAAAAGTGTGCCTCAGTGGAGAAATTGAGTCTACAAGACCAGGCTGGAGGCAAGCTTACAGGTCATTTTCTTAATTAGTGATTGATGTGAGAGGGCTCAGCCTATTGTGTGTGGGGCCATCCATAGACTCATGATCCTGTATTCTATAAGAAAGTGGGCTGTATAAGCCATTCAGGAGCAGTAAGCAGAAGACCTCTATGGCCTCTGCATCAGTGTTGCCCCCAGGTTCCTTCACTGTTTGAGTTCCTGAATTGGCTTCTCTCAATGGTCTGTGATTAAGGATATGGAAGCCAAATAAACCCTATCCTTCCCAAGTTCTGTATGGTGTTTCATCACAGCAATAGTAACCCTAAGTAAGAACCCCTCCATGGGGACTTTCCATGTCCTGATGGTTTCCTTGGATGCCAGATTCCTTCCCACCTTGGGATTTGTACCTCAGACTACTGTTCTATCATGTTAACATTGTCCTTCCAAACCACAACCCCTCACCATCAGCCCCCCTGCATTATCGCTCTTTTCTCAATATCTCCTGACAACTCTACAAGGTTTTGATACAGCAATTCTTTATCCTGGTAAACTGGAGGCTCAGAATGTCTGCAGCTGTTTCTGTTTCTCTGTGCACTCTCCCTAACCCCTTTCAAAGCTTTTGAAGTTCCTGAAGCCACTGGGTTTGCTGTACTTACTGGAGCAAAAATGGAGGGTTTTGACTAGTAATAGCGCCTCCTCTTTTTCCTCTTCTTCTTTCTTTTTATGGGTGCATAAGACTCTTCGTCATCCGAAGATGTTGGTGGCGCTAAAAATAATAGATCGACCACTGGAAATAGAGTAGAAATAGGTTCAAAATAGGAAATAAGTTGTGGCACAAAGCTCTGGGACCCTGTTGGGTATTTTTTGCAAGGATCAAGTTGACATTACTAGGTGAGTGACTTCAAACACATGCCCTACCTTTCTTATATCAACATTGTCTGGGAAAAATTCTATTGGTTTTTATTTTGTTGGTTGCAACTTTTGGATGTTCCCTTTGGGTCTCCTCTTACATCAGAAACAAAGCTTTTCTTGCTGTCTGTGCTGTGACCAGCAACCGTGTCCCCACTCTGTTCAGCTCCCCTGCTTTCCCCAGTGGGGCAAATACAACCCTTCCCCACAGTTCCACAAGGGAAGGCATGAACCAGATGATCTGGTAAGATTCAACTATATCTTACTGGGCATGTCCCTAAGCAATGTCCCATTGTATACACTTCCCAATGAAATTTTTATGGGATTCAAGTGAGGCCAAATTTCAAGGGAAGAGTACAACTGAATAAACTTAGGCACAAAATGGGAAGGAATGCAGGGAACCACATATTAGATGGTTAGGTCACATCTGGTGGCCAGTGCAACCCAGTTGGCAGAATCAGTAACAAGGTAGAAGGGTTTTATGGGTTACTAGGCACCAAGTACAGAGTCACCATTTTACTCAGGAAATAGGGAAGAGGGTGGGCAAGGCTGTGGATAAAAGACAGAATTAGGGTGTTCAGACAATGTGGCCTATGAGGTGGGCTCCTGCATCTCTGTGGACACAGGAATCAGAAAGAGGAGTCCTCCTTGAGTTTACACTAGGCAGAATCAATGCATCCAAAGTAGAATACAGGACAGTATGTCAGACAGACAAACATCCATCCATCCATACATACATACATACTTCTCAATAAAGGAAAACCTGACCCCACTGCAGGGGTTTCACAGAAGACTTTAGGGAATATACTCTCCATTGATTCATACTCTAGACAAGAGAAGACAGGTGAGAAATATACTAAGCATGAAGTACACAAAAGTCCCAGAGAGCTCAGAGGAAAGTTGTGACACACAGGAAGACAAAGCAAGGAGATCTGATGAGACAAGGCAGGAAAATGAGGTTCAGACTCAGGTAGGACGATAAAGCCAGAAAGGACACTGGAAAGAAAATACAAGTGGCCATGCCTTTTAAATCCTGGGAACATATGTGCACACTCTGAACTAGGGATATCTGAAGAGGAGGTCATAGATGGACCAGAGTTCTAGATTCACTGTCAAGTACTAGGCCAGAGTTTCCAATGCAGGTGTCAACATGTTCTGTGACCCATTCACCCTACAGGTCAGTTTAGTGTGAAAACACAAGCTGGAAATGAGCTAACATATATCCTTCCCTCTATGCTTTTCCCCTTCTGATACCTTCCCCATATGACAGTATAGACTGAGAATGCAGTTACCTACCAGGAGCAACACTGTTCGACACTTTTCTGAACTCCCACTCCTGTACCTCCATCGCTTCTGCAAGAAAATAAACAGAGTGGCTCACTCACTTCTGCCTGCAGAGGATATAGCCACATTGGTTCACAATAGATTAGCTTCAACTTTCCACTGGCTCCTTGACTCCTCATGTTAGAGAGGGTGCTGCAGTGAGGCCAGACCACTCACTCTGCCATCCACCCATAGAGTGCCCTTTATAGAGAGACTTAACAGGCAAGAGAGGACCATAGAGGTGCTGTGATAAATCCTGCAGGACCAGCTGGAAGAGGATTTCCTTCTTCGGCATTATTGGGCCCACACTTCATGACCTTTGTATTCAGGTTCATATCAGTGACTATAGAGAGTTGTACTCCACTGATAGTTCTATCCTAAATCAACAATCAGAAGTGAACGCCAGATGTCAAACAAGCAGTGCACAAGGAGATCTCCTAATTACAGTCAAAGGATTGGAGCTTTGGCAACATCAGAGGCAGGGAGAATGCTTTAATTTTTAAATTTATTTCAGCTGTATTGCCTGCATATG